>NC_052626.1:109639361-110382794 GCF_016161935.1 Mauremys reevesii
GATATATTTGCCACTAGCAGTCACAGATCGGCTACATGCCATTGTAGGCAGTCTCATCATACCCTCCTCTCCATAAACTTATCAAGTTCAGTCTTGAAGCCAGTTAGTGTTTTTGTCCCCACTGCTCTCCTTGGAAGATTATTCCAGAGCTGCACTCCTCTGATGGTTAGAAACCTTCATCTAATTTCAAGCCTAAACTTGTGATGGCCAATTTATATCCATTTGTTCTCATGTCAATGTTGGTGCTTAACTTAAACAGCGTCTCCCCCTCCCTGGTATTTCTCTCTCTGATGTATTTACAGAGAGCAATCATATCTCCCCATAGCCTTCTTTTTGTTAGGCTAAACAAGCCAAGCTCTTTGAGTCTCCTCTCATAAGGTAGGGTTTCCATTTCTTTGATCATGCTAGTAGACCTTCTCTGCAGCTGTTCCAGCTTGAATTCATCTTTCTTAAACATGAGAGACCAGGATTGCAAATAGTATTCCAGATGAGTCTCACCAGTGCCTCATATAACAGTACTAACACTTCCCTTCTCTACTGGAAATACTGCGCCTGATGGATCCTAGGACTGCATCAGCCTTTTTCATGGCCACATCACATTGCCGGTTCCTAGTCAGCCTGTGATCAACCAATACACCCAGGTCTTTCTCTTCCCCTGTCACTTCCAACTGATAAGTCCTCAGCTTATAGCAAAAATTCTTCTTGTCAGTCCTGAGTGCATGACCTTGCACTTTGCACTATTAAATTTTATTCTGTTTCTATTACTCCAGTTTTCAAGGTTCTCCAGTTCTTTTTGTATGATAGCCCATTCTTCCTCTAGATTGGCAATACCTCCCAGCTTTGCGTCATTCACAAATTTTATTAATACACTCCCACTTTTTGGGCCAAAAACATTAATAAAAATGTTAAATAAGACAGGTCCCAATACCAATCCCTGAGGAACTTCATTAGTAACCTCCCTCCAGCCCAAGAGTCCACCATTCAGTATGACCCATTTTAGTCTCCCCTTTAACCAGTTCCTTACCCACCTTTCAATTCTCATATTAATTTCCCATCTTCTCAAATTTTATAATTTCCCATGGGGAACTATAACAAATTCCTTACTGACATCCAGGTAGATTACATCTACTGCATGTCCTTTGTCAGGGGCGGCTCTATGTTTTTTGCTGCCCCCAGCACGGCAGTCAGGCAGCCTTTGGCGGCGTTTCTGCAGGAGGTCCGCCAGTCCCGTGGATTCGGCGGTGGTTCTGTGGGTGATCTGCTGGTCCTGTGCCTTCGGCGTACCCGCCGCCAAATTGCTGCCGAAGCAGCGGGACCTCCCACAGAAACCTTGCTGTGCTGGTGCCTGGAGCTGCCCCTGTCCTTTGTAAAAAAAAAATCATTTATCTTCTCAAAGAAGGAGATCAGGTTGGCCTGGCATAATCTACCTTTTGTAAAACCATGTTATTTTTTTATCCCAATTACCAATGTCCTAACTACTTTCCCTTTCAAAATTTGTTCCAAGACCTTGAATACAACTGAGGTCAAACTAACAGGCCCATAGTTTCCTTGATCACTTCTCCCCTTCTTTTTTTAAAAATAGGCACTATATTAGCAATTCTCCAGTCATAGGGTATGCACCATGAGTTTACAGATTAATTAAAAATCCTTGTTACTGGGCTTGCAATTTCATGTGCCAGTTCCTGTAATATTTTTGGATGGAGATTATCTTCCCCACACCATTTAGTCCCATTAAACTGTTTGAGTTTAATGTCCACCTCAGATGTGCTAATTTCTATTTCCATTAGGCACCCGGCCACTACCCCTAAGATCATCATTACCCTTATTAAAAACTGAGGCAAAGTATTTGTTTAGGTGTTGGGCCATGCCTAGATTATCTTTAATCTCCACCCCCTCTTCAATGTTTAGCAGAGGTGGGCAAACTTTGGCCCGAGGGCCACATCTGGGTATGGAAATTGTATGGCGGGCCATGAATGCTCACAAAATTGGGGGTTGAAGTGGGGGAGGGGGTGAGGGCCCCAGCTGGGGGTGCAGGCTCTGGGGTGGGGCAAGAAATGAGGAAGGGGCTCCGGGCTGGGGCAGGGAGTAGGGGTGTAGGGCCTCTGGCTGGGGGTGCGGGCTCTGGGGTGGGGCTGGGGATGACAGGTTTGGGGTGCAGGAGGGTGCTCCAGGCTGGGACCAAGGGGTTTGGAGGGGGCTCAGGGCTCAGGCAGGAGGTTGAGGTGCAGGAGGGGGTCAGGGATGCAGGCTCTGGGTGGCGCTTACCTCAAGCAGCTATCAGAAGCAGCGGCATGTTCCCCTCTCCAGCTGCTATGCAGAGCTGTGGCTAGGTGGCTCTGCGCGCTGCCCGGTCTGCAGGCGCCGCCCCTGCAGCTCCCATTGGCTGTGGTTCCCAGCCAATGGGAGCTGTGAGGGTGGTTCTTGGGGCAGGGGCAGCATGCAGAGCCTCCTGGCTGTCCCTATGCATCAGAGCCAGAGGGGGGACATGCCACTGCTTCTGGGAGCCACACGTAGTGTGGCAAGCCCCCACCCTGTTCCCCAGCTGAAGCAACAGAGCAGGACAAGCCCCAGACCCCATTCCCAGGAGGGAGCTCGAGGGCCGGATTAAAATGTCCCGGATGCGGCCCCCGGGCCATAGTTTGCCCACCTCTGCTATAGAACCTTGTATTATTAGTTTTAATCTCCTTTGTAAGGTCCAGCTCTGCTTGGCTTTTGGCAATTGTCACTTTTTCTCTAGGCTTTCTGACCTCCAAGAGATAGCTTTCCTTACAGATCCTGCCCAGCTTCCATTCCTTGTAGATGTTCTGCTTTCTCTGTTTGAGATGCTTGCTCATCCAGCTTGGTCTGCAACCCTTCCCTATGAATTTTTTCCCCTTGCTTGGGATGCAGGCTGCAACTTTGACTTAAAGTAATTTCAAGCCTCCTCCACATTCAGATCTTTGAGTTCTTCAGTCCAGTCCACTTTTCTGACTAGTTCCTTTAATTTTTTGAAGTGGCTGGTCCCTGTGTAGAGGGGTTGGTAAGGACGGAAGCCACCAGCAGCCTCACCCCTGTATACCTGTGTAATGAGATACCACAGTCTTGCTCTGAACCAGACAGGGATTTTCATGTTTCATGCTCCAGGCAGATTATGTGCATGACCAGTTCACAGAAGTGGTCAAAGGTAATTTAAGGGGGAGATGATACCTGGTGTCACCATATATGCATATGAATTGGTGCAATGTGGTGCAGACAGGAAAGGATAACACCTTTCCCCTTTTATTCCAAGTGGAAGTGTGGGGTACTGAAATGAAGCCTCCATAATGGATGGGAAGATCCTGCACAGATCTCAAAATACATCCTGCTTCTGGGCATTAACTCTCATTTTTTTACTGGCCTGCATTTTACGAGTTATTACCTTATGAAGAAACAAGTTATAAGACTTTGTGGAATATCATACCATGTGTTACAGCGGACTGTGATATTTTCCCCAGGGTTATAGAAATTTCCTCCATGGACACATGGGCACTGGTCCTCAGCAATGCAGCCCCCTTTACCATCAGATACAAGCCCATTGGGGCACATGCAGCCAGAGACACATTCTGTGACATACTGTGAACATACAAATACAATGCAAAGTGATGTATTAATCGTCCAGGAAGGAGAAAGAAAAAGTGGAGACAATTAGTTCTGGTTGCTAAATTGCAGCTGCCAAATCAGAAGCTGAGCTAGGAGCCTTCTAAGAATCAGGTCCATGATATTCACTTGGAATCCAACTGTTTTACAGATCTATGGTTTTCTGTACATTAATTTATTCTAGACCAGTGGGAAATAAGATTTTAAAAATCATCAAATCAGATTGCTGCATATCCATTAATATAACAACGGCAGGCATGGTGACAAAGTGGGTAGCTATAGCTTCTCTACTGTTATCAATGAAAAAGGTGGTTTGTGAGCAGTGCAATGTTAGCATTTGTTAAGCACAATCATTTATGCAAAATACTAAATAAGCTATGCATGTTCTTATTGATATGAATTTAGCCTCTTACACACTGCATGTCCTGTGTCTTACAACTTTTCTGACACTCAGATCCAATTGCTCCTGGGCCGGCAGAGCTGCAGTCGAAGTAAAACATAGGAG
The DNA here is from genome assembly GCF_016161935.1 of Mauremys reevesii. NCBI lineage: Eukaryota > Metazoa > Chordata > Testudines > Geoemydidae > Mauremys > Mauremys reevesii. Next base: position 109,643,482 of record NC_052626.1, read on the forward strand.
CAGGACAATCTACAAGAGGGAAAAACCATTACAGAAGGGTCAGTTGGAAAAACTGGAATGGATGCCACCAAACAATTTGTGCCAACCTAGACATTTCCCAGAATACATGGCTGAGCATTTAATCTAGGATTGGGAGAATTTCTTTTATACAATTTTGAGCTGTTGGCTGAATTCAAAAAGTGAAACTGACAGACTTTTTTTGTCTTTTCAGACATTTTCCCCATTGATCAACTTTACATAGAGTAAATATTTATCTTTTCCTATAAAATGTGAGACTAATGCTCCACTGATTTTCCTTATGAAGATCAATCTCCAGCAGGGCCGCCCAGAGGATTCAGGGGACCTGGGGCAAAGCAATTTTGGAGGCCCCTTCCATAAAAAAGTTGCAATACTATAGAATATTATATTCTCATGGGGGCCCCTGTCGGGCCCGAGGCCTGGGGCAAATTGCCCCACTTCCCACCCCTCAGGCGGCCCTGGTGTCCAGAGGTCTCAGCTGTACTTGCTCAGATTTAATTTTTTTTTGTGAAAACAATTTTCCAATATAAACAAAAATGTTCACAGAAAAATTTTATTTTGGTTGTTTTTTTTTCATTTTGAGGAAAAACCAGAAACAAAACATTGTTTAGTAAAATGTTTGGGTTTTGGTAAAAAATTTTCAGTTTTTGGTTTTTAAAAACTGATAATTTTACTGAAAATTTGAAGTGAATTGAATTTGAAGGTTTTGGAAAACAAAAAAATTGTTAAGTTTTCTGTTTAGTTATTTGTTAAAAACAAAAATTCAAATCAGATGGTGTACTGGAAACTCCTGTCCCTTTCCTCTCATGGGAAAAGGGTTTCTAGCTTTATACTGGGATGTGTGTCAGATACAGCCTGGAAATCCTGTGCAGCAGCCATGCTGTAACTCTCAATCCCACATTGGTAGTGTTGAGAGACCTCCCATTTAGAATCCTCCACCCTCTTGCCATTGGTTATCCCCACATCTGTGCCTTCCCACTTTGGAATAGAAGGGGAGATGCCAGGCTTAGACAGGACCATGCTGCAGACACCAGCTGCTCCCCACTTCTTCTTGATCTAATGAACCTTGCTTCCACATTATGGTTTGAATAGATTCAGGGGAACAGGGAAGCATGGATCCCCCATCCTTTCACACTTGTCAGTTTCCACTGGCTTTAGCTTCTCTTCGCTGAAGGATGGAGTACCCGGCCCTGGACATAGGAATCCTTTGAGTCAGGTGCTGGCTTAAACCAGAGAATCAACTCTGTCAGGAGCAGAGCCAGTATGAAGCTACTGATACCACTTGTACCTTGTATGATTGATTTTTGTCAGTTTATTAGGGATCCAGGGAACAAGCAGAAATATGTATATCAGATGACTAAATAGCCTAACCTTTGAAAGCAGAGCCAGCACTTCACATTGACAGTCATTGCTGACAAAAATTCTGCTTCCACACCTTTAGGATGCAAAAGATCAAGTTCCTCCCTGAGAGATTTTCGGAGAGACCAGTAACCAATCAGTATTAAAAGGCCTTTATAAAAGGCATGATATAGAATTGCTTGTGAAATAACTCATTCTTACATATTCATTTGAACACATCCAGACACATTCTGCTACCCTGTCAGAGATAGGAATTATTTATGATATTGGAATGAATGCCCTTTTTGGAAAAGAAGAAATACAGAGGTGATAGGCACCTCACAAATTCTAGATTTGTATACATTTGAGATGATGTGTTCAAAAGAACAGAGAGTCCAAATGAACCATCTTGTACATTATACTTGTACAATTATACAAGTATAATTGTATACTTATTAAGATGACCTGAAGCATCTAGAAGTGAAAAGTACCCTTTTCTCATCTCATGAACTTTGAGAGAGAGAGAGAGAGAGAGAGAGAGAGAGAGAGAGATCTATTTTTTAAGAGTTCAGCAAGTATGATGACATTTTTATAAAGGAAGTTGTTGTCAACAGGCTAATACTCATCTCTATAATTAACACATTTCAAGGAGAAGCAAGACATGCATACAACACAGCTGTCTGTTTAAAAAAAACATGACAAATACATTGAAAACCACTTTAAATTCTAAATTACAGCTCAATGGTAGAATTTAGCAAAATCTCACCTTTTTTCATTATGGCTTCTCCAATGCAGTCTAATCTTCCTCGAATACATTTGCTAAAGATATTTCATAAAATGAGAAACTCATCAGCTCTTCTCACATTTATACAAGAAAGCATACATAATCTAAAAGCTCTGCCTCTCAGGTGAATATCAGTCACACCACAGTGAGCGGTTCATGTAATCACCCATAAACCAAGATGGAATTGTCACCTCAGAGACAGGAGGAGGAAAAGGGCATAAAACTCTTAGGTTCTGTTCTCTCACTTGCAACAGACTTGTTTTATATCTTTAGGCAGTTCACTTCAGCTTTCTGTATCTGTTTCTCCATGGTACTTACCTACTTAAGAGGCGTCTTGGGATGCCAAATTAATTAGTGTTTATAAAATACTTTGAGATCCTCCAGTGAAAGGGGCTATATAAGTGCACATTATTATAATTAGCGATTCTGTTATTCGGTGTAATATGTAGAGCTAGTTGAAAATGCCAGTTATTTGTCATGGAAAATTTAAATCCTTTTATTGTTTTAGTGTTTGTCAATTTCTTGATTATTCAATGCTGGAAAATTTTTATTCTCAAAGGTCATTTTTGGCTCCAAAGCATTCTGTTTTTGAAAACTGTAAAAATGTTCTGATTTCCTTTCTCATTTTTCATTTCAAAAAGAAGAAATTTTCAGTGAAAATAATTTTTTTCCCACAAAAAGTTGTAATAGTGGCAAAAAGCCATTTTTTACCAAAATTACAAAAAAAAAGTGAAATTTCAGTCAGTCCTAATACTGCATGAGGGGGACTCCTGAGGCCAGGCCAGTCACAAATCTACCATTGTGTCCCACATTTGCTTCCACCCCACCATTCTTTTTTCTTTTTCTGCAGCTCATTATTCCTTCCCCATTCTCTACTGCCCTCCTACCTCCCTGCTAATGTTACTTCTACTCTGCTAGCCCCTCTGACCTCCCTCCTCCTGACTTCGGATCAACTCTCCATTTCTTCTCCCTTTTCATGCACTCAACCCTTTCCCATTGCAGGAGCTAATCTCTCCTCTTGCTCTTACCAATTATGTGTGGCTCTCACCTCCCATGTTATAGAAGCCTTTTGTTCACTCTTAGAGCACTTGGACTCAACCACTTTGGGGTTTGTCCATTGGACCATGGTGGAACCTGACCCAGTATTGTCAAATAGAAAATCTCATCATTCCTTGGTATGATATGAATTCATTCAGAGATTATTACTCTCGTGGACTGCAGCGTACGTTTAACATGACAATGCATCTACCATACATTCTTCAGTTCATCTGAAACAACTTACCACATGAGTTTGTCCTCTTGGAATGATTTCCCAGCTTGAATTGTCTTGTCTTTGTAGTAACATGGACAGTCTTCTGGAGACACACATTCATCAGCATTTAGGTAGGTCTCCTTGGGACAACCACAGCCCTCTACAGGAGTGCTCTGGATATTACACAGCAGATCAGGCTCGCTCAGGGAGCGGCAGGAGTGGTTACAGAACTTCACATCGTAGCTGAATACCATCGTTTCAGGACAGTCCTTAGAGACATCTTTACAAGACAAATAAAATAAGGACTAAAATGGGCTTGGGACCTGCAGTGTTAAATTATCACCTCTGCTCTTGGATAACTACATATACTTTTCCTCCTAACGATGAAGACTCTCTCCAAAGGAAAGTGTTGGAACTCGCCTTACCTAAGGTATTTAGAATTAATTAGCCAAAACACTGAAATATATTCAATGCTATCACGTCAGGGTGCAAATACTGCATACCTCTAATATGTCCTTATGTTTAAAAATAAACCTGTGTTCTGCATTACTAATGAATGTCACAGTTCAGGGCAATTGCAGCTGGATTTCCTCTCTGTGGTCCAGCAAGGTCATGCACTCTAGGCTCCAGGCTCCTTAGCTATCATCTCTCTTGGGCAAAACCGCACATTTCTCTCCCTCCCAACAGGCAGAGGTGCTGGAACAATTTGTATAGTGGGGGTGCTGAGAGCCATTGAACCAAACTGTAAACCCTGTATATAATGGAAACCACTTCAAGCAGCACCCCCACCACCTGTAGTTCCAGCACCTATGCTGACCAAGGTTTTTCCAGGTTGCAGTTACCTGTGTTGTTCCCCGGCAGGTCAGACTGCCTAAGCAGACCTGCTTTACTTTTTCTCTAGATGTTAGAAACAGCATAATTGCCCAACGTTACGTTACCACACTGCTCTTTCTGAGCAAAAACATTTATTCTTAAAGCGAAAGCATTAAAGAAAACAAATGAAAAATAATAAAAGAACCTACACACATGCTAATGAAGCTTTCCAGAGATCACCCTCCCCTGCCCAACCCCAACAAGGGCTCTGGTAGGAGTCAGTCCTTCAAACCCCACACAGGGGCTTCTCTGTGGCTACAAGTTCATAACTTCTTTTGCTCAGAACAAGAACCCTCATGAATAGGTCAAGTCCTTCCAGTTCTTCCCAGGAAAGACTGGGGCCTCCCTTGGATAGAAGGTCCTATCTGTTTGCTGGATCAGAAAGCAGGGCCTGAGTCAGTTTAAACTCACACTATTTTACCCAAATGTCCTTTCTTTGTCTGTTGGTATCTAAAGCATCCAGTTTGAACCAGTATATGCAAGCCTCTCCAGGTGGTGGCACCCCTCTGGAGGTGTTATAACCTGAGAGAACTTACCTAATTCCCCCCACCACACACACACTGTTCTTTGCTGCTGGAGGAGCTGTGGTCACCCTCTCCCATGAAATTACATACAGTCCCTGGCCCACAATGATCCATCAACTTAGTACAGTAAGATCTACCAAAGATATGAGACTCTCTAATTAGGAGTAATTTGAAAAAAAAATTAACACTATTATTGTACATGTGAAGTTGAATGGGCAGCGGCCAGAGAACTCTCTGCTGATGACATACTGTTGCCAAGGAAACTACATGTAGGTTCTAGAAGCTTTCTGGAGAAGAATGGAAAGACAGAATGACTCTTGTAGCATCCTTTGGGAAAAAGAGAAGCAAAGTCTTTTGGCTTCTCTGCATGGACTGAAAGGCGAAGTATCAAGTCTAACAGGGCTCAGTTATCCTTCTGAGCAAGTGGAAGACTGATCAAACTGCATGGGCTACTGAGGAGTGGCATCTTCCAATCTCTACACCAAGTATGTGGTAAAATAACCTTGGCTTACACTGAGAGGTAAGTGGCTCCTGCCATTTTTGCTCGTGCCAGATTATAGGGAAGAGCCAGAAAGGTGGATTTAACCATAAGGTAGGGCAGTGCAGTGTCCTCTGCGGTTATTGGTCAGTCCAGAGGCCTCTAAAAGGGAGTGGGACGTGGTGGTGTTAGGCAGTGCAGGTCAGTTGGGCCAAAATTTGGAGCCATCGGAGGGACAAATGCTGCTCCATCCTCCTGTCTTTGCTGCATAAGTATCTAATTCAGGGATTAGAGCTCTACTGTGAGGTTTTCCGAGAAGATGATGTTTGATTATACTATTCACTGTTAAAGATGTGTAACCTTTGAGGTTTGAACTGCCTTGCATCTGGCTGCAGTCCTGTCCTTTTTTAATATCTCTGCAGTATCTGAAAGAGCCTTGGAAATCAAAGCAGTGTAAAACACCAGTGAAATGGAGCACAATCTGGCCTATTTACTCATTCTCTCATGAATAATGCTGCACAACAGACTTTATTCTTAGCACTGGTATGTTCCCAAAAGGGTACTTATTCTTCTTTAAACAAGTCTGAAGGCAAAGAAGTATTGTGAAAGTTGAACAATCAGTATTTTTTTCCCAGCGTTAGAGGGTAAATTGGGTATTGTTTGAAGCTGATATTACCAACTTCATCATGAGTGAATGGAGTTTTGTTTCTTAAACCAATGCTACAGCCCTCTCCTGCTTTTCATAATGTAGTTTCTAACTTTTGGCACACACTGAAGTGCATCTTGTTCTGCAATTCTTCACCTGTCAGGAAAGCTTTCAATAGACGGACACTGTATATAATACATACAGCTGTATATTTATACGCCAATCAGATGTAGAATACACTGTGTTCCTTTTGAATTACTGTACCAAAAGTTTGTTAAATTGCTTGTACCGTAATTTTAAATTCTTTCTACAAGTCACTACTCTAATTACATTGTTTACCACATCTGGAAAATTCAAGTAGCCTCAAAGGCATGTAATTAACCAATAGATAGACAAACTGTAGTAGATCCAAGGGGAATCTAAATTGCATATATACCATTATCTTATGATTTTATATTCAGATGGGTTTCCAGTCATGAAATCATTCTTAGGAAAAATGAGAGATTTTCAAAAAATGCTGTCAATGAGCAGCTATTCTCAGACCAATCACTTGGGAATTATTGCAAACAAACCACACTTATGATAGCAAGAGTTAATCAAGTGAATCCTCTGATCATCAGTGGAAGAATGGCAATGCAGAAATAAAAATTAAGGTAATGGAGAAAACTTAGTCCCCGAGTGTCGATCCTGATCCAGTACCCAGTGGGGTCAGTGGAAGGTCTCCCATTAACTTCAACAGTGAATTGATCAAGCCCCAAAGGAGTAACCCCATTTAGCAAAAAGAAGTTTGTGATGTAATATATACCCATTTAAAAGCATAAATGCATTTATCCATATATACCCTCCAAAGACCATTGAAACGGTCTATAAGAGACACAGCTATCTAGTAGTAAGATCAGAACACTAAAAACGAGGACTCCTATATTATTCCTGTCGATGCTACTGACTCGCTATGTGGCCTTTTGAAAGTCATTTAATCGCTTGGTGCCACAGACTACCTATCTATACAATGGGGATATTAGTACTTAAATTACAGGAGAGTTTGTGGGCTGAATTAATTAATATTTATGAAGTAGGTTATGCTCCTCAGATGATATGTGCAAATACACTTTTTGCAAGAAACTGTTACTTTAATGTAACATAAAACAAATCAGTTTAATTAAAATGATGCAAGTTTGTATATAGGTAAGGACTGGTGTAAAGGTAGATGTTGTCCGTCAGAAACTGACCAGAAATGGATCTTATGGCAGCCGAGACTAAAATATATTGGAAGTCCCTTTGTATTCAGAGTTTGCCTAATTCCTGCCCATGCTATGCCTTGATTTAGCTAAGGATATTAATCCCTCATGTTCATGAATGATAAATTCATCCATTATTCCCATAGAAAGAACACACGAGGTCAGACCCTCACCTGGTTTCAATCAGCGTAGCTATCTTGACTTCAGTGGAGCAACATCAATTTACAACAAGCTGAGGATATGGCCCAGAGTATGCTTCTATCCCAGGGGTAGGCAACCTATGGCACGTGTGCCAAAGGCGGCACGCAAGCTGATTTTCAGTGGCACTTACACTGCCCAGGTCCTGGCCACCGGTCTGGGGGGGGCTCAGCATTTTAATTTAATTTTAAATGAAGCTTCTTAAACATTTTTAAAACCTTATTTACTTTACATACAACAATAGTTTAGTTATATATTATGGACTTCTAGAAAGAGACCTTCTAAAAATGTTAACATGTATTACTGGCATGCAAAACCTTAAATTAGAGTGAATAAATGAAAACTCAGAACACCACTTCTGAAAGGTTGCCAACCCCTGTTCTATCCTATTTCTAAGATACCTATCACCTTGGCATGTGAGCACAGAACATAGTTGTTTCAACAGCGTAAGAGCTCCAAAAAAGTGTTCTCCTGTGCATATACACATATTAATATGTTACACATACCACAGACCCCAAGCCTCCAGCCTTTCAGGTGTACTCCTCTTGCAGCACAATCTCTGGAGTATGTAGAGAGCACGCTACACAGGGCCGCTTCACTCTTCTCAGCATTACAAGTGTCATAAACACAGTTCTAGGCAATACACAAGGAAACTGATATTATGATGAGAGCCCGAGCAGCAGAAACAAGGAGCCATCTTAAATATTTATATGATCATAAACTCGTTGCCAGTGAGACTTAATCCTCAATATTTGAAAGCCAAAGAATGTTCCTTTTTTGGATTACAAAGTGAACAAATTCAACTTTATTATGGGACAGTGTTTGCAACTTTTAAGGTACCCAGATTATTTCCTCCTCATAACACACATTTGGTTAGCTGAGACTGAAACCCTGATCCTCCCTCTTAAAAAACACAGCCTCTACCACCGAGCTAAAACAAGAGCTCTGGTAGCTATCACCTACAGAAGTACCCTTATGTTCTTTCTAAGCGGCAACCAGTCAGTAGAAGGCAACATACACAGACAGTGGCCATGCCTGCTCCTGCTTATATTAATGGGAAAAGCTCCCATTTGACATCAGTGGGAGAATTGGGCCAATAACTCTCATTGAAATCAACAGGAGCAGCAAAATTATCCAAAACAATAATTAATTAATTGCAACCTATTTTAAACATAGCTGGCCCATGAGTTTTCAATGAGATTTAATAATTTGGAACATTTGAAAGGTAACTTACAAGCCATTTTTTAGTTGGACCCAAAGGCACATTGGATAAGTCAAAGTTAAAATCCCAGGTGATTTCTAAGTGACTTGTATAAAAAAAAAACGCTAGAGGGTTGTTTTTTTTCAAATTTTTCAGAACCATCTGTACCTTCAGAATAAAAATGGCCATTTTCAGGCCAAGTCAGTTTTTCCATATCATAATTACAGAGGTGTGAAATCAGGGCTTTCTAAGGACAGTTTGTTGCAATTTTAATAGGGAGTGGCTAATGTCTTCACCACAAAGAGTATGATATAAAAGCCGCTGATGTTGAGTATATTCTTTTTTTTAGATCTGAATTTTAAATGAAGTGTGAAGCCAAGATGTTTCAGAAGCACTGAACTCTTTCTTGGAAGATTTCTTAAGTAACGTGTTAAATTACCTTCTTGGTATAAACAATGTGCGCAGAAAGCTAGTGTCTTACCTCCATCTATTCAGTTTCTTTTCTTTAGACTTTAATACCTACAAGTCTTATCATTTCACAATGAAAATGAGCTAGCACCATTTGTGGCAAGATATCAAACTAGTTAGTTTAAATGCCTTGCTGGTTACTAAAGCCCCAGTCCAGCAAAACACTGAGGCCTATGCTTCACTTTAGACATATGAGCAGCCCCATTGACTACAATGGGCTATGCATCAGAGCTCATCAGCATTTTTTTCATTGGAATCTTTTTGATGAAAATGGGTCTGTGATGTTGTCTAATTAAAATATAATCATGCAAACCATCATTTCTACCATTGTTATATAATTTCAATGCATCTTATACAAAATATAACTCATGGTCAGAAAAGGTTAAACAGCTTGCAGGTTGAATGACCCCAAGGCCAACTTTAAAGTCATGTTAGAAAGGTATGTGGATGGTAATTAGGGCCATTCACGTAAATAGGCTAGAACTTTGAAATGCAAACCTATATTGTTAGAAGTTAGAAGCAATACTGATTATGTGTATCTTAAATGCTAGCCAGGTAAACAGACTGTTCCTGTATGTCCCTATAACTATTAATTCAGAGATCAAAAGGGAATATTAACATTTAGATGAATCTTGGATGAATGATGATAGTCTGCCAACTGGATAAATTGTCCTATGTTAATTTGTGTAACTAATTACTAGTGGTGTTTAGGAAACAGAAGGTTACATCAAAAGCCTATTGTTTACCAAGGACTGTATGGTCAAGAGGAGGCTAGAAAACTGTATAAAAAATCATTGGGTCCTGATTCTGTCCTCTCAGATCTGCTTGAGGCTTCATACAGGGGAAGCTTAGGCCACAAGGACTGAGCTCCCAGTTCTAAACTGGAACACCCTGCAATGACATTGGACTATAACCTATGGACTATTTCTGAAAGAACTCTTTGCAACTACAAAGCTCACCATCTCTGCTATGAATCTGAACCTTAATGAATTGAACCCATGTCTGTATGTATATTGATCTTTTAACCGTACTCTCACCCTCTTTTCTTTTTAAATACATTTTAGCTTAGTTAATAAGAATTGGCATAAGCATGTATTTGGGTTAGATCTGGAATATTCAATAACCTGGGAGATAATGTCTCCAATCATTTGGGATTAGTAGAACCTTTTCTTTTATATGATGAAATAACATTTTCAGAAATCATCATATTTGACGAGGGTACCCAAATGGAGGCCTGAGGCTGGATCACTTTAAGGGAACTGTGGTGTTTGAACTTCTGAGTAACCAGTGAGGTATAACAGAAGCTGTTTAATGCTGGCTTGGTAAATCTAACTATTGAATTATCCACCAGCTTTGGGGTTTGTCTGCCCCATTCTTTGTAGTTCACCCTAATTGAGTGACCACAGCTGGCCCCCACTGGGACCCCGGTCACAGTGGCGTAGTAGTGCTAGGATACATATTACCACAGGTTAATTGGGTTCTTGGATCAGAACCACACACTTTTCAAAAATTAATTTTGATATTGGAGAGTTTAAAGGTTAAAAATCAGTGAGTGAGTGACCCATGATCAAGAGCCCGACAGAAAAAACCTGGAAGAATTGTGCTCACAGAGGGAGTTGTCTTTTAAGAAAAAGCCCCAGAGCAGGAACTGAAAAATCTGTTAATTGCCAGTGATAAGGAAGTAGACCCAGCAAAAATGCTTGCATTGAGAAACCAGCAGCAGTTTGAACATGAACAAAAAATAGCTGATATGAAAAGAGAAGCTGCTGAAAGAAAGAAAGAAAGAAAGAAAGAAAGAAAGAAAGAAAGAAAGAAAGAAAGAAAGAAAGAAAGAAAGAAAGAAAGAAAAAGAAAGAAAGAAAAAGCCCATGCAAGGCACATGGAATGGCTGGCTGCTGAGGAGAGGGTTGCCAGACTTAAGATCCAAATAAAAAAAACCAATGGAAGAACAGCAGAAGCTGTATCATCCTGAAAAGCCATCTCCTCATAACAACAAAGATGGGGATAGAATCTATCCAGTTTATAACAATGTCGGTATATTGTACGAGTCTAAGCAGTTGTCTGTGTGTAACCAAATATACCCCAACACTGCCACCTTTTATGTAAATGCTTTTACTGTGAGCCAGGGCCGCCCAGAGAATTCCGGGGGCCCGGGGTCTTCGGCGGCGGGGGGCCCCCGCTCAGGGGCGGCTCTAGACCCCAGCGCGCCAAGCAGGCGCGTGGGGCGGCCCTTTCCCTGGGGGGCGGCATTTGGCTCCGGTTGAGCTCCCGCAGGCATGCCTGCGGCAGGTCGACCGGAGCCCGGGACGAGCGGGTGCCGTGGTCCCGCGGCTCCGGTTGACCTGCCGCAGTCATGCCTGCGGGAGGTCCAGCCGAGCCGCGGGACGAGCGCCCCCTCCGCAGTCATGCCTGCGGGAGGTCCAGCCGAGCCGCGGGACGAGTGCCCCCTCCGCAGTCATGCCTGCGGCAGGTCCACTCGTCCGCGGGAAGACGGGAAACACTCCAGGGGCCCCGGAAAACACTCGTGGGGGCCCCTGCGGGACGCGGGGCCTGGGGCAAATTGCCCCTCTTGCCCCCCCCTCTGGGCGGCCCTGCTGTGAGCTCAGATAAAGGTAACACCATAACATGTGCAGAGAATGTAAAAATCAATGGTAAAAGCTGTTTAGGGCAAATTACAGCTTCTAATATCACTCTTGTTAAAGCAGATCTTGTCAAAAAGGAAGATTACTTACCCAGATAAGAGTGTTAATAGTGTAATCCTCTATGAGTAAATGTAAATGTGCCTTTAGCCAAAATCCACCTTGAGTGGAATGGTGTTAAACAGGAAGTTATAGCTGGTGTAAGGAAGTTATTGCCTAAGGATCTTTTGATTGGCGATGATATTAAAGCTTTGTTCAGTCAGGTTGACATAAACCAGTCAGAGGAAAGAAATAATCCTAAACCTGTGTCAATTAGGGGCAAGGACTTGCCTCTGGAGCGTTTCCTCGAATGTTTGTCTGAAAAAGAGAGCTGTTTATCTGTTAAAAAGAGCAGTTTGTCTGTAAATGATGTTTCTGAATGTCTGTCTAGTATCTGAGAAGTGAATCTGGAATTAGATAAAGCACAAAGAATACTCTTTGGTCAGGAAAATGTTTCTCTAGAGCAGATTAAAGTTAATGGTCAGGTTAAAGCCCTAACTGAGGAAGGAAAGGGTACATTCTTGGGGAGTAATGGATTGTTGGCTAGTAAAGCTTGTAAAAGTGAGCCTAGGCAATGTAAAAGTGATTTGCTTAAAGTAGATCAGTATGAGCCACTGTCTGTGGAAAGCAGAAGTTTGTTTGTTGGAAGTGGCAACTTGCCTGTTAAGGAAGCTGTCCCACTATCCGAGCATTTGTCTGTGAACAGCCATAAGTGCTGGTACAAGGGAAATGATATCCTGAGCTGTTTGTCTGTTAAAGGAGAATGTTTCTCCAGCTCTTTTTTGCCTGTAAAGCAGACAGAAGAAGCCTGTCAGCCTATGATGGTTGACAATTTATCTGTTGACTCAGAGTTGATTCTGGATACAACTAAAGCCCAGAAAGGAAGAGATCCTAAATTTGTGTCTGCTAGGAATAATGACATTGTAACCAGGTTCATCCAGCTAATGTCATAAATAGCTCCCAGAGACCAAGCAATTCTGATGCTTCTATTTTGCCTGTTGCTAGTGTGTTGCTGGGTAAAGATATGACAACCTTGTCTGATCAGGTTGATCTCATAGCCAGGACATAAGGAACGCATAAAGGTGATTTGACTATGTTGCCCACGGACAGTGTGGAAACTTGTGATAAGGAAGAAATGGTTCCTAAGCTTGTAGTTGTTGAGCAAAGAGAGCTGCAGGGGAGAAAACACTTCTAACCCTTTGACTATGAAGTCTACCAGCTTACCTGAAAGCAGGGCCAGATTAACCTTTTGTGAGCCCGGCATCAAACATATTTGTGGGCCACCATGGAGGCAATGGAGCATGGCGCAGGAAGATCAGTCCCCAGAGCAAGGGGCCAGCCAGAATCAATGGGGCATGGCATGGCAGGGGCGGCCCCGCTCCACCCAGCCCAGTGCGAGGGCGCTATTTACAAACCGGTAGTTGCCAGATGCACAGTGGCCCGCTTGACCCTGTGCTGCCAGCATGCCCCTTCCCCTCGGGGGCGGGCCCATGCCACACCACACCTCCCACACCTTCGCCCAACAATTCCCCAACTCCCTATGGCCAGAGTCCCCCTAGACCCACTATGCCCAGTGCTCCCCCAGATCTCCCCCACAAATGCACAGCACCCTGCACAATACCACCTCTGCCCAGAGCCCCCCTGCCCACAGCCCCACCACAACTGCAAGTGGTGGGTAGGGGGAGCCAGCAGGGTCTCGGGGTGCAGTGCAAGTGGAGCAGGCCGGTGCCCCTTCTGAGCATGGGCCTGGCTCCATGGAGCCACAGGCACCACTGTAAACCTGCCAATGCCTGAAAGGGAGTTGGGTAAAAATCCTCCTAATGTGCCCGAGGTGATTCTGGATGTAAGTGAAACTCAGAAGGAGTTTGGTTATTTGTCTGTTGTGCCACAGTCTGTTCTGGACACAATGAAAGTTCAGAAAGAATCTGTTGCAGTTCATGATATTGCAGAAGGAAAGGAATTTCTGGGTGAAATCTTTGAAGTTTGTGAGACCTTAATAGCTGTGCCTAGGGAGGGTGAAAAGGAATTGCTTCTTTTGACTCTTAATGGGACATTGTTGATAGTAAACAGTCTCTCTTCTGAGGAAAGTGTGTTGGTGCCTAATGGCCAAAGTCTTTCAAATAAAAATGAATCTACTGAATTTGCTTTGGAAAAGCTTGTGTGGATAGCTTAAAGGAGGCTTCATTAGCTAATATTGGAAGTGAACAGACTATGTCTCAGGTTCACGGAAAAGGCTGGATTCCTGGCTTTACACAGCAAAGCAGCCTTATGAATAGACCTGTAGTGAGACGGCCTGGCTCCCAGCTGCCCCAGAGAGGGACGAGCCCCTCCGGATGCCAAAGTGTGGGGAGCCACTGGAGCCTGCGCCCGCCCCCAGAGGTCAAGGCACAGGACAGGAAGTATAAAAGCCCAACCCCAGGGCTCAGAAGCTGCCTGGCCGCCAAAGAGGCCAGACGCTGGTGCCCTAGCTCCCGCTGGGGAGACTCCTGCCGCCTGTGACCGACCCGAGGACTGGCCATACCCATTAAGGCCGGACGCCGACCAGACGCCGGAGAAGCCAGTAAGCCTACCGGTGAGAAGGGACCCAGAGGAGCTGCCCAGCTTACCACTTGTGGAGTACGCCGAGGAGCCCATGGTGCTCGATGCCATAGAGGATGCTGACCAGATACAGGTACTGCTAGAGGGGGAGGTCGGAAGTAGCCCGGGGGCAGCCGACTCTAGTCTGCCTGTGGCACACCCAGAGCTGATGTCAGTGTGTTGTGGCCAGGATCCCCACTGACACAGCAGCAGGTCGCCTGCCACTGTCAGGGCCCCGGACTGGGACGCAGTGGAGTGGGTGGGCCTGCGTCCCCCCTGCCACCCCATTCACGGGTGGCAGTCTCCCCCTTGCCCTGACGCTCAGGACCAGAAGCCTGGGCTTTGCTCTTGAACTGCTTGTTTGCTGCCCTGCCCTGACCTAGAGCCTGGGCTTATTACTGAACTCTCTGCTCAGCCCCTGCCTGAGAGTCTGAGCCCTGAAGTGTTTGTTTGCTGTCCCGCCCTGACCTGGGCGTGTTACTGAACTATTTGCTCAGCCTCTGCCGGATGGCCTGAGCCATTGACTGTTTCCTGCCACACCAAGCTAATTCGCCGACTCACCGGACTTGTGTAGTGAGGCAGCATGGCTCCCAGCCACCTCAGAGAGGGGCGACCCCAACAGCACACACCTACAAGACCCATAGACACTTGGGAATTGTCATGTGATTTCTTAGTAAGTTCTAATGCATCTGATGCCTTGTGGGTGCAGAAATTGGCAGTTGAAAAGCAGCTGTGTCCACAATAGAAAAGAACCAAAAACCCAGGCAGAACATTCTTAAACTCTTGTTTTGTTACTTCCTCATTGGCATCGGTGCATTTAATTTTAAAGAGCAAGTAGAATACAGCATGTAATCCCCGCCTGATCAGAATACATTTATGGCAGGTCAAGTTTTGGACTAGACTAAAACAATTCCTTACCTTGACATATGATGCGGGATCTACAACGGAATGACAGGAAGCAAACACACCACTTGTGTTAGACAGAAGTTCACACCAGTGCTGCCCAAATTTTTCTGAAAGGGAAAATAAGGATAAACTGCCCAAAGTCACATATGCAAATTTATAATCTCCCTCTTTCTCAATGGGCTTTACAAATCTCTAAAATGTTTTTCATCTTGAAGATATTTTAAGACATTCAGGTAAGAGTGGAAGGAAATAGTAGACAATCAGAAACCATAGTGATGAGTGTGATTAGACTGATAGATATAGTGGACAGACAGTTAGCTATTCCCCGGTCTGAACATTTCCATTTGCTACTAATATCAGTCCTGTGGTTTAGGTTTGCAGGACAGATGTTAGAATGCATTTTTCTCATTTTAAGCGTTTTTTTCCAATCGCTTCCAAAGACATGATCGAACTAGCCATGTGATCACCAGCAAACTGTAGATTTCCTAACACACAGTGGCAGTTACCAGGGCAGATGTTGCACTGAAGCCAAACTGGGAGTTTTGGCTGCAGATAGGTACAGCTTGTTCAGAAAGGACAGGCAGGGGAAAAGGGAGAATGTGTTGCCTAGTATACCAAAGATGTATACACCTGCACTGAGGTTGAGATAGAAATGAGAGGCAACCCTGTTGAAAGTCTCAAGGTAAGGAAAAAAGGAGTAAAAACCAAGGGTGACGTTATGGCAGGAGCCAACTATAGACCACCTAACCAAGAAGAAGAGGTGGATGAGGATTTTTTTTTTAAACAACTAATAAAATAATTGAAAGCACAGGACTTGGTGGTGATGGGGGATTTCAAATACCTACACATCTGTTGGGAAAATAATACAGCAGGGCACAGATTATCCAACAGGTTCTTGAAATGCATTGGAGACAATTTTTATTAAAAAAGGTGGAGAAAGCAACTAGGGGAGAGGTTGTTCTACACTTGATTCTGACAAATGGGGAGGCACCAATTGAGAATTTGAAGGTGGAAGGCAGATTGGGTGAAAATGATCATAAAATGTTAGCGATCATGATTCTAAGGAATAGTAGGAGGGAAAATAGCTGAATAAAGACAATGGACTTCAAGAAGGCAAACTTTAACTCAGAGAACTGGCAGGTAAGATTTGATGGGGAGCAAGTCTAAGGGAAAAAAGAGTTCAGGAGAATTGGCAGTTTTTTTAAGTAGACATTATTAAGAGCACAAAAGCAAACTATCCCAATGAGTAGGAAAGATAGAAAGTATGGTTGAAGACCACTCTGGCTTAACCAGGAGATCTTCAATGACCTGAAACTCCAAAAAGAGTGATACAAAAAGTAGAAACTAGGTCAAATTATGAAGAATGAATATTAAAAAAAACACACACACAAGTATGTAGGGATAAAATTAGAAAGGCCAAGGCACAAAATGAGATTAAACTAGCTACGGACATAAAGGGTAACAAGAAAACATTGTGCAAGTACATTAGAAGCAAGAGGAAGACCAATGAAGGGTAGGCCCATTACTTAATGAGGAGGGAAAGACAATAACAGAAAATGCAGCAATGGTCAAAGAGTCAAATGTCTCTTTTGTTTCATTTTTTACCAAAAAGGCTACCAGTGTTTGGATAACTAACATAGTAAATGTCAGTGTAAATGGGGTAGAATCTGGGGCTAAAATAGGGAAAGAACAAGTTAAAAATTACTTAGACAAATTAAATGTCTTCAAGTTGGCAGGGTCTAACAAAATACATCCCAGAATACTTAAGGAACTGATTGAACAGATCTCTGAGCCATTAGTGATCATCTTTGAGAACTCATGGAGGACAGGAGAGACCCCAGAGGATTGGAAAGGGGCAAATATAGTGCCTACTTATAAAAAGGGGAATAAGGACAACCCAGGGTATTATCGACCAGTAAGCTGAATTTCCGCATCCAGAAAGATAATGGAGCAAATATTCAAGCAATCTGTTTGTAAGCATCAGGAAGATAATAAGGTGATAAATAACCGTCAACATGGATTTGTCAAGAAAAAATCATGTCAAAACAACCTGACATCCCTCTTTGACAGGGTAACAAGCCTTTTGGATGTGGGGAAGCACTGGATGCGATATATCTCAACTTTAGTAAGGCTTTTGATACTGTCTCATATGACCATCTAGGGAAACTAGGGAAATATAGCCTAGATGAACCTATTATATAAGGTGGGTGCATAACTGGTTGGAAAACCATACTCAGCGAGTAGTTTTCAATGGTTTTCAGTCAAGTTGGAAGGTCATATCATCTAGGGTCCTGCCTGGATCTGTTCTGTGTCAGGTTCTGTTCAATATCTTCGTAAATTATATGGTTAATGCCATGTAGAGTACACTTATAAAGTTTGCAGATGATACCAAGCTGGAACGGGTTACAAATGCTTCGGAGGACACGATTAGCTCTCAAAATGATATTGGCAAACTGGAGAAATGGTCTAACTAAATAGGATGAAAGTCAGTAAGAACAAATTAAAAGTTCTACACTTAGGAACAAATAATCAATTTCACAAATACAAAATGGGAAATGACCACCTAGGAAGAAGTACTGCAGAAAAGGATCTGTGTGTTACAGTGGATCACAAACTAAATATGAGTCAACAATGTAATACTGTTGCAAAAAAAGCAAACATCATTCTAGGATATATTAACAGGAGTGTTGTAAGCAAGACACGAGAAATAAATCTTCTGCTCTACTCAGCACCGATAAGGCCTCAACTGGAGTATTGTGTCCAGTTCTGGGCACCACATTTCAGGAAAGATGTGGACATATTGGAAAGTCCAGAGGAGAGCAACAGAAATGATTAAAGGTCTAGAAAACATGAGCTATGAGGAAAGACTGAAACAAATGCATTTGTTTGGTCTGGAAAGAGGAGACTGCAGGGAGATATGATAAAAGCCTTCAAACTCTTAAAGAGTTGTTATAAATAGAAGAGTGATAAATTGTTTTCCTTACCCACTGAGGACAGCACGAGAAGTAAGAGGCTTAAATTGCAGCAAGGGAAATTTAGATTAGACACTAGGGAAAGCTTCCTAACTGTAAGGGTAGTTAAGCCTGAAACAAATTATCTAGGGAGATTGTGGAATCTCCATCAGTGGAAGTTTTAAAGAACAAGTTAGATAAACTCCTCTCAGGGATGGTCTAGATAATACTTAGAACTGCCTCAGTGCAGGGGACTGGACTAGATGACTTATCAAGTTCCCTTCCAGTCCTACACTTCTATGATTCTGTGATTCTATGGAATGCAGGGTCAGGCTTATCAGGCCAGATCCTCAGCTAGTGCAGTATGGTGTAGTTCCACTGATTTCAGTGATGTTATGCCAATTTATATCAGCAGTAGATATGGAGCATAATGTTAATAACAATTTATTTGTAGTCTTTAAAGTCCTTTATTCTAATACATCTTCTTTGGGTTTTCAAATTATTCAGTGATCAAATCAAATGGAAAGTGCCACATCCTTCTGCATTACTATGTATGTTCTGTTTTAAAAAACAAAACTATCACCTTTTAAACATGGAAGAACAACCTTTTTAAGGTTAAATCCACCTCCAGACAAAACCATTTTGTTCTCTCTTCTAATAGCATTGGAAGACAGACAGCTCTTGCGACCATAAACTCCCTGGTTAAAAGATTTCTAAAGCATTATAGGCTACCTGAAATATAAAAGACATTTAGCTCTGGAACATCAGTGAGGATAAGTACCTTTGTCCACACTGTTTGCACAAGGGTCCTCAAAGTTATCTTCAACATCAGGACAGCTGCCCCTAGTCTTCCATGAGTTACCAAAGGCTGAAGCTGAATCCTCCACAACTCCACTAATTGTCCGAAAGTCATCAATCTGGATGTTGTTGAAATTGCCACAAAGACCTGGGTGGGGGATACATCACAATCAAATGGTATAAATAGTGTTTTGAGATTTAGAGGGATGAGCTCAGCTCTCTGATGCTCTAGGTTTCCATCCAGGAAGTAGGACATGAAGACTTGTCTTGCTTGGTATATTTAATATCCACACACAGTAGACTAGTATTTTAAGGTATAATTTTTATTATCTATACTACAGTAGCATCAAGGGGCCCCAACAGAGCTGGTGTTGTACATACACATAGTGAGAGACTGTCTCTGCCTCAAAGAGTTTACAAACTAAAGAAATGGCAAAAAAAAGTTGGAGAAACAGAATATTATGCCATTTTACAGGCAGGAAATAGAGGCACTGAGAGGTTAAGTGACTTGCCCAGGGTGTAACAGAAAGTCTGTGGAAAAGGTAGGAATCTAATCCACAGCCCTTGAGTCCTGGCCCAATATCTTAACCAGTCTTCCTTTATAGTCTAATAATTCAAAAGATTCTCACATACCACATAATATGAAATTCAATTTATCTACCTCAGCAGAGTGGAAGGATTTAATCGATCCTACCTAGGGTCTTATTCAAAGTTATTTAAGTTTTTGTTCCAGGTGTGACATTGCACTCCATATGTTTATGGAAATATGCTTATGAGTGTGAATATGATGTAACTGGAACATGCTTTATGCAAAAGGTCTCTTGTAAGGTATCATTACAAAGCTTATAATCTACTGAATATATTCATCCTATTTGTATGAATGTATCATTCTTGTATCTGAAACTAGAAATATGAAGTATTACTCTGAGGTCCTATTGTAATTTTGCAAAGTGTGGGCCATTAATGGTGGGTTGGAATCTTGATGGAGCCCATTAACCAGGACAACTGGTTGTAAATGGTTCTGTTTACTCGCAAACCTTCCTGGGTACATGCAGACCAACCCTGAAAGAATGGAGAATGAAGTCTTACAGTGATGTGTGATCATGTCACCTAGTATTGGAATCCATCTTAAACCTGGTGCTTTTACATTTAGAA
The DNA here is from genome assembly GCF_016161935.1 of Mauremys reevesii. Taxonomy (NCBI): domain Eukaryota; kingdom Metazoa; phylum Chordata; order Testudines; family Geoemydidae; genus Mauremys; species Mauremys reevesii. The sequence goes on from NC_052626.1 coordinate 109,663,565, forward strand.
GGAAGGGTGGGAACCCAGAGAGAGACAAAGGATTCCCACCTTGTGCCAAAGTTATAAAAGAAGGAGGAACAGAACAAAGGAGGTGGCAGTCATGAGAAATCCCCTAGTTACCACCTGAGCTGGAACTAACAAGAACTGTACCGGGGGAAGGATTGGGCCCAGACTGAGAAGGAGTCTAGTCTGTGAAAGAAGCTTATTAGAACATCTCTGAGGGTGAGATTTACCTGTATTCAGTTTCTTAATGCATTAGGCTTAGACACGTGTGTTTTGTTTTATTTTACTTGGTAACTTACTTTATTCTGCCTGTTATTTCTTGAAACCACTTAAACCGTACTTTTTATACTGAATAAAATCACTTTTGTTTATTAATTAAACCAGAATAGGTGATTAATACCTGGGGGAGCAAACAGCTGTGCATATATCTCTATCAGTGTTACAGAGGGCAGACAATTTATGAATTTACCCTGTATAAGCTTTATACAGAGTAAAACAGATTTATTTGGGGTTTGGATCCCATTGGGAGCTGGGTGTTTGAGTGCTGAAGACAGGAGCACTTCTTAAGCTGTTTTCAGTTAAGTCTGCAGCTTTGGGGCATGGTTCAGACCCTGGATCTGTATTGCTGTGGAGTAGCGTATCTGGCTCAACAAGGCAGGGTTCTTGAGTCCCAAGCTGTCAGGGAAAATGGGCTCAGATGTAGTTTCAGCATGTCAGGTGACAGACCCAAGGGCGTCTCTGTGACTGAACCCATCACACAAGGGATGCAAAGTATTTGAATAAGACTCTCAGTTCACTAAGGTCAAAATGGAAGCAAGTAATTTGGACAGGAAGTGTGATGGATGTACCATTATAACATGGGTAGACATCAAGAGCGTAATATACTGTACCAGATGTATGATTTTGGTAAGAGTCATCCACTGTTATGAAGAGCTGCATAATCGGTTTTATTTGCACTTGAATCTGTACTCCAAATGAGGTCAAGATATTGATGTAGAATGTAGACGGTCTGAAGATAGTGATGCCATCTAAAATATATATAAATATATCTTTACCAAGAAAATATGCACAAACCTGCATATATGTGAAAGTGGACGACACCAAATGTGCACCTCCATTTGCTTGCTCAATGAACAGGAATGTAGCGATTGTAATATTGCATCAGATTGTGGTCCATCTAGTCCAGTACCTTGTCTCTGACAGTGGCCAGAAACAGATGCTTCAGAGGAAGGTGCAAGAACCCTGCTGCAGGCAGGTGTGGGATAACCTGGGGCAGATGTGAACACTGAAGAAGGAACACTTACCTCTAGTTATTGGCAGCACTGCAATGAAATTATTGATATAGACATTTCCACAGGAACAGAGTCGAATATTCTGCAAATGGAAAATGAGATATGCCACAATGACAATCAAATATCAAAGAAAGGGATGGAATTGGTGTCACATTCTGACGTGCATCAGCCTTGGAAACTTGCTTACAGAAGGGAGAGTCTTTAATCAATCAAGACCCCTCCACCCCATAACACAGTTTGATATTATCTGGTGAGTGGTGGTGTCCAGGGATCTGTGCAGCAACACTGAAAAATTCTGAGAGCTGTACTGGAAAAAAAGAGAACCCATCCCCTAAGCAATATTCTTGACAGCATAACTTAACTTTTTGAGGACAATAGAGGAAATTTACTTAGAGGAAATTTATATCTTCAGAGCACTGTGTGGACATCAGGCCTGATTCTATTCCCAGAGCAGTAAATTGGAATTTTGCCATAGGCTACAGGGGGAGCAGGATCAGGCCTTCCATCTGGAAAACGATGTGCTGTTTTGGTGATTCTACTCCACAAAGGAGATTAGAGAGGATACAGCATAAGGTAACAAAGGTACTATTAAGTCTCATGAATCTTAATGATAAGAAAGGTATAAGAGATCTGGGCTTCTATTTATTTCTTGGAAAAGAGGAGATGTTTTTGAAGTAGAAATTCTCAAAATTATGAAAAGGACCAAGAAGACTGATAGAAATTCTTTTTGAACCTCTTACTACTGTGAAAAATGCAAGAGGCAGAATCTCAAAAATTAGTAACTTGAGCGAAAACAGAGGATTTATGTAGAACTAAGCTGGTAAACATATGGACCAGATCCTTAACTGGTGTAAAGTGGTGTAACACCATGAATTTCAATGGAGCTATGCTGATTTACATTACCAGAGGAGACCCATAAAACCAAATTCAAGCCCTTTTCCCTTTTCCCTTCAAAACCGTCAAGAAGGCATGCTGCAAGGGTGGTGATACTTTAGATCCATTTTTGGTGGCTCCTTCTTACCCGCACCCCATATATGTATATAAGAGTTGCCTGACTTAGGTTGGAGGACATTCCCAGGAAAGATATTTGAAGCAAAAAGTACAAATGAATTCAATAATTCCCCAATGGTTTGTTCCTGGAGTAGGAGAGTTTGTGGATGATAGAAAAGCACACGGGTTAGAGAAACAATGGTCTTTGATCAAGGCACCCAACAGAGGCTCCTGAGATCTATGTCTGGTTCCTGACTCTGCCACAGACTTGCTGTGTGGCTTTGAATAACTCAGTCTCTGTGTTCCACTGTTATCTGTCAAATGGGGACAATAATACATCCCCTCTCCCACCCTTCATCAGTCTGTTTAGATGGTAAAATATTTGGGGCAAGGACTGCCTCTTCTTATGTGTTTATACAGAGCCTAGCACAGAGCTCTGATCTTGAAAGGAATATTACAAACATTTAATCAAAAAGTGCAGGCATGGAGGGCCAGATGATCTTTCCTGGTCCTTACGTTTCTTTTTAACCTAAGTAGTTACCAGTGACTTACAAGGGCTCTTAATGTGACTAATACATTCTTCAAGCAAGTCATAGTGCTTGATATCCCACACTGAATGATCTCGCCAACAACCACAAAGCTGCTGCCATTGTCCTGAAAATAAGCCAGAAAAACAGGTATGTAAACCATTTTCTATCATCTAATAAGAAGCAAGCAGTGGGGAAAATAGATCTCTAAAACATTTACAGGGAAATAAGAAAGGACCCAGGCATGCTAACTACAATAGAAAAATGTTGCCTTTCACTCCCACTGGCAAAACCATGCCCGTTAACCTTTCCCTTATGGTCCATTCCTTCAGCATCTGCTGCTAGTCTATTTTCCAAAGGGCTACTTGGAGGTGGGTCTTTGGATAAGAAGGGGCCAGCTCATCCACCTTCGTTTGCCAGACAATTTTCCACCAGGACAAAGTGATGAAATCTATGCTAATAGGTCCACTAGAAAAGTAAATAATTTTTTTAAACTTATTTAAAATGTGTTGATGCAGAAAGGACCCAGTGATAAGCACTGAGCAGATGAGATCCAGACTTATGAGGTAGCAAATAGGACCACTCGTGCTTAAAAGTTAAGCACATGTTCAAGTGCTTTGTTAGATTGGGAGCCATCTGAGCAAATGAGGCGATAAAGCTTTAACATAGCTTAACTTTTGATCCTAAAACGATGAGAAATTAAAGAAGCTATTTTTCATACCTTAGCTAAGACATAATGACAATTGCCATGAAAAATGAACTCTTTGTTATCAAACGTAGTAATGTGGAACCCTCCCTCCACGTTGCAATTTCCAGAAAGAGGCAGAGATACACAAACCCACTGGCCACCAGCACAGGTACTATTAAAAAAAAAAGAAGAACAGTTATAATCGGAATACATGTGAGGAGATATCATCTGTGTTGAAAACTTGAGATGTCTGTATAAATCAGTCACATCTTCTTCCTGATGTTAGTAGAGCTGGCTGAAACTTAGAATTTCCATTTCATGGGAAATTTCAACATTTTGAAATTTGTGTCATTCTGAATCAGAACAAAAACAAATATTTTCAAATTTTTCTGCCAAACAGAAATTCCAAATTGGAAAATTTTCATTTTGTTTAGAATTTTATTTTATTTTATAACTTTTTTATTTTTACATTTCTTCATAACATGCACTAGTGTAAAACCCACACATCATAATGTGACAGAATATGATAGTTGAAATAGCCTGTTACTTTATTTCATTTCATTTTTAAAATAATCAATTGCAGCTGCTACTTAATACTGATTGATTGATTATCTTCCTTTCTAGATCAAATTGTTTCCTGTTCATGTTGTTATGAAACAGTTTGAATAAAATATCAGAATTCCCTGAAACAAAGCTTTGGAATTCCCCCCCAAAAAATTTCAGAAACAACATTTTTTAAATTTAGAAATATTATTGTTCCCCTGGAATGTCAGAGACAATTGACACATTTTTTTAAACAGCAAAGAGTCCTGTGGCACCTTATAAACTAACAGACATATTGGAGCATGAGCTTTCGTGGGTGAATACCCACTTCGTCGGTGCACTTCGTATTCACGCACGAAAGCTCATGCTCCAATATGTCTGTTAGTCTATAAGGTGCCACAGGACTCTTTGCTGCTTTTACAGATCCAGACTAACACGGCTACCCCTCTGATACTTGATTTTTTAAACAATGTATCCATTTCTATCCACAATGGCATGTTCAGTCGGAAAGACATTTCAATGCATAGTTTTGGACCAGCTCTAGTTAGTTTGTTACTCAGCTACCTATTCAATGCAATGCTCCTCCCAAATGTATAAGGCTTTGCATCATCAGGCCTTGAAATAATAAAAGCTTACTGAAGTTAATGGAAAGAAATTCACCCTTGGGTACTTAAAGATCTAGCTGAAGCGATCCTGGAATCATTAACTGTTATCTTCAAGAGCTATTTGGAGGATGAGTGAGGTCCGAGAGGACAAGACAAGGGCAAACATAGTACCTATCTTTCACAAGGGGGAACAAAGATGACCTGTGAAGTTACAGACTAGTCAGCCTAACTTCTATACCTGGAAAGATACTGGAACAAATGATTAAACAATCAATTTGTGAGCACCTGAAGAATAATAGGATGAATAAGTAATAGCCCACATGGATTTGTCAAGAACAAATCATGCCAAACTAACCTAATTTCCTTCTTTGACAGTGTTATTAGGCTAGTGCATAGGGAGGAAGCAGTAGACATGATACATCTTGATTTTGACACAGTCTCTCATGACTATCTCATAAGCAAACTAGGGAAATATAACTAGATGAACCTACTGCATAAGGTGGGTGCACAACTGGTTGGAAAACTGTACTCAGAGAGTAGTTATCAATGGTTCCCAGTCAAGGTGGAAGGAAATATCTGCAGGGATCTGTCCTCTATCTGGTTTTATTCAATATCTTCATAAATGATTTGGATAATAGCATAGAGAGCACAGTTTGCAGATAGTACTGAGCTGGAATTCAATAACAAGTACTACATTTAGGATTAAAAAATCAAATGCACAAATACAAAATGGAGAATAAGTGGGTAGGCGGTAGTACTGCAGAAAAAGGTTTGAGGGCTATAGTGGATCGCAAATTGAATATGAGCCAACAATGTAATGCAGTTGTGGAAAAGGTTAATGTCATTCTGGGGTGTCATATGTAAGAAATGGGAGGTAATTGTTTTGCTCTACTTGGCACTGGTGGGGCCTCCTCTGGAGTATTCTGTCCAGTTCTGGGCACCACATTTTAAGAAAGATGTGGACACATTGAAGACATATTTACTCTTGAGAAAAGAAGTGTGAAGGGGGACCTGATAACAATCTTCAAATATGTTAAGGGCTGCTATAAAGAGGCCAGTGATCAATTGTTCTCTATGTCCACTGAAGTTAGGATAAGAAGTAATCGGCTTAATATGCAGCAAGGGAGACGTAGGTTAGATATTAGGGGAAACGTTGTCACTATAAAGATAGTTAAATAGCAGAATAGGTTTCCCAGGGAGGTTGTGGAAGTGCTACCATTGGAGGCTTTTAAGAACAGGTTAGACAAACACTTGCCAGGGATGATCTAGATATACATGATGCTGCCTCTGTGCACAAGGATGGACTAGATGATCCCTTGAGGTCCCTTCCAGCCCAACATTGCTATGATTCCTTTAATTCAATAGGCTTTGACTCAGGCACTTGAAAGGGACACTATTTCAAAACCCAGGATGTTATAATTAGTTGAGAAATATCTTACAGATTCTAAAGCAATAGCTTTCTTTCCCCAGTGTTGCAGAGAACATAAATGAGTCTGTATGCAGGACCTACACTACTTTGTGCTGCAGATGTAGCTCTTCAGCTGGTATGGAGAACTCAAGGTAACAGGCAATCTTCATTCTTAGAGCTATGCACACATAAGGAAAACAGCAAAACATGGGCATATTGCTTGGACTTCATGAGGAACTAGGGAAATTTTGCAAACAGGAAAAGACAAGGCCCACAGGAAAAACAAGCATATTTGCTGAGCTTCTCAATGGACACTAGAATGAGGAATAAAGAAGTAAAATGAAAACCGTCAAACAGCATACATGACAGGTCTCTTCAGTGAAAACCTTCTCAGTGAAGTCTAGAGATGAGCTCATGCTGCAAAGTTTGGACCCAGATCCACACGTTCTCAACGTTCAGAGGGTTTTAGATCCAGGGCTTTGAAGCAGACCATTATTTCTATAGGAACTAATTGTGAATGCAACCCACACTAACACAGTGTAACTGTCCCCTCATAGTGACTAGACCACATAGAAGTTTGAGTCAGTTAACGCCTCCAAGCTAACGGACCTGATCCTTTATCTCAGACAGGAGAGGCTCATGCTTTCAGCTTCCGAAGTCTCAGGTTCTGTATCTGCAAAGGACTCCCAACTAAGGTCATAACTACATGATGTTCAGATCTCACTATGAACTTCCCTAGAGTGTGGTGGTGATCAGATCCTAAGTTTTGTGTCAATACTATCTTTAGTAAAGACAAATACTAGGACCGGGATGACAATGACATTTAACTCATCAATGCTTTCTAATAAATGCATCTGCTACATTAATATAATTAGGCTTGTAACAATACCAGTTTTGAGAAGGAGTGGAGTAGGACTCTCCGGTTGCATAGACTTTGCCTTGAAACATGCATGGACAGCTGTTAGTGGGGATGCATTTGTTGCCATTCATGTCATCGAGAATAGTCCCTGTTCAGAAACACTGGCTAATTAATATTTCTTAAGGTAGGAAGGACACTGAAGAAAATTCAGAAAATAAGAAAACACAGTACATCATACTTGGACATTTCTGCATGTCTGGCTTGGGGTGAACTGTAAGTTATAAAGGAAAATCACGTCTTTTTGCTCATTGTCAGCAGCATTCTGAATGTTCATCTGTTAGCTGATAGGAGACATTTCTCCCCATGGCTAAAATGCAAATGGTTTTAATTGCAATGTGCATTTCTGATCCCATCGGGCTGTGTATTGTCACCTTGCTGAAAAGTGACATCATGTGTGGCAAATGCAAGATTATGATACAGTCTCCATCCATTTCTCATACTGGTTCAGAAATCAGAAAGGAACTTCAGGGCCACAACCCAGCCTTCATTTATCTATGTGCAAGCCTGCATCTGCACACACATTTTTTGTATTTGACTTCAGCAAGAGCACGTTCCCAGTGATTTGGACACATATCGAAAACTTAACTAAAACTATGGAGGCGCCTGACCACCCATTCAGGGTCACTCAACATTTCTCTGAATATATTCTCCCTATCGAGACAGCTTCTCCTTCCCTGATCCTTCACCAACCAGACCTGTGCCTTTTTCTCTGATCCTACACCAGTGACCCTCCTGTCTTCCTTTCCATTGTCATGATACCCATTAGAGGTTTGGCTTCAGCCAAGAGAAAGAGAAGTAATTCAAACCAGTCTTTACATTAATCCATTCTTCAGCTATAAGAAACTGTTCATTCATCTCTAGTCGTGGGTCAATACTGGATATTCCATGACTGCCTGGGACAATCCACGCAAACTTGTAAGACACAAACTATTATCTGTCTACTTGCCAGTTTTCCAGACAAAGGAATGTAAAATACTGTCTACAGTTTTATTTAAGTATGTTCACATTTTAATGAAGATGAAGAATGCCTTTCACTGAACAACAAGAGGTCTCCCCATTAGTCCCTTGATGAGCGTGGCCTGTTATAAGAAGGATACTACTTTACCAGCAGGGCAGAAGCAACCATCAGTACATGGGGCTTTACAGATCTTGCTCCTCTCTGGATTGGCGCATGTGTCTGCACAGGGGTTTCCACATTCCATATATTCCAGGTTGTTTGGACATTCCTGGACTGCAAACCCAAATGAAGCAGTTGTAGAGGGTAATGTAGAGGGTAAATCAATGCTCTAAATGCAGTTTATCATTTTCCAAAGGAAACTAACAATCTTGGTTATAAAATGTTCTATCCAGAGCATTAGTGTAATTTTGTCCACTTTCAGAACCAGTTATGTTTATAGTTACTTTGGTTTTATAAGCCAACACGTCTTGCAGTTTTTAAATTGGCAGGCATTATCAACTATAACACTACTTACACTAATAGTTCACTTTTCAGTCACTCTCAAACTGAAGTAGTCACTGTTGTAACATGCTCTGTCAGGCAGATGATCATCACACACTCTCAGAAGCTTGCCCTAAATACCTGCATTACTAACCTTTATTTAACTTATTCAGTTCTTGGAATAATCATTTGAAAGAGAGAGTTTTATGAAAGCACGTAATTTCAGAAGCTCTTAAAAAACACATTAAAAGGAACACTGCAGTTATCTCTCTGATAAATACTGTTAAGGATATATAAATTATTCTTAGATGTCAATTGAATTGGTTACAGAATTCAAATTCTATAGTTACTTACAGCAAAGATCTTTGGTTCTCCATTTACCAGGGATTCCCCCACTCAGGACACAGTCCCGGGAATACTGACTAAGGGTACTGCATATGCAGCTGGAAACCAAAGCAGAATCAGAAGAAAAATTCTTTGCACAGATGCACATGTCTCCAGTGCAGGTGGCTACATAGTCATCAAAAGCAACCACTCTGGAACAGTTCCCAAGTTGGGCTAGGAGTTTCTTGCATTTTGATTTCTGTAATGAAAGAAAAAGGAATAATCCACATCTTATCTTGGGGCCTGATCCTCAGCCAATATAAATTGGCAAAGCTTCACTGATTTACAGAGTCCGAGAGTTTAAGGCCAGAAGGGACCATCAGATCATCTAGCTTCAGTGAACTCTCCTGAGCTATGCTGATTTACACCAGCTGAGGATATCTCCCATGATCACTAAGCCCACAGAAAAAGCCTGCCAGACATTTGATGTACTCATTTGCTGTTCTTCTTGGACTGGAGGCTGTAATTCATTCATGTGCATTTTTCCACTGTAAACCCCTGTAATACTATAATAGCACAGTCTTACAACTACAGGTTCATTTTGGGCTCTGATTCATGGTTGGATTCCTGAAGAATTTTAATTCTTTGAACATTGTTTATATAATAACCTCTGGAATTGTACTTTATTGTATTTCAGGGAGGTTTATACTTATTGTGCCACCAGCTGCACACACTTACATATTTACTACATTTATTTTTTTGTTGATGAGAGCGACCTTTATGGTTTCTGACATCTTCATCTTCAGCTACATCAGGGCACTTTTCTGTAGGCTCCTCTACTTTGTGAAGGTTTCCAAACTGCCTCGGGAGTAGTTTATAGCCTGGAAAATTCCAAAGTTCATCCTGAATACCAATCAAATGCAGAATCAAATCTTCAGCTCTGCTTCTGTATTGTGAAGACGCATTTAATTATTGTGCTCTAGGGCAACATGTTCTTCACCCAAATTATTTAATATAACCCAGACACCTGAAATATAGTGACTGACAGACTTACATCATTCCTATTGAGTTAGAATTCTGAAATAAGGAACACTTTTATTAGGAATTGATGAGTCTTTTTTTAAAAAGTGAACTCTGACCTTTCACTTAGAGGTCATCAGTCTTAAGGGGTTTCAACTGTTTAAGTGCCTATTTGAGCTAGATGGCAAATCTATTAAAAGTATCTAAGTGGCTTAGGAGCCTAAGTCCCATTGACTTTCAGTGAAACTTATGGTGAAATTTTCAAAATGGTCCTAAATGACTGAGTCCCATTGGAAAGTAATGTCATTTAGGTTCCTCAATCACTTAAGCCATTTTGAACATTTTGTCTTTAGGCTCCTAAGTCACTTCTGAAAATAGAATTTAGGTGCTGTTGAAATTGTTACCCAGAATCCTGAAGTTCCCTACATTAGCCTGGTAGGGTTATGTAAGAATGGTAAAGGGTACACATAGTGTTCCTTTCATTTCTCCCCTTTGCAGGGGGTGAGTGCAGTTGAAATCCTTATATTTCTCATGTATCCAGGAGCTATCAGCAGCACAAGATTTTGGCTGATCCAGGCTGTGAGCACTGCCAATATTGTCAACATGCAGTGTGGATCCAGAATGGATTTTAAAGTTATGTTGTTTTTGGAGGTATTTTGCTCAACCACTTTGGCTTTGTGTCTAGATAACACTCGGTTTCAGCTCAGAGTTTCAGTTGAATTCCACCAGTCAGGGGGAAGGGAATGTTCCCTTCCCATGGAAAGAGATTGGGAACATGCAGATCCCTCGGGATCCAATGAAGGCACAGTGTTACCACAGAGAGGGGCATTGCCTAGGGTAGCCAACTGTCTAATCACATAAACCCAAACACCCTTGCCCTGCCCCTTGACCTGCCCCTTACCTGAGACCTCACCCCGCTCACTCCATCCCCCCTCTCTCCGTCTCTCACGCTCCCCCACCCTCCTCTTACTTGGTGCTTAACTTAGGCAGCTCCCAGTCGGCGGTGCAGCAGGACTAAGGCAGGCTCTCTGCCTGGCCTGGCCCTGAGCCACTCCCGGAAATGGCTGGCATGACCCTGCAGCCCCTGGGGGGAGCCCCAGGGGGCTCCACCCACTTCCCCTGCCTGTGGGCACCCCGCCTCTGCAGCTCCCATTGGCCACAGTTCCCAATCAATGTGAGCTTCGGAGTCAGTGCTCGGGGCGGGGGTAGGGTGCGTAGCCCGCTACCCCCCTCCTTCAGGGGCTGCAGGGATGTGCCGGCCGCTTCCAGGAGTAGCGCAGAGCCAGACCAGGCAAAGTCTGCCTTAACCCTGCTGTGCAGCTGGACTTTTACCAGCCTAAAATCTCCTGGTTTGGCTTTGGTAGCCTCTGGGAGTCAGAGCCCGATTCCAGGAGACTCCCGGAGAAACCGGGAGGGTTGGCAACCGTACCCTTGCCTCTTCAGTGCTGTTCAGTCCCATGAGTAGCTGCAGGCCTCAGATAGCCTGGCTTCTGCAGAAGCCATCGCTGCAAGGGGCTTTCCCAGTCACTGTGTGCCCCTAGAACTACCACAGGGCATGAAGTTTAAGTTGATAAAGACTCTGTTTGCTTCCTGCACAGATATTGGCAGGCAAAAGAATCCTCCTGGGAACGCCACCTGCAAAGCCCAAACCTGAGGAACATCCAGGAGGGGAGCCAAATGCAGGGGGACATTCCCCCTGCTGCTCCCCTTCAGCACTGATCCAGGGGTGCAGGCTTCCCTCCATTTTCAGAAGCAGAGGGAGCCTGGGGACCAGAGTTGAGGGTTGCATTGGCCTCTTTCCAGCGCAGTGGAATATTTGAAGCTGCCAGTAGCTTGCACTATGGTTTTTGTAAACATTATCCTGAGCTCACTGAAGTTACTGAAAAATATGGATCACTGTTGATGGTTTTTAACAATATACAAATGAAAAATCACACTGATTCCTAACTGTAAGAAGATGAAAATGTGAACACCTGTCATGAAGGGAACATCTACTCACCCCTACTATGAAAGTGCAACTACCTTAGAATCTATTACTATCAAAGGGAAATATTTAGGGTTGCCAGGCGTCCAGTTTTCAACCAGAACATCCGGTCAAAAAGGGACCCTGGCGGCTCCAGTCAGCACCACCGACTGAGCCATTAAAAGTCCGGTTGGCAGTGCTGCGGGTCTAAGGCAGACTAGTTCCTTCCTGTCCTGGCACCACGCTGCACTCTGGAAGCAGCCAGCAGGTCCGTCTCCTAGGTGGGGGGGCCACGGGGCTCCGCGTGCTGCCCCCGCCCCGAGCACTGGCTCCACACTCCCATTGGCCAGGAACCACGACCAAGAGGAGCTGGGGGGTGGGCGGTGCCTGCAGGCGAGAGCAGTGTACGGAACCTCCTGGACCCCCTACCTAGGAGCCAGACCTGCTGTTGGCCACTTCCAGGGTGCAGCGCGAAGCCAGGACAGTCAGGGAGCCTGCCTTAGTCCCGCTCGCTGCTGACTGGGAGCCTCCAGAGGTAAGCCCGAGCCCCAAACCCCTGCCACCACCCTGAGGCCCCAAAACCCAGAGCCCCCTCCTGCACCCCAAAACCCTGCCCTAGCCCAGAGCCCATACCACCTCCTGCACCCCAACCCCCTGCTTCAACCCACAGCCCCTTCCCACATTCTGAATCCCTCGGCCCCATCCCCCAGCCTGGAACCCCCTCCTGCTCCCCAAACCCCTCATCCCCAGCCCCACCCCAGAGCCCACACCCCTAGTTAGATTCCTCACCCCCTCCCACACCCCAAACCCTGCCCCAGCCCAGTGAAAGTGAGTGAGGGTGGGGGAGAGTGAGCCACCAAGAGTGGGGGAATGTAGTGAGTGGGGCTGTGGGGTGGGAAGGGGTGGGGCTAGAGTGTTCAGTTTTGTGCGATTAGAAAGTTAGCAACCCTAAATATGGTAGCGGTACAATATGAGAGGTCTGCAATTAACTTTGGTTGAATGGGGCTTGTGTGAATCTTTTCAGGTTTGCAACCCCCTGAGAATCATGAATCAGCTTTAGGTTTCTCAAAATTCACCCTAGGTTTGTCAAAATGTGTATATCAGGGTACCTTTCAGCAAACCAGAGGAAAATGGTTTTTAGTCATACTTCATAAAACTCCAGGGAACATATAATATCCAGTTCCTACCATTCAAATGCAAATCATTCTTCTCATTGCCATCATAGTTCCCACACAAACCACATGTTTTCCCCTTGTATGTATCTTCCAAGTCCAGCTACAAAATAAAAACAAACAGGAAGACCAGAGTTTTAAGTGGTTCAATATGGAAAAGCACTAAGGTGTCAAATTTCTTCTATCATGTGAAAACATTGAATGGTATGTCAGAACAAAAGGAAACTCTCTAAACAAACAGCTAAGCCACATTCCTTTAGTGTTTATCTATTCATTTCTTTGGAGCATTATTTAATGTACATCATTTGCTTCGATACCTTTACGGTATGACAATTCAGTTAAATATAAAATGTTGCTTTCTTCATTATATACATTTGGTCTTAACAAGTCCTTTCTCATTATCCACGCTGTGGCCCAAATCCTGAGGTCCTTACTAGAAGGGGCACATTCTGCTCTCAGTCACATGGTATAAATCTGGACTATCTATAGTTACTACAGATTTATACCAAGGTGGCTGAGTAGTGTTTGGACCTGAGTTTTCTTCAGGGATATTCCCATTGATTTCAGTGGAGAGTAAACAGCTGAATAAGGACCACAGACTGGACCATATATACTTACAGCTTAATTAGGAAAAAAGATGGACAAATCCTGAGAATAAATGCTCATGAAACACCTATTAAATGAAGATCAAGAAGCCAGGAAAATAATTGGGAGTACTTTACCCAAGCTCCTCCAATTAGAAACTGTTTAGATAAACTCAGCTACATCGAACGAAGGAGGGTAGGTGATCCCCCCCAACAGAAGGATGGGGTGGGAGAAATCAGATTACAACATATATATATAAACTTGCACATACAAGTGACTGGATTACAAGATGTAAATATATGTTTGGCAAATTTGCAACATTACTGTTTAGTAATAAACCTGTAATAGAACTTCATAGGAGACAGGCCAAAGTCAAAGGGAAAAACAGTTAACAATTGCTATTCCTACCAGATAAACAGCTAATTGCAATATATTACACAGCTAGATCAATAAGTATCCTGTGATAGGACAACTTCTTCTTCCCTCCCCATATCAGGCACTACAGCCCCACTCTAGACAGGATGCTAAGTGTTCATGGAACAGCGGAAACCTGGTGAGACTAAGCTCCTGGCCACTTGATAGTGACTTCTATTGGCTTATCCTCTTCATCACTGGATTGAAAGGCAAACTTCATAGCACTTCTACATCTTGCTGGCTGGGGCAAATAGACTAAATCGGAATTTGAACTACCATGTGACTGTAGAACCTTTTCCCATATGGATACCAAGCTGGCCTTCTAGCCACATGAGCAACTTTTCAATCTTTTTCTATCTTCTCTATTCCCTTCTTTAACTCTCTGAATTGTGAGGCAGGGAATAAAAATCTCTGAAGCACCCATTAAGTGTATAATTAGAGAACCACAGTCTCTAGGGCTGTCAACCCAGCACCTTTCAGCAACACTAAAATTCACTAAAAGAACCAACTAACTGGATCTTCATACTAAGAGAGTGTCAGCCCAGTTCCACTTGAGAGTCAGGCCAAGCGTGGATGTGACTTGGAAGTAAGTACAGGTGTCTTCAATCAAAATGCTCTTCAAGCTGAAGGGGAGGGGAATCCTAAAAAACAGAGCAGAAAAAACAACAAACTATAAAATAGAGCCCAAATCAAATTCTCTCATCAGTGCTACTGAAAAATTAACAAAAGTCAAATTGAAGCAATGAAAGGTATAAGTATGTTCATGTAAAAGTTAGGGTTGGTCTCCATTTATGCACAATGCATTCTTTTATCTTGTCCAATATGCCCTTTCACCAATCCTAATCCACAAGGCAATGTATTTTGCCCATTAGCCTCTTGATACTGGGCCACATCTTCAGCTGGTGTAAACCGATTGACTCCATTGACTTCAGTGTAGCTATGTTGATTTATATCAGATCCATCAAGACAGTAAGAGGAGCCAGATCATAGTACGGGGGAGAGGGGGGCTGCTTGTCTGCCCTGGGGGCTCCGCCGTGTGAGGTACCACAGGTTCCTGTTCTCTCTCCACTATTTTTAAGGGGTATGGGAGATGCTTTGGCCTGCAGTGCCATCTATATTGCTTTTGCATCTGAGCCAGATGATAGTCTCTCACTTTGCCTGTGCCTGGCTGAGAACGGAGTTTGGATAGCCAGCTAATGCTCAGCCTATGTAAGTCAAAGCAGGGGTTCCTCAACATTTTCCATAGTGTGATCCTCTCTTACCTACCAGGACCATGCTGGGGCCCTATTCCATTTAGCAATACAGGAAGAGTAGGTGGTTTGGTTGGAGAAATAACTGAAAGAAATTGCAGATTTTTTCTCCTTTGATTGACGTGATGCACCTGCCTTTTGTCACTAAGATTTGCAATCTAATAACTCTTTCCTATGTTCCATTACTTCTGGACAGATGTCTGGACAGAAACAATGGCCAATAGTACTTTTTCCATCTTTGCTTGGCCAGGGAGGGTGTGAGTGTTTCTGCCACGTTTAGCTTTTGCCCATGCTCTTGACATCTCTGGGCTGGAATATGGCAACACACTTTACAGGGGGTTGCCCTTGAAAAATCACTCCAAAAAATTCAGCTAATTCTACATGTGGCTGTCAGTGCATTTAGCAGTGGTTCATGCATGGATCATACTTACTCCATGCTCCAAAGAGTGCAACCAGTTCATTTCAGGTTACCATTCAAGGTGAAATTCCACATGTATACTTTTTCAGTGTTTCAGTATATTTGTATAATTTGAAATAGGAGAAGACAGTTTCTGGACTGACCTTTTAGTTGCGGAAGATTCTTTCAATTCTTACTTTGATCACCACCTAATTGTGGGTCTCTAAGTAAGTATGAAAAATTGGGATGGGGGTGGGGGGTATTAGGCACCTATATAAGACAAAGGCCCAAATATCGGGACTGTCACTATAAAATTGGGACATTTGGTCACCCTAGTCCCACAATGCAGGAATCATTGGCTGGAAATGTGTATGTGTTATGTAGAAAATCAAAATAGATTACCATAAGGGTCCCTTTTGTCTTTACCATCTATGAACTCTAATGGAACACTTGCCAGGTGCTGAGTGTCTCATCTCCTATTAGTGTCAGTGGCAGCTGAGATGCTCTCACAGAAATTGTTCAGCACATCAAAGGATCAGTCCCTGTATAAAGAACAGGAGTACTTGTGGCACCTTAGAGACTAACAAATTTATTTGAGCATAAGCTTTCATGGAGATAAGCTTTCTTATCTCCTCAATATATGTTCCATTCTATGCATCTGAAGAAGTGGACTGTAGCCCACGAAAGCTTATGCTCAAATAAATGTCTCTAAGGTGCCACAAGTACTCCTGTTCTTTTTGCGGATACAGGCTAACACGGCTGCTACTCTGAAACCAGTCCCTGTATAACTTTCTAAGAGTTTTCAGTGGCAGAAGGGCTTTAGTTGCACTAACTTGGATACAAACTACAGTACAAGCTCTGTCAATCCTCATCCTTTGTGGCACAATCTGGTCTACCAGCTGAGTGCAGGTTGAAAACTCTCTCACCTGGTATACAGTTGCATTGCGTAATGTGGGTATTTTGAATGTCTTATTCCTTCCTTTGATGATTCTGCCAAGTCTAGAAGGGCTATTAATGCATTGCTAATATACAAGCATGTACTTAGAACAAACAACTTAGTCCAGGGAGAACAATAAATGTTTACTTACTCATGTCCATTCACTGTGATGCCTGACTCTTTCACCTCTAGAAGCACTCCATCAATGGTAGCAGTGAAGCAGACTGGAAATCCATTCTTCTCGCTGCGTCTGACCTGGATGTTGAAGTCCTGGTAGCTGTCATTGCAGTGCGAGGCGAAAACATAGTGGCAGATTCCAGGGAAATCGAATTTAACATGGTCAAATGTCTGAAAGTGGAAACTGCCCCAGGTGGAACATTCACTCCTGGTGACTGCAGGGCGCTGGACTGTAGAAAGAGATAGGTGGGTAATGTTATCAGTGTGTATTGCAAGGTTTTATTTATACAGTGCCTAACATCTGCCACTGAAGTGGCACTTTCAAGATTTAAGGGGGAGATTTTCAGACATCCATGGCACTTTGGCATCCAACTCTCATTGGCTTTCAGCTGGAGTTAGGTACCTAAGTGCTCTTGGTGCCTCTGTAAATCTCCCTTTAAACAGTATTAAAGCAGGTTGGAAACTGGTTTGCAGTCTCGTCTATCGGGCTAACATCCAACAAGTGTCACAAATGACATCACTTTTCAGCAAGATGGCTGCCTCCAGCAGTAGACTCAGAAATGCCAGTTGTAATTAAAAAGTTTTCTAAACTACTCTTCATTTCTCAGGTTACTCATATTCAGAAGTGTGTCTAATATTGACTCAGCAGACATTTCCCTTCTTTGAGAGGGATGCCAGAAATGAACTTTTGCTGTACTTTAAATGGACCTTCAACTTCTAGTACATCTCAGTCCTATCTCAAAAACTTTGGGCCAGAACCTTGGCCCCTACACAGCCAATTTGTGATGCTTAGAGAAATCTTTGCTTCATCTGCCACTCAGGACTGAACCTCTTGAGTTTTCAATTGCATATGCTAAAGTTACACATCAAAACTTTCTTTGACTGTGTACAAAACTACATCTCAGAAACAACCTCAGACTGCGAAGCTAAGCAAAATCAGTGTAATTCTCCTTTAACAGGAATTACACTTTGCTGCAATATGCTTTAAGCCTCTCATTTTGCCTACCTGGCAGAATGGAAGGAGAAAATGGGAAAGTTTTTCTGATTTGTTGACGTGATGGCCTTCAGTAATATTAACCTAGCAATATACATCACAGACCACATCAAAATCAGTGCTTAACGTACTCTGTGAACTCTGAAATGTTATGAAATATTCATAACTGGGAATCAGCAGGGGTGCGTTGAAAATATATTTTATTTAAATAAGATGCACCAATAAAACAAACTAAGGTGCCAATATGTCTTTCCAGATTGCATTTGGTAATAGGTGTTTGTAACACTTGAATAGAGTAGAATAAAATAGCACCTTTCTGCATAGGAGGCGGGGGAAAATAGGTAGGTTTTACTCATTTGTTGATGTGGAGTTGCTAGAAATACTAAACCTGCAGCAGCCATCGCATGAATTCACTATCAACTGTTTGGTGTAATAAATTAACTAAGAAAGCTATGAGACATTCAGAACCAGGAATCAGAAGGTAACAGTGCACTAAGGAAAAAAATAGTACTACTACAGTGTGGGTACCAGGCAATTAGCTCTAGGGGACATCATGCAGAAAAATTTCTCCTAGAGACTATATAAAAGTCAAACAATTAAAAAGGATGTCACCATTTTCTATATTACAAAATGTGTCCAGCAAATCTGTTCTTTAAACAACTAATCTTGGAACAGTGGAATGGCTGATGAATTGCTTTTTAACGCAAAGAAAAACAATGAATTACTTAAATGAGGTTCATTTGCAGTGTACATACACAGTGCTAAGCTATTTACAGTGTGAACATATCTCAGTCTAACCAAGTATATTTTAATTTGACATTTGTATTTGTTACTTAATGGAGGTAAATATCTAGGCAAACAACTTCAGAGTTAGATTTTTCTTACCTATCTGCACTGGTGTTTTGCCCTTGCAATAACTCCAAATTAGGCAGAATATCCATAGTGGCCCTCCCTTTTGTTTCCCCATCACTCCTACGAAGAGGTAACTTGAAAATCCTTCCAGGGAAATGCCTTTTTCTTGGCTTATCGGCACAGTTTTATAGTCCAGGAATTTGGCGTGAGAACAAAACATTGATGGCAGGGTCCCTGAAAGGTGGAGCTTCACTGATTATTCCCTTGCTGATTCAAGCTTAAAAGACTGAGCACTCACATTTCCTTCTGAAAAGACAGCCATGTGTTTTTGTGGTACTTAATTTTGGGGGTGGATGGGGCATGAGGGGATTTGCTGCAGCTTTTTCCATTCCCCTTTTAAATACTTTAAAGTGGTGTTTCTTTCTTCCCTTCCAGTTTTGTCTTTTCCTTTGTAGCAAACATTTTCCTTTTTATTGTGACTTATTGGACACAAGCACTCTGGCCCTGATTCAGTCCCTTTGTTCAGACACCAGTGGAATTGCTCTTCCTGAGGATTAGTTTGTTGGTTATTATTACATGCTCCCTCTGCTGGCTGGATGGCTACTTCTGAGCAATAGAGGAAAAACTACCGTAGGCTCAGGCATGAAGGAATGGCTTATTTAAAGAAAAAAATATTGACAGCTGAGTGGTGGATTTTAAAAAGTGAAATCAAAATGGCTCATGAAAGGGGCCAGGTTAACTGCACTGGACACTGAAGTCGACTTTCCACAGAACAGGTGCAATGTTAGTGCAGAGAATGCAAACTTCTTACCCCTGCCATATAAATGTGGCTCAACCTTGCTTTGCAGGGAAAGGAGAGTGATTTAATCTTCAACCTCATAAAGCTGGGATTCATTGGTTCATTGGAGTTGGTTTTCATTGTGAGGCGCTAAGATTTCAAAAGTCCAATTCACACAGGCCCACTGGAATACCATTAGGGCTCAACCATGAGCTGGTCTATGCACTTGTGCAAGGGGTAACTTAGAGGGATGGAGACACAAAATATATCTGCATTGCCAGTCACCTCAAATCACGGCCCATTACTTAGGTTGAAGAGTAGCTTGCTGGAATCAATGGGACCACTCATGGAGTAAGGTGCTTTTCAATGTGAGTAAGAGCATCAGAATCTGGCCCAAAACCATTAAGCCAAGGGGACAGTCATTCTTGAACCCTGTATGTTTGTGAACATCTATGGACAGTGATTTCTCTTGCAACAGTTTTCCCTGCTGTTCCAGCATCACTAGGGTCTGAGTCACTTTATTCTCAATGAACTCAGGACTGTGTGTGACACTTGATTTATGTACAAATGGAAGTGCCCAGGTGCTAAAGAGCAAATATGGGAGAATTTCTTTGACAGAAACTTTTTTCAACAAAATAAATGCATGTTTGATGACCCTAAAATATTTAATGACTGAGTGTTGAATTGTTTCAGTCAAAAAAACTAAAAAATTTTTGAAAAAAATGAAACATTAAATTTCAACACTTTTGAAGCAAAATATTTTGATTTGAAATGACTTTTCATTTTGAAATTTTCTTTAATTTTATTTCAAAAATTAAAAATCATTTACACCTCCCAATTGAAACGAAATGCTACAGATTGAACAAAATGTTTCATTCAACCTAAAACTAAGTTTTTCAACTTCTGATTTGCCAAAAAATTTGAAACACTTGGTTTTAGTTTGACCCAATTTTTTTTTTATTATTTATCAAAATGCCAGCCAACTGAAAATTCCATTATACATCCTGCTTAACTAAGGAGTCTCATAGGCTTTAAGGCCAGAAGGGACCGCTGTGATCATCCAGTCTTCTCTCCTGCACATCTCAGGCCACAGAACCTCACCCACACAATCCTGTAATAGACTCATAACCTCTGGCTGAGTTACTGCAGTCCTCAAACAATGATTTAAAGTTACAGAGAATCTACCATTTGCTCTAGTTGAAACCAGCAAGTGACCTGTGCCCCATGCTGTCGAATCTGCAGCAAATACTTTGTGGGAGCTCATCATCCGAGATTCTCATCCCAAACATAAAAGAGGGTACAATGGTTTTAAATTGGATTTTTTTCCAACATTCATTCTATATATACCATTCATTGTATCTATATCATTCTATCTATACCATTCATTCTATCAACATACATTATACCTATAGCTAGATGAATAATTAATCATTTATACTTTGACAGTCTTTCCACTTTCTCCCTTTGCTAATTTTCCATAAATGGATTGCAACTTTCTTATCACACTTATTCATTGTGCAAGGTTATTTCCTGTGACTAACTCTTGGGCTTGATTTCTTGATGTTAGGGCTGATTTACCCTACTCTTCGGGTACAAAACTGCCCTAAAAGCTGGCTTCCCTGCTCACTGGAGGATATCCTCAACCACCATAATAGCACCTGTGCTAGCTGCCCTCCCACCCAGCCAATCCCAGCTGCTGAGAAGGCGCTACATGACATGGGTTCCTTTACAACTAGCTGCTAGAATGTCTTTTTTGGCCTAGACTTGAGCCAGAATGACCATAGAATTGGGGGAGCACAAAGCTGGTTTAAAACTAATTTTGACCTCACCCTCATTTAATGCTGCTTTACCAGACTTTCTGGCATATACAAAGTTAAGCCTCCTAGCTCTGGCTCTTTGATTTCTTACTGCAGTTTCCCTGAGAGGTTTATGGGCATTCAGTGAGTAACTCACAGAAGTGCAGGTGCAAGTCTCTGCCAGATGAAGATTTGCTGCTGCTGTTGCTTTTAAGGAAATCCCGCACAAGCAGGTGAGCACATTGTGCAGGACATGACACATGGGTTCACATTATCCCTTTCCCACTGCCTGTGCCCCATTAAATCCATTGTCTGTCAGACACAATTAAACCAGGGCCCTTTGGGAGGTAAAGTCAGTTCTTGAACCTCTGCCATTTTGGCTGCTGCACAAAGCTGACATTAGACTTTATGGCACCAAGATGGAACGGCTGGGTTTCTGCCTCTTTTCCTTTTAATCACAGCTCTTCTTCTACTCCAGGCCCACCTGTACACTTAGGATGTCAAACCACAGAATTCCTGACATATAAATCAGAGTAAGAGAATATGCAATAACAGATATTCAGATGATCCTAATTTCCCTTTGTTCGATAGGGTACTATTGTAATAATCAGGTTCAGGCTTTGGTCAAACAATGAGTGAGCCAGAATTGAGTATCCCCATATGCGTGAAGGCCATGCTGCTACTAGCGGTGATGATTTTAGGGAGGGGTGGTTAAACCAAGGAGAGAATGTTCAAGAATCAGTGGCTCACACAAACTGGTATTTTATGGGAGGAGCTATATAAAAAAGGTGTGTTTGGCCGAGGGTGAGGAGGGGATGCTGAACTCTGCTGAATCCTCCCCAGTAAGACCCAGTGGCAAAATCCTGACATGGTGCTCTGGCAGGTATTGCTTCCATGGCTGCTGCTCAGGCATGCTGCAGTGAGGTGAGGGAAAGAAGAAGGCTCAAGGGGCCAGATTCTCAGCCCTGTGCCTTTTCTTTTATATCACTCAGGCAATGCAAAGGCAGCCGCAACCTCCTGCGAGTGCCTTGCTGAGGATACCCCTAATGTGGAGGAGCCCCCAGCATGGTTAGAGCTAGCAGAGCTGATTACTGCAGCTTTCTCCCTGAAGCCCCCATGCATGGGGTGTTCTGGGGGCATGTCGGAGATGGCAGAAGGAGTGGATAGTGTGTGACTTGCTCCAGCAATTGCCATCTGGTAAATGTTCCCTTGGAGGAATATTGCCAGCTGGCACAAGTTAAAGGAACCCCTACACTGCTTCTAGGGAACAGGGCTGGGTAGAGAATCAGAATGTTGTGAGCATTGCCACCTGCCTTTGCTGCATTCAGCAAAAAAAATTGGCTTAAGTTAGTTAGCATCCTTTCCTGGGAACACAACAGAAGCAATTTGGAAGGCTTTTCCTGCCCAAACAAAAAAGGAGACCCTTCTCCCTCTTCTTGACCTTTATCTCTGTCTTGTCCATTTTTTACCTGTGCTCGGGTCCTCTCTGTCTATTTTATGGGAGCAACATTTGCTGCTAGTAACTGATCAGGACGTTCCATTTCCAGCTCCTCTCCAGAAAGATGCTCTGCCACACTCTCAATAATCACTAGAAGCATCCACACACTGGGCAGCGATTTCAGGGATGCTAATATGATAGGGATATTTTGAATGGAAATAAGGAATTGAAGTAGCTTTTCGTAAGCCGTTTCATACCAACAAGGAGCCTGTGGGTATGCTGAACCCACAGCACTGAACCAATGCAACAGCAGGCTTTCAACATATAACTTTTGCCTCTGTAACAATATTAGAATTAATAACTTTTCCTTTTATTGGGCTCCTTGGCCTAAGAAGCAGTTGATCTAAGATTCTTGCTTTCCACAGATGTCCTGGCAAAGGTACAATTATCTTGGCCTTTTTACAGCATATTTCATGGATCATTTGCCATTGAAGGGGAATTGTTTTCAGTTAATACAGTAGGTAAATATTAACTCCACTTTTTATCATATACAGAGGAAATGCTTTTATGGGCCAAATTCACCCATGCCTTACTGGAGATTCGCTGGCATAAAACTGGAGTAATGAATAAATCACATCCCATACCCATTTCTAGTCTCTTGTTAATGACACACACATGCTGATACTTATTGAATAACTGAGGGAATTACTACCATCCATCTCCAATTGCTTTGGACCACAGTATTTAAGGTCAGCACTTGCACTCATATCATTCAGTTGTGCGGAAGGGTGGTCCTATAAGTGCTGCAGCAAAGCAAGATTTAAGCAATAAAGTAGCTTGTAACTTGTGCCAGTACGGAAATAGTTTGCATGCTGATAGGATTCTCACTGGAAACCTGCTGGCATCCCAGTTAATCTCGGATTAGAGAAAGTGTGGCTTTTTTAATGTAAATATCACCATAAAACACTGAGTTTATCCAGTCCTCTATTGGATAATGAAGTTTACTTTAATAACAATGTAAGGTTAGCCAAGATAGAGTGAGATTTGCTTTTGGTCTCATTCCTATGAATGTAAACCATAAACATAAATTTAGCCAAATTGAACTGGCAATGTCTTTAGGGTAAGTGGTTGTTACATTATTTTTTTTATAGCTAGTCGCATTCTAGTTTACCAGTAGGTCACAAGTACAAATTGGGTAGAATTAATCGCTGGTATAAGTCCAATGAATTCAGGGAATTTACACCAAAGATTAATTTGGCCCACTCGATTTGGGTCTGATCATAGTCACTATCCATGGTATAAAACCATTTCCCTTAAGGTGACCTACAAAGTGGGAAAAAAGTGGTGTTGTGTCCTTGTTTGTTTCTTTGTGATGTATGAAGAAGGAAGATTTTATTTTATGTTTTTAAATTTAAAAAAAAGGTTGAGGTTCTTGGTTTTTCGCCTTGGAACATCAGAAATTTAAAATTCTACCCACTTAGATTTTGCCATAGGGTTTGCTGAATCAGCGATAAGAATTGGGAAATTTTGTTAGCCCTTAACTGGAAGGCTCCTGTCAATGGCATCAGGTCCTCACTTCCGTAAGGAGCAAATTCACACAGTATTTTTTTAAGAACTTTTTTAATAATGTCTACATATAGTAACAATTACATTGCTGGCTAGTGCTGGCATTTGCACAAAAACACTGACAGATCTCAATAGGCTGTAGGCAGAGCTGTGTGAATAATGGATTTTCAGTTCACTGGCAGTTCCGAAAAAAAACATTACAAATTTTTCCTTTCGGGTCAACCCAAAACTAATTTTTTTTTTCAGAATTTTTGGTGAAGCACAAAAAAAATTTTTTTTTGGATCAAACAAAACATTTTGTTTGCCCCAAAACAAAAACTTTTCATTTAGATTTTGAGTGTTTGATATTTTATAAAATTAAAGGAAATTTTGAAAGGAAAAGTTGAAACATTTCATGTCAAAATGAAACATTTTGACTTTTTCAACATTTTTAGGGTTTGGGTTTTTTTTTTTAACCAAAATTGATATGAATTCGCAAAATGTGTTGGTTGACCCAAATCAGTATTTTTTTTCCTGAAAGACGTTTCAGTTGAAAACTTCCCAACTCTAGTAGCATCTCCCTAAACTCCTCGCACAGGAATCAGTTTCATGAGGAGGCTGGTGCCTGTTGAGCATTTTTTAGCTAGAAGGTTCTATTTAAACTTCCTTTATAAGAAAGACAGCGTACGCAACAAGGCCGAATGAAGAGATGAGCCCTACAGGCCTGTGCCAGTCATGTGCTGAAATCAGACTTTTTTTTTATTTTGCACAAATGTTTCTAGCCCTCATGGATGCGAAGAAGCTTAGTAGCATGGCCTGTCTGCAACTGACACCTGAGTTGGCATACAGCCTGAAACAACATCTCCATCAATAGCGACCTATTCATCTTGACTGAAAACTGCTGCCGTGCTAATGCCTGGTTAACCATGCAAAGGCAGGCCCTGATCCTGATTGCCTGTATTTATGGTGCCATGTTATTGTTGTAGCCCTGTTGGTCCCAGGATATGAGAGAAACTTGGCAGGTGAGGTAATATATTTTATTGAACCAACTGCTGTTGGTAAAAGAGACAAGTTTTCGAGCTCCACAGAGCTTTTCTTCTTATATTTATGGTGCTCTGTGCCATCCTGAGCGCTGAAGCTGAGCACAATGGGCTACATCATATAGTTCTAACACAGCCAACATTGTCATTGGTTTAAGTGGGAGTTTTGTCTGGAGAAGACTGTAGGATTTGGCCTAGAGGATCCATCAATGCAAGGTACTGAACTCGGGAACAAAGTACACTAGGCTAAAGCAACGTTATAAATCAGATGTGTAGTTTTAAACACTGCAGATAGGTGAATAAATAACCACAAATAAGGAATTCACTTGATGATTATCTGTTCTGTTCACTCCCTCTGGCATTGACCACTGTCAGAAGACAGGATACTGGGCTAGATGGACCATTGGTTTGATCTAATATGGCCATGTTCTTCTGTTCTTGAGCTCTTCCCGCCAAAGAGGAACCCATCATTAACCAAGAGTCCTTCTTATTCCAAAGATAAGGAATCCCATTAATCATTCCCACTTCCCCTAGAGAAGAATACCAGCAGCAGTGGAGAAGTAAAGGTGTCAATGCCATACCATACCAACCTTACTTCGCTGCTGCTGGTAGTGGTGCTGCCTTCATAGCTGGGTGCCCAGCCAGCCACCACTCCCTGATCTGCCTTTGGAGGTGGGCAGAGGTATTTGTACTTGTATGGCAGAAGTGTGGGGGTGGAGTGGAGGGGGTAAATGACTACAGACACAAAGAAGGCGGGCATAATCAAAAATAAGTTTCAGAACCACTGCGTGCATGTATCTTTAATAATGGTCTGACACACAGGTCTGCTGGCAGGAAACGGTTCTTCATTTCCTGGCTCCGGTCAGGGTTCTGGAAGGATCTGGTAAGCAAGAATGGAGGACTGCAAAGACCAACAAACTGTGTGGAGCTACATCTCCTATTGCCCCATGTTTTGCAGAGCCTTCTGTGGGGTGCAGAGGTATATGGATGAATATCAGGACTCATTAGAGTCAAAACTTAAATTCCATATGAGCAAGGGATAAACTGCTTTGTATACAATGAAGTCTATATGGGCAGCTTGCTTTCCGTCCCTTAAATAACATTGCATTCTTGGTACCAGAATTCCCTGTAATGATGATGCCAATACCTGCCTTGTTATCAAAAGCATTTTTACAGGCTGCCATTAAAGTGTGTGACACAACTTTGCTATTTAGACATATTTGCAGGAGGGGGCGGTTAGGTGAGAGGAAGAATCGATGCAAATATGAAAGGATGGCAACGAGAAAAGATGCTTACAGCTCGAATATAAACTGAGAATGTGTTAAATTCAAACATGGTGATGTGGAATATATATATATTTTTAAATGACAACTCATTTTTCCACCCTGTTAGAGGGAGGTAAGCACCTGATCCATGGATTCTGCTTCTCCAGTGTAGACAAGCATTTAAGCCCACAGCTCAATGTACATATGAGTCCTGTTACTCATTTCCTTCTCTTTCTACATGCCATCCTGTAGGCTTCCACATAGCCAGGGATGGATAAGCAGGACTTACTTTGGGATCGATCAATGTCTCTCACTAATGGGGCCAGAGAAGTCACTGTGGAATGCCAAAAGGCACTGGGCATATTGCCTCTGCATAGCTCTGTCTCTGTGCTTGTCTTGAGACATCAAACCTAGATCTCCCTTACGGCCAACCAAGCAGTACACTGGCCAGCCCTTAGTAGGCATTTTCTTCACTTTCATGGAGTCCCTTTACTGCCAGTTATATAAAAAGGAAAGTCTGAAACCTTACAAACCTACTTATGATTACACGAAGAACACTGGCGGAATAATGGCAATATCCTTCATTTTATACTCATCAATAAATTCAGTCAAGTAAACTAGTGTGTTACTGACTTGCGCAATGTCTCAATGCTTTAGACCATATTCTGGGGTCATTACTTTTGTATTTACTCACACTTTTAAGGCTAAAAGAATTTGCCAGAATAAGGAACTGATGAAGGATTTCAGGATTTTTCATCTGTCTTGAAAATGATCTCTTATAGTTTGTTGGTAATATTGAAGGTATTCAAGTGGAAATCTCTTGGATGTACTTAGTTGAGAATTAAGCCAAACCAGGTTGTGTATTGTGTTAGTTCATGATGAGTAGGTTAGGCAGATGTTACACAAACATAGCTGGGATATGATAGCCACTTCTGATGTTGCACAAACAGGCATTACTGACTTTTTCTAACCCCTCACCCCCGATTAAATCAATGCAAAGACTGCTGCCGACTTCAGTGGGAGTTGGATTGGTCCTTACAGGAGGCTTGTTGTATGCAGTGTTGTTGTAGCTCTGTTGGTCCCAGGATATTAGGCAGACAAGGTGGTTGAGGTAATATCTTTTATTGGACCAACTTCTGTTCCTGAGAGAGAAAAGCTTTCTGGCTACACAGAATTCTTCCTCAGGTCTGGGGAAAGTACTCAGAATGTCACAGCTAGATGCAAACTGGGACAGATTGTTTAGAATAAGTAGTTAACAAATATTTCAAGGGTCCATTCAAAGTGAAGTGGCCAGTTAACACTGTTGGCATGTTGACATTTCTATCATACCAGGGTTAATCTCATGACTCCTGATACCCACTGCAGTTGGTCTTTTTTAGCCCATCAATGTTCCATTTAAACGTCTGGTCCTAAATGTATAACAAGGTAAAGCAGGGGGGGTTTACCCACATATATTGGGTGCCTAAGTAGATATGAAGTGGATAATGATATCTTGGCCACATGAAATCATATCAGGAATGCAACAAAGTTTAACATACTTATTGTCAGTCTAGATGCAAAACCTTTCATTGCATAAATTATTTAAATCATTTTTATGCCTAAAACAGTGGAAAGAGATCACCAGCTCTATGTCTTGACATAACTTGAGGTGCCTCTTTTTATAATAGCTATCCCAGAAAATGTCTGATCTGGTGAAGAATGGTAAGAGAAAGCAATGTGGGCAGGAATGGTGGACATGCATTTTTACTCCACATAATACTTTGGATGTCATGGTATGAGACCCAAGAGATGATTATTTTAACTCTCAATGGTTGACAGGTGCCAGTGGCCTGCCATAGAGTAGAATCTGTCACTTAAACTCTTCTGATGATATAAAGCGTCTGTCTTGTGTCTCACTTATTATACTGTGTATCCTTGGGATGAATGCCTACTTAGATGACATGCATTTAGCAGGCCAAAAGATTGATGGAATGGATGATACATAATAGGAAGTAAGCTAACTTTTAGCATACAGTATACTGTAACTACAGAGGCTGACTTCTGTGTCATTAACTCTTCTGACTTATTTGGCATGGATGCATGTATTTAAACTATGCCGGTGGCTGGTATGCACATACAGATTTATTCCAAATTGCTAAGTTGGTAGACTACAATTTCCACTTACCAATGAGAGTGCAAATATTGCCACAGATTTCTGCTATATGCACTTTTCACACACAATGTAACTACATGGCCCTCAATTTTCAATTTCTGTGAGTAAGTGCAGCTATTTTTATTTGATGATGAGTGGTCTACTGGATCATCATTAACAGGAAACAGCTCTTCAGGCATTTCTAATGCACAGAGAACAAAGTTGAAAACAGAGAGGCGCTGATAATGGGCTACAGAGAATATGTCTTAAAATAACCCCCAATCTTCTCAAAATGGCTGTTTTCTAGTAAATTAAACCTGATCTTTCCCATGTTTTGTTTTAGCAGACGCAGCATCATAATGCTGATTCAAAAGAGTCTCGCCTGTTGGGACCCAGAATCTAGACCTCTATAGAATCTAGCACTTAGAGAGCCAAAATAGTTATTCAACTGACTTAGAAAATCTGGCACTTTACTACTTAGGCCTGGGACAGATCTCCCTTCCCTTTAAAGGTCTGAAGGCTCAAGAGTGCTGGTGAATAAACACAAAGAGTTTTCATGTCTGAAATGAATTTTTAATCATTTAAAGCAAAAGAAACTAACTTAAAACTAAACAAAAGAGACTGTCTCTTTTGTATACAAATAAATAGAGCACAATTACAAATAGTCAGAGAGGGCACAGAAGAGGAGGAAGTGAGAAAAGGCAAAGCATTGAATCACTCTTGGAAGATTAGACTGGTGCATAGACCCTCCTTGTACTTTTTTTCTGTGCGCCATTACTTTTCTCCCCTTCATTTCAATATTTTCTGAATGGCCCGCTTGACACGTTCGATGGGACTCTCTTCTCCACTTTCCTTTGGCTTTTCTGTGGAGCTGTGTTCTGTGCACTCAGTGTCAAGACATTCACAACGGTCCACATGCAGGTACTTGTGCACCACAGATTTCCCGTTGGGGCATTGCAGTAGAACTTGCTTCTCGCTAGTCGCTGCGTCCCTGCAGCAGGAACACTTGTGCTGCATGGAGTTGGCCTCAGCAGAGTATCTGTTTGTTGGTGTGGGAAAAGATACCATTACACTTTGCCATAAGTGCCAGAGAGAAAGAGAGAGAGTGAAACGAAGTACGATGAGGAATTCTGGTGAATAAGCTGCTGTAAGGAATTGGGAATAATATGTAAAAGAGGCCCTCTGATGGTGTGAGTTAGGGGAACTGCTCCTTTACCTCAGCTGGTGGAATGCTAGGCACCCAAGTTCAAGCATAATGTAGTCTGCTGTTTCAAAAACCAAGCCATCAGGGGCAAACTTTCAAAGGGGCTTAAGGGAATTAGGCACCCAACTCCTATTGAAAGTCACTGGGAGTTGGGTGCCCAATTTCCTTAGGCCCCTTTGAAATCCTTGCCCAAAACCATTTAAGTTAGATACTTTCTGTTCGCAGCAGATCAGATGTAGTGTAGCCAGCTGCAATATAAGCCTCCCTGCATCATCCTTCCAGTGAAACCTGCCCTAAGCATCCTGTAAGGATCAGCCTAACTTAGACTGTAAACTCTTTGTGTCAGGGGCCATCTTTTTTATGTTTATATACAGTTAGGATCCCCATCAGGATCCTAACTGGGGCCTGTCAGTACTGCAGCAGTACAAATAAATAATTCCCATGAGGAATTTGTAATTCATTTTCCACATTGACTAAAAACGGGTTTTCCTCCAGATAAGGGTTGCCAATTGTATTCAGTGATAAGCTGCAAAGGATCATTCCAGTGAGAAATTAAGGTTATCGACTTAATTTGTCAAATGGTGTTCAGCAGTTGTATTTTAGGTTTCTTGCTAGGTTTTAGCAGCTGTACCTCTGGTTTCTTCAAAGTTCTCTCATTCCAGAGCAATGATACTGACTCCATTATCTCAGGAGTCATGTACAGCCCCTGAGCACACATTTTTTCAGTTCTTTACTCAACAAGTGTCTCCCTCTGACTTTTTACAAAGTGTATTTAAATAAAGTGTCTCTCTCTTTTCCCTCCTCCTATTATATGCTCATAATTGGAAAGTAGTTTCTCTGCTATTGAAGTTCAGACATGGCTACCATTAGGATATTTCCTGCAATGGGAACGAACTCAATGCCACATATCCAAGTTGCTCTAACACAAATGACAAGTGAGCTGGCTAGGGTCACCAGACAGCAAGTGTGAAAAATCGGGACGGGGTTGGGGGTAATATGCATCCATAGAAGAAAATGCCCCAAATATCGGGACTGTCCCTATAAAATAGGGACAGCTAGTCACCCTAGCTGGCTCTCACTTTGTAGGCAATAAGGAATCAACACAACTCTCTGGAAGCAAAGATGCAGCCCCATGTGTCCCTTGGCTTTGGACTTCATTACTATGGTGAATCAACCCTTCACCTAGCTTCACCAAACCAGTTACAAATTTCAGTACTCATGAGACTGGAAGTTGAGCCAGTTCTAGGTCTTCTACCATTCTTCAGCCTGGCTATGTATTGTCCCTTTTATAGAAACAGTCTCCTTGTCTGAGTCACTTTACTTACAATGAGAGGGTTTTGCATGATCCTTCACATTGAGTCAGGTAGACTTTATCCACAGAACGGCAGCCGTTATGGGTGATATAGTCCGCGATTTGGGTGACAGAACATGGTGATGGGCTATCTTGAGGGATGCCTGTAGGAGAAAAGAGAGTGGTAATGCCCTTCAATCAAATGGCTCCGAAAACACCATGCTGCTTCATCACAGGCTGTGAGTCATTGATGATTTGAAATAATTGCATTTAAAACCCAAAGTAGCCAGAAAGGCCAAACACCTTAGCACTTAGCTTTACCCCTTAAACTTTAGCTCTCTATTGATTGCCTGGAGGACAGACTGTCTATTGAACATGTCCCTTATTGGAGCTGCTGAATGGCAAAGGAAATGGTGAAACAAGCGAGGAAGAGAGAGAATGGCTCGTTTATCATATATTATTTAGGTTTATACAAAATCAAATTATGTGACAGTGTTTGGATGTCTGTGGAGGGAAAAGTGAAGGCTGATTAAATCAAAACAATGATTTCAGAATTATTATTGTTTGGTGCTATCAGTGTTACTAGTGTCCAAATCAGTGCTGAAGTGCATGTTTTGCCAAGCCACATGCAGTAGCCAGTTATGAGAGATGTGTCAAATAAACTGCTGGAGGGAATTGTAACATACCAGCTTACAGGGCAGAGTTTCAAACCCAAGGCCAAAAAGAAAACTCTTATAATTCTTATCTAGATACTTCTATGGCCTACTTCACTGCATTAGGCAATGAACTCAACAATTCAGAAGGGAAAGTGCAGAAAACTCCCCAAACATTTAAATACAGTAGATGAGCCACATTAGGAATGTCTTCCGATGCCATTGAGTTACGCCCTTTCCTTCCCCTGCTTTTCCTGTCTCAAAAGGCACTTTTGCTGCAAAGCCCCTCTATGGAAGCACCGATTTATTAATAACAACAAAATCTGCTATGTGACCACATACTCAGCCAAGGCTTTTTCTGCCAGCCTACAGTAATAAAGTAATAATTTACTTTTCTCAGCTTAGACTGAAAGCTGCTTGAGGCAGAGTCAGTGTCTGACTCTTTTCTGAGCACACTTTATGTGCTCCACAAGATAACTAGCATGAATGTACTTGCATCTATTTAAATTAATATGTATTAGCAATAGCTTTTAGATAGGAAAAGTCGGTCCCCATTTTGTTTTGTAGTGATTATATGAACACTGGGTAATTATACTCACATATTTTACAGCAACCATCAGGCAGCAGTGTAACAGTGCCCTGAAAACAAATCAGAAAAAAATATCTGCATTATCAAAATTATCTGTATTTTGAAATTGTCTGCATGCACAGTGGGAAAAAATAATTTGGTCCATGGCAGGAATTACTGGTTGAAATTGTGTGGCCTGTACTATGCAGATGGTCAGATTAGATTATCATGATGGTCTTTTCTGGCTTTAATATCTATGAATTCACAATGGAATCTGTTGCAATATGTAATTCTCTGAAGGAAAGGCTTGTGACATATAATGGTCACCACTTACAAATTACTGTTTACCACGAATTCCATGCTGTTTAATCTGACATACCACAGTATTTCCTAAGATTTTCAATAGGAAATAAGTGTGGGGTAACCCTTATTTCTTGCAACCACTGTGCCTACAGGGCACTCATGAAAATATGCAGTCTCATACAAAGAGGATCCTGCAGACTACAGTGTGATAGGATGTTATAGCCCACTACTGGTCAATTTCTAAGCCATGAGACACTAATTACCTATTATAAACCTCAGAACCCATCAATAAAGATGTAGTATATACACCATATGTCCCTTTTTTGGATGGAAGCGTGCTTCAGATAAATTAGTGCAACAAAAAAATCATAACCCCCCTGGGCTTAAATTCTTACCTACTGTTTCCTGGAGCCCCTCCACGCCCCTCCCCATTTGGGGCTTGGGGCTTCAGCCCTGCAGGAGGTGCTGGGGCTTTTGGCTTCAGCCACAGGGCACGCCCCACAGGTTTGAAAATATTTACCAGAGTTCCGCGCCAGATTGCGCCAGCTGAATTTGAGCCCCGATACTAACAATTATAGCAGCTCCTCAGCCCAATCGTGTCTTTTGATAGTCAGGTGGCTGGATCAAACTAAAATGTGTTGTCATAAGGGATGAGGGTGAATGTCCCAAATTTACTTACAGCTTTACAATTGTCCTCATTGAACGATGGGCAGGTAATCTTTGAGGTGGAGGAGATGAGCTGACCTTTGAGCGACACACAGCTGTAAACGGTGCAGTTGTCTTTTGGATCGTTTTCCCTTGTATTAGGCTGTGTACAAAAAGGAAGGATTCATAATGGGCTTAAACAGAAATCTTCCTAGCCTCTGAAAAAGATTCTTCTAATTTCTCAGCATAAAAATACTAGACAAATAACTGCCATGGTTAGCAGGGTAGTGACTGTATTGTGGGGTCCCATGGGTGGAGGGGATCTTCGAGCTCCATAAGGAATTTTCCTTGGGAAAGAAAAAATCCCTGTGTGGGACTTAGGGTATTCTGGAGCTAAGGTAAAATAAGTGGGTGAGATTTTGATTAGGGATGATGAGTAAACTGGCAGATATTAAATAGGAATAGCCCTTTACTCAAAAAGGGCAACACAGTTGAATCATGTTCAAGCTTTTCACTTTTCTGGCACCTTTTCACTTCTTGGTCAAAAAACTGCAAGAAAGGCTCTTCTCATAGTATTCCTGAGAAAGCCTGATCTGATAAGATCTCCAACCTATCCTCCAGATCAGAAAATTTCAGATGACTTTCTTTCAGATGAGCAGCTGAACTTTTAAATGCACATCTGAACTTAACCACTGAACTTTTCCTGTCCCCCATCAATAATTGCCGTGTCTTTCCTCCCAGTTAACACTTTGAAGAATACAATAGGAATGCTACACGTTTGGTAGACCCCTAAGAACAGCAGCACACTTACACTCAGGACGAGGACGGTGCTGTCAACCTTATTTACAACACACTTGGTCTGCACGCATTTTGGACAGCATTCCCCTTTCACATCTTTAAGTTCATATCCCTAGGAATTAAAAAAGCACTAGGTTAAAAGTGTCATTGAGAAACAAACAAAAATGTAATAGTCTGAGCACCAGATTAAGGCTCTCTGTACAAATCCAGCTAAATAGCAGCACTGATTATGGTTTTAAGGATAATCTAGATCTGTTGTGTTTTGTAACAGACAGAGATCACAGGTGAAGAGAAAAGGGATAATGAAAGTAGAAAATAAAAGGAAGCAACAAAGGCATTATAATAACTACACTGTGTTTAGATGTCACTTTATCGTCAAAGCATTTTTAAAAACATGATTAGCTAATCCTCACAACACGACTGTGATGCTCATAAGTATTATTATTGCTATCTTTAAGATGCAGAAAACTGAGTGCCCAAGGTGAGCCAATGTCAGAGCTGGAATTAGGACCTAGGAATTCCTTTGCTTAGAATATACCTCTCTCAATCATGGTTATTTTTCAAGAAAATGTACATGAAATTTTTTTTTTAAGTTTGTTACTTACTGGCTGGCATCTTTCATTGCATGGAATGTGCTTGCATGAAATAGCATTCAGACCACTACTGTTCGATTTCTCAGTGCAGAAACAATCATGGCACTTATCAGCAAAGACTGGGGAACCAGGCTAGATTTTTTTTTTAAAAAAAAGCAAGAGTTCTGGTATCAGCAAGGTGTGATGTGTAGGCGAGACATATCTCTAATATCCAGTACTTCCCCCTATAAACATCCACTAGGGAAACATATCATAGACACAGAGGACAAATATTCCTCTCATGCATTATGGTGCATACAAAGTGGGTAACTTAATACCTGTCTGTATTAATAAATAAAATAATTACTGGAGCCAACAGAATTATAGGGGTGTAAGTCAGTACAGAATGTGATCCTTACTCATCCCTTTTTATTTGTGACAGCGAATCTTTAGCATAGTGCAGCAAAGTGCTGCTGTTAAATGTACATTGATTTTTTAAGGCTATGTACATTGTGTATTAAAAACAAATCTTTACATCCGTGCTGCTTAGAACCAGTGCTTCATTCTCTCCTACATGCAGCAACTTTCTCTGGAAAGCGTTAGGCTCTGTGTAACAGATAAATCCCTGACTGCAGTTTGGGGACGGGGGCGGGGGAGAGGGGGATCTCTAAAAATGAATTGTACCAAATGCAAACTGCCTCAAAGCACTTCAATTAAAGGATGCTCTTGGGACTCAAATGTTTCATCCAAGAGTCCTTCTCATGAAGAAATGGAAACTTACCAGGTACTCAGCATTCTGAAGCACACAGACCTTCTTGGGAACTGTGAAATAAGGCAGAAGTTGTATGGTTATACATGCAAGGAAAGTGCCAGATTTTATTATCCCAGTCATGCAAATTTCCTCCACAAATAATCACAACACAAACGTTCAAAAGTGTCACCCAGATTCCCTCTTTGCAGTGCAAATTGTGCAATACATGGACACAAATATTGTAAGGTACAATTTGCACCCACAAAAGAGAAAGGCTGTCTGGTCTGAATATCTATATCCCAGGTTTTACATCCCAGGATGTCCACTGGATGGTTGCAAAACGTTTCCTGATATGTTTAGTTGGAATGATCCACGAATGATCATCTGCCTTTCCTATCGCTAAAGTTCATAGGGACAATTTCTTATGGGAGGACTGAAGTCCCAGTCAACAATCTCACTATTCTTACATAGGCGTATAACCAGAAATATTTGACCTGACCAGGGTGAGCTCTCTCTCATGCACCTTGCACCACCATTTTCTCAGCTACTACTTGGGCTCGCCCACGGTGGCAACCTAGAATCTAAGCCTGGTTTTGTCACCTCCTCCAAAAGAGAAGCATACAGTGTTGGCTACCAACCTTAATGCTCAAGCATGTAAAGTGCAATAATGATTGTTCTCATATATTTAAAAGCGACTTACCGCACTTATACGTAGGACAGCACTTGCCAGTGGCAATATCGGAAACAAGTTCGTAACCAATTTTACATTTAGGAGGTGTGGTTGTGCAAAAGCTTGCGTTGCATCCTGCAAAGGGAAAAAGCCAAGAGAAATGTAAAATAACAGCTACAGAGAAAAATATGCCACTTGGCCAGGCTCAGTCCAAGCATTTAGCTGGCCGGGGCTTCACAGACTAATCTCAATTAAATTAACACAAATGAATAATGCAACTGTTATTGCAAAAGAAAGTTTGAGGGGCAATGAAGCAAAAGAGGAACTTACTGCAGGAAGTTATGCTGCAGCAGATGTTGTCAGGACTGACTTCAGTGACCTCGTAAAAGCCTTCATCACTGCAGCTTGGTTTATCCTCTTGCTCTGGACATTTGAGGGGCTCACAGCTAATGCCATTTCCACCCTCCAGGCAAATGCATCTCTTACAGTCAAACTCAAAAATTTCCCCAAACTGCCATTAAAGAAAGAGAAGAAAGCAACTAAATGAATAGTTAGTTAATAGAAAAAACATAAATATGTTGTTTTCAATGGGCTGTGCTGGGTGTTTCAGTGTAAGCATGTGGACATGTATGTGTGAGGATGGAGCAGAGTGGAATTATAAAATTAACTA
The DNA here is from genome assembly GCF_016161935.1 of Mauremys reevesii. Taxonomy (NCBI): domain Eukaryota; kingdom Metazoa; phylum Chordata; order Testudines; family Geoemydidae; genus Mauremys; species Mauremys reevesii. The sequence goes on from NC_052626.1 coordinate 109,700,172, forward strand.
TTTTGTAGTCTGGAAACTGATTATCAGAGCTGTCTAAAGACAATATCTCCCACTAATGTATAACTCAAGCTGAGATAAATATAAATCAAGGATTTTCAAAATTCCACTCACCTACCAAATAAGTGCATGGATGAAAACCTGGGAGTCTATACAAAACAAGACTGATATGGAGGAGACACAAAATACTTGCAATTAGGGTGAACAGATGTCCCAATTTTATAGGGACAGTCCTGATATTTGGGCCTTTTTCTTATATAGGCTCCTATTACCCCCCACCTTCTATCCCTATTTTTCACACTTGCTGTCTGGTCACCCTACTTGCAATGGAAAAGCAAATGTGTAACATACCTTTCTTGGTTTATCATCTGGTCCAACACACCCTGCAAATAGAGCAAAATAAATCTCCATTACCACTGATATGATGACAGGTAGCCAGATTCAGAACTATATTGTGTACATGACCTGGCAACAACAAAAAGGAAATGCACATCCATTTAAATATGGTAACACAACCTACCGCAGGTTTTTACACAGACATCCACACCATCACCATAAAGCATTGTTCCAGCAGGACAGAAGCAGCCTTCCACATGACTGGTTTGGTTTTGTGCAACTTGGCTGCACAAGACAAAAAAGATCACCATTATCATCAATGATACACAGTGGAAGGTTGGCCAAATATATTTTATCCAGAAATGTATGGGCAAAAGAAACTGCATATGTGAAATTTACAGATTTTAAATCATCCTGATGCTAATTTTAGCTTATTTTACTATACAGTGTTTGATTCAGCTGTATGAGAGGATACCAGGGCAGATCAAGATTGTTAAACTGGATATTCCTCACTTCTCTGTGGATTATCTATCACTGGGTAGTTGCATAGGACCTGACTGGCAGGAAAGTAACTATTTACCTTGACTTGCAGGTCACCTCTTCAATAGGACCACATGCTTTGTATACTTTGTGTGATGGGCACTTAAGCGCTTGAATGGAAGAAATACAGAGAAAGAAATATTTCAGCAAGACCATCATAAGCAGGCCCAGCAAGTGTACACCTTTTGTAATCTTCAAACGAACGTTGGAAACAAATAGATTTAAAAATATGTCAGACTCATTCAATAACATTGAAGGTTTGACTGAGAACCATAAAAACCAAGAAACTCAGACTTAAGAGGGAAAAATCCATCCATGACCCCTCCTGCAAGTAGACAGGTATTGCAGGGTCTCTGGGTGGTAGGTGATTTTACACTAAGTAACATATGCAAAGCAACATCTCATCCTGTTGTGCCAGGGTAAGGACAGGATTTGACCTTCTGAATACAAATACGTTTGTTTGCTAGGGTTTCTTAGAGTCACATTTTTGAAGATGGGAATGCCCCCATACTGCACCAGCAAAAAAAAGTTTGTCTCCCATTAAATATATAGATTTACCCATTGTGCCTGCAAAATCCACATACTGGGCACATAGGCATTTGCTCAAACAGATGTAGAGCATTTCACACACAATGAGCACACATGCATTTTTACAGGCTCATCTATTTCCCCCACCTTTGAAATCTGGCCTGTAAAATTATTTCAATAAAGCTTTTGGGGTTTATTACAGTCATTAGCGACTTGGAGAGCCAAGTAACCCATTAACAGAAGGGGAATTGAAATAGACCCTACAACTAATCATTCAAGTTAAATGGCAGAAAAATGTCTCTACTTACGGCAGATATCACGAGTATGGCCTCTCCAATCAACACAGACCCCCTGATCAGCGCAGAGAGCAGCGTAGTTTTGCAAAGTTGCACACTCCAATTTAGAGTTGGGAAGAGCGCAGCTGTCAAAAACGCAGGCTGCATAGTAGTGGTCAGGTTTGACAAAGGGATGGCATGCTTTGAACGGGCTAGAAGCAGAAACATGTATCATCAGTTACTGAATGATCTGTGTTCACTTTAATATCCTGTATGCCATATTTTAGCATGATGCTATACAGGAAGATTTGAACAGGACTCATCAATGATAGATAAACATTTTGCTGGAGTGCAGCCTTCCAACACACTTAGACCTTAACCTTTAGACTATCAACCCACTACTCTCTCTCCAAAATACTGCTTCCCACCTAGTAGCTGGAGGAATATAATTGAGCGTAGCCATGAATTAGAGTTGTGGATAAGACTTGGTTGGACATTTCCTCTTTTTGAAGCCACTTCCTGAAACTCAAGCACGAGATCCCTTTGGGATCTTCAGGGGACCTACATCTACTGCTGAGAGAGCATGGAAGAGGAGCAAAGTGGAAAAGTCTGGAGAAGGCCAAGGGAGCCCAGAAGAGTATGAGAGGGCTAAAGAATCATTAAAGAGGGCTGAAAGGCAGTGAGCAAGTTGCAAAGATTAAAACAGATTAGGAGGGAAGCTAGAGAGAATGGAAAAGAAGGAATGGAAGAGAGAAAAGGAGCAGAAGCAGCTGCAAGAGACGATGAAGCAACACCAAAAATTTGCATTTCAGATTGCCACTGAATTCCAAAATTAGAGGTCTGTACACACGTCTAGTATATTTACCCTTCTTTAATGAGCTTGCAGAGATCGGATGGTTTGCAGGATGGTGGAGTGACAGGAGGTACCTTTGTAGGAATTGGGGATGGATAGCAGTGTGGCTTTTCCGGGTCATTAATCACCCAATGATCTGCCATTGTTTCACAGTTATCTATGATCTTTCCATTGGGTAACATGCAGTCATCTGCTGTGTTGTTGGTACAAGTGCCTACAATTGACAAGAGGAAGAATTCACACACAAATCTTCACTATCAAATAATCATTGTATTTCCATCCATCACAGAGAACCAGCAGCACATCTCTCTTACTGCGAGAGCTTACATTTAACTTTTAGTATTTCATTCTAAAAGTAGAAAAATAGATCCTCACCGCACTGTCCTTGGGTGTTGTTGCCAAACTTCTGGTAGGGCAATCTAATTGAGAAAGCCAATCCATTATAGGTTACATTTACCCCAAGTCTAGAAATTTCCACTACATGATTTATGCCTGACTTAAAGACTCTCACGCCGTATTTTTCATAAGGTGTAGCCACTTCCTGACTGTTTACCGTCACCTATTGTTTAAAGGAAAACGGAGAAAAGACATACATATTGTATGATGTTCATAAAAATGATCTATCAATCATTAACTTACATTGGAGATACAATGTAAATGAAAGTAATGTGTTTATGTCTCAAAGCTTCCTTGCTTTCTATTTCTAATGAGCTGTATGTTTTTGCGTATGTGACTGAAATGTTGAACTCTTTCTCTAAGATGCAATGAAGGGGTGCATCAGCCTGGGGATACATTTGCAGAATTTTGGAGAAATGAGGATAGAATTTAGAATGCAGCTCCTGTTAAATGTAATAGGAGATGCATGCTAAATTTTCACTGCACCTGAGCTGAAATTTTCTTTCTCTCCCCAAAATGCTGCAAAGAAAGGGAAGCCTTTGATCTACATTTGTACGAAAATGGAATTGAATGAAATGTGGGGAGAAAAAAAATCGTATTTACTAGTTCAGAACAGGTGGTGGGCCTAGTGCAGGGGTTCTCAAACTATGGGGTGGGCCTCCCAAGGGAGATACAGGAATATGTCAAGGGAGGTCTGTGGTTTGTTTTTTAAAAGCTTTGGCTGTCAAACCTGGGTTGCTGGGGCTTGTGCAGAAGGGCCATGCACACCTGGGAGGTGGGGATAAAGGGGACAGCCAAAGCCTGACTGCCCAGGCTCAGGCTCCCCGCCTACCAATCCCTCATTGGGAAGGAGCCCATGCTCAGTCTCTCCCCCCCATCCCTTACATGGAAGCAGTGTGGCTCAGGCTCTCAGCCCTGGGGCAGCAGGGCTGTGCCTGTCAGCCCCCTGGGTGACAGCAGCAGCTCAGAAGTAAGGCTGGCAATGGGGCACTAAGTCTGCAGTGAAAAGTGATAACAAATATCACCTTTCACATTGCCTCCCTTACTTCTGCACTGCTACACCCTTTACTTCTATGGGTACGTCCATACTATCCGCCCAGATCGATGGGTAGCAATCGACTTCTCGGAGTTTGATATATCACGTCTCATCTAGATGCAATATATCGAACTCCGAACGTGCTCCCGTCGACTCCGGAACTCCACCACCACGAACAGCAGTGGCGGAGTCGACGGGGGAGCTGCGGACGTCGATCGTGCGCCGTGAGGACGGGTAAGTAGTTCGAACTAAGGTAGTTCGACTTCAGCTACGCTATTCGCGTAGCTGAAGTTGCGTACCTTAGTTCGACCCCCTCCCCCCCCCCATTGTAGACCAGGCCTAAGTCTGCTGTGAAAAGTGATATTGACAAAAATCACTTTTCACATTGCCACCATGATATCTGTGCTGGTGCAGTGTTGCCTTCCAAGCTGGGTGCCTGGCCAGCAGCTGCTGCTGTCCTCTGTACTTTCAGAGCAGGGTGGCAGTACATGTACTTGTGGGGCGGGTGCATAAATGACTACAGACACAAAGAAGCTGGGCCGGATCAAATAAGTGTGAGAACCACTGGCCTCGTGCATCCCCTTTAAGTTCATCTAGGACTGATAAATTTTGCTCAGTCTCAGAAGGCAATGGGGAATTTAACCTATGTTGTAGTCTTGCAACACTTTACCTGTAGTTGCGCCTCTACAATTCCCCACCTTAATAGTCCAAAAGTCAGCAGAGAGCTGCTGATGGAAAATAAGGAGGTGAAGAATCCTAAAAGTAAGTACTTCCAACACATTTTGAAGAAAACAGATTATATTACATGCCACAGCCTAATCCTTGGAACATGAGGGCTAAACGATGACATAAAACTGATGACAGCCCTTCACTTGAAAAATAAAAAATGGAAGCATCTTAACCCATCTTGAGGAATGACTACTATCACTATGGCCTGTTGAGGGTGTCTTTTAGAAACATTTTGGTCTACCACTTTGATTCCCATCTCTAATTCAAATGTGCCCTCTTGTTCAAACCCCAAAATGATCAAATGCCCTCCCTCAATCCTGCTTTACAAAGACAATGGGATGATCCTTGCTCATTGGAAACCCTTTAATATAGTATAACATTTATTCCTTTGGGCTGTTATCTACATTAAAATCCTTAAAAGTCATAATACAGTATTCCATGTTATGTTGTCAGCTAAAATGAATTCTTCCTATAATCCATGTTATGAAGGATCAGAGGATTGTAAAGATCTGAGTTTAGAAATGGGATGAGGGGGATGATCTCTTTCTATATGCAGATGAAGTAGTGTCCCTATAAAACTCCTTCAAAGCAACCCACAGAACAATTATCCCATTTTCCTAACATTGCTGCCACCAAAGTTATCAGGTTTAAGTGCCCCTAGCATATAAAGATGTGAATCTGATTAAGTGAGGGCAAGTGTAGCTGAGCATGTACATTTGGTTTATTAGTCACTTTGCAATACCTGTACTTTGAGAGGAATCATTGTGATAGTCTTTATGTGCACTTCCTGGGTCTCGTGTTTCACGATGAGTGTGCGTGGACAGGACACTCTGTCTTGTGCAATGCAGTGATAGTTGTCAATGTAGACCCCAAAGTTGTCAATCTTTTTGTTAATCTCTTCCACCAGGACATACGTACAATTCCCTTGGTAGCTATAGTACTGTCCATCAAACGTCTCATAATGTGGGTCTCCCCAGCCAGTGCAATAGCCTACCAAGAGATTCAGAGTTAGTTTAGCTGTGTATGGTAACATATAGAAGCAGAGCTGGACTATGAATAAAGTCTTTAGTAAGTGGAAGACCAATTTACCCTACTAGCACTGGAGTCAAATAGGAATGAGAGAACCCGAATGAAGTTAACTATAGATAAGGTAAAGAGAATTAATCTAAGACCTCAGTTGGACCCAAACTGAAACTTTTTTCATATTTAAAGAAGCTGAACTTTTTCTTTCTTTCTTTCTTTCTTTCTTTCTTTCTTTCTTTCTTTCTTTCTTTCTTTCTTTCTTTCTTTCTTTCTTTCTTTCTTTCTTCCTTCCTTCCTTCCTTCCTTCCTTCCTTCCTTCCTTCCTTCCTTTCCATTCTCCATTTTCTGGATCTCCAGATTTCAGACAGGATGTCAAACATTCTCTGAAAAAGGCTGTTCTGCTATTTCCTATCAAGTTGAAATCAGTAAGTGCCATTAATCTCACGGGTAGGCCTGTGCCTGTGAGAGCTCCAGCCCACTTCCTGGATCAAAGAGTTCAAGATAATTTCAAGCAGCTGGCTCAAGATCCAAACTTTAGCAACTTGGACTCATCTTTAATGTAATCATATAGGGCCACATTCCACCACTTTTCTCCTGCCATTAGTACCTTACACCGAATTATTTACATGGGACTACTTGCGTAGTGAGCTACCAGTCGACATGAGTAACTAAGTGACAGAATCAGGTCTGTGTAGATTATATCAAAGAAAAAATTCCCAGAGCCAAACAATTTGAAGAACAAAATATGAATACATGTTTTCACTGTTAACCTTAATTTATATCAAGGGTTCACACATTAATTTGTAATTGAATAATTCAAATAATTTAATAGACTAAAAAGATAAAATGAAAGATTAAGGAATATAGCATTTCATGAACCATTGTTAAAAGCAAGTGCTGTGACAGAACTGGGGGGAAACCCAGGACTAAGCTAGCAAGTGGTACTACAGTTAAGACTGAATTGCATTGCTAGGAACACGAGGGGCTAAACTTGCACAGCACTTGTCTCCACTACAAATATTATAGTTCTTAAAATTATTATTGGTCCATCAGAGATAAAAATATCCCTCCAGCTATATACTCACAGTCACACTCCCAGTGCCAACAGCATTCACCCTGCACGAGCACAGGAGCCAGCCCATTGATACAAGTGGGCTTAGGAGGACGTTCACATTCAGTCGTAACCAGCGTCCATGTGTCATTGTTAACGCATATTAACTCAGTGCAGTTACATGGCCAGTAGCTTTCACCTGGCTGGATTTAAGACAGAAGTTAGGGGTAAAGGGGGAACGGTGAGATCTATAATGAAGCAATCAGACTAATAAAGGAAAAAATGGATTTGTGGATATTTTACACAGCTTTATATTGCCAACATTTTTATCCCAAACAAATATTGAAAGTGACAATAAAGCACCACATTCAGTACCATCATCAAGATCTGTAAAATGAGATTGCTGCATTGTTAATTATTAACTGTAAAAGATTTATTATGAGCACAATGCCAGTCACCAAGGTTTTATTCTGATTTCCCTTCCCTGGGTCGCAGTGTAAAACAGCAGCTGCACCCGAGTTATTGATTACTAGTAGTCTTTTTGGAAACAGTATCATCAGTCAGCCAATAGATGGATCCAAATGTATTTTGTATGTCGCATTTCACAAGCAAAAAGTAAAGGTGCAGGTGAATATGCTGTGCCTGTAAAAACTTTATACACTTGAATAAGTCATTAGTGCAGTGATTCCAACCTTGTGCTGCTAGAGGCAAATACACCCTTTCAGAGCTCTTCACGAGGCACTACCTAAATTTGTTTGATTTGAGTTCCTCTTGCTAACCCTGGCTTCAGAGGCATTCTGATCAGAGGAGTGGTCCCCATGCAACCTGATGTATGCAAGGCAGAGCACAGTGGCAAAGAAGAAAATGGACTGGCGTTGCCAAGACCCCTCTTTGGCCCTACAAGAAGTGCCTCAAGTTTCTTTCCAGATGGAATTAGAAACAGAAAAAGATTGGAGTAACATGCCCCTTCCCAGAACAAAGAGCCAAAATGGAGGGGAGATCTGATCATGTAAAACAGAATCACAGTGAGACAAAAAGTAATTCTGCTGCAATGTCCCAAGATGTTCACATCCATGCATCGTGACAATACAGGTTGATGTTACATTGTCAGTATGTCAAAGCATGGTTATTTTTGTCTCCCTGTAACTGCATTTGGTGATGAAGAGGATCTTTGTCTCCATAAGGCCGAGTACCACTGTTTTAGACTCAGACATTTTCAACTGATTAGGAGAGACCAGCCATGTGCTACAGATTTGAGAAGGTATTGGGCCAATCCAGAAAGGGGCTCAGCTATTGACTTCAGTGGAAGGTCCAGGTTTTCAACACATTCTCTGTGCTATTCAGGATATGGCCCATTAAATCTAATCGGATACAGTTCATGACTGATTTGGGTTGGTAGATGAGTTAATACTTTGGCATAATCATTCTGACAAACACTAGAAAGATAAAGAGGAAGGGATGGAAGGTGGAATTTGCTCCTGGTCAGATACCTTGTTGTCACTCTTTCACCAAAGCTCCTTCACAGCTCTGCACTGTGATATAATCCGTTGAAGAAATGCCACTTGAGAGCTTAAATTCAAAGAATGCCATGAGTGTCTAAGATACCATAATGAGAGAAAGGGTCACTGAGTGCCATGACGATAGGCAAGAAATTAATATGAAATAGATGAAAAAATCTCTATATACCCAGCATAACAGAGGATCACTATGTCAATGAATGAATTAAAATATCACAAGATAGCATCCTCTAAATTGCACATATAGTGGTACAATATGGTCTCCTTTCACAGACATATAATAAAAATGTGAAATTTACTTACTGGAATGACAGTCTTATTAGGTGAAATACATGGGAGTTTGAATGGGGTTGTAGGTATCTCTGAGGTAGTTGTCGATGTGATGGTGGTGGTAGGCGTCTGTGGGGTAGTTGTTTCTGTGGTGGTAGTGATAGGGAAATCAGATGTAAATATGTCAGTCATTTGTAAAAACATTACTATGTTAACTACATATGCTGACACTATCATATTGCCTCTTCTGATAATGATCACTTTGACATAAGGTACTCTGAATCCAAACTATGCTAGGTGACATAAATATAGATTGTATATTATATTATATAACATTACTACATCCCAGGATCTTTAAATTCACCTCAGTTTCACATAAATTCACAACTATTATTTTACTCTTAAATCTCAAATAAAAAAAAACCCTTGTTCAAAATCAAAGGGCAATACATGTTTTTAAAATATCAGTTTCATTTAAATTAATAGGAGAAAGGATATCTAAGCTTCAATGTATACTTTTCAGAAAAGGTGGAAGTTTTTTTGTAGTTAGTGCTATATTTCATATGATTTTTGTTAGAAATCCTAGAAGGCTAAACACAGATGACCACATTAAATAAATCTCTGCTGCTAGGACAGTTCTGTCTATAGCTTCCATATCCACCTTGCAATATCTGAATTTTTACTAGTGGTTACCTTCGGTTAATGAGAATCACATCAACACTTAAAAAACATTATTGTTATTATTAAGTATAGACAGTTATTGCTCAATTCTTACTTGTTGGAATATTGGTTGTGGTTCCTGTTGTAGTAGTCGATGGTGGCACAGTGCTAGTTGTAGTGGTTGTTGGTGTGGTGGTTGTCGTTGTGGTGGTTGGAGGCTCAGTGGTTGTAGTTGTGGTGGTTGGAGGCTCAGTGGTTGTAGTTGTTGTGGTTGGAGACTCAGTGGTTGTAGTTGTCGTGGTTGTCGTTGTGGTGGTTGGAGGCTCAGTGGTTGTAGTTGTTGTCGTTGGAGGCTCCGTGGTTGTAGTTGTGGTGGTTGGAGGCTCCGTGGTTGTAGTTGTGGTGGTTGGAGGCTCAGTGGTGCTGGTTGTAATAGTTGTTGTGGTGGTGGTTGGAGGCTCAGTGGTTGTAGTTGTGGTGGTTGGAGGCTCAGTGGTTGTAGTTGTGGTGGTTGGAGGCTCAGTGGTGCTAGTTGTAGTGGTTGTTGTTGTGGTGGTTGGAGGCTCAGTGGTTGTAGTTGTGGTGGTTGGAGGCTCCGTGGTTGTAGTTGTGGTGGTTGGAGGCTCAGTGGTGCTGGTTGTAGTAGTTGTTGTGGTGGTGGTTGGAGGCTCAGTGGTTGTAGTTGTCGTGGTTGGAGGCTCTGTGGTTGTCGTTGTCGTGGTTGGAGGCTCCGTGGTTGTCGTTGTCGTGGTTGGAGGCTCCGTGGTTGTCGTTGTCGTGGTTGTCGTTGTGGTGGTTGGAGGCTCGGTGGTTGTCGTTGTGGTGGTTGGAGGCTCGGTGGTTGTCGTTGTGGTGGTTGGAGGCTCAGTGGTGCTGATTGTAGTGGTTGTCGTTGTGGTGGTTGGAGGCTCAGTGGTTGTAGTTGTCGTGGTTGGAGGCTCAGTGGTTGTCGTTGTGGTGGTTGGAGGCTCAGTGGTTGTCGTTGTTGTGGTTGGAGGCTCAGTGGTTGTAGTTGTGGTGGTTGGAGGCTCCGTGGTTGTAGTTGTGGTGGTTGGAGGCTCAGTGGTGCTGGTTGTAGTAGTTGTTGTGGTGGTGGTTGGAGGCTCAGTGGTTGTAGTTGTCGTAGTTGGAGGCTCTGTGGTTGTAGTTGTCGTGGTTGGAGGCTCCGTGGTTGTCGTTGTCGTGGTTGGAGGCTCCGTGGTTGTAGTTGTCGTGGTTGTCGTTGTGGTGGTTGGAGGCTCGGTGGTTGTCGTTGTGGTGGTTGGAGGCTCAGTGGTTGTCGTTGTGGTGGTTGGAGGCTCAGTAGTTGTAGTTGTGGTGGTTGGAGGCTCAGTAGTTGTAGTTGTGGTGGTTGGAGGCTCCGTGGTGCTGATTGTAGTGGTTGTCGTTGTGGTGGTTGGAGGCTCAGTAGTTGTAGTTGTGGTGGTTGGAGGCTCAGTAGTTGTAGTTGTGGTGGTTGGAGGCTCAGTGGTGCTGATTGTAGTGGTTGTCGTTGTGGTGGTTGGAGGCTCAGTAGTTGTAGTTGTGGTGGTTGGAGGCTCAGTGGTGCTGATTGTAGTGGTTGTCGTTGTGGTGGTTGGAGGCTCAGTGGTTGTAGTTGTCGTGGTTGGAGGCTCAGTGGTTGTCGTTGTGGTGGTTGGAGGCTCCGTGGTGCTGATTGTAGTGGTTGTCGTTGTGGTCGTTGGAGGCTCAGTGGTTGTAGTTGTGGTGGTTGGAGGCTCAGTGGTTGTAGTTGTCGTGGTTGTAGTTGGGGTAGTGGTGATGCACGGTTGCCCGCAGCAGTAAACCTTGATCTCATAATTGAGGCACACAGGGATCAGATTCATGCCCCCTGGTACTTGGTCTTTATTATAACAGATAAGCCCAGTGGAAACATCACATTTCACTTTTTGTCCTAAAACTTCAATAGAGTAGTCAGGGAATTTCTGAGCTCTGCATGAAATATTTAGTGGATGCTCACATATCGCTGAGGCGTTCCATTCTCTGATTTTGGCATAGGTTTCATTATCACCACCGTGTATGCCAGGTTTTGGGTAACTTACATCAATCCAGTCGGACCAACAACAATCTACAACAATAATGGAGCACAGAATTTAGAAACATGGATGACATTGTAGTGATGTAAGCAGTGCTGAGAGCGATGCACTAGATGTACATTGGTCCAAAACAAATAATTACTGCAACCTACAAAGATTTGGCATGAGAGCAGGATTATGATCTCAACTACAACAGTTTAAATCACAAGTGCTCCACTGCAAGTCAATAATAAACTGCAAGTCAATAATAAACTAGTGCAAGATCAGAATCAGGCTGGGAGTGTGCAGAATTGGTGTTTCTTATGCACTGAAAAAAATGCAGCATGAACAGTTTCATATAAGAGTAGATAAGAGGGAGCAAGACCATGTACGACCTCGCTACTCTATCTCACATCTTCCTGTTAGTTGCTTTTCCAGCCACTTGCATCTAAGTTCTGTTATTGCTACAGTGAATTAACTAATATAGCATAAAGAACCCGAATTAAGTTGCCATAAAGCAGTGTTTCATCCCCAAAAGTAGGCCAACAGTGGTTCATCAGGTAAAGGGACACTATGCTGAGGTATCAGAGGGATAGCCGTGCTAGTCTGGATCTGTAAAAGCAGCAAAGAATCCTGTGGCACCTTATAGGCTAACAGACGTTTTGCAGCATGAGCTTTCATGGGTGAAAACCCACTTCTTCGGATGTAGGTATTCACCCACGAAAACTCATGCTGCAAAACGTCTGTTAGTCTATAAGGTGCCACAGGATTCTTTGCTGCTTATGCTGAGGTAGTATGTTAGCAGAATAGAGAGGTATCCATGATAACGAGATATTGCAAGCCCGAGCCTCTGTATGCAATCGCTGTGCCATGCATATATTTAAAATATAATCAGTAAGGCCTGCTGCTGAGAGTCAAGCAAATATTCATTCATGCTTTTATGGAATCAATACTTCTTATACTGGAACTTGTAGTTGTTACTGAGGGAAATGATACTGGATGGGGCAAGAAAATAGATGTAAATATCCAAATAATTTATAAAAACATATTTAAAAGTAGTAAAAACACATGCCACCTGACACACATATTGCCTCCTGTGATAATAAACTATCTGAGAGTAATAATATTGTTATTATTAAGTATAGACAGTTATTGCTCAATACTTACTTGTTGGAATATTGGTTGTGGTTCCTGTTGTAGTAGTCGATGGTGGCACAGTGCTAGTTGTAGTGGTTGTTGGTGTGGTGGTTGTCGTTGTGGTGGTTGGAGGCTCAGTGGTTGTAGTTGTCGTGGTTGGAGGCTCAGTGGTTATCGTTGTGGTGGTTGGAGGCTCAGTGGTGCTGGTTGTAGTGGTTGTCGTTGTGGTGGTTGGAGGCTCAGTGGTTGTAGTTGTGGTGGTTGGAGGCTCCGTGGTTGTAGTTGTAGTGGTTGTCGTTGTGGTGGTTGTAGGTTCTGTGGTGCTGGTTGTAGTGGTTGTTGTGGTGGTGGTTGGAGGCTCAGTGGTTGTAGTTGTCATAGTTGGAGGCTCCGTGGTTGTCGTTGTCGTGGTTGGAGGCTCCGTGGTTGTCGTTGTGGTGGTTGGAGGCTCGGTGGTTGTAGTTGTGGTGGTTGGAGGCTCAGTGGTGCTGATTGTAGTGGTTGTCGTTGTGGTGGTTGGAGGCTCAGTGGTTGTAGTTGTGGTGGTTGGAGGCTCAGTGGTTGTCGTTGTGGTGGTTGGAGGCTCAGTAGTTGTAGTTGTGGTGGTTGGAGGCTCAGTGGTGCTGATTGTAGTGGTTGTCGTTGTGGTGGTTGGAGGCTCAGTGGTTGTAGTTGTCGTGGTTGGAGGCTCAGTGGTTGTCGTTGTGGTGGTTGGAGGCTCCGTGGTGCTGATTGTAGTGGTTGTAGTTGTCGTGGTTGTAGTTGGGGTAGTGGTGATGCATGGTTGCCCGCAGCAGTAAACCTTGATCTCATAATTGAGGCACATAGGCATCGGAATCATGCCCCCTGGTACTTGGTCTTTATTATTACAGATAAGCCCAGTGGAAACATTACATGTCACTTTTTGTCCTAAATCTTTAATGGGGACGCCAGGCAATAGCTGTGCTCTGCATGAAATATTTAGTGGATTCTCACATATCGCTGAGGCGTTCCATTCTCTGATTTTCTCATAGGTTTCATAATCACCACCGTGTATGCCATATTTTGGGTAACTCACATCAATCCAGTCGGACCAACAACAACCTACAACAATAATGGAGCACAGAATTTAGAAACATGCATGACATAGTAGTGAAGTAAGCAGTGCTGAGGATGACTCATTGGATGTACATTGGTCCAAACCAAATCATTAGTGCAAACACAAAGATCTGACATGAGAGCAGGATTATGATCTCATCTACAACAGTTTAAATCACAAGTGCTGCACTGCAAGTCAATAATGAACTAGCATAAAAATAGTGCAAGAGCAGAATCAGGCTGGGAGTGTGCAGTATTGGTGTTTCTTATGCACAGAAAACAATGTAGCATGAACAGTTACATGTAAGAGTAGAATGGAAGAGGGAACAAGATCAAGTAGGCACTTCCTACTTTATCTCACACCCTGCTGTTAGTTGCTTTTCCAGCAACTCGCATCTAAATTCTGTTATTGCTACAATGAATTAACTGATATAGTATAAAGACCCAGAACAAAGTAGCCATAAAGCAGTGTTTCATCGCCCAAAGTAGGCCAACAGTGGTTCATCAGGTAAAGGGACACTATGCTGAGGTAGTATGTTAGCAGAATAGAGAGGTATCCATGATAATGAGATATTGCAAGCCCGAGCCTCTGTATGCAATCGCTGTGCCATGCATATACTGAAAATATAGTCAGTAAGTCCTGCTGCAGAGAGTTAAACAAATACACATTCATGCTTGTGTGGAATCAATACTTCTTATAATGGAACTTGTGGTTGTTACTGACGGATATGATACTGGATGGGGCGAGAAAATAGATGTAAATATCCAAATAATTTATAAAAACATATTTAAAAGTAGTAAAAACATATGCCACCTGACACACATATTGCCTCCTGTGATAATAAACTATCTGAGAGAATCCAAATTTTGGTAAGTTGTATAAAATATAGACTGTAGAGCAGCCATTCTCAAAGCCGGTCCGCCGCTTGTTCAGGGAAAGCCCCTGGCAGGCCGGGCCGGTTTGTTTACCTGCTGCGTCCACAGGTTCGGCCAATCGTGGCTCCCACTGGCCGCGGTTCACCGCTCCAGGCCAATGGGGGCTGTGGGAAGCGGCAAGGGCCGAGGGATGTGCTGGCTGCGGCTTCTTGCAGCCCCCATTGGCCTGGAGTGGCGAACCGTGGCCAGTGGGAGCCACGACCGGCCAAACCTGTGGACGTGGCAGGTAAACTAACCAGCCCGGCCCACCAGGGGCTTTCCCTGAACAAGCGGCGGACCAGCTTTGAGAACCACTGCTGTAGAGAACATCCCTCGTTACAACACAAAGGATTCTATCCTGACCACTAAAGCCAGAGCAATTGTTGCAGAAGGGTGAGGGTGCAACCTGGCTGGATTTCACAGATGCATTTTGGCTGATTCAACTGGAAAGCCACTGGGCATCTGGAGGAGAACATGGCAGACTGGAGGACATAAAACCCATCAAAATAGTGCAGCACCTCCTCCTTATGTGCAGCCTTGCTCCATTAAACTGTGCGAGGGATGCAGAACAGCAGAACCATATAGTCCCCACTTTGGGACATGCCCAGTGTCAGTGACAGCATTAGAAACCTCTTGTCTTTGTGACATCGTTCTCTTTAGCCCAGATGTACGAGGGACTGCAGATCTCAGTGCCATCACCCCTATACCTCTTTGTGCCCTTTTGAAGGGCTAACCACAATCTAGGGAGGAAGGCAGCTCCTTGTTCTCCACAATACTGCAGCACCACACAGTGTAAATAAGAGCACAAGGATCCTTGCCGCACCTTGCCCCCACTAACCTCCTCCATCCCTGCTTTGGTTAGGCACAATAGCAATCCTTTCACTCCTCTCAATAAGCAATATCAACTCAGCCCACTCTGCATGTTCTACATTCTAGATTTTTAAAATTCCACTTTTGCTGCTTGTCTTTTTTACAGAAACATCAGTACTATTCAGTGGAATTCACACCATAGGACAGAAAATCCCCTCTAGGACTGCAGATATCGAGGAATACTTGCAAATATGATAAATATTATGCATATCAGGGAAGCAGTTATCATGCCTCCTGCCCAAGCCTTACATGTGGGAGAGAGTGAGTTTATTCAGATAATGCCATATTCCATAGAATTTTGTGACATATTCTGGAAGGCTAAAGAAAGTAGAACATATTAACTCAATCTCTGCTAGAGTTGCCACTTTTGGCTGGCCGTATTCCTAGAGGTTTCATCATGTGACAATCTTTAATTACAGATTAATCTTTAATTCCTGGAGACTCCAGGACAATCCTGGAGGGGTGGTAATCCTAATCTCTGCTGTTAAGGCAATTCTGTCTATAGCATATAGTTATTGTTAAATTCTTACCTGGTGTAGTCATTGAAGTTGACACAGTGGTAGTTGTAGTGGTTGTTGGCGTGGTTGTGGTGATGGTGGTGGTGGTGGTTGTGGGTGTGGTAGTAGGGGGTGTAGTGGTTGTTGGCGTGGTTGTGGTGATGGTGGTAGTGGTTGTGGGTGTGGTAGAAGGGGGTGTAGTGGTTGATGAGCAGGCTGCAAGAAAGAGATTCATTGTGAGTTATTCTTCTATAAAATGATCAAGTACAACATGGCAAGACATTTATGAAAGTGCTTAAGGTAAATATCAGTGTTTGAGTGTTTGAGAGGTGCAACTTAAGAGATATAGCTGTACCTAAACCATACAAACCTCATTAATTTATATTTGTATTTAGGAGGAAGCTAAGGCATATCTAATAAAGCCCTATGTAGGTGAGATACATAAACTAATTAGCAAGAATAGAAATTTCATTTAGAAACAGGGTTACTAAAATACTTTCTAACACAGTAGCAGATCTAACATAATAATGAACTTGTTATAAAATACCACATATTCTTGAGGGTTAAGTGGCTTCAGCTGAAAATTAATAGTTAGGATATTGGGGAAGGGGCATTGTTTTAACAACACCGAAAGAAAGGGGCAGTTGTTACACTTTGATCTTAAATCAGCCTAATTCATTTTCTTGTCATATCCTTGGATGTGTGAGTGATGACTATGAGGTTACAAAGTGTTACCCAATTTTACTTTTGTGCAATCCTGGTTAGAGCTGCAAAGAATCATTCAAAATCATTACTAAATCTCCTGTGGAGACAGATGGAAGAGATACATGGCATTCCTTTTCTTTCCATTTCCAGTTTGCAAAAAGAATAAAATGCAATTTACCTGGGTCAGTTCTGCACACAATATTTCCTGTTGAGACGCAGATACTAAAAGAGACAAAATTCAGTCAAAATGAATATTTTTGCAAACCAACAGCAGCCCCTGCAGTAATTTCCCACGAATCCCTGCAATTAATTTATAGCAGGGGCTAGGAGTCTAAAAACTTAAAAACTATTTTATCACTCAAACTTCACCTCATGAGACTGGATATTTCTTTGGCAGTTGTTTTCTCCAATACTGACAATTGCTATTTTCTCCCGCCATAACTACCAGCTTTCCTTCCTTCAAACACTTCTCCTTGAGATAATTAATTACCCTCTATCAAGAGCAGGGAAAATATAATATGACTAACAGCCACTGCTCTCTTAAATCATTTTGCTCCATCTCTGCTGCACAGCATCCTTATATCTCAACAAATTACTGATCAGGGGTATACTGAGGAGGGCTGAGGGTGTGAGGGAACATGGCCAGAGACATCTGTGCTTCAGTGACCCCCTAGCTGGTTCTATCTGGCAAAACTTAGAACAGCGTAAGGGCTGCTCTACGTGTAATTTCCAGATACGACATATTTAAAGTAATATTTAATGCCATTATCAAAAGATTAATGGACCATCATTAACATGAAATATAATCAATTTCAAAACATGAGTTAAAAATAGTTTCAGGTACTACATCTGCTCTTGAGTTTTCCTGTCAATTTTTGCAGTTTTACAGCCACATGTTTCTATTAAAAAAAAAATCTCTCCTCTGCTGTTGCATGTAAAACATACATGAACAATAGGTGCAACTGACTTTAGTGAATAATTGAAAATGACTATACATAATGTCCTGTTAAATTCACAATGTAAGTTGAAAAAATATAGGTACTTTTATTTCTCAAGTCTTTCCCAGTTATAGCAATCTGTGGAATTACTTCTAACAATTGCAGGTAAAAAAAATGCACAAAGAGAAATGTGAGTAGAAATAGATGGCGTTCCTTTGAAATCCGACTGTATTGTGGTGTTCCCCCCACCCACTATTTTTGTAAGGCAAGATCTTCATCTGTGGTAAATCAGCATTTATATGGAGAAGGGCCAATTCATACCGAGGTTCTTGCAGGTAATCCGTAATATTACAGCCTTCATTCAGGAAAACACGACAGCATGGTCTGTTCACAACAGCAGTTAAGCGTGTGCTGAAGTCCCATTGAGGTCGATGGGATGTAAGCATGTGCTTCAGTAATTTCCTGAATCAAGGTCTCAATATGCATTGCTCCATCCCTTTTGGAATTTCCACATACCATTTCTGACAAACTTTGTCTGTGGGTACTTCTTCGCCAACGTGATAACGAGTGCCATTTCTAATATAACAGCCACATTGGTCTTCGGATACACATGTGTTGGAGTCTTCATCAAAAATGGATTTATCTCCAGAGCATCTGGGGTAGCAACCTGTTGACCACAAATGGTCCATTTTGTAATATTAATAAACATAAACTGTTAACTTAATGATTACATTCTCACTGGAGGCCTGTTCTAAGGCTCACTGAAGTATGAAAACTCCTTCTGATTCTAGATGAGGCCCTGGATAATGAGCACTTCCAAAAGTGGTGACTTATTCATTGTAAATTCTGAATATTTCCCATTGATCCATCCATTAAGAAGCCAATATTTACCAGCACGACAATGGCTGACATATCAGTTATTTCTTTTTGCAAGGATGCAGAAATGCTACAGTATCTCAGTTACAGCAATGTGTAGCTGACATAGAAAAAAATAAATAAAAAGTTTAAAAGAAATAATTAAGCAATAAAATTCTAGTTTTTCTTTACCACTGTAAGAATCTTTTCTCCCCCCTGAGGTACTCTTAAAATGGTATTGGTCAATGGGGATGGTGGATCAATCTTATACCACAATTCAGGAAAATACTCAGGCATGTGCTTAACATGTATCATCCCCATTGATGTCAATAAACAGTATATTACACCACACCAAATACTTGTGCAAGATTATAGATTTAGGAATGGCCAGGCAATCAATACATCTCATTAGCTAATAGCTCCAATTCCATCAAGTAACATTTTAACCAAATCTTCATGATATGCAATACAAAAATAATCAGGAGTTTCTTACCTTCCAGATATGGCAATGGGAAGTTGGAGATGACATTGTTAATGATCCTGCAGGTCACAATATGACGGCCACAAGGCTCATAGTGCCATTCGCACTCATTACGCTGGTTGTAGTAATCACAAAATATTGCTGATAGAAAACAGAAGCTGATCAAAAAAACAGCTGACAGAACAGAATGCCATTCCCACCTCTGACCATGCCAGCCAAATGACCCTACACAGTGCACTGGCAGCAATATTTCCCTTGACACATGGGACCTGGGTTTTTTCTTCCTACTGAACCTGAATACAGAATACATGAAACTCAGATTTCATATTTAACACCACTGTTGCAGAAAACAAATGTTTGATTGAAATCACACAACTACTCAGAACCAATTTTGAATTCAAGCTATCTGTTGGAGTGCTGTGATTTTTATTTTTTTTAACTTCTCTGGACATCTGCAAACCCTTAGGGCTAATAGTGCGTATAGGCTGAAACCAGTTTCACCCAAATATATCATATGGAGTAGTCACATGGTGTTCCTCCAGTAAACCCACATGGACATGCACAAATTCTTCAAACCTGAACCTTGTTCATGAGTGCATAACAAGATGTGAATGGGGGAAAGCTTAACACATTCAAAACCAAATTCCTCAAACCATATGGTCTATGAACCAGTGTGAATTGCCACATGGCTACAGAATAAAATTTGCAAGATTTCTGAGATGGGAAGTGATGTACTGTGTGTAAGAAGAAGTCCCCACTGTGAAAAGCTTAGTTACTGCTCCTACTGGTTGGATCGGTGGAAGTGTTTCCCGTAACTAATTTAGTATGATCACCATCCCAACTTGACTTTTGGTGTCAGTAGCTATATGCAAGAGGCACATACAACAGCCTAAAATGAAGTCAATGGGGTTTTATGAGTATAACTTAAACACAGTTTGGCCTAGTGGGACTAATCACAGGCTACTGTGCTATATACAAAATGTAAAAAAAAATAACAATTCTAGGGAGATTTTGCTGATTAGATAAATATGCTGGGAATGTCAGTACACCAGTAGGCACACACAATAGGAAGGATCATTTGAAATGTCATTTAAGGGTCAACCCATAGTGACAATTTAAATACACTGAACTCATTAATACAATAATGGGCATCTGCTTATACTGTGATGGTGAATCCTTTCTACTATGTGCCATAGGATACAACCCTGTGTCAATGATTGCTGCAATGATTAAAAACTTTGTGATATCATTCTGATAGGTCCAGTTGTACACAGTGGGAAATATTTAAAAGTTACTCACGGCATATATTAGGAGTTCTCCAGAAGACACAAACTCCAGTCTTATTGCACTCATGGGCATAAGCAGCAACTGCAGAACAGAAGCACTCACAGTCTCCACCACTGTCACAGGAGCAGGCATCATGAACACAATTTTCATAGAATGGAGCAGGGTCCACCTGTTGGGGAAACACATGGGGCAGCTGTTAATACCAGAGCTCTGTTTCCAATCTGGAATCTCAGATGGAAATCCTTTAGACCAGAAGTTGCTTACTGTCTGTCATGTAGCACATCTGAACTAGGTTAATTTCCATTAATTTTTCTTAATTTCTTCAAATGTGTTTATGGGAAAAAAGGTAACTAAAAGAAGTGTCTTGTGCATTGACCATATCTTCTGATGTGCATCATTTTAGCTTAATGACAAAAAAAATGTTACTCTCAGCACAGGACCACTGTACCAATGTCAAAGCAAAATTTTATTCTATTCTGCATCCTGCATTATCAACACAATTGTCAGCTGAGTTCTGAAGCCAGACTCTTTATCAATAAATATGATGCACAAAGTAGAAACAAACACTTCATTGAATTTACAAAGCTGGTGATTAGAAAAAATGTGGTTCCACTGGCAAACTGAACTATTTGGACATGGAAGTTGCTGAGGGAGAATAAAAATAAGACAATTAGGCCTGGTCTACATTGGGGGGGGTCGTCGAACTAAGGTACGCGACTTCAGCTATGCAAATAGCATAGCTGAAAAAAACTACCTTCAAGTTTCACCTCACCCATCTTGCGCGCTGATCGTTCGTTTCGCTCTCCCCCGCTCCGCCGCCCGCCGCCGGTGTGGTGGTGGTGAGTCGACTGAGAGAGGAGTTCAGAGTAGAGTTAGATATATCGCGATGAGATGAGATATGAACTCCGACTCTCGATCGCGCGCGCCGACGACCCCGGTAGAGTATAGTATAGACCCCTTATTAAAGGTCATTTTTACAACTTCTCTTCTAACCATAACCACATTCTGAAAACAATTTTGTTAACCCTCCCTTCTGAATCTATCTACTATTAGGATAGTATACTTTAGCCTTCAAAAAAAAATCCCTGCACTTAAATTTTCCTCCTTTTACAAGCACCTAGCTTGGACACTCTTCAGGGTGCCATAAGAACCTCATTCAGGTTCTCTTCTTCTTCTTTAAAGTGAATTAATCTGCTAACTCTATCACCTTCTCCAATCTACTCTACTTTATGGCTGCTAATACTACTGCTGATCTAAAAGAAAATTTGATTGAAGTCAATGAAATTTTCTCTTCAGTTAGTTAATCAGCCAAGTAATGTACATCTGCCAGACGTACCATCTGGTTGCAGAGAGGAAGCAGAGACAGTTCTATACCTGCCTAGTGTTGGTGATTCCTGTCATACATTAGCAAATGCTTTTTTTTCCACTTTGGCTGATCAGAGGGAGAACCCAGCCTGGGTTTTATGCCCCCAGAACAGCAGGAATCACAACTCTTTGTGATTCTTCTTATACTTATAATGTGTGTGAAGCACTCTGATATGTGCAAACTGTTATTATTATTAAATTATTATTACACTTCAATTGAGGGACACGGCTTAGATAAATTACATAACACTATGTATACCTTGAGCCTAGAACACTGTGTTTTCTTATTATGATTGGGTTGCATTTTAATATGAGATAGGGTGATATAAGCATGCTTAAACTATGAGCTGATTGATACCAATTATCACTTAAAACAAGGAGAATGCAATGCAACAGATGGAAACATCTAAAGTCTGTCCATAGTCAGAACCATTATCTGCGATTGGAGATGGGGAGGATCCATAAAAACCCAGTGATGTATTGGATAGGGATCCCAGTCTGCACGCTAGAAAGGAACCTCCATTCTATATGTAAACAGAGTATTACTTCTGTGTGGCTCACAAACAATACCATGGCAGGGAATTTCTCCCAAATTAGAACAAATGGATGCTTCAGTCCAATCTATGAAAACATACCAAATCCCTGGTTTGAGTATCCAAAGGAATAGCGGGTGCTTGAACATCTAACTTTCAAGTGTAGTACCTGTTCTTATCAGGGGGATGGACTTGATTATCTCAAATGTCTTTTCCAGTTTCTAACTTCTGAGGCTACTATGATTAACTATTCCCTCACTCAGATGTGCAAATTCAGCCTTCCTCTGTGTCCTTGCACAGAGGTTCACCTGTAGGTAGTAGCCACCAGCCTCTCTACTAACCTTGGTGTGACAATCTTTAAAGACATCGCTCCGGATGATGCGGCACTGATTCTCTGCCCAGGACTTGCGGTGAGGTTTCAGATTGCAGGGCAGGATCTCATCCACCACATCAGGGCAGGAGTTAGACAGTTTCCAAGAATTACCAAACTCCAGAGGATTGGTCACCAGCAGCCCGTTCCTTGTTGTGAAGTCATTATTGGACGTGTCATCAAAGTTGCCACACAAACCACAGATTTTACCCTGAAAAAGCAAAAGATGTTTGATTTCAGAACATGTCATCATTTTTTTAGTTTACCCAGTAAGTGAGCACCAGTAGAGTTAGAACCAAAACAAAGACACAAAGTGAGGGAACGATTTCTCCCTATAACTTACTTGTTTTCATCTTTACTTTAAAATCATGTGTATAAATTAAACTTATTTTTATGTGTTTATCTCCCTGGTTAGCAAGCTACCAGGTAGCCCAGGCAAGGAACCTGTGTATTACTTTCTTGCTACATACAGTATCTAGTAACTATATCAGGGTGGACAAATTTTTTGGCCCGAGGGCCAGACTGAGGTTGCAAAACTGTATGGAGGGTCGGGTAGGGAAGGCTGTGCCTCCCCAAACAGACTGGTCCCCGACTCCTATCTGACTCCTCCCACTTCCCACCCCCTGACTGCCTCCCTCAGAACTCCCAACCCATCCAACCCCGCCTGATCCTTGTCCCCTAACTGCCCCCCTGGGATCCTCCGCCCCTAACCACCCTCGGTACTCCACCCCCTAACCAAACCCCCCTGTTCCCCACCCCGACAGGCCCCGGGACTCCACACTTTATCAAACCCTCCCCCCCCCCCCCCCCCCCCCCCCCCCCCCCCTGCCCTTCCACCCCCCCCCCCCTGTCCCTGTGCCCCCCGTGGGACCTCCCTGCCTCTTATCCAACCCCCCGGCCCCGGCTCCCTTACCATGCCACTCAGAGCAGCATGTCTGGCAGCCACGCTGCCCAGCCAGAGCCAGACACGCTGCCGTGCTGCATGGCAGGAGCGCGCAGCCCTGCAGCCCAGAGTGCTGCCCGCATGGTGGCGTGACTGTGGGGGATTGGGGTCAGTGGGGGAGGGGCCAGAGGCTAGCCTCCCCAGCCAGGAGCTCAAGGGCCGGGCAGGACAGTCCCGTGGGCTGCAGGTGGCCTGCGGGCCATAGTTTGCCTACCTCTGAACTATATCTATATTTCTTTGCAGCCTCCCATTCAACTTATTAGGATTCAAACAGCGGCTACACTTCTCACCTGACAACAAGCCATCTCTTTACAGTGCATTGTGGAATGCAGCAACTTAGCTGCATGAGTCCTATTATATAAATAGGAGTCACATGACTAAATTTTCCAGTACACAATGCATTGAAATTTTAGCCCTAAGTCTACTAAATGTTAACTTTGAAGAGTTGGCTAATCATCTTTAAGGCAGATTTCCATCACTTGCAAAGAGTAAGATGGAATAAGGAAAAAATGAAGCATCCTTGAATAAAACTTAAAAGCCAGTACAGTGGCTTCAGTGGGTTTTGATTGGCTGGCATCCTTCTAGTTAAGGATGTGGCTGCAATAAAAACTAGGAATCTTTTGCCTCACTTTTTCTCCTCCCTCCATTTTTTTTAAACCCTACTCAAGCTACTACAAGGTTTCCAGCAAAGTGTCATGAAAACATTTACTGCTTAGGAAAACAAACTAAGCAGTGTCATAAATGGGCACAAGTATGGGGTCCTAAAATGTGTGCACAGCCCCCAACACTCAAAGGGCTGGTTGAGTCTCCTGCTAAACAAATCAAATGTTTTATAAGGGAAGATGTCCGAGTTGGAAGCATTTCATCAATGAAGAACTTTTAGTTTCTTTTCAGACAGGTCCCTTACACACAGGCTGTGAGATGTTGCCACACTTTGCACTACTTGAACCACAACTGCATTTCCCCAAGGTAAAATATGTTGCATTATTATTTGAGAGCTGGGGTTAGTCTGTGGCAATCTTGTAAACTTTTGTTTTGTCTTCTATTTGGGAATTACAATGTTTTAGCCATTTCTTTGGTATTAAGGGTCATACATATACAAAATACAGACATACACTATATTATTATATATAATAAATAAATTGTGATTTAATGGTGAAATGCCTCCAAATAAAAGTTGGCCTCTACCACTGCTTGAGAGATTAAGCCTAGCAATATAGCTCACAATATGTTTATAGATCGTCTGGAAAATAGGGCCCCTGTTCTGTTTTTCACTTACTTTACAATATAGAGCAAAGTTTTGGTCTATAATGAGTCAAAAATGATGTCTGGGGTCCCAAGAGTTTATTCTTTTGGGGTCTGATCCAAGTCAACAAGAATATTTTAATGAACTTCAGCAGGATTTGTATTAGAGCGTTAATGTTTACACCTACTGGAAAACCATAGGAACTGCTCATCCATATTGCAATAGTACACAATACACCCACTGGTATTGTTGCACTGGATCATACCATAAGAAACAACATACAATGGCACCCACCATCATTGGTAATGCAAGATATATATGAATCATCAACATACACAAGATTTAGGGACACTATTAAGAGTAACAATAAAGCACCATCCATATTTACTTGCATTCAACTATTCATAATCATATCAGCAGATTTCATAATATTTTAGAAAAAAGGCTTGGAGCTGCTCACCTTATAATGAGGAACCAGACTTATGAAAATAGTAGTCTTCTTATCCCAGATGAGCATCACACCATTGCTGGCTTCAATAACAAGATAGAGCCCCACTGTATGATTCCGATACTGTATATGGTGGCCAACATCTCGCTGAATTTCTACATATTGCTTGTCCTCAAACTTCAGTTCGGTTCTCTGAAGGACAGAAAGAGAAGGGATATAACAGCACTGGCTTCATAGTAAGGCAAGCTATTGGAATGATGATGCTGATGGACTTCATTGTGAAGCTAAGACTGCCAAACCACTGCCTAAATCCTTAGCAAGTGGAAATCACATAGTTCCATTTACTTTAATGGAGCTATGCCAACTTTCAATTTCAAGGAACATGACTACAAGCAAAGGGCAGTTTTGATCAGCTGCATTCTAGGGCTGAATCCATCCAGGGCCACCACTCACCCCTAGAAATATTTTAATAGCCTTTGAACAGGTGACTCCAGTGGTTCCACATGGTACATTCACTGTGATGATACTAAACGAACCACTGGGATCCTCGCCACAATAATCCTGTTGAGAGTGGAATAAAGAAACATAAGTCAATGAAAGGAACCATATTATTCATTTTGATTTCAATCTAAAATAATTTAAAATTATTCTTCAAATTCCATTACACACACACACACACACACGTGCCATTTAACTCTATGTTTACCAAATACTGGGAAAGAAAGGGACAATTCAATTGAACAATAGTTTATGTCCCAAAAGATATGGATATTTGTTTTCCAATTTCAGAATCAGCCATTTGTTTTGGAGTAGTGTTAATGAGCTGACAACTTTCATTGTTGAGCTAGCCCAGTTGTGTACAATCTGCAACAACATTAGCAGAAGAAATGTTCACTCAAGTGCCATTAATTTCCTTGCACAGCTGGGATTTGTTGAAAATATGGAATTTAACTTGGCAGAAGCTGCAGTTGCCACAGAAACAGTGATCTTAAAGAACAAGGGTCTAAGACAGGTGGTCCAAGAACCAAACTGATAGCTATGTTGTTGTAGAACTTTTCATTCATTTTAGATCTGTCTGCTCACGGCTCCCATTGGACATTACCTGGGCAGCCACATATTCACAGTGTCCATCAAAGTCATAGTGTTTTCCATCAAAGCTGATATAATGGCCACTTCCATATATAGTACAAGTCCCAAAGCACACATTATCGGTGCAGGTCCATTTTCCTTTTTGGCAGGTACTAGGGGAAGAATAAAAGAGTTGGATGAAATCTGAAAAGTCAAGACTAATGCTGATGTATGCTGCTTTGGAAGCTGCAGGATAAATCACATAGCTGGCTGACACAACATGGAATCCATCACATGGATAATATTATGGTACAGAGTATTATAAATCACCATCTCATCAACAGTCTCCACATGGAATTGTCCCACTGATGAATTTATAGCATGGTTGTTAGCTCTGCACAGCTCCCATTTTTGTTCCTGCATCAACACTACCCAAAAATTACACCATCACCTAATCAGAGATGCCCCTGGTAGAGAGATGGATTCTGAACTCAGTTAAGTGATCACCCTAAAAACTTGTCCATTTTGCCTGAGATAAACAGAGATAATGACCTTAATGTTTGTAGAATTACCTAAATTTACACAAAGGGAGTCATCCGAGGTCACAAAGAAGCCAGAGTGGAGCTGAGAATCAAGGCTTGTATACCTATATCCTGCTCATCACAGTGGTATTTAAACCATTTAATTACCATTCATTTATTACGAGAAACATACATCAAAAGGAAAGAGGAGAACTTTCAGCATCTTACCATTTGTTGCAGTCCACTTCTACGGTGTGTCCAGGAGCATAAAACTGCTTGTTATGAATACATGGACAGTCCTTCTCCTTGACACAGCCCCCTCTGCCATCATCAATCAGTCCATGAGGACATATGCACCCTGAGACACACTCTGTCTGGAACTAAAGAAAATAAGAGAAAACATTATATTATTTTATAAGAAAACACGACTTCTCTGTTATCCCACTTCTTCTACAAACATTCATCCCATGTGCTTCATTCCCTGGTTTATAACTCAGCCATTTTAATATATTTAATTCTATCGGTCTCATCTCTCCAGTATCTGAGTGCCTGAGAATTTCCTTCATATTTTACAGAGATGTTAAGTTCAGATTATCTTACTTTTGTTCTCCACAGAAAACTACAGTGCTGTATTGTAAACAAAATGTCTATCCATCTAACCCATGGTTTTCCTACTGAGAAAAGAGAAGACTAATCAGTGAAAAAAGAAAGGATGGCAAAAAGTAGTGGAGGACTAGAACAAAAATGATGAAAGAAAAGAAAGGATGGAAATAAAAGGAAAGAAGAGAGAAAAGACTAAAAGATCATGTTGGTCAGATTTGCACTGTTTCATTTAGGGATTAAGGGAAAGAAAGAGCCATGCCATAGTCAGAGGTAAAATGAAAACTTACATAGTCAGTATCCAGCATATGGCAGCTTAGCTGCAGAGGGGTTTGTGAAGACCAAGACTTGACACTGCTGCAATCAAAGTGAATCTTGGGGGACGGACACTCTGTAAAAAAAAAAGATACCATGTTAGATGGGTGAACTTTGAAGATCAAGGGAACAGAAAATAAATGGGGCGTTAATAGATATTGAGACAGAAACAGCAGCATGTACCCCTTAAAAATAATAAATGAAAATATCCTTTCTAATACAAGGTAAAATCCTCAGCCAAAAGCAAAGTGAAAGGTGGTGACTGTTTCACAGAAGGGAAAAAGAAACAAGCGGAGAATTCAAATGAGA
Source organism: Mauremys reevesii (assembly GCF_016161935.1). Classification (NCBI taxonomy): domain Eukaryota; kingdom Metazoa; phylum Chordata; order Testudines; family Geoemydidae; genus Mauremys; species Mauremys reevesii. Next base: position 109,727,878 of record NC_052626.1, read on the forward strand.
AACTGAGATGTTTCTCTGTAAAGCATTTCACTTACTGTCATCTATTATCTTCACTTGAGTGCAATGGAGAATTCCATTTCGGCAAACACTATAAAGGATGAGAAGATAGAAATTCATAGGATGTAAGCCTAATATTTTCAATTGATAAACATCTGAGAACAATTTGCAGAGGCATAAATGAACAAATGAGATTATTATTTCTGCCAGACAATTATTCTTTTGGACTGTCAAAAATTCCCTGTTGCTGTGGTATGTTCTTAGGTGTTAAAGTAATAATGAACCCAATTGATTTATTAGTGGAATAATATTTAGTAGTGGCCTTTGTGAAATATGCACCTTGGGAAGGAAGTCCCACATGATTTCAACAGAGATTTCATAGTGAGCTTGGGGAAAAATTCTGCAGAATTTTTGAATGTTACATTATAAACAGATGGTAAATTCATGATTTTCAAAGAATGGCCACAAATTATCCTGCAAATCCTCAAAATTGTCCTTTTTAGCAATCAAGGGAATACATGGTCATACCCTTTCAGAGCATGTCCTTAGCGTCCAATAAATACACCTCTACCCCAATATAATGCTGTTCTCGGGAGCCAAAAAATCTTACTGCGTTTTAGGTTAAATCATGTTATATCAAACTTGCTTTGATCTGCTGGAGCGCTAGCCCCCCGAACACTGCTTTTTTATTATTATATCCAAATTCATATTGGGGTAGAGGTGTACATATAAATACATATCACCATTTTATGCCAACTCCAGTCAAATGCAATAACCTCATTGGCTTGTACTCTTATCTTCTAGTTCTCTCCTCTTTGAAAGGCGAATATTTTACCATTCACAGCATGAGTCACTGGAGTTCATGCAAAAGACTATTGCTTCTGGGAGCCTGCAAGCTGGTTTTGGAACTCCACAATCTTGATTAAATAGGTATCAATTAGTACGTGTTACAATGCAAAATGAAATGGAATAATATGTTTTCAGTGAGAAACCCGCTAATTGCTCATGTAGCTTCTTTTCCCCATTGCCTAGCAAAACTCCCATTGACTTTAGTGGTGCAGGATCAGGTCCACGGTTACCACAAGAGGCCACCACACACCTTATAAATAAAGAGATATGCCATACATATTAATAAGTTAACTCACAGCAGTATGACATTTTGTTCTGTTAGGGTGGTGGCGGGTAATATATACCTTTTATCTACTTGTATCACCATCAATATCTATATATGGTATATTTAATAAGCAAAGACAAGAAATCGGGGATTTCACCTTCATGATCCACAAGTGACAAGCCATAAAATAACCTACCAGCGTTCTTCTTGTTTCATGATGACATCCCCAGGTTTCAGGTATGACCCTTTATAGTAGCATGTACACTCGGAGATGGGCACACAGTTACTCTTCTCATTCATATAGGTGTTATCAGGGCAGCCACAGCCATCAATGGGAACAAAGCCCTCCAAGCAGTGCTTTTCGCCATCAGCAATGGAGCGACAGGTATGTTGACATGTGGTCAGATTGTAACGGAAGACCTGGGATGCTGGGCAAGAGGACACTTCTTTGTCTGGAGAGGGGGGGAAAGACCAATGGTTGCTATACCGGCAAATAAAAAAAACCCTGACCAGGCATTATAAAATTTTAAATCTTTCTTTCTGATCACTCTGCCCAGGCAGTATGTAATAGTAAAAATAAACGGACTCCCTCTCATTGTATTGTGGAATAAATTATCGTAATTAATAAATAGTTTTGCCTTAACTTTGTCCTACCTTTTAAATTACCATCTAGGAGGTAATACTATTCCTATTCTAAAGGGTATGTTCTTCCTTTAATGAACATGCATAATTTCTTTTATTATAAATGGGAGTTGAGTATGTAGAGGAAGTAATGAAAAGATTCATTAAATATATATGTAGCATTGTTTCTTTTTCTTTTCCCTTTAATTAACTGATCTTTTGCTATTGGAATCTGCTTTCTAATAATAATAATATCTTTTTCTCTGTTGCTTCATATCCCTATAATCCTCCAATAGAATCACAACTCAACAAAGCCCAGTTCCCAGTGTTGATGATACCATTGATAATGCTGGTACACAACGAAGAAAATAAATAAAATGGAAGAGCCATGATGGTTTATAGTCCACTGGACAAAAAGGAGACAGATCAGTGTTTGTGAAGTGGTAGAGGAGATGACGAAAGGGAAAATAATTACTCCCCAGTTTATGAAGTTGTCCTATAAACGAAGGACATGTAAAGAATACAGCTTTAACTATTCAAAATTATTGACACTGTCTCCTTAAATTGTATCAGGCATCTCCAAGGCACTTCTAAACTCTTAACACTGAGGTTAATGTAACTGTAGTCAGGTGCAATCTGTCCATTCCGATGACTGATTTCAAAGGGATTACAGTGTCATCACTTACTGCAGACAGTTTGTCTCCAGCCCCCCAGCATGATTCCTTTGAAGGCACAGGCTCTTGCGTAAGAGGACAGGGCCCCACACAAGCATTCTTCACTGTTCTTACAGTTGCAGGTGTCATATTTACATCTCTGAGACAAATAAGAAGCAAATTGTTAACAAGCTTGCAGGAGGAGGATTAGAACTATAAAATGAAGACTGAAAACTGGGGCTCCAGTACAGTAACTGTAGAACACCCAGGACCTTCTTTCCCATGTGGCTTTCATTCACTCCCATAATCAGAGAGCACAGTAGATGAGCAGAGAGCTACCCATTAGTAAGGGCCAAACCCAAAAAGGCTCAGGGTGCGTTTGATCAAGCATGAAAAATGTGGATAGTTCGCCAAACCTTATCTGAACAGCCAAACCTTTTGAAAGTCCAAAGTTTAGCCAGCTTCCTAACAGCAGCCTTTTTAAAGGAAACTTTGATACTTTTAATTCCTGATCAGTCACAACCCGGAAATGTACAAGCCCACAAAAATGAAACATAATAAAAGTAAAAAAAAATTAGCTGAATGGGTTAAGATCTTCACAAAGGTTCAACTCAGACTGAATTATAGAAATGAGTAAAAGTTAGGGGGTTCTTTCTGTTCTCCCCAGATTGGTTTGTTTATCCCTCCTCAACAGAACTCAAAGCAGAGGGAAACAGACCAGGAATAAAATGACACATAAATGGGTTGTTGTTTATCTCTGGATCAAATAAACTCAATTTACTGTTTATTAAGCCACAAAATAGATTACATTAATGGTTAAGGGCTGGCTTAACATGTGACTGACAAGGCTCAGTATTCCTGCCTCTCTTGAATTCTCATATGAAAATGAGACTCTATATTCCCCATTCACCACTCACAAGCCCCACCCCCAAAAAAGCACAATGATTTCCATCTTCTAAATTAGCATTCTATGAGAAAGCCTGTTGTAGGAGATCAGGGATGCACACAATGCCATTGGACACTATAGCATCTGAACCAACGTTTATGGCCAAGTTAAAATAATCCCTTGAAAATATATATATGGTAAAACACGTATTAGACCAGTGCCAGAAGGTGTCAGTATAGTATAAAATCCACACCTTATAATATTCCACAGGATCAATGACTGAGTGACATCTGGCAAAAGGAGATTTTGATTTTTTCAGTAAGGAACACCAATATTCAGCATAATTTTCTGTAACAAAAGGAGAGAGAACGCATTATTTTCCTTGCATCATACCCTCTTGCGCCATATTATCACATTACAGTATGCAAAATAATCTGACCCAAGCAACAAAATGATAAAAATGAGAACCCTAAACTTTTCTGGGAGTGGAGAGATTGCACAGAATCGCTATAAATTTGGCCCACAGTCGCTGATTCAAATACCTACTGGCAAACACATAGTGGAAATCATATCCTATTAATGCAGTCTGCCTACACAGAATTTTCTTCCTCTAGCTTCCAATTGTCTGAGAACTCATGATCAGAGGATCACAAATCCAAGCTAAACATAAAAAGAAGCAATAATGCTAAGGAAGGTGCACCACTACTCCAGGCATATATTGTAATATATTAATGACTTTTCTTCTGTGTCTTTCGACACAGGGTTGACCCTGCAATTTCCCTCTGAACTTTCCATCTCTTTTATAGAGTCACAGATTCAAAGGCCAGAAGGGGCCATTATGATAATCTAATCTGACCTCCTGAATAACACATACCATAAAACATCCCCAAAATAATTCCTAGAGCAGATCTTTTAGAAAAGCATCCAATATTGCTTTTAAAATCATCAGTGATAGAGAATCTACCAGGAACCTTGATAAACTGTTCCAATGGTTAATTACTCTCACTGTTAAAAAATATGCTTATTTCCAGTATGAATTTGTCTAGCTTCAACTTCCTGCCATTGGATCAAAACCTACTGCCTGAACAGAAAGCTGAACACTGGACCCTCAGATTAAGAATCTGACACATTACTAAGTAAATTCTCCAGGGTCCCATAGATGACTAATGGCATTTTGAAATAATATCCTTATTGTGTATTTATTATCATCTGAACCAGGCAGATTAAGGACTTGAACTCGGGTCTTCCATAGCACAGTTGCATGCCTTAACCACAGGACAATGAATTACTCCCAAAGGGAAGCACCTGTTAGCTAATATGTGCAAGCCCACAGTACATCAGACAAGCACACACATTATTAATTTATCAGCCTTCTAAATAAAGATTATTATTTTGAGACTGCTATTTGACAGACTGTGTATGAGGTATAGAATTTGGAGGAAAGAGGCTCTATGAAAATGTAGTATTCTTACCGCTTTCAACGCTGAGAGCACAAGGGTCTTCCAAATTATCCACTTGGTCTTTACAGGTGGCTTGTGCTTTCCAAGTGTTAGCAAAGGCAGATCCTGTAGCTTCTACCAGCCCACCAGCTGTTTTAAAATCATCACATTCTATGCCATTGAAATTCCCACAAAGACCTGTTGAGAAAAAAAATGTGGTGTTTAAAAATAATTATTATTCATTCTTCTTCTAAAAGAGCAACAAAAGAGGAAAAGGATGATTTGCCACATGACTAGCAGTCAGATTGTCAAACAGAGGGCTCCTCCAACTCAGTATTAAAATTGCAATCACAAAAGTAGGCATTTGCGGGGGTCTCACTTTAAAAATCCAAGCTCTGGGGCAGGTGATCCTCAACTGGTATTTGGAGTTTTGGGGGATTCTCCCTATCATCCTTTTATGGATTAGTTTCCCAAGACTGGCCATTTAAGTGATTTAAAACTAAACTGAACAAAGCAGTGGGGCATATATTCCAGCGATCAATCCTGCATTGACATGGGGATGACGGGTTTATTTAATGTGTAATATCAATAATTCATCTATAAAATGTGTGAGCTGTGGGGCCATTCTCTCATGAAATTTTGGATTCTGCTCTCATTCTTCCTATATTCAACTAGCTAAGCATTTCTGTCTCTTAAAAAATATGTATCACTAAATATGAAAAAAGTGTTCATTTGTTAAGTCTATATTAGTATCTTACAGGCACACAGTTTCCTTAGTATCTTAATTAGTATGGAATAATTCATTAGCTAGTAATTTCGTGTTATGCCAGTCACAGACACATCTCACCATCAATGTTAAGAACACACAGCACTTCAGTTGCAAATATTTTTGCTGCATCATTTCTCCTTTAGCAGTAGACATAATTGTGCACTTACCTTGCAGTTTTCCTTGGGCAGATTGATCCACAGTCACAAACAGCTGCATGATTGGAACCAATTGGATTTGTAGCTTGAGACCAAAATAGGTATGCACAATGATATGGTATGAAGTTGGCTGGAAAATTGAGAAGCTGGCTGGAAAACAAAAGGAAAGAAAAGTCATGTTTCCCTGATTTTTTATTTCTTTGTATCACCTCTTTCTGTTATTATCCAGAAATGTCACAGACAGGAAAACACTAGCCTGCTGAAAGCAACACTTTACATGAGCAGCCCGAGTCATCATCTGCCCTGAAAACTGCAACAGACACAGGACCAAAGATTAGATTCTGACAGATCCAATGCTATGAAAACATGGAATATTCAAAGACTATTGTATCAACTTTATAAATGTTACATGTATCATTATGCGCTAGTTAGTGATTGTATTCCTGGTTCAATGGGTGAGCTAAAGGATGCTTCCCACAGGAACTAAAGACACTGGATAATAATTAATGCAAATCCCCAATATTGAAACCATGCAGGTAACAAATCTTGTAAAGTTTTGACCCCTCTGGGCAATAACATCTACTAGTTTGACCTAGTTCAAAAAGTCTTAACAGGCAGAGGACTTGAAACTGTACAAATTGACAGCCCTGACCTGGGAGATAGTCTCTCACATTCGATCCAAGAACTCACATGGGTCTGTGTCCAGAGACAGGCTTTGTGAGAGGGCCCAAAGTACTTTAAACCCTACCTGAGATTCCATGTGGAAGACGCTGATTGTTTGCTGAGCCAGACATGCACAGAAACTGTTCAGAGTTTTAAAGATATGTTTTTTTCTGAAATGCCTTTGTTCTGAATAACTAGTACTTGGCTTTATGAGGGCTGGCTGGTCACTGTTAACTCTATCCTCACTGTCACTGAGAGAACAGCAGGTGCTGGACTGAAGTCAGATCTGCTGAAGTGATCACAGTGCATTGCAGTATAGCCTAAGCCCCCATCTGAAGGGAGATGGTCATGGGGGATCCTGCCCCAGGAAAGGTGAAGGCTAGATGCCTGAGACATATGTGGGGTGCCCTCCCAGAGAGGGAGAGGGCATGAGAGGCACAGTTAACTCAGGACCGGTGACACAAACCTCTCTTATTTTGCTCTGGAGAACACTGACCACTTAGCTATAGTGCCAGCCCCTGCTATATTAACAACCCAGCTACTTATAATGACTGTGTGGGATCAGGAATCAAACAAATCTCCACTTTATGGCATGACAGTTCACAGTGCTGAGTTATATGCTTCTGTATTAAAAGCTTTTTTGAAAAATCACTATAAGTAACTTATAACAATAAGTAAGCCTCTCCCTCCCTACGCCACCGCGTAACTACCATTTGTTCCTGTTTCTATTTGAAGATCATCTTGTTCTACCCACTTCCTCCATGGGATGGTCTATTTACATAAGAGTTTTGTATCTCAGGTGTCACAGTGAATGCTGGGTACAATGAAAGGGACAGCAGTGACAGTGATTCAAAGGGGCAATTCCCACTATCCTTCTGAGAGGAGAATGATGGTGACTCATAAGTTCCTGCCACTGTAATGATGATATATTCCAATCAGATTCCTGTTTTAAAACCAGTTCAATCTAACACAAAATATCTGGAGCAACTAATGGTAAGACCCTGGACATCCCCCAAATAGAGAGAGGAATTGCCATTCCAGAATAGACCAATGGTCCATCTAGTTCAGTGTCCTCTCTCTGATATTAGCCAGTTGTGGATAGCTCAGAGGAAGATGTTAAATCTACACTGCAGGGGACATTTCTTCTGGACCTCACCACCCAGTGATCAATGTATGCCCTTAAGTAGGGAGACTGAGATTTGCTTTCCCCCTTTTATCCTACATCCATAAATCATTGTAAGAATGGATGGTATGTCATATTATATCAAAGGAAAGCACTACTCAATTGTAAATATTAAAAAGAAGTAGCTCTTTAATAAAAGAAGCATCTCAAAACTGAACTCCCTATTAAACATGCCTTGCTTCTAATATACAAGTGCTGAACTTAATTGATGCTTGAGTTGAGTCACATCCAAAGAACAAAAAGCAGAGTTGTTTTTGAAGCTACCCATATATATTTTTGGCATAGGGTTTTCCAGTCACCTATATTCCCCAGAACTGGGATTCTCAACCTGAGTCACAAATAGATGTCAGGGGTCGTAACTACCCTGCCCTTCCCATATTGCTAAATGGAAGAGGGGTCCCACTATGGAAAAGAGTGTCACCATATGAAAAGGTTTGAGAACCATAGCTGTTACTGATTGGGGCTGTGGATATTTGTTCCCAGGAACTGAACTGGGTGAATGTTAAACCAGCTCTCAGTATGTGCCAGCTGTTCATAAAACACTCAAAAACAGCTGAGCTCTGACACACTTGGAGGTATTATATATAGGCAATACAGCATTATCAAGCCTGAGTAGAAAAATCAACAGAACAGCCCTACAAAATAAATAAACTGGAAGAGCCATGCCCACTGGTGTCTCTGTGATGTTGCCCAGAAGGAGTCATATGCTAAGGTGAGGCTATTTAATATGTGGCCTGTAGATTATATGGCTCATTCTGTAGAGTACTTTGATCTGGATCCTTTCTACCAGGCAAATTACAAACTTCTCCTTCCATGTCTGTCTGTCCCCCCTCCCCTCTATCTATGCAACTGAATAGTTTTTGGTAGAAGTGGCATTGACTGAGAAGTGGTACTGATCATGGAGCTGGTGACTCTGCAGCATAAACATTCACAATAAGCAGTGCTAAAAGGATTTACAAATTTTGAGGGAGGTTACTTCAGGATCCTCTGTTTACTGATCTCCCACAATAACCCTCACGGGTTCTGCATCACTGCAAACTTCTTTCTAGCAGAAGAAGGCTAAATGTGACTCTTTCTAGGCACCACCAGCACTGCTCTGTGCTTCAGCGCAGGGCATTGTTTGACACTAATATAAAGTAACTTCCCCTTTAAAGCTCCATACCCCAGATGTAAGCTGATGCCTCCATTGAGCTTTCTGCCCATGTCAGTTCAGACACAGAGAGACCTAAGGTCAGTACCCAAGACCACCAGCCTTGAAAGGAGTACTTAAAGGGGAAAAGGCAACAAGAAGAAAAAGATCCATTTGTTGGAATTTAAGTGATAGATATAAATAAAAAACCTTTTTCTCTCTCCTCACCAGAATATATGGGTTAAAAATTACCCTGGAGTTAAATAAGACATTCCTCATTCCAGACAGAATATATGCTGGCAGTGAAGTTCATTTCTATCTATTGATGTGAGGCATATGCAGATTAAGCTATTTGCCCAACATCATACGGGAAGCCTGTGCAGCACTGGGGCACAGGCCACTGCCTTAACCACAAAGCCATCCTTCCTGATTAGCCTCTGTACACAGAGCCACCCTCTGGTGGTTAGGTCACAAATTCCGCCATGTATTTTCTCAAATCCCCTTCCTCTCAAGCTCTTTACATTGCAATCCAGTTCATTCCAGCACAAACATTCAGGAAATGCCTCTCTGCCTTTCTTTCATCAAAGGCTGTAACACGTAAAGAGCTTGTTTTTCCCTTAACATCAGATGTGCATTGGAGAGGTGGTCACATTCCTTACCTGTCACATGGGGCAAGTGCACTTCAAGTTCATTCAGCAGCACAGTGCCATCTGATCTGAAAACCAAGATCTGTGTGCAAGCAAAGAGAACATGTTTAAATTACTGCAACTTCATGTACGCAGAGGGAAGCACACCACGAACATTAATGTTAAAACTTGGGAGACAAGAAGGAATCACGCTACTTTGTGCAGATGAACTCAACATTCTAGTCACAGTTTAAAAAAGGAGCAATCTAATTAGCTAATGAAGATTCTGTCTGCCCTAGCATCCAGTACTTGTACAAACGTTTGGGCTTGTTAGACAAACATTTTAATGTGTACTAAAACAGTTTCTACTAGAGAAAAAATGCTTCAAAACAGTCATTTATTCTGGATACCAACTTTGCCAGGTGGCTGAAAACATTTGGCACTTGACACCAGTCATGTGTGGGGATTTGCTATAAGCCCACACCTTGCCATGTGTTATTTTTTTACATAATTGTACAGCATTGATAGAATGATAAGGAAGTGCTTCAGGAAATTCTTACTACACATTTTAGTATGTACTTTTGGGAACATAACTAGTTTCACAAATGTTACTGTCAAGAGCCAAGAAGACCAGAACTATATGGCAGGAAAGGAGGAGAAAAAACTCACAGAGGTCGAGATACTATGGTGATGGGAACATTAGAGATAAATTAGAAAGACAGAACAGAAAAAAAATAGATTAAACAAGTGGGCAGATTGAATAAGAGTGAGAATTTCTAATGTCCTCCGTCACTATTAATCCTGAGTGAAATTCAGACAGTTGAGAAGCTTGGCTTGATTCAAGAGTTTGAATCCTAACCAGAACATCTTAGCTCTGCAAAACTGGACTTAAATCTCAATAAAATAAAATATCAAGGACTTCTTATTTGCAGTCAGACTGGAAATCCCATGAGAGCAGACTCACAATGCTTCCAGCACTGGGCAGAAGCAGAAAGAGGATAAAGAAAGAAAGAAGGAAGAAAGTCAAGCAAAAACTTTTAACTCTGAACTTGTTCAGACTGGGCAGTGCCAATCTGATCTGGGATTTGTATAAACATTTTGACTGTTTTTTTATTTTTTCTGTATTCAACCATCCTTACTCAGGATCCTCAGAGAAAGATTATCAAAAGTAAGTAAGGAAAAAGAAATTGGGGAGTACATTGAGAGAATCCACACATCCAGCACCCCCCCCCCATATCACTTACATTTTTTTTGTGGTCTATTAATAGCACAACAGTCTTCAAACAGGTCTGTTTGTCTGTGGAGCCACAGGGAGACAGCTCTGCCAGGAGGGCATGAGTGTCATTTATACCTCCCTGCAATCAAAGTGGAAAAAAACATAAATTAGTACAGTATGGTGGGTTGTATAAACCCCACACTGGCTGAGAAGGGGTTAATTGGAGCCTGAGCGCTCTATTACCCCCACATTATTACACCTGGAGTATGTGTCAGGCTCAGGGATGAACAGGGCTGGATTTAGGGGCAGACTACCTGGGTGAGAGCCTGGGGTTCCAGGCTTGGGGTGCTGTTTTTGTTGTACAGATCCTAGCATTCAAATTTATTATCTTATATGACATGGATAAATCATGCATGTAAATCATGTATCAAAGTCATGAAATGGGCTACAAATGCAATACAAAAATAAGGTATTCAATAGTTTAACAAATGGAAGGGGGGCGCCAAAGACGCTCCTCACCTGGGGCACCATTTGGTCTAGGGCCAGGGTAAAAGGAAGGAGTTCAGTGTAGCTGGAAGGAGGAGAGAGGTAGTCTGGACTTCCATCTCTGTGGGAAGGGCCAGATGGGATCCAGGCAGAAAGAGAACCAGGCAAAGGCCACAAGCATACAATTAACTCCTTGGTTGAGCCTTGAAAAAGGAGCAGGACTCCAAGGAGACCACCATGTGGATAACAGTTCCGCAGGAGAGCGGAGAACTCGGGGAAGCCTAAGATAGACTAAAGTCTGAGATGGGCAGAAGTTGCTTAGTTTGTGTTTTGTCTGTTTTTAGGGTTTTACTGGAGGATTCCAGCAAGAAGCCCTGAGACCTTCTGCTCTGGAAATAAACTGAGACTGAAGAAGAGCCCAGGTGAGGTGAAAGGCATTATATTTGCTATTATTTTGTCAGACATTGTTTGGGACATTCATACTTCAGAAGGGATGGAACTATAGTGTGACCTGTCTGGAAGGCCAAGTCACCACCAGACCAGACCACTAACATCCCAAGGAAGAGAGCTAGGTGGAGTTGCTGAAATGCTGTTTCATGCCACACAGGAGCACTCTGGAACAGTGAGTCTATGACACAGAGGCAGCCCTACCCTGAGTTGATTTCTATCACAGAGGACTGAAATCATCTGTTAAACTAACAAACACTGTAGAGCTTTGCTTTTGAGAAATTTCTTTCTAGCACTACCACCAGAACTAGGACTTCCTTTCAAAGCCCCAGTGGCAAGTATTCAAGTGTTGCTAAGTCAAATCCTTGTTCTCAGGAGCAATGGGGACCAGGTACTTCAGGGACAAAGGGATGACATAATTCGCTGTGCTCTCTCCCATCCCCGATTGACTTGATATCACCCGAACACAAGCATAGGTGTATTACAGATTAGGTAGGACACTTCCAACCCTCATTTCAGATCTATTTGGCAGAGCTGAGTCCTTCAAGTTGCAGGTCCAGCCATCTGTTCACTAGCACCAGTGTGCTCCTCTGGACTCTTACAAGTGAGACTGGGTTGCGTACCATAAACCTGTTCCATAATAGTCATGAAATTGGAAATGACTAAGGCTGTCAGAGTGTAGCAGGTGAGCACAAACCTTCACTACCAGATCAGTGGACACTGGGGAGCATGACTCACTTTGAATTCTCTAGTATAGACTCTACAGCGTCCTCCATCCCAGCCTCAAAAAGTATAATGAAACAGTGATCTACAGCCTCTAAATCGGAAGGCAGATACATCTATTTTTGCTATCTGAGAGAAGAGAACTTTAATACATGATACCTTGGACAGCACATAGTAGCAGTCTCCATGGAAGGTGTATTTCTTCCCATCAAAGGTGGTGATGTGAGCGCCTCCTTCTACTAAGCATGAGCCTGGACAGGGTAAATGCTTGCACACCCACCTGCCTGAATCACAGGTGCTATAAACACAAATAAATAAGGACTCAAAAATGGGGTTAGGTGTCAGAGGGACTGAAAGCACTGAAAAAATCTGTATTCAGAGCACTATTGGGTCAGGACAAAGTACTCCTAGGTGCTTTGAAAATTTATTTAAAACTCTCCTCTTCCACATATTACAGACTCAAGATGCCATAAAATTGGCTCACTGTAGCATCTTGATATTGCGACACATGGAAAGGTACCATGACTTTTGCAGCAGGACATATACAAATAGGTAGCAACTCTGCTGACAGATCCATGCATGGTCATTCTGAGAGCGGTTTCGAGTGAATTGTAACCCTTACCATTCTTCACATTCATTGGTGATATTTTGCCCAGGTGAATACAGGGATCCCTGCTGTTTGCAGTGACATTGGTTAACAGACACACAGCCTTTCCCACTGATGTCATCATACACAGTTCCTACAAAACACAACCATAGCCTCTCATAGTTCATGTCAAAATACCAGCACCAACCAACCTAGGAGAAACTCTTGGAAAAGGCACACTCTCAGCCAGACCCAAAATTAATGGTAACTGAGGATATCAAAAGGGGATTAGGCCACAGACCTTCCATTGTTTTTAATGTTTAATTTAATATTTTTAATGGAAGTTGTGTGGCTAAATCCCCTGTGTCACTCTGAAAATCTCAACTTAAATCTGTACATTCTAAATGGCTGGATTTAAAATTCACCTAAACTATTGTTGTTGTGCTATCACTGTGAAGTTATTTTCCATGGTTGGCAACAGGGTCTTGAATATTACATTTGAGCTCATTGTCACATATTAATAATATCTCCATGTAGATAATATATATGTAATTATGTCCCTTCTCAGGGTTACCTACAGGGTCTAAAACTCTACATCTAAAAACATGCATGTCTACTGCTTAACCCAAGGGACCAACTCTCAGTTCAGAGGTGGTAACAGTCTCATACACCACGTGCCTAGCCACAGACAGAAATAAAGGGCCTAACTGGGTTAGTGTGAGTTAAATAAAGCCAAGCTAATGCATTACTTTTGTAAACATGCTAGAATTTTATTAATTTTCAAGGACAAATTTACTCCACTGGTAAAATGTATTCATTTCTAAAATGTAACTTGCTTTATACTGAATATTTAAATCCTGAACTCCTTGTGGGTTTTTTTTAGTGAAGGTAAAGTATAGATAATACAGCCTTTTTCAGATACATTCTGGAGTATATGAAGAGACTTGAATCCAAACCTATTGCCTCATATAGAACTGAGACACCTACCTTCAGGGCAGAAGCAGCCATCCATGAAGTGTTCCTCACAAAGGCTGCTGATCTCCAAATGGGAACAAGTGCTTATGCATGGCGAGCTGCTTTCCTGGTAGATCATGTTTCCAGGGCACGTCTTAACTAAAATAATGAAAGAAAAAGATCAGTGACTTGTATATAAACTCTGCGTTCCACAGAAACCAAAGAGCATATATTGGCTCCAACGAAATCAGTGGAATTGACTCAATTGGCTGCAATTTGGCCAAATGTATTTAATGTGTTTAATTTCTAGATTGCTTTTTTTCTTCTCTACATTCTTTTCTTGCTTCTTGAACAGAAGACAGTGATCCTAATCATGCTTCCACTGTAATTAATGGCAAAAAATCCCATTACTTTCACAGGAAGCAGGATCAAACCATATGGCTTTCAGTTGGAACATAATTTCTACTTCCAATAAATGTCCTTAATAACAAAGGCAAGGGAGGAGGAAAGAGGATATACACAAGATGAGCAGTTTTAAATATTTCACCCAGGATGAATTGATTACTCTGCCAAGTTTGAGAAGATGCTTACGGCAAAACTTTTCTGTCCTCCAGTTTCCAGGCCGGCCACCAGCATGGGAGCACTGGCGAGAGTACTCAGAGATGGTGTTACAGAGGCAGAAGGAATCCTCAGCTCCCTGGCAGGCACACTTATCCTGCATACAGGCTTGAACATACATCTCCAGATTCAGACGGGACTCACAGTCAGCAAATACTGAAGAAGTCAGCAGACTCAGACACTCATCACGCTAAGGAGGAGAGGGGAAAAAAAGAAAAGTTTAAAAGGCATCCCTGGCACCCAAGTTTCTAGAGAGGTTCCTTTGTGCTTGGCTTCTGGACATCACTAATGGTTGCAAAAGAGGGATGACTCCAAGTCTTAGGTTATCTCTAGATAATTCTGTGTCAGAAACAACACATGTGCAACTAAGATCTTTCATCGGTTCTACCCCTCCTTTTAGAAGGCATAACAATGTTAATGCCATTGGAGTTAGTTAGGGACATGGTATGTGCCTTGGAAAGTTCCAGGCTCTTAACCATCTTCACACTCAGTGGTCTCCCCACGTTCCAGGAATGTCTCCACCTGCCAGCTAAGTAAAGTTGACCACTATGATTACTCACATGCTGATTACAGGTTGTGACAGTCTGTGTTTCATCAGGGTCCTCACATACTGTGTTGGGTTTGTTAATCTTCTGCATATTTCCAAACATGATCGGATTGAAGGTCATGCCTGCGAGGAAGATGTAAAAAAGTCTTGATAAACACAGCAAACTTAACAATACACATCTGATTCCTGGCACTTTAGTGATCAAGCAAACTTTATTATATATCAGGCACTGTACTGACTATTTTAATACTTTTAAGAAAATCAATTTCAGATGGACATGAAAAGCTCACTAGTATTCCGACAAGTGAGAAAGTCTACACCAGGAGTTCTCAAATGGGAGTTGGGACCCCTCAGGGGGTCGCGAAGTTATTATATGGGGGATTGCGAGCTGTCATCCTCCACCCCAAACCCCGCTTTGCCTCCAGCATTTATAATGGTGTTAAATATATTAAAAAGTGTTTTTAATTTATAAGGGGAGGGTCGCACTCAGAGGCTTGCTATGTGAAAGGGGTCACTTGTATAAAAGTTTGAGAACCACTGGCCTACACCAACACAGACTCCACAGAATCAGCTGATTCACTTGGAATATAGTACACCATTAATAATTTATCTGTATCTCTTAGCAATCGCTGGAAAATCTCTGATGGAATTTAAGTTTCTGTACTATAAATCCTACCTTTGCCCTCTCTGATACAATATCTAGATGCCTGCCTTACGTGGTATCTATATATACTGTTAGACCACTTACCATTAGAGATAAATTCATTGTAGAGCTGCTGTCCATTGTAATCCCCACAAAGACCACAAGTATTGTTGTTAAACTTGGGATCCAGCTCCAGCTAAATAATGAAAACAAAACCAGAAAGAAAATCAGCTGTAGCACTAAAAAAAAAAACATTCCCAACAAGAATAAATTCACTAGCAGGGGAAGTTAATAGAGGAGAGATAGCGAATGCCTCTCCATTGTAAATTAGGTTTTAGTACATCTAACATAATAGTAACACAGTCCAATGCAAACAATCACCATGGGAAAATAAAAACATATAATGGAAGAATGTGAGAAGTTACTATACCAGGACAGTGCCTCTTGTCAACATTATGTCAAAGCTTAGGAAGAAAGGGTGCTTTATATAACAAACTTTTTCCCTTAAGGGGTGAATTTATTCCTTGCTGGGGAAGCTGAATAACAGAGCACAGCAATCCTCCAAGAGACAATCAAATGGATTGCAGATCAGAATTTGTTAGAATTTTTTAACCAAAATATTAGCTGTTTCTCATTCCCGTCTCATCTTCTCTTGAGAGTGAAGGAAAGTTCATTTCTATGCCCAACTCCAGTCACATGATGGACAAAGGAACCTTCTAATCTGGGAATAAACTATCTCCATTCCCAGCTGGAAGAGGCTGCTTAACACAATGACTCTGTTCAGCTTATGCTAATTTGTTAAAACCGAATAGTAGCAAAAGTAAAGTTCATTGTCAGACATACCATCAGTGAATCTTCACGGTTCCACATTAGAACCAGGCCCGCTCTTGCATAGACTTTAGTGTAGATTTCACTGTTCTCAATCAGCAAACCGGAACTATAGTATGGTGTTGTTACACTGAGAAGAAGATAGTCAGAGATTTTGTATTAGATCTAATGTAGAAAACAGAAAGGAGTAAACTGAATGTCTTAGGTGTTGCAAGAGGAACATCAGAGTGCATGGAAGAACCAGGCTCTGCAGATTACACTTTTCTGGCCTCCATCTCTGAGTCCCACACAGCTGTTCTCTGTTGTACAGGACAGACTCTGTTTAGCAGGGAATTAAATCCCCTTCCTCTCAGATACTTGCTGAGGTAAGTCATATTTTGTTTGACCTGGTTTAAATTGCTTTAATCGGCATTCATTCCAGTTGGTCACAGAAATCCAGTTCAGATTCTTCCTATTTCAAGGCAGTTTTGCAGACTTCTCTGCCTGATGCTTACACAGACTTCATTAGATAACACTTATCTCCTGTGGCCAGCACATGTAAAATTTTAGACTTGACATGTTGGTGCCGTCTGGAATTTACCTTGACAAGGCAAGGCAATCTTAGAGCCACAGGCTCCTTAAAGGGATAGATTCTCTATCTCAGGTAGGAAAGAAGGCAAAATGCCAGCAAAGAAATGTGATTCAGTCAGTAAAAGCAAAAAACAAAGGACCTGAATCTGGGAGAGTGAATATTCACTGCTTACCCATGATTGAGGTTCACATGGCAAATGGGCACAAGAAACTGAATAGTGTCTTTCATTTTCCAAAAATCATATACTGTTTTAGGAGACTGGATATCCCCTTTAAATAACCTTTATTTTTTGAGAGAATGGCCTAATGATTTGGGATGAGGACAATGCAGACATGGGACCTGATGGTCAACATAAGTAGAAGAAAAATGTGGGGAGAAAAGAGCTTGTTAAAAGCATCAAAATTCAATAATCTAATTATAAGAGATGAATCATTAATAGAATCAGCAGAGGTCATTAATTTGACCCAGGTATCTCAAACAGGATTGAACAAAAATGCTGTTGACTGATAAGAAGCTGATCCACTTAATATACACCCTTATGTTCATTGTGTACACAAGCCACAATGCAGAACTTGGTTGGGTGATAAAAGCATTCCCGCAAACAGCTTCTTACAATAAAACCTAAACAGCTCAATACTTGACCAAACAGAATTAGTTACACTGGAATCCAGCCAAATCAATGAATAGCTATTTCCTTCTCTACACAGGTCTCAGAGCAAATGCTATTGCTAGTTTAATGGTGTGTGCCCAGGCATACATCCCCTCTCACAATTTCTTTCCTAGCCTTAAAATACCTTCACGGTGGTATTTTAAGTCTTAATTTCTTGATGCCAGAACTTTTCTAACTACTCATCTTGCACATTTCTAATGCATGCAGTCACCTTAGCTAGGGTCTAGACACCAAATAGAAACTCACAAACTAACATTCCTACCACAAACTACGAGTCACATCATGAACATTGGAGCATGAACATTTTTTAAAAATGTTAGGCAGCTACTTGAGAGCATGGAGTCTTCTGGGATGGAGCTTTTCTAATGCTGACTCTAAGCTAGGGAATCAGAACAGAGGAGTTTTGTAGCATTTATGGAACCAACACTGTAGCACCAAGCCTTGACATAAATAACTGTTCTTTCGTCTATTCTGATGTCCAACTTTGTATATTTTCTCTCTTTCATTCTTTGATTTTATAATTGTTTCTTTTCTTATCTTATACAGGGCACCTGTAAAGTAGTAAAAATCCAATTCTGAAGATTGTCTGGGTGGAACATGCAACTATATGCTGATACTGGAGTTTGCAATGGGGACCCGCACTTACTAGGATGGCTATGAGTATCTGCTATGGGATGGTGTTTGGCTTGCCTGTGTGTATCAGCTATGCCATTGAGATGCATTTCAAAAATCTTTATCTGCTCTCTGGAGCCCAAAATTCTGTGGCAATCCACAGAAGAACTAGAAAGTCTTAGGATATGTTGACACTAGAAATGTAATATAAACTAGTAATTACTGCGGTGGTACATGACCACACTACCCTCCTTGTGTCAGTAGTGCATGTCCTTACCAGGAGTGCTCTACCAGGAGAGCCCTCTCAGCTCTGCTGGGAGCACCCTGCTGGGACCCTGGCTGCCCCACAAGCTCCCAGGTTCTTGGTGAACTGCCTCCTCTTAACTCCCACTTCCTCACTGGGAGCTGGGGGAAGATGCCTAGGGCTTCCTGCCCTCAGGGAGCGGGGACCAGTTGCCCCAGCTTCTTGGCACCCTCCACCACTCTCTGCCGGGAGCCAGGCAGCCTTGTCAATTTGAAATTTGAACGGGTGCTAGGGCTTCTTGCTGTAGGGTGACCAAATGCCCCAATTTTATAGGGGCAGTCCCAATTTTTGGGTCTTTTTCTTATATAGGCTCCTATTATTCCCCACCCCCTGTCCTGATTTTTCATACTTGCTGTCTGGTCACCCTATCTTGCTGTGGCTCTCAGCTAAGAACAGGGTCCGAAGCCGCCAGGGCTTCTCGCTCTAGTGCAGACACTGACATAATTAGGTTGACATAAGCTGCCTTATGTCGACCTAACTGTGTGGTGTAGACCAGCCCTTAGAGACTCACTCTTTCCAGCACTCTGCTGATTGATATCTCAGGACCCCTTCCAAGCTGCAGAAGTATTACCAGCAGTGAAGGACTAAGTCCGAGAGTTGAACTCAGACCCAGCCCATCTCCCCTAGGCAGAGCATAGTCATCAAGTCATTCAATATTATGATAAATTTTGAAAAAAAGATCTCACCAAATCACCATCTGAAGAGCTATCTGATTACCATAATATCCAGTATTAATTTTGTGTTGGTAGTCAATGGATGGGGTCTTCCCCAGTCACTTTTTAAAATTCTATAGCTTTCATTGCATTGGCATGTAGTGATATTTTATATGCCACTGGGACATGTGCCATAGGTATGGTTTAAAGAGTATGAAAGTCTATAGAACATTGAATCCTATACACAGTATAAACCTGTTCCACAAGTCTTCTTTTATTAGGGTTTTATTGTTTTATGAACAATACTTAGGAGAAGAATAGGTTCAGTGCATGGGAAAGCAATCTTTAAAGGACCCCTAAAAAGCTGCTTGTGAATTTCTTTTTAACACTTTGGTGCACAACTAAGCAATCTCTCATTTTTGGCAGTAATATATGTCAAAAGACTTCATGATATTTCTGGATATATTCTGGTTAGGTGCCTGGAAAATAGAAGGTTATTTTCTATTCCTTAGTAGGTATTCACTGGAGTGAGTTTGACAGTTTTTCATAAAACCTGGGCTCTAGTTAGAGGCAGCAATGACAACAGAAGGGGTCGGGAAGGAATTTTCCTCCAGGGCAGATTGGCAGAGGCCCTGGAGGTTTTTTGCCTTCCTCTGCAGCATGGGGCACGGGTCACTCTGCAGCTTGAGGTCTTCAAACTACAATTTGAGGACTTCAATAACTCAGACATAGGCTAAGGGTTTGCTACAGGAGTGGGTGGGTGAGATTCTGTGGCCTGCATTGTGCAGGGGGTCAGACTAAATGATCATAATGGTCCCTTCTGACCTTAAAAGTCTATGAGTCTATGAATCTATATTTATTTGATCATGTTAAAATCTGTTAAACCTGATCCAGGTTCTGGCACCCTTACTCCAGTACCTTACCTAGCAAGTGTCTCATTCGCTTCAGTGGGTCTATTCAAAATATTGTGTTCCTTCCCCAAAATTTCTTTTGCCTGGTGAAAGGCTCACAATAGATATCTTAATGCTACATATTGTACAGTTCTGTTTGTCTATGGAAGCATCTTACTGGACATTTCTTTGAAGAATTATAATACTAGAAGAACTCACATTTGCTTATCCACGACAACCGCATTTTGGGTGAGGTAGATTACAACATCCTTTATGGTGATCAGGACATATTGGATGTCAGGGTGTCCATTTTCATTCACAGCACGCTGGATGTGGATTGAGAACTCCTGGTAAGACTCTCGGCAGTCAGAAGCAAAGTTGTAATCACAGAGTCCAGGGAACTGGTAGAAGTCTCCATCAAAAGTTTTGAAATGATTGTTCCCCCAGGTACTGCAGACGTAGTGGCCATGGTTTTGGGTTCTGCCTGTTAAGTTATGGAGAAGGGATGAAGAAAGTGAAATAAAGTAGCTAGCACCCATTGATAATAAGCAACATTACACAGCAAGACAGCTAAGGAATGATACTTAAATGATTCAGCTATGGCATACTACTAGGCTTACACAAGAAGATAATCTGCTATGCATACAGAACAAGCCATTTATAAAATATATACTCAACAATTTGACAAAAAACCAAATCCCCAGTGTTTGCATAATAAACAGATGATATGTGCATCTCTCTGGCTGAGAGTCATGCATTTTTACATGCAGCTGGGGCCCGGATACCTCTTCAAGTTCTGACTGCATGTGTGATGGATAAGAGCACTTGCCTGTTGAAACTGAGAAGTAGAAATGGGCACAATTGGTTACACATAGTTTATTCACTGAAAAATGCAGTTTCAGTAAGCCCGAAACTATTTCTGAATTTGAACAAAGTTGCCAGATAGGTTTGTCTCAAATAATTTAGGAGGGTTCTATTCACAAAGGGACTTGGGCTCCATTCACAGAAGAAGAAATGGTGGCCGCTCCTTTATACCTTAGAACCAATAGTGGTTAGGGCACTCCCCTGAGATGTAGGAAACCTGGGTTCAATCTCCCCCCTCTGCCTAATGTAGTGCAGGGACTTGAACTTGGGTATCCCACATTGCTAGAGTCTGCCATAACCAGACTATAGAGTCATTGTCATACACTCTCTCTCTGGCCCAATGACTAGTCAAGTATTTTATACAAAATGGAATAGCTTTAACAGGAGAAACTGAGAGACACACCTCCCAGAGTAGCTGATGGCCTCGCGGTTAGGGCACAGGCCAGGCAAGTGCCCTAACCACTGGGCTAAAGGAGGCGCCTCTTTGGCCTTTTTATGAATCTAACACCTTAATTTCCCTTATTTGTTATTGTTAAAATGTCCAAAAATGAAACCGAATGCTCTATTCAACTTAAAAGAAATTTTGGCTGACTTTTTTGATTCACGGAATTTTTTCAGAATTTGACATTTGGTCTGACCCAAAGCAATTTCGTTATTTATTTATTTTTCAGAACCACGAGTGAATAAAATAAATCTGTTATTTTCCCAGCTGTACTGAGGAGCTTTAACACTCCTGTCATATGACACTCCCATACCATTAATGTAGGCTCAGGCCAGGATGGCAAGTGTATTAATTTATTCTAAATAATTTTGTCACTTTTCCAATTTTTTGCAAGATACTTTCTTTATAGGAATTAATCCCTTATGTAATCCAAATTCCAAGTGTGAATTCATTATTGCCGTTCGAAATAGTGACTTGGAGTACTCTCAGTACCCTCGATATTCATAAGAACTCAAGATAAGACAACAACTAAACTATGTCAGGAAGGTAAGAAGAAAGCAATAGCAACCAAATGTTTGGAGGTCTCAAACTCATTCCACCACCATTTGTCCACAACAGTAACTGACACAAATTTAGCACAATTTACATTCTCAAAACTGGAATTGCAGGGATTGTTGTAGATTAGGTTTGAGGTTCATTGTCAGAGCTATGTGTGATAAGGGAAGCAGCCAAGCAAGCATTAGCATGCCTCACACTCATAAATACTAGATTCACTCTCAATTTTTAAATTGATTGAACAAAACCATAGGTCCCCTTGAACAATTCATATTTGAAGGCATCAAGACATACTGTATGTAATACAGACAGCAGAACATCATATTTATAGTTCATGGGTCTACTTTGATGCTCACTTTCTCCAGAGATCTATATGTAACACTGACAGAACCCGGTTGTTGTCAGGCAGGATCGAACCTGGGGCCTTTGGAGTTTATTGCAGGAACCTCTACCACATGAACTAAAGTCAACTGGCTATTAGCTAAGGTAGTAGTGTAGGCTCAATCTCTCTCTCTTTAAGTGGTCTCAGTGCCACTAGATGGTACAGAACACCACACCCAGGAGGTGTGTGGGCTACATATAGATATTGTTTGCTTTGGGAGAAGTTCAGGGATCCTGTAAATCTCCTAATTTCTCTACTTTCTACTCCATCCAAACAAATCCCTGTGTTGCAGCATCGCCCTCTTCATTTAAGGAAGGGTTCACATCCATCCTTCCAAAGCCCATCACTGCTGATTCTTGCATCCACTAGAGAGTGGGACTGGAAAGCAATCCAGTGTGTTCCCTTCCTCCCAATTACTATCAGGGGCTCTCCTAGCCATAGTATATTCAAGAAGGGACCAATCCCAGGATCCAACCCCCTGATCACCTGCACAGGAATGCATCACCCAGTTGTACCAAAATATTTGCTATTTTTCAATAATACATATTCATCCTAACACCTCAAGCTAATTAAATTGGAGACTCATTATTTTAGAAAGGTAGATTAAAAAATTATGGACTAGGATTGCTGAAGTAATAGGTTAAAAAATGATCTAGTCCAAGTGTTAACAATATATACATCTTTTGGACAAGAAAGCATATACTGCTATTTCTGAATAGCCAAATGCAGAGGTTTCCTTATGACACTCATCCCTTTTCCCTGTTGCTATTGCTTGGTACCTGCCAAACTCCTGCAAACCTTCATGCTAGGCAATCGTTACTTCATCACATACATAAAGCTAGAGATCAATATAATGGATTCAGCCAGCCACAAAGCTCAGAAAGAAAACTATAGAATCTTCCTCCAAAAGAATCCACATCTATTTCAGCTCATACATTTGGTCTCAGCATTTGAATGTCAAAAATGAAGGGAGGATATTTGATATCATAATATTCCCTTTCATTATTTCATCGGGTGTTTAGCTTTTTCTTAACTGCACTAGTTAAATCTTTCCACCCTTTTCCAGTGGGAAATTCCTCACCATCCCATTTCTAGATCTTACCTTTTTTAATTTCGTTCGCACAGGAAAGAGCCAGCCAGAGTGCAAAAAGGCCGGCAAGTCTTAGCCCCATGGTGGCTAAGCTGGCTGCACTGCAAACCTCTTCAGAAAACCTCTCTTTATATAAGGCCCTTTGGTACAATTAATGCCATCGCAGGGGAGGACATGTAAAGTGAGAAGGAGGAGTAGGAGGAACACAAAATGGGTGCAACGTTTACTGAGATAAGAAAGTAAACAGACATCGTTTTTTTCATAGCAAAATTGGGAATCCGGCATACAGGATGCAGGACAATATTGATTCAGTTATCATGCAACTGGAATTTTATTGTCTTTCTATATTTTTAGCTCATCTAAGCTTAACCCACAAAAGCCCTTGGCAACAGAGAGTAAACATTTTGGGGACAGTCAAACAACAAGGGAATCCCTTAAATGAAGCTTAACCTGGGATATCCTCAAGTGTCTTCTTTGAAACCAAGAGTTTTTAATTTTGCATTATTGCTCAGAAGTATTTATGTACAGATTAAATAATGTTTGTAAAGCACCTTGAAGATGATATTGGCACTTGTGGGTAGGGCACACCAAATTCACAGTCCATTTTGGTCAATTTTACATTCATAGGGTTTTAAAAATTGCACATTTCATGATTCCAGTTATTTAAATCTGAAGTGTATAGTGTTGTAATTGTAGGGGTCCTGACCCAAAAAGGAGTTCTGGGGGGAGTTGCAAGGTGATTATACAGGGAGTTGCAGAACTGCTGCTACCCTTACTTCTACACTACTACTGGCGGTGGCACTGCCTTCAGAGCTGGGCAGCTGGAGAGCAGCGGCTGCTGGCCGGGAGCCACGCTCTGATGACAGAGCTACCATCAGCAGCAGCACAGAAGGAAGGATGGCATGGAGTGGTATGGTATTGTCACCCTTACTTCTGGGCTGCTGCCTGCAGAGCTGAGTCCTCAGTCAGTAACTGCCACTCTCTGGCCACCCAGCTCTGAAGGCAGCAGCACAGAAGTAAGAATGGCATGGTACGGTATTGCCACCCTTACTTCTGCGCTGCTGATGGTGGGGCACTGCCTTCAGAGCTGGGTGCCGGGCCAACAGCCACCACTCTCTGGCCACCCGGCTCTGAAGGCAGCGCAGAAGTAAGGGTGACAATACCAAGCCCCCTGCAGCTCCCTTTCTGTTCAGGCCCCCAATTTGAGATATGTTGGTCTCTCCCATGAAATCTGTATAATATAGGGTAAAAGCACACAAAAGACCAGATTTCACAGGGGGAGACCAGATTTCAAAGTCCGTGACGTGTCTTTCATGGCTTTGAATTTGGTAGGGCCCTACTTATGGGCTAAATGTTATTATTATATGTTATCTGTTGCAAAATTACAGTGCAATTAACTCTTGAGATTTCTGTTCTGGGACTCATACAGCGCTATATCCTCAGATGGTATAAATCACTGAAATACACCTACTGAAGATCTAGCCCATAAAGTATATTGTATTGAAAAGTATTTAAAATCTCTGGGGGTGATCTCAGGCACCTTCAAGTACTCCATACCAAAGACAGGGTCCACAAAACATCTCTGCAGTGCTACAAAGTCCACCAAAAGTTTATGGAGAGTCTCACAACGCAAGCACCACTATTTCAGGCTTTAATTAAAGAAGGGAGAAGTTGCAATCCGCACCCATCAGCATTAAACCTAGGCAATGCAGGTTTTCACACAGAATGCCACCTGCATCATTTATTTTTTGTCATAAATAAATTGCTTATGTGCTGCTTTACTGATGTCGGAGAAAAACTCAGTTCTCGCTTTTTCTTTGGGTGCAGCAAAATCAAATACTTTATTATTTCTCCAGTAATTACAATGGAGGGAGAGAGTGCCCTAGGACACAGGGTCGCCCCAGTCCCGGACAGGTCTCTCAACAGGTAAACAATTACAGCAAGCATTTATACCTTTGTTACAGACAATAACAAGCAATAATACAGACAATAATGAGCAACAGCTGCATTTTGTTTATACATAAGCCATCCTGCTATCTTATTTTTCTCACTCCTAGAAGACACCAGTCTGCATATTTGGTTATCAGTTGCAAGGTCGTAATAACTTTTTACACAGTTTCTTTCCCTCTCGCCTCACACCATCCTCGCTTCTGCAAGTCTCACATCACTAGGGTTACAGTGTGGCCTGACTCTTGCTAATTGACTGACATGCATTAAGATCCCCTTCAAATCCTTGTTCATATTCTTTCCCTACTTCCACACTGGTAACCTGTCACTCCCTCTTATTCCCCAGGCCAGCTGTCTCAAAAGACTGCAGCCTGAAAAAGGCTATCATGCTGGCTCTGCTCAGTACAGACACAGGAGAGGAAAAAAAGGGGGATTCTTGTGTGAGTTACAAAACCTGAGGTTAGTTCATAGCATTGCTATGGAAATAACTGCCTTCTACATGCATTTTCCTCTCTCTCTCTCTCTCTCTCTCTCTCTCTCTCTCTCTACTGTTCCTCATCACAAAAAGTTTCCCTGCACCCTTCCTTAGCAGGGAAAAGACCCTCTCATTTCAGTATGTCTTTAACACTACTGCTTCTCAGCACTCACAGGCTCCTCCTAGTCCATTCCCTTTATAGTCCCAAGCAAGAGTTTCTCCTTGCAGTTTTTCTACATAAACCTCTAATCCTTTCAGCAGATCATTCTTTGCCCCCTTCTAGTTGCTCTAACAGAACTTTTAAACTTTTCAAAACAGCTGGGGAAACCAGACTGTCTTTTAAAAAGTGTCTCAAAAGAGAAGGAATAAATACCCCCCAAAAAAGTCAAGAGTCAGTTTTGGAATAGAATATTCAAGTAAAGAGGATATAGATCCTTAGAATAAGTGTTCCATTTCTAGTCTTTCCCCTGACTGGCATCAGATATAATAAATCTTCAAAAATGGCAACAGTGTCCTGTGTTTGTCCTGTGTTCAAGAAACCTTCACTCAAGTTCACAGCAGAGACAACATTAAATATGAACTCTCTAAGAAAAGAAACATTTGGGGCTCTTGGAGGACTTTAATAACCTTAACAGAGACATGTTGTTTGGTTCCTCAGCAACCTAAGCATAAAACATATTTTATACTTGGGCTTGGGCTTTACCAGTATGTACACTACTCACCACCAAAAAAAGCGTGCAGTGTTGTCACACCCTAATAGAAGGGAACCAAGAGTGATGAGGGATCTGTCCCCTGATGTCAAAGAGAAAAATCACATCCAATCTCTTCGCACCTTCTCTTTCCCCTCCACAACTCAGCTCACAATAGATTAGTGATACTGAAAATACTATTAGGTGGTTGCAGAAGGGTGATCTGAGCTGTTTTTTAAATAAATCATTACATGTTCCATAATAGATCTTTAGTACTTTGAGAAACTTCAGTTTGGCTTTTGACTATATCATAGTAATGAAATTACATTGTTTAGCAACAAAGAATCCTGTGGCACCTTATAGACTAACAGACGTTTTGCAGCATGAGCTTTCGTGGGTGAATACCCACTTCTTCGGATGCAACATTGTTTAGGTTTCAAATTTTAAATGGATTTTAATTACTGTTAACAGGAGTGACAAGATTCCCAGTGATGGACATAAACTGAATATACTGCCAGATCATCTTAAGCTCCTTGCCAGAGTTTGATCTTGGTGGTGCTCAATCTGCACCCTTCGGGATTTGCCATGATGATGATGATGGGTAGATGGGTGG
Source organism: Mauremys reevesii (assembly GCF_016161935.1). Taxonomy (NCBI): domain Eukaryota; kingdom Metazoa; phylum Chordata; order Testudines; family Geoemydidae; genus Mauremys; species Mauremys reevesii. The sequence continues at coordinate 109,754,918 of NC_052626.1, forward strand.
GTTTAGCAAATAATGAGTTCAATCAGAAATCTGTCATGTAAATACACCAACTCTCAGGCCCCACCCAACCCATTCTCGGGGGATCTTACTACTACTTTTTAAAAGTGAATTCAGTGCTATACAGGTGAAAAGCTCCAATGACTGCATCAATATCAATGTACTTGGGACAATAACTGTGGGTTTCCAGGAGGATGATTCTGTGGAAATCAGTTCTCCTTTGCCTCTGCCCATTCGCCAGCCAGCCATTCCCACACCTAAATCACATAGAAGCTTGAGCATACAGAGACCACATAGAGTGAATCCTTCAGGATAGGTCACTACATTGCCTGAAGACACTCTTCCGCCTTCTCATATTTTGACCCAGTAGATCTGGTTTTGCCCCAATTCATACTTTGAACCATTAGATCTGGTTTTCCCGATCTTCTATCCTCTGTGAACTATTGGAAGGAAGGATATTATCATGTGTGTTTGGGATTGGAGAGGTGAGAAGGAGTTCGTACTTCTTTGAAGAAGTTACTTTAGTGATATGGTTCGGTATGGAGTTGGGGAAAGTGCAAACAGAGTCTGCACATATAAGCACTTATTTTCAAGCTGGGTTTCACTTTTGATGCTATTTTCAGTATCAAAGATGTTTGAGATGGGGAAGTGAGGAAGTATCCAGCAGAACCAGAAGGTGTTCTGCTTGTCTATAATTCTAAGTTCTGAGATATTAATGTTTTCTTTCATCTTTCTACCTCTAACCCCAATGATACCTTGTCACCAAAAAACTAGATGGTAGTGCTCCAGCTCAAGTGACAGATAGAAGTGTTACTCTCTATGCACATCCCTCAGTTTTGCAGTCGTACACAGATGACTTTTGGATAACACTCCAGCAATCATGTCTACTCCCTGGCCATTAGAGTACACTTTGGTCCACACTCCTACTTCAGAAAATTCTCACTATAGCCATTCTTCTATTGAAAGATTATGATTCTTTCATACTTTTCTGGAGACGCTTATTTTACAGCCTAACTTGTTGAATGTGGATAGCATTTCTAATTAGCTGACACCATTTCACAGGTTTAGGGTCAAAGATGGATATTTAGATAATTAAATCATGCTCATCTGAGCAATTTACATAATTATTCAAAGTCTTTGCAAGAGACCACAGAAACCTTGGATGGGATATAGATTGACATTCTGGAGACAAGCATTCCATTTTTCTCTTCCTAGCCCTGAACCTGTACTGGATTTACAGTACTTACAGTAAGCTTTTCATGTTTTCAGCCATTGTGTACATAACTAAATCCATAATTTGCAGCGCTCACCACACAGAGTGAAGGGACAGACAACATCAAATAGATACAAGCTAGATATATTTTTGTGAGTCTTCCAGCTGCTACACATTCTCCAGGACAACAATAGCTTATCATTAAACTTTCAATCATCTGAAAATACATCACAGATAAACACTGAACCAAAGCAGAACTTTAGTTTTTTTTGTTTTCATAAGCATTCTATAAAAGTAGCAGTGTGACTATTGGACAAAGCATTGGAGAACATGCACTACCATAGAGAAGAGTCCTGCCATGGTAAAGGAAAGGAGGAAAAAATCAGTTAACTTAATAAATATATTTTCTACCCCTCATTTCTGTGATTCCATAGTTTAAATGCCTAAGGACCAGATCCTCAAAGATATTCCATAGGCGTTGGCGCCTAAATGTCTTTGAGGACCTGGGCCCAAATGTATAAAAGTGTGTATATTCAAGGTATATTATATCCCACTGATGTACCTACCCTCAGTTTCCTGGAATCACACAATTCTCCATTGGGGTAATACTACAAACCTTATCAGCTGCAAGACATAGGCAGTTGGAAATGGATAGGAAAAAGGAGAGAAAAGATGAGACGTGACACTGATTGACACCAGCTGAGAATCTGGCCCTAAAGGATTAGAGATAGCATTGCTAACATTTAATATCCAGGAACTGGCTAGTTTAATTCATAACCTTTATTTTTAATGTACATTTTTCATAACACAAAAATAAAAATAAAATAAAGCAACATGCTTCCCTAATTTTTCTTTTTTCCTATTTTTTATTGAATGTCAATTTTGCAGATTAATTTATTTACCTTATTAGAGGCCCAAAATAGCATCAATGCCCAGTTGCATTCAGTGCTGTAGAGGCACATAGTAAAAACATTGTAAGTTTTTCAGAGAAAGGACTATCTACACTCACAGTATAAAAGGGTGGGAAAACAGAATTATTATGAACCTAAATGACAGAGAAGGAACTCAGGAAGACAGAAAATAAGTGCCTATGTAAGGTACTTATGCGACCCCATTATTGTTAGATCTGAGCAGTGCAAAACCTTGAATGTAGGTTTCTCTATAACATCTCTGTGAGGTAGGGAAGTATTATTATCCCCAATTTACAGATGCGGAGTTCCACAAGGCAAAAGCAGGCACTCACTAGAGAAGAAAAGGAGCCATCAAGAGGCCAAGCAATAGAAAACGGTGGAGGAAGGGCCCCTAATTAACAGCCATCCTGAAATTGACTTTCACCGTGAACGTGTTACTCCAGGGATATATAGACAGGCTGCATTTTACTGGGCAGTGCTGCGCCACATGACTGATGAAATGTGCATGCTTTGAATGGGCATACTGCAAAGGCCATTGAAATCAATGGAAAGAAAGACTCAATGAGCTTTGAATAAGGTCTTGTGTACTTGGCTGCATTTACCAAGCCCGAACGTATACTTTTACAACTGCTGCTTTTCCTGCTAACTACTTACCACTTTTCACTGGTATTCTTTGCTTAGATTTGTTTATATTTTCGGTGGTTTATATTTCACTCGTCTCCATTTTTGCCCCATGCTGAAGATAACACCCATTTCCCAGGAACATACATAATACATCATCTAGATTAATCTTTTGTCAATATTACATTTAATTCCAGGATATACTGGTTAATAGTTTCTTATAATTTACTTTGTGCATTGCTTGTCACATAAGTAAACAGTGTTCCACAAATGCACGTATGCAGTGCGTGTCACCTAAGTATACAGTACTGCAATAATAGACCTTGGCCTTTTAAAAATAACTTCAATACATCTGTAATAAATGAGGGTACACACCGTTGTTGTATAAAACCCCTTCCCATACCTCAGTAAATAGCCTCTTGTATGTTTAAAAACCAGTTTATTTACCTCTTGCTCATGATTACTATATTCCATATGGTTGATGATTGCAAGTGGCTTTCATATAAGGAACCTAGAAATTAAAGGGTCATTATCAACTTGAAAATGACATTTGCCTGAAAAATTTCTGCCTAAAATATTTACAAGTAACTCCTAAAATGACTAAAACTGAAAGAAATTAGCAAAAAAGAAAACAAGCCCTGTATATAGTTAGTCTGTTCGTTTTGTGTGTTTGACAAAATGTTGTACGTTCTCAGTTTCATTGTTCCCCTTTACAGTTGTCAGTGAATTAGGGCCTGATCCAAAACCCATTGAAGTGAATGGGAGTCTTCTACACAGATTTTAACATGCTTTGGATAAGGTGTCCTGAGAGTTTGTTCCTTGCTTGTAAAAATTAAAAAATATAAAAATAAAAATATCAGTATATAGTACTGAAAATATGCTGTATCTGATTCTGGAATTTGTTGAAACTAGACAATTAAAAATCTGTTCAATTTAGTATCCTTTTTACTACCTGTGTGCTGAAAAGATACATGCATCCATTGATTTACACATTTGAATTTCCACAATATCCTGCACTGAAAAGAACACTTCATCACAAAGAATTATAAAATTAGTAGATAGTAACATTAGTTGGCTCATGGAAAATTTTCAGATTACAAATAAATTTGTTATAGCATCTTCAAGAAAGTTTTTGTTTTTCTCATTCAATCTCTCCCTTTCCATGGTTGTCCAGCCTAGGAGTCTTTAGTTCCTTTTGATAATCCTGTATCAGAATCTGGCCATTTAACCTCATTTTGTGTTGTCAGCTCAATAATTTTTAATGGAGAAGATGGATACAGTGTAGAAGAAGCCCCTCTTGTTGCCATCTGAACAGAAACTTATGGGATTAGTGAATATGTCGTTTCAATATGTGGGGTCTGAATGACTAAAAGTGAGAAGTCTGGCTTGTAGAAAATTATCTAAAGCCCTGATGTTGAAAGAAACTTCATGCAGGTGGTTTGTAGAAAATTATTTCCAAGCCTAAGCCTTGATCCTGGAAGGGATTCCATGCAGATGTACTCCCACTGAAGCCACTGAGATCTGAGCAGGACAAAGAGTTCCCCTGCATAAGGATCATGTATTTAAAATGTCCTGAATAGGGATGCTTTCCTGAATTGGAGACTCGAGTGTGGTCCTAGTGCCAGAGACAATCCATTTACTGCCAAGATAATATAATCAGATTTCACCTGAGTTTTTACACCATATGTGTTAGAACTCAGCTATTCTGAACAAAGTCTTAGTTATAGAAACATCCCTTGCAGAGTTCCTGAACCTTACCATTCCACTGCAATTTTTCTAGGAAATTGATTATCAGTACATTTCCAGAAAAGGGTAACTAGTGCTTGACTTAGGCAGAGAAAATTTATTATATGCAACTATTTTCTTTCAATTTTACGATTTTCTTATCTCTACCTGTCCAGCTGAAGCACTGTGGATAGCTATAATGGTATCGTGTGTGATAAATTTCCTCCTCTGCCTTGGTGGGTTCTGTGCTTTCTGGCGGATTTGCTCGCCTCAGAGATTCATGACAGTCCTCAGTTTGGCTCCTTTTGTTAGTGGCACAAACCTGCTGTTCACTTGGCTAACCTCATCACCGGCCAGCATTGGGAAAAGGAGAAGAACAATCCCCCCAGGCTCTGCTGATCCACCTAATGGGTCAAGGAACAGGCCAGAGACCTTCCTCCTGGTGGGACCCACAGTCCAGATCAACTTCTCTTATATCAAATAGGGAGTTGACGTGATGGGGGGGAACCTGGGCTCGCCCTCTACTCTGGGTTCCAGCCCAGGCCCTGTGGATTGCAGCTGTCTATAGTGTCTCCTGTAACAGCTGTGTGACAGCTACATCTCCCTGGCCTCTTCCCCTTGGCCTCCTCCCAACACCTTCTTTATCCTCACCACAGGACCTTCCTCCTGATGTCTGGTAATGCTTGTACTTTGCAGTCCTCCAGCAATAAGCCTACTCACTCTCAACTTCTTGTACATCTTACTCCCAGCTCCTCACACATGCCCCTCACTGACTGAAGTGAGGTCCTTTTTAAACCAGGTGCCCTGATTAGCCTGCCTGTCTTAACTGATTGTAGCAGCTTCTTAATTGGTTCCAGGTGTCCTAATTAGCCCATCTGCCTTAATGTGTTCCAACAAGTTCCTGATTGTTCTGGAACTGCTCCGTTACCTTACCCAGGAAAAGGGACCTGCTTAACCTGGGGCTAATATATCTGCCTTCTATCACTCTCCTGTAGCCATCTGGCCTGACCCTGTCACACATGATAGATTTGAATCTAGTTTTATTATTTAAATGTTTTTCTTTTTCTTAATATTAATCCAAATATACCTATTAGGTGGAATCTGGCACTGAACAGACTTCCTCTGTCATCTGAGACAAATCACTTTGTGTCTCTGTGCCTCAGATCCCTATCTGTAATTTAGGGTTATAAAAATTATTTTCCTCACTTCTTTACATTGTGAATTTAGATATTCCTTTTCCCAAAGAGGTAACAATGTTTTTAGTATGTGTCTTTATAGCACTGAAAGCAATGGGTTCTCTATATCATTATGGACCTACGATAATGTAAATAAATTAATGTGCAAAACACATTTAAGAAGAAGAAGGAAAAGGTAAAATTAGGGAAGACTAGAAAGTTGTGTTTTAATTTTCCATTTTATTATTTTTATCTTTATGCTATCAAAAGTTACATTAAAATTAGAGAAACATCGAGGAGTACTTGTGGCATCTTAGAGACTAACAAATGTATTTGGGCATAAGCTTTTGCAAGCTAAAACTCATTTCATCATATGCATGGAATGAAAAATACGGTAGGCAGGTATATTTACACAGTACATGAAAAGATGGGAGTTGCCTTAGAAAGTGGAGGGTCAGTGTTAACAAGACAATTCAATTAAAGTGGAAATGGGCTATTCTCAACAGTAGAATACCAAGGGAGAAAAAATCACTTTTGTAGTGGTAATGAGGGTGGCCCATTTCAAACAGTTGACAAGAAGGTGTGAGTAACAGTAGAGGGAAATTAGTATGGGGAAATTAGTTTTTGTAACAACCCATCCACTCCCAGACTGTATTCAGGCCTGAAACCATTGCAATTTGAGGTTATGAAATAAACTAGCAAATGCCTGAAAATTAATGGTTAGCAGTGATATCCTTAAGCCTTTAGGGCCAGATTTTCAGCTCCTATATATTAATGTAGCTCCTCATCTTCTCTCTCTCTTATCCATTTCCATGTTGTCTACATCTTACAGCTGATAGAGTATGTAATACTATTCCAGTATCTGGAGAATTCTGTGATTACAGGAAACTGAGAGCAAATACTTCAGTAGGATATATTGCATTTTGATAGACATACCATTATACCTGTCGTAATTAAAACCATAGAACTGACAGATGGAAAAGACTTATTAGGGTATTTAATCCATTCTCGCCTTCCCCTGTCAGGACCAGATGCTTTTCTATAGTATGTTTTCTAATGCTTGTTCTCCAATGTTTTATCAAATATGCATACTATTATTTTTATAGAAAGCTTATTAAAACAAGAAAAGCTACAGTTATGTTTTCGTTCAGTGTTTATCTGTGATTATTCTGATGATTGAAGGATTAATGATAAGCCAATACTGTCCTGGAAAATGTGTGCGGCAGCTGGAAGACTCAGATACAATATAGGCATAATTCTATCTTTGACGTCTTTCTTCCCACCCTGTTTTGTGAGTACTGTAAATTATAGATCCGGTTCTGTACACAATGGCTGAAAAGATAAAGAACCTACTCTATGTACTGTAAATCCAGATAGTACTGTTCAGGGGCAGGAAGAGAAAAATGGAATGCTCTTCTCCAAAATGTGAATGCATAACAATCAAGGTTTCATGATCTCTCGCAAGGAGTTTGTGTAATTCTGTTGATAGCTGAGATATGCAGGACTTGATACCCTAAATATTGTTGTTCTGCATCAGTTAAATAGAAATGTTATCCATATGCAAGAAGAAAGAGTCATAAATTCTTCACAGAAGAATGGCTAGAGAGAGAATTTACTGAAGTAGGAGTGTAATTACTTCTGCCTCAAACTCAGTTGTATGTGCTAAAAGCTCATTTTGGACAAGAGTCTTCAATTTATTTGAGGAAACAAAACTTTCCCAGACAGAATCAATACCTCTCACAGAGTGGTTCCTCAGGGCGTGAATAGAGCTCTTAATATGCAATGCTGGAACTATTCACCTGTGTTTGCTTAGCCTAAACCTGTGTTTCAGAGTAGATATGCAAACTAAGTAGTGGTAGAACTGGACAGGAGTGGAGAGAACAGGCAGAAAGAAGTAAAGTGCATATAATAATTATCCTCCGCTTAACACAAGCATTAGTTACCCTTGCTGCCAACATACTGATAAATACTGGCAGAAAAATTGCAGGGGAATGGTATTTTTTCATAAATCTGTAAGGGCTGTCTGTATAACTAAGACTTCATCCAGTACAGCTGAGTACAGCCATGTAATATAAAAGCTCATTGATTATAATATTTTGGCAGCAAATTAGCTTTCCTTGGATTTAGCCCCATTGAGACCCCAGTTCTGGAAAACATCCCTTTTTGGGACACCACTTAAATATGTGCTTAATTTTAAGCACATGCTTAAGTATTGCCCTGAATAGGGAAGCATTTAAGCACATATTTTTATAGATTCATAAATCATAAAGTCACAAGGGACCATTCTGATAATCTTGGCTGATCTCCTGAATAACATACATAAACCATAGGATTATCCTGAATTAATTCCTGTTTGAACTAAAGCATATAATTTTAGAAAAACATTCATTCTTGATTTAAAAATTTCCAATGATAGAGAATATACCAGAACCTGGGTAAATTATTCCAGCGATTAATTGCCCCCACTGATAAAAAATTGTGCCTTATTTCTAATCTGAATTTGTCTAACTTCCACTTCCAGCCATTGGATCTTGTTATACCTTTGTCAGCTAGATTGAAGAGCTCTGTTATCAAATTTTTGTTCCCCATATAGGTATTTATAGACTGTGAACAAGTCACCCCTTATTCTTCTCTTTGATAAAATAAATAGATTAATCTTAATCCTTCCACTAAAAGGCATGGTTTCCAATCCTTTAATCATTCTCTGAACCCTCTCCAATTTTCAATATTCTTCTTGAATTTGAACTTTGGACACTAGAATGGACACAGTATTCTGGTAGTGGTCAGAGCCGTGCTGAATACACAGCCAGATATAACCTTCCTACTTCTGGTCAATATTCCCCTTGTTTATAAATCACAGGCTCATACTAGCCATTTTGACCACACTGTCACACTGGGAGTTCAGGTTCAGCTGACTATCAACTGTGAACTCCAAGTTTAGCAGAGTGGCTGCTTCCCAGAGAAGAGCCCCCATTATTTGTTCCTAGATGTTCATACTTAAATTTAAGCACTGTCTTTATGTGCTATTTTTTTTTAATTCATTCCTGAATCAGGGTCCTGACTTCTTGACTTGCCCAGAACCCCACTCATTTCAATGGGTTTCCACCTGCATCAAGTACCTTCCAGCGTCAAGGGTTTAGATAATTTTCTATGACTTAGCCATTTAAACTCCAGATATTCACACTCATCCAACAACTTTGTGTTCAGATGGCAAGGGGAGGGGCTTCTTCTACACTGTATCCACTTTCTCCATTAAAAAGTATTCCATTCAGTCACACAAAATTAGGCTAAATGGCCAGGCTCTGATACAGGATTACAAGTGATTGAAGGTTGGACAACATGGAAAAGGAAAGATTGAATGAGAAAGACAATCAGTTCTTGAAGAAGGTGCTTGTCATGACTCCATGTTTCCTACTCCCTGGGCTTGGGTAACTGCTGCCATTGCCAACCTTCAGACTTGGAAATTTTCTCTTGTGTCACTCCTCACTCTGCTGTCTTATTCCAAAGACCCTGTACCCAGGGATGTTTCTGATAAATGCATTAGGTGTTCTTCAAAGGCTTGCAGGAAAATCCAATTACCATAACTCTACTCCGGACTTTTTTTTAACAAATTCTTACTTTATTAATTACAAGCAAATCCATGAATGAACTCAGTTACTGTTCAGATATATGTGCCCTCTTTACCATCTCAAGCACAGGAAAGTTTTATCTGATCCCATTTCAAATTTCCTTTTCAGTAGCTGTTGGGTCCTATGTACTCCAAATATGGTCTCAAAACCACATTCCCACTAGCCTGGATGCAGTCCATGAAAAGACTAGTCTTTGGTGTCTTTAGGGTCTATCCACTCACCTTCAGCCAGTAAAATCCACCTCAACTATTCCTTCCACCAGTCCTCACTCAAATGTTGGCATTTGAACAAAAATTTCAGGGTGGCTCCTAGCAACCAAATGAGCTTTTACACAGTCCTCAGATGTTAAATCGCTGTCTCATGTTCAACCATGGGTTCTACTTCGTACAACCCCATACATAAAATAACAGTAACTCAACAGATTACCTAATGTTCTCGCAGTGCTATATGACATTTATTAGTAATCTGAAAAATGCCTGGAAGCCGACTAAAGTTACTGTCCATAAATTTTCTAAATCTTTATGGAAAGATTTCACCATTCAATACATTTGTGGAAATTCAGATTTGTGAATTCATAGACATGTGTCTTTTCAGCCAATCTTCCTCTGAAATACAGGCAGTAAAAGGATACTAACTTGAATAGTTTTTTAATTGTCTAGTTTCAACAAATTCCAGAATGTGATACAGCATCTTTTCAATCATATATACTGATATTTTAATTTTGATTTTTTAAATTTTTACAAGAATCTTTTCAGCAAGGGACAAACTGTCAAGACAACTTACTCAAAGCTATTGAAATTAGTGGAAAAGACCCCCATTCACTTCAATGGCTGTTGGATCAGGCCCTACCTGGCTGGCAAACATAATGGGGAACATTTTTTGTTAACTTCTTTCACTTTTAGTAATGTTAGACATTACTGATAACCTATGTCAAAATTTTCCAGACAAATATCATTTTCAAGGTAACAATAACCCATGAATTTCCTGGTCCCTTACATGCAAGCCGCTTAAAATTGTCAGAGAAAAACTATATGGAATATAGCAAATATAAACAAGAGATAAAGAACCAGTTTTTAACTATAGCAAAAGGTTATTTGCCTATGTACAGGGAAGGGATTTATACAATAGCAGCATGCCTTCTCACTTATTACGGATGTACTGGAATTACTTTAAAAGGCCGGTATCAATTTGTTTCAGCAAAGCTGTATACTTCGGTCACACACTGTATACTTTCATTTGTGCAATACTGTATGCTTAGGTGACACCCAATGCACAAAGTAAATTTACAAAAAATATAAAACAGAGTATCCTGGAGTGAATTTAATATTGACAAAAGATTAGTCTCTTGTACTGGTTTACTTAATATGCTCAAGGGGTTTATCTAACTTACTAGGAAGGTGTATCCTGTATATATTATGCATGGTAAATAACTATTATCTCTTCAGGGCAATTCAAACAGGACTAGATTATTTGCCTAAAAGCAAGTATTTCCCTCAGATTCAACCAAGACACAAGGACAGAAATGGAGAAGAGTAAAATACAAAGTAATGAAAATAAAGACAGAAGACCTAGCTTCCAAATTGTCTACCCTGTACAAAATTAATAAAATCTTTGACCAAGTGGACTGTATTAGAGCAAAGACCAACATTTCAGGGATGCAATTGAAAAAATATTTTCCTCAGGTGCAGAAATAACACAATGCCTACCTACTCCTGTTCCCCCAAATCCATCTGTTCACCAAGCTCATCTCATGAAATGGAATATACATCTGAAACCACCTAGAATATAAATAAGACTAAGTAAATAATAGCTGTGAAAAATAATAATTAGTTAGCAGCAAAAGCAGCGGCCACGGATATGTATGTGCAGGCTTGTTAAATGCAACCAAGCATGCAAGACCTTATTCAAAGCTCATTGAAATCACTGTGAGTGTTCTCATTGATTTCAGTGGGCTTTGTATCATACCCATTCAAAGCATGAGCTCTTCAAAAACTAAGTGAAGCAGCACTTCCCAATAAAATGCAGCCTTTCTATGTCACTGGAATGACATGTTCATGGTGAAAGTCAGTTTCAGGATGACTGTTAACTATGGGCCCTCCCTCTATTTCTTTCTCATGCTTGGTCTCTTATTCACTCCTCTGGTGAGTGTACCATGTGCAACTCAGCCCTCACTGGAAAAGGACCCTTTCTTCCTTGGTCTTGGACTGAGACAAGAGTGGAGTGCCCCAGCTTTCAGAACTCTTCCCTTAAATTCCCATTTTTAGGTAATCTGGATGTTTTTTCTTCAGCGGCAAAACTGAAGTGGAGGTGTTTGGAAAATGGCTTTCTCCATTCCCGGTCCACAGTGGAAAGTGTTGCTGATAACAAAATACAATTGTTCATAAAAATGTTCCATAAACAATTTGAACTTTTATGCAACTTTTGATCGAAAGTCAGAGCACTCTGCAGAACTATGATAGTGAAAAACAATTTTGACAGAAATTTTTTAAGCATGTAGACATTCCAAACCTATAACCAAATTCCCTTGCAAAATAAGATTTTTTTAAAAAAAGAGATAAAAATACTTTAAACAAACAAATTATTGTCTCATCATGTCAAGATTCATTTATCCCAATTGCTAATTAGATTTTAGATTAAGTTACGGAAATATGGTCAAAGGTAATTCCTTCCATAGTACGTATAGCAATTTGGCCTTCTGCCCTCTACTCAAAAGCCAACTTCCTCCTCTTTTGTCTCCTGCCAAAAAGCTACCTTAGTATGAGTCTCTGCTCCTTTGGCTGAGCTCCTCTAATGGTTGATCACCAGACTGTGATAATCAGACCCAACTCTGGATCCCATGTGTATCCAAGCCAGCTTCACCTAGGCAGAGTCCAGGAACTGTTTCTAGGTCTGGCCTCCAAGACATACTGCTGGGGCAGACTTCCTATCTCATTCCCTTCCTTGATTTGTGGGACTCAGCTGTCTCATGGCCCTAGTTCCTGAAAACAGTGCTGCACCTCCAAGAACCCCCAACTGCTTGTGCATTCTCCCCATAGATCCATCTCCATGGGCACTTGGTTTATAGTTTAACTCTTCGGGCACACATGACAAGTAAAATAGAGTACACAGGCTTTGCAAAGAAACGTCTTAATTCCTGAACAGCCCAGGAGAGTTACACATCGAAGCAAAACAACAAATGCCTGAACACAAGCTGCCCATGAGAGACATCACTCTTGAGAGAATCTTTTGGTTTGGTCAGTGTCATTAAATGAAGGCAACGCTCCACCTGTCTCTACTTCCCCAGCTGTATCTTCTGTTTCTGGTAATAGACTCTCTGGTTTAGAGAGCATGTCACTTTTAAAAGCAGCATCTGACACATTTTCTGTTTCTTTTCTCCTGCTGGTAATTTTCTGTGCTCCAACCTCTGCCATTAAAATGCAATGGCTCTACCAGTACCAACCCCATCTTCCCACCAGGTGTTAGTCTGACCATACCTAACACCTTAAGTGTATGCATAAGGTGTTAGGTGTTGTTAGAACAATAATATAAAAGAGGTCCCTTGGTAAGGTAAAAGTGGGAAGACCCCAAGGGACAACTCCATGGGAAATCCCAGGAGGAACGATCCCTCTATCAATGATCATCTGTTGAAAGATGATAAAATGAACTATTTGGCTACAAGGATAGGCCTACTGAATGTTGATTGCCCCTTGATAGCCCCTTTTCAGATTCCCAGACAGTCAGTTTCTGCTAACAAAATGGATGTTCTAATCCACACTGAAAGTTACAATCATAAATACAACGAGGAGTCCGGTGGCACCTTAAAGACTAACAGATTTATTTGGGCATAAGCTTTCATGGGTAATAAACCCACTTCTTCAGATGCATGGAGTGAAAATTACAGATACAGGCATAAATATACTGGCACATGAAGAGAAGGATGTTACCTTACAAGTGGAGAACCAGTGTTGACAAGGCCAATCCAGTAGCGGTGGATATGGTCCACTCCCAGTAATTGATGAGGAGATGTCAATACCAAGAGAGGGAAAATTGCTTTGTGGGACTCAGCTGTCTCATGGCCCTAGTTCCTGAAAACAGTGCTGCACCTCCAAGAACCCCCAACTGCTTGTGCATTCTCCCCATAGATCCATCTCCATGGGCACTTGGTTTATAGTTTAACTCTTCGGGCACACATGACTCTATGACAGCCACTCCCAGTCACTATTCAACACCAAATTAATGGTGTTAAGTTTGCAAATGAATTGTAGCTCTGCAGTGCAAAACAGAAAGGAATTCATAAACCGACATAGACGTATTTCCCAATCTGTCACATTGTTCTTTCATTACACTCCAGCAAGAATCTATTAACATAATTACAATGACCTATGCTGGCTGCAGATGTATTTCCTGAATAGACAGCCCATTCTCCCTGCCTCAGTCCAGTTTTACCAGTGCTTAGTTTGCAGGTCTACTCTTAAAACACTAGTCACAGTGACATTTGGGTTCAGTAATTACAGGTGAAGAGTTCTGGTACGGAGTGTTAAGATATTTATTCATGCCCTGATGGCCCCCCTGTGAGAGAGATTGAATGTGTCTGAGCCCTGGTCTACACTACGAGTTTAGGTCGAATTTAGCAGCATTAGATCAATTTAACCCTGCACCTGTCCACACAACGAAGCCATTTTTATTGACTTAAAGGGCTCTTAAAATCAATTTCTGTACTCCTCCACGATGAAGGGATTAGCGCTGAAATCGACATCGCCGGGTCGAATTTGGGGTAGGTTGGATGCAATTTGACAGTAGTGCCTCTGGGAGCTATCCCAGAGTGCTCCATTGTGACCACTCTGTATAGCACTCTCAACTCAGATGCACTGGCCAGGAAGAAAGGAAAAGCCCCACGAACTTTTGAATTTCATTTCCTGTTTGGCCAGCATGGCAAACTGATCAGCACAAGTGACCGTGCAGAGCTCATCAGTAGAGGTGACCATGGAGTCCCAGAATCACAAAAGAGCTCCAGCATGGACCAAAAGGGAGGTACTGGATCTGATCGCTGTATGGGGAGACGAATCCGTGCTATCAGAACTCCGTTCCAAAAGACGAAATGCCAAAATATTTGAAAAAATCTCCAATGGCATGAAGGACAGAGGCTATAACAGGGACCCGCAGCAGTGCCGCATGAAACTTAAGGAGCTCAGGCAAGCCTACCATAAAAACAAAGAGGCAAACAGCCACTCTGGGTCAGACCCCCCAAACATGCCGCTTCTATGATGAGCTGCATGCAATTCTAGGGGGTGTCCCCACCACTACCCCACCCCTATTTGTAGACTCCTGCAAGGGGGAGTCTCACACAACAGGGATGAGGATATGGGGGATGAGGATGAGGAGGAGGAGGAGGGTAGCGCACAGCAGGCAAGTAGAGAAACCATTCTCCCCGACAGCCAGGAACTGTTTATCACCCTGGAGACAATACCCTCCCAACCCACCCAAGGCAGGCTCCTGGACCTTGAAGGCAGAGAAGGCACCTCTGGTGAGTGTACCTTTGTAAATATAATACATGGTTTAAAAGCAAGCGTGTTTAATGATTAATTTGCCCTGAAGACTTGGGATGCATTTGCGGCCAGTATAGCTACTGGAATGCATTCAAGCAACATCCGTTCTTTATCTTTCTGTATTATCCTCAGGTGAGTGATATCATTCATGGTCACCTGGTTGAAATAGGTGAATTTTATTAAAGGGACATTCATTCCTACATGTTATGAAGGTTAAAGAAGCCAAAAGACTGTGGCTTACCATGGCTGCCTGCAAGCCGAATTCTGTTGCTCAGCCCTACATGTGTGATCTCTCACACTAAACCGGTAGGCCCTCGATGTAAGAGGCAAAATGCAACCCTGTGCCAAAAGCACATGTGCTATGTAATGTTAACAACTTGGTTCACCATGAAAGAGTCTACCCATTGTTCTCTAAAATGTGTCTTTTTAAATGCTACTCTCCCTTTTTTTCCTCCCACAGCTGCAAATGCTTCCCCTATCATCTCCGTCCCAGAGGCTAGCACAGATAAGAAGGCAAAATAAATGCACTCACAATTAAATGCAACAAAGAATCCTGTGGCACCTTATAGACTAACAGACGTTTTGCAGCGTGTGTCCTCTCGTGTGTCCCTCCTGTCCTCGTGTTCATTTTGTGCTTTCCTGGACTCTGATGTTATCTGCCTCCTCGCATTTTGCTGAGCTCTTTCAGTGCAGGAGGACTGCATGAGCTCAGAAAACATTTAATTGTGAAGTATCAGAGGGGTAGCCGTGTTAGTCTGGATCTGTAAAAGCAACAAAGAATCCTGTGGCACCTTATAGACTAACAGACGTTTTGCAGCATGAGCTTTCGTGGGTGAATGTCTTGCATCCGAAGAAGTGGGTATTCACCCATGAAAGCTCATGCTGCAAAACGTCTGTTAGTCTATAAGGTGCCACAGGATTCTTTGTTGCTTTTACAGATCCAGACTAACACGGCTACCCCTCTGATAC
Source organism: Mauremys reevesii (assembly GCF_016161935.1). Lineage (NCBI taxonomy): Eukaryota > Metazoa > Chordata > Testudines > Geoemydidae > Mauremys > Mauremys reevesii. Next base: position 109,770,683 of record NC_052626.1, read on the forward strand.
ATCACAATTAAATGTTTTCTGAGCTCATGCAGTCCTCCTGCACTGAAAGAGCTCAGCAAAATGCGAGGAGGTAGATAACATCAGAGTCCAGGAAAGCAGAAAATGAACACGAGGACAGGAGGGACACACGAGAGGACAGGTGGCGGAAGCAAGATGATAGGTGGTGGCAGCTTGATGAGAGGAGGCAGGATGCACTGCTAAGGCTACTGGAGGATCAAACTGATATGCTTCAGCGTATGGTTGAGCTGCAGGAAAGGCAGCAAGAGCACAGACCGCTGCTGCAGCCCCTGTGTAATCGATCACCTTCCTCCCCAAGTTCCATTGCCTTCTCACCCAGAAGCCCAAGAACACGGGGGAGGGAGGGGAGCTCCGGGCACCCAACCACTCCACCCCAGAGGACTGCCCAAGCAACAGAAGGCTAGCATTCAATAAGTTATGAAGTGCAGTGTGGCCTTGGCATTCTCTCCTCCCCCCCCAACCGGGCTATCTTGGCAATTATCCTCCTATTTGTGTGATAAATTAATTAACAAATGCATGAATTTGAAACAACAATGACTTTTTTGCCTCTGAAAGTGGTGATCAATGTGCGGAGGTCTGTTGGGTTACAGGGAAATAGAGTGAACCAAGGGGGTGGGTTTTCATCAAGGAGAAACAAACAGAACTTTCACACCGAAGCCTGGCCAGTCATGAAACTGGTTTTCAAAGCTTCTCTGATGTGCAGTGTGCCCTGCTGTGCTCTTCTAATAGCCCTGGTGTCTGGATGCGCGTAATCAGCGGCCAGGCGATTTGCCTCAACCTCCCACCCGCCATAAATGTCTCCCCCTTACTCTCATAGAGATTGTGGAGCGCACAGCAAGCAGTAATAACAATGGGAATATTGGTTTCACTGAGATCTAACCAAGTCAGTAAACTGTGCCAGCGCGCTTTTAAATGTCCAAATGCACATTCTACCACCATTCTGCACTTGCTCAGCGTATAGTTGAACAGCTCCTGACTACTGTCCAGGGTGCCTGTGTACGGCTTCATGAGCCATGGCATTAAGGGGTAGGCTGGGTCCCCAAGGATAACTATAGGCATTTCAACATCCCCAGCGGTTATTTTCTGGTCTGAAAAGTAAGTCCCTTCCTGCAGCTGTTCAAACAGACCAGAGTTCCTGAAGATGCAAGTGTCATGTACCTTTCCCAGCCATCTCACACTGATGTTGGTGAAACATCCATTGTGATCCACCAGTGCTTGCAGCACCATTGAAAAGTACCCCTTATGGTTTATGTACTGGCTGCCAAGGTGGTCCAGTCCCAAGATAGGGAAATGTGTTCTGTCTATCTCCCCTTCACAGTTAGGGAATCCCATTGCAGCAAAGCCATCCATTATGACATGCACATTTCCCAGGCCTGGTCTACACTACGCGTTTAAACCGGTTTAAGGAGCGTAAAACCAATTTAACGCCACACCCGTCCACACTAAGAGGCCCTTTATATCGATATAAAAGGCTCTTTAAACCAGTTTCTGTACTCCTCCCTAACGAGAGGAGTAGCGCTAGTATCGGAATTACCATATCGGATTCGGGTTAGTGTGGCTGCAGATCGACGGTATTGGCCTCCGGGTGGTATCCCACAGTGCACCACTGACCGCTCTGGACAGCAATCTGAACTCGGATGCAGTGGCCAGGTAGACAGGAAAAGCCCCACGAACTTTTGAATATTTCCTGTTTGCCCAGCGTGGAGCTCCGATCAGCACGTGTGGCGATGCAGTTAAAAATAAAAATAAAAAAAGAGCGCCAGCATGGACCATGCTGATGTGATCGCTGTAAGGGCAGGCAAATGTGTTCTATCAGCGCTCCATTACAGAAGACGAAATTCAAAATCATTTTTAAAAATTCTCCGCACAGACGCCATAGCAGGGACTCAGTGCACTGCTGCGTGACAAGCGTAACGGAAAGCCAAAGAATCAAATGGACGCTCATGGAGGGAAGGAGCAGGGACTGGAGGACTCAAGCAATCCCACAGTTCCTGCAGTCTCCGAAAAGCATTTGCATTCCTGGCTGAGCTCCAAATGCTTCTAGGGTCAAACACAGTGTCCGCGGTGGTTCAGGGCAATTTACGCCCACCCCCACCCAGCCCCAGAAGTGAAAGGGAAAACAATCCTCTCTTGACTCTTTTACATGTCACCCTATCTTTACTGAATGCTGCAGATAGACGCGATGCTGCAGCAGTCAACACCAACATCCTCACTCCCCCCCCCCACCATGGGTGGCTGATGGTGCAATATGGCCGATATCCATCGTCATCATCAGCCTTTTGGCACATGGGGCAGTGCAAAAGGACTGGTAACTATGCCGACTAGCATCCAGTGAGGTCGACCATGGGCGCCTGTGTAAAAAACTCCTGATTTTTTCTGGTAGATGGTGGAGTATGGCTAGTAACTGTCTTCATAGCAACAGGGGGCTGAGCTCCATCAGCCCCCACCCTTCATGTGTAAAGAAAAGTTTCAATTGTCCCTGGACTAGCAGCGGGATGCTGGGCTCCTCTCCCCCACACTACTTAATGTCCTGTCTGGACTATCATAGCAGCTGGAGGCTGCCTTCCACTCATTTCTCACTAACAAGTCACTGTGTCTTATTCCTGCATTCTTTATTACTTCATCACACAAGTGGGGGGACACTGCCACGGTAGCCCAGGAAGGCTGGGGGAGAACGGGATCAACAGGTGGGGTTGTTGCAGGAGGACCCCCTGTGAATAGCATACAGCTCATAATTTCTGCAGGATCTGACACAGATCAGCTGTGCTCTCTGGTTCTATGATACACTGGTTCTCTAGTACACTTGCCCCATATTCTAGGCAGGACTGATTCTATTTTTAGATACCAAAAAGGAGGGATTGACTCAGGGAGTCATTCCCAATTTTGGCTTTTGCGCTCCCGGCTGATCTCAGCCAGGGGCACTTATGACAGTAGCAGATGGTGCAGTGCAAAAGGACTGGTAACCATGATCATCTTATTGCCAGTTTATGGCATGGTAGATGGTACAGTATGGCTGATAACCATCTCTGCTGTCATGCAAAAGCAAATGCATGCTGCTGTGTAGCGCTGCTGAATCGCCTCTGTCAGCGGCATCTAGTACACATACGGTGACAGTCACAAAAGGCAAAACAGGCTCAATGATTGCCATGCTATGGCGTCTGCCAGGGCAATCCAGGGAAAAAAGGTGCGCAATGCTTGTCTGCCGTTGCTTTCCCAGAGGAAGGAGTCACTGACGACATTTACCCAGAACCACCCGCGACAATGATTTTTGCCCCATCAGGCACTGGGATCTCAACCCGGAAATTCCAAGGGGTGGGGGAGGCTGCGGGAACTATGAGATAGCTACGGAATAGCTACCCACAGTGCAACACTCCAGAAATCGACGCTAGCCTCGGACCGTGGACGCACACCACTGATTTAATGTGTTTAGTGTGGCCGCACGCACTCGATTTTATACAATCTGTTTTGCTAAACCGGTTTATGTAAATTCGGAATAATCCCATAGTGTAGACGTACCCCCAGAGTCACTACCCTTGATAGCAGCAGCTCAGTGATTGTGTTGGCTACTTGGATTACAGCAGCCCCCACAGTAGATTTGCCCACTACGAATTGATTCCCGACTGACCAGTAGCTGTCTGGCGTTGCAAGCTTCCAGAGGGCTATTGCCCCTCACTTGTGAACTGTGAGGACTGCTCTCATCTTGGTATTCTTGCACTTCAGGGCAGGGGAAAGCAAGTCACAAAGTTCCACGAAGGTGCCCTTACACATGCAAAAGTTTCACAGCCACTGGGAATCATCCCAGACCTGCAACACTATGCGGTCCCACCAGTCGGTGCTTGTTTCCTGGGCCCAGAATCGGCATTCCATGGCATGACCCTGCCCCATTGTCATCAGGATGTCCAAATTGCCAGGGCCCATGCTTTGAGAGAAGTCTGTGTCCATGTCCTCATCACTCTCGTCACCACGCTGCCATCGCCTCCTCACCTGCTTTTGCAGGTTCTGGTTCTGAACATACTGCAGGATACAGCACAAGGTGTTTACAATGCTCATAACTGCCATAGTGATCTGAGCGGGCTCCATGCTTGCCGTGGTATGGCGTCTGCAGGACAGCAGGAGAGCAGAGTTGCAGCGAAAGCTGTGGCTAACGACAGATGCCATGAGAATAGATATAGAGAGAGGCCACGAGAATAGATATTTATAGTGAATGACGAGAGGACCCACAAGGTGGATTCATGAGAGCAGGAGAACAGAGTTTCAGTGGAAGCAGGAGCCCATGACAGCCAACATGGAGAAATTCGCTATTGATCGAGACAAGAGCAGGAGAGTAGAGTGGCAGCGGAAGCGGTGGTTGGAAGACCAGTTTTGCAGACCTATTGCACCATCTGCTGCCAGCAGCACCAGGACACAACAGCAGCGGTGTCCGTTAGCTGAGCTGAGCGGGCTGCATGCTTGCCGTGGTATGGCGAGACAAGAGCAGGAGAGCAGAGTTGTAGCGGAAGCAGTGGATGACGATGGTCATATAGAGGATCTGCGAGGTGGATTCATGGCACCAGGAGAGCAGGAGAGCAGAGTTGCAGTGGATGCCATGAGAATAGATATTTATTCAGAATGACGAGAGCAGGGCTGGCTCCAGTGTTTTTGCCACCCCAAGCGGTGGAAAAAAAAAAGCCGTGATCGCAATTGGTGGCCGCTCCACTGCTCCGCTTTCTTCTTCAGCGGCAATTCGGTGGCAGGTCCTTCCCTCTGAGAGGGACAGAGGGACCCACTACCGAATTGCCACCAAAGAACCCAGCATGCCGCCTCTTCCCCTTGGCCGCCCCAAGCACTTCCTTGTTGAGCTGGTGACTGGAGCTGGCCCTGGATGAGAGGACCTGCGAAGTGGATTCATGGCATCAGGAGAGCAGGAGAGCACAGTTGCAGCGGAAGCAGTCGTTTGATGATGATGATGGTTAGCAGTCCTACTGCACCGTCTGCTGAAAGCAGTATGGTGTCCGCACAGAAAAAAGACATGAAATTATTGTCTGCCGTTGTTTTCACAGAGGGAGGGGTGACTGACAACATGTACCCAAAACCATCCATGACAATGTTTTTGCCCCATCAGGCATTGGGAGCTTAATTCAGAATTCCAGTGGGCAGCAAAGACTGCAGGAGCTGTGAGATAGCTACCCACAGTGCAACGCTCTGAAAGTCGACGCTAGCCACGGTACTGTGAAAGCACTCTGCCGACTTAATGCTCTTAATGGGGACCCATACAATTGACTGTATAAAATAGCTTCCTAAAAAATTGACTTCTATAAATTTGACCTAATTTTGTAGTGTAGACATACCCTGAGAAAGTTTTGTTTTCTCAAGGAAATTTAAGCCTCCTATCCAACATGAGTTGTTAGGATACCTAACTAAGTTTAGGGACAGAGGCATATTATCCCACATCAAACATCTAAAAATGTGATTAATAATTAGTAACATAGCCACAAGAATGAAACCCTGCTATTAACATATTGAAAATTGAGAAGTCAGCTGTGCTCAGCTTTGGGAAATCCTGTTCTGGACTTGACTTGTTTCACTATGCAACATGACCGTAAGTGCTAATGAGGTCACGGTGAACGACTTAAAATATAGTTCTGCACTGAAAGGTGATTCTAATAACGATCTTACTCAACAGGTTTGTTCTAGTGCTAGTGTAGCCAAACTAAGGGTATGTCTATACTTACCGGCCGGGTCGACGGGTAGCGTTCGACTTCTCAGAGTTCGAACTATCGCGTCTAATCTAGACGCGATAGTTCGAACTCCGAACGCGCTCCCGTCGACTCCGGAACTCCACCACCGCAAACAGCGGTGGCGGAGTCGACCTTGGAGCCGCGGACTTCGATCCCGCGGCGTCTGGGCGGGTAAGTAGTTCGAACTAAGGTAGTTCGACTTCAGCTACGCTATTCGCATAGATGAAGTCGCGTACCTTAGTTCGACCCCCCCCCAGTGTAGACCAGGCCTAAGGTATTACTGCTTTTTTACTTCCATTAGCCATGTACAACCAACACAGCTAACTCTGAATGACTGCAGATTGAATTCTGTCATCTGAATCATCAATAGAATTGTCCAGTAGGTCCTGCTCAGTTATACTTGTGCAACCCTACTAAAGAAAATAGGGTTGTACAGGTTTGGGTGAAAGTCTAAATCATTATTACTCATGATGATGCATAAATTGGGGAAAAGAAGCATGATTCTCAGCGTCCAACCTGAATTTGCATGGCTGAGATAGAAAGAACATCCATTCGTAAACTAAGCATAGCTGATGCAGAAACAGAGTCAATAATAACACCTCTGTTGTAGATAAACATAGCCAGATATTTGCCACTGGTAATCCAGTTAAAACAGAGCCCACAATATAGTCATGAAACATGTGCTTCTTTCTCACTACTCCATTTTATGTGTGTTTGTTTTTCTCCTATTTATTTTGGTAGTTTTCCCTTTTTCACACTCTGTCCATGGTGCTGCAGATAAAACCTTTTCTGATCTCTGACAGACATTTTCTGGTAAGCTGATTTGTCTGAGTACCAATTATCTGCTCATCCCAAGGGAAATTTGGGGCCAAATCGTCAACTGGCGTAAATTTCACTGTAATTAATGGAGCTACACCAATTTACAACAGTCAAGATCCTGGACTTTAAGATAATTTATTAAGTGACCTGATTTTTGGTCTCTGGTCAAGATTTTCCAAAAAGGAAGTTCTGACAATGATGCATGGTATTTTGCACATGCAGAACTTCATTTTATGGGAATAAGAGTTCTTCAAGAAATTCATGGTGACTGTGCTGAATATTTCTCCCTGTGTGTCCACAGTCAAGAGTGTTGCTTTAGAGACTTCTAAACAGTACACCATGATATTCAATGTTTGATGGGTCAATGGTATATTAAATAATATTCAAGAACTCCCTTTGTTGCAATACTGTCCTAAATTAGCCAGAATGAACAAAGGTCACATTGCCAGTGTGAATGTCAGCTCCATGGATGGGAGGTTGAAATAATGTAGTGTGGACATCAGGTAAGCACGCATGGGAGGAATGTAAGTAACAGGATGACCACTCCTCTCTCTCAGCAGCCAAGCAGCCCTCTCCCATGTTCTTCCTCCCCATGGCACCGTGTATCTGTGTAAGGGGTTTGGCTTGAGGACTTATGCAGCAGATGTCAACTCAGTAGAAGGGTGGTCAAATATTTTCTGTCCAAAATTGTTTTTTTTAAGGAAAACTGCAGTTTGATTAACTGAAATTTTTCACAAAAAGTGTCTTCTTTCCATGGGAATTTTCATTTTTCAGCAAAAGATTTAGCAAAAACATCAATTTTTATGGGATTTTTTTAATCAGCTCTGCTAGAAGGCCAGTGGGGGGAAAGCAGGCTGCTACCTGTGACAGGCCTGGTGGAGTGGTGGTCCTTCAGGCACATACACTCCTAACCCGCTGTTAATTTCAGAAGCTCAGCTGACTGATGGAACATTTTCAAGTGACGAGTCTTCAAGGGTTCATATAAAAATGGAGACAAACCACAAACTTTGGGGACAATCTGGGTGTTCCAGGACACATTGTCACAGTGTTCCTTGTTAAATTTCTCCTTCCCTCCCATTTCTTCCCACTTCTACACCATATTGTCTGTCTCACTCCTTTCCTCGCACTCCCCTTCATGTTGGTTCTCTCTCTCGTCTGACCTCTTGCCTCCCCCACAAGGTTGTCACCCCTTCCATCCCCAATTTCCCAATTCAGGACATGGCATCATCCCTAAAAAATGGATCCAGGTCTGTGTCTAGATTTAATACAGTCCTTCTTCCTGCTCTGCAGAAAATGCTGCCAGCTGGCAAAATCACCAGTCCCACTTCTAGCAATTATATGAGAGAAGGGAAAGGCACCCCATGTTTAGCATCCACACTTGAGAGTTAATCCAGCCTTGTATAAGACCACTATCTAAGTAAATTAATTTGAAAGCTTAACAACTGTGGCCGTATCTCTTCATATCAGTTTCATAGTGAGTGGACTTTACGTAATTAGTAGGTACTCAGATGATTTCCCTTATATAATTCATTTCCTGATGAGAAAGATTTGCCTTTTCACCTCTATTTCCTTGCTACTTTAAACATACCTTCCTATGAACTCATCTATCTATGTACACAGTATCTTTATAGAACTAGCAATATGTTGTTTTCATGTTGTAAAAGTTATTTCAACACATTGGAAAAAGCAAATAAATGTGACCACTGGAATGCGTCAAGAAAAAATAATATGCTACTAGTTATGCAACTGTTCCCAGGGAGATCCGAATACTGATTGTGATGAATATAAACAAATAAATGTGATTCAAAGAAATTGTTTGCATTCAAACAAATCAGAGTTAGAAGACATTTGTCTATTCCCTCTGCAATTGCAGGATTTCTTCCTAAAGTGTATTTTCTACTTTTCCCAGTCTATTTCTAAGTGACTCAAGTGATGGAGCTTCCATTAGGTGACTCTTCCACAGAATATTCACATATACAGCCAGAATTTTCCTTTCTGCAATTTCATTCCATTACTCCTGGACCCCAGAAATAATCTGATTGTCAAATCTGCCTTAGTTGTCATCTATCTAAGATACATAGATGTACCTCTTTAACATTTTTAATTAATCTCTCCAGCACCTTAATTATTTTTCTCTTCTCTTAATTTCCTCCATTTCATGGATCTCTTTCTTGTTTTGAGGTGACCAAAATTACAGGTGACATTCATAGTGTGATCTCTATTGTGAAGAGAGTTAAAAAACACATTCAGTAAGTATACTGTGATTGCCACTAAGAAAAACAACAGGTATAATTAGTTAATATGTTGTGTTGTCCAGGACAACACAGTACTGTCCAGTAAACTGTAGAACTGTGGTGAATGCGATATCATAGTGTGGTAAAAAGAACAAGGAGTAGTTGTGGCACCTTAGAGACTAACAAATTTATTTGAGGATAAGCTTTCATGGGCTAAAATCCACTTCATCAGATGCATGCAGTGGAAAATACAGTGGATGGGAGTGGATGGGTCATTATACAAAGTAAAAACTGTTTCCCCATGCTAATTTTTCCCCCTACTGTTACTCACACCTACTTGTCAACTGTTGGAAATGGGCCACCTGATTATCACTACAAAAGTTTTTTTCTCCTGCTGATAATGGCTCACTTAATAGCTCACCTTAATTAATTGCTCTCATTACAGTTGGTATGGCAATACCCATTTTTTCATGTTCTCTATGTATATATATATCTTCCTACTGTATTTTCCACTACATGCATCTGATGAAGTGGGTTTTAGCCCACGAAAGCTTATGCCCAAATAAATTTGTTAGTCTCTAAGGTGCCACAAGTACTCCTGTTCTTTTTGCTGATACAGACTAACACAGCTACCACTCTGAAACCTGGCATAGTGTGCTAATTATTGGTACATTTTTATTTTTAAAATTGACAACCACTGTACCTGCTTTTATGTATGTATGCACTACAGACTGTACATTATGTTCAAATTTCATATACTCTGGATTGTATAACCTAGGGCTTGTCTACATTATCCGCCAGATTGGCAGGCAACAATCAATCCAGCGGGGTTTGATTTATCGCATCTCATATAGACACGATGAATCGACCACTGAACGCTCTCCCGTCAACTCCAGTACTCCACCAGAACGAGGAGCACAAGTGGAGTCACCAGGAGAGCATCAGCTGTCGACTTACCGCAGTGAAGACACCACGGTAAGTAGATCTAAGTACTTCAGCTACGCTATTCATGTGATAGTGTAGACAAGCCCCTAGCGTTCATTGTATTCTACAGGGCATAAAAAATTAGAATACAGCAACTAGGGTTGGAGTAGAGAGTGCAGTGGAGGAAAAAAAGGATATCAAAGCAGCTAAGCCTCCTACTGTTATGCCATCTAAAAGACAGGAAAACAAGTATCAACCCACATACACCAAGCATAGAAAGAAGCTCAGTAAATCTGTCAGTCTTTCTAATGATTGTACATAAAAGTTTGGCATGACAAGAGGAAAGGTTAAAAGGAGAGATGGCTGAGAAGGTTGCAAATAAGGACTATGTGGATTAAACAGTTTATAACGCATTTATACTGGAAGGGCTAGATTTCTAAAGGACTGTTAATGTGATCTGGAGACTTTTTATATCTAGATTACCCGTTCAGATCAAACCCAGATCATGGCAGTGACCAAAATTCATTAGTGTATGTTGACGTTTTAGTGGTCTATGTGACATCTACAGGGAGTTTTCAGTACAATTCTTAGTAGACAAATGTCTATTTCAGTAAAATCATAATCACAGCTAGCATTAATTGAGACCCTTGTGTTAGTTTCAGTAGAGATGTCTAGGATTAAATGGATGTGGAAACTGAGGTTGCCCTTTCAATCCCAGAATTGGTTCCACTATGTCAGGACTGAGATTCAATGGTGAGGTGAGGAGAAGCTTGAACTGCCACTGCTTGTACACTACCTGTTCTGTGGATTTATGAGAGCTTCAAACATACAGCTTCCATCATATCTTGTGTTTCAGAATGCAGTCCTCCAAATATATGTAGATGTGTGCACCTACATAACACGACAATCATTTTCAGAACAGCGTTAAAAAATAGTGGAGACTCACATACTCACATACTGTATAGTATCAGGGGGTAGCCATGTTAGTTTGTATCCACAAAAACAATGAGGAGTCTGGTGGCACCTTAAAGATTAATACATTTATTTGGGCATAAGATTTTGTGGGTAAAAAACCCACTTCTTCGGATGCACAGAGTGAAAATTACAGATGAAGGCATTATTATATTGACACATGAAGAAAAGGGAGTTACCTTACAAGTGGAGAACCAGTGTTGACAGGGTCAATTCAATCAGGGTGGATGTAGTCCACTCCCAATAATTGATGAGGAGGTGTCAATACCAGGAGAGGTAAAATTGCTTTTGCAGTGAGCCAGCCACACCCAGTCCTTATTCAAGGTTTGGAGAGGTTTTAGCTGGGGGCTGTACATGATGGCCAGTGGTGTTCTGTTATTTTCCTGGAAGGCCCTTGAAGAATTCCACCTGGATTTCAACAATTTCCACCCCACCATCAACCTCAGCCTGGACCAGTTCACACAAGAGATCCACTTCCTGGATACTACAGTGCAAATAAGTGAGGGTCACATAAACACCACCCTATACTGGAAACCTACTGACCGCTATACTTACCTACATGCCTCCAGTTTCCATCCAGGACACATCACATGATCCATTGTCTACAGCCAAGACCTAAGATACAACTGAATTTGCTCCAATCCTTCAGACAGAGAAAAACACCTACAACATCTTTATCAAGCATTCTTAAAAATTCCAATACCCACCTGAGGAAGTGAGGATACAGATTGACAGAGCGAGACAGGTACCCAGAAGTCACCTACTACAGGACAGTCACAACAAGGAAAATAACAGAACACCACTGGCCATCACATACAGCCCCCAGCTAAAACCTCCCCAGCACATCATCAACAAGCTACAACCTATTCTGGAAAACAATCCCTCGCTCTCACAGACCTTAGGAGGCAGGTCAATCCCCCTTTACAGACAGCCCTCCAACCTGAAGCAAATACCACACCACAGAACCACTAACCCAGGAAGTAATGCCTGTAACAAACCCCATTGTCTACTCTATCCCCATATCTACTCTAGGGACACCAGAGGATCCAAACACAGGAGCCACATCATCAGGGGCTCATTCACCTGCACATCTACTAATCTGATATATGCCATCATGTGACAGCAATGCCTCTCTGCCATGTACACTGGCCAAACTGAACAGTCTCTATGTAAAAGAATAAATTGACACAAATCAGATATCAGGAATGGTAATATACAAAACCCAGTAGGAGAACAGTTCAGTCTCCCTGGACATTCTATAACAGATTTAAAAGTAGCCATACTTGAACAAAAAACTTTCAAAAATAGACTTCAAAGAGAAACTGCAGAACTAAAAGTCATTTTCAAATTTAACACCATTAATTTGGGCTTGAATAGGGACTGGGAGTAGCTGGCTCACTACAAAAGCAACTTTTCCTTTCCTGGTATTGACACCTCCTCATCAATTATTGGGAGTGGACTACATCCACCCTGATTGAATTGGCTCTGTCAACACTGGTTCTCCATTTGTGAGGTAACTCCTTTCTCTTCATGTGTCAGTATAACAATGCCTACATCTGTAACTTACACTCCATGCATCTGAAGAAGTGGGTTTTTTACCAACAAAAGCTTATGCCCAAATAAATGTTAGTCTTCAAGGTGCCACCAGACTCCTTGTTGTTTTTATACTGTACATACAGAGCTCATGATTTCCATTCCTGATTTTAACTTCATTATTTCTGAACAAAATTTCTATATTAATACACAAAATTTTTGTTGTGAAACAATTAACATAAGAACATAAGAAAGGCCATACTGGGTCAGACCAAAGGTCCATCTAGCCCAGTATCTGTCTACCGACAGTGGCCAATGCCAGGTGCCCCAGAGGGAGTGAACCTAACAGGCAATGATCAAGTGATCTCTCTCCAATTAAGGGTAATATACACACAACATACCTAATACAAATCCACAAAAGCAAAGAAATAAAAAGTTGCACCATCTAGCAGTATATACCTTCAGTTCCTCCATTCATAGGCACACAACTTACCACTACTACAACTATCCTACTACACAGCCCACATACCACAACCTTAACTCTGCCTTCCCCTGGGGATGCCAGCTTATAAGTATCCCCTTTTATTTAAATACTCTCAAACATAATCAAAAAGGAAATTTACCAAATTTACTTAAAATTTTCACCTTTAAGCTAAGAATAATAAACATGACAAAATTTAAACCTAAACAGATTTTTTTAGAAAGCTAGAAGCAATAGCAAATATTATATAATTAGATCACAGGTTCACAATTTCCATACACTGAGCCCTCACTCAAAAGATCTTGACAAAATGGCAGGACAGTGGTGGGGACCCTCTTCTTGAACTTGAAAGCAATTTTGAAATCTGGTGTCCTAAGACAACGGAGGTATGGCTTGTTTTGGGATTGGACACAGAAAGGAATGAAAGTTCTTTGATAAGGAATATTGTCAGAGAAACTGTAATTTCATGAAATCTCAAATGGTCCATGTAAATATCCACATTTTTGACGCATCACTCAGATGTGATATTAGTTTACTCTTGGATCTGAATAGCTTCAATATTTTAAAATGTCTCCAAGACTACTCAGATCTGGAAAATGGCATGTCTTTCTATGATAGAGTTAAGTACAGGAGTCTTATTAAAAAGGTTTTATAACCTGAAATAATAACAGGCGGGGTAAGGAAATCTATCATGCACCAGTCACCACCTAGTTTCTTAAAGGAACAAACAATAAATGTTTCAGCGTGCATTGAAGGAGTTGACGACAGCTGCTTGACACGAACTGATAAAAGCTAGCTATGTTTATAAGGTGGCAAAGGTGTGTTCTGCACCTAATTTCCCTTAAGCTTTTTTGATTTATAGTGAGTTCCTGTTGTAGACTAACTAAGCTCCGGTTTGCAAGCCATTTCCTTATTGCAGCTCTATGAATGTAAGGGAGCATCATGCAAGGTAACTCATTTTTAACTTCAATCTGAAATAGACCCTTTTTCATGCATGGTTACATGGCAACTCCTTGTCCTTCATATATCCATCAAGACCAGTCACAGAGGTCTGACAATGGTGCTTTTGTTCTGAGCTGCTCCACATCCCATTGTACAATATGTTTTATTGTGATAGAGTTAAAATGAAATGACAATGAAAATGGTACAGTGAGATAATAATAAATCATAGAAGCATGTAAATTAGAAATGGAAAAACAAATTAGGTCCTTTCTCTTCCTACAAGTGCAGGCTTGATCCCTACAATATATTTCTTAGTGTTTTATTAAATACTTCTGTAATCTCTAAATTTCTATTTTACATGTATTATAACATTTATTTATTATTAATTATTATCAATTATTAAAATTTAATGTGCAATATTTCAAAAGTGTTTAGCACTAGTCTAATTTGATCCCCATGGAAGTCCATGGGAGGTTTTCCATTAACTTCAATGGGAACAAAGCTCCAAGGTTATAAAGCCAGAAGGGACCACTGTGATCATCCAGTCTGACCACCTGCACTACACAGGCTATAGAACTTCCCTGAATTAATCCCTGTTTAAATCAAAGCATATCTTTCAGAAAAATATCCAGTCTTGATTTAAAAATGGTCAGTGATGGAGAATCCACCAAAAGACTGGGTAAGTTGTTGCTATGGTTATTATCCTCATTGTTAAACATTTGCACCTTATTTCAGTTTGAATTTGTCTAGCCTCCATGTCCAGCAATCAGATTTTGTTATACCTTCATCTGCTAGATTGAAGAGCTCATTATCAAAATCTTACTCCCTGTGTAGGCACTTATGAACTGTGATCAAGTCAACCCTTAACCTTCTCTTTAATAAGCTAAATAGAATGAGCTCCTTGAGTGTCTCACTGTAAGACATGGTTTCCAATCCTTTAATCATTCTTAGGACTCTTTCCTGAACCCTGTCCAAGTTTATCAGCATCTTTCTCAAATTGTGGACACCAGAACTGGACATATGACTGCAGTATCATAGGGGTTGCACCAGTGCCAAATACAGAGTTAATGTAACCCCCATACCCTATTTGATATTCCTGTTTATATATCCAAGGTTCGCATAGCACCTAGAGCTCATGTTCAGCTGATGATCCACAGTGACAGGCAGTGTCATTGCTTTCCAGGATCTAGTCTCCCATACGCTAAGTTTTCCCTACATGTAATTACTTTACATTTGGCCATATTAAAACATTTCTTGTACCTAGCTTACTAAGCGATCCAGGTCTCTCTGTATAAGTGATCTGTCCTCCTTATTATTGACCATTCCCCCAACAAACTTTTTCAGTAATGATTTCATGTTTTCTTTCAGGTCATTGATAAAAATGTTAAATAGCGTAGGACATACAACCGATCTCTGCAGAACGCCATTTGAAACACTCCCACTCAGTGATGATTCCAATTCACAGTTACATTTTGTGACCTGTCAATTAGCTAGTTTAATGTGTCCCATGCTAATTCTGTATTGCTACAGTTTTTAAATCAGAATATTATGCGATACCAAGACAAAAATCTAAATATATTATATCAACACTATTATCTTTATTAACTAAACTTGGAATCTCATCAAAAAATATCAAGTTAGTTTAATAGGATCTATTTTTCATAAACCCATGTTTATTGGCATTATTGATATCACCCTACTTTGATTCTTTACTGATCAGGTCCATGTCAGCTGTTCCATTATTTTGCCTGGGATTGATATCAGGAGGACAGCCCAGTAATTACCCAGCTCACCACATTTACCCTTTTGTTAAAATTGGCACAGCACAAGCGTTCTTACAGTCTTCTAGAAGCTTCCCAATATTCCAAAATTTCAAAATAAATGGCCTGCAAACTCCTCGGTCAACTCACTTCAAACTCTTGGATGCAAGTTAGCTGGACCTGCTTGGTCAACACCAAGAACTTTTGAAAATCCCACCTTTTCTAGAGGCCCACAAAGTTTGGGCCCCATTGTGCTAAACACTGTATAAACTTGTAGTGTATGACAGTTCCTGATTTGAAGAATTTATAATCCAATGTTGCAGAAGAGACACTACACTTAGAGTTGAGAACATATTTTCATTCTATAGCTCTTATTTTTAATCATATTTGTAGTGGCTGATGCCACTGAAGAGTACAGAGACATTTCTACAGATTATCGATATAATCTGTGAATTCTTGATCTGTTACAAGAAATTGTCCTATTCTAGCAAGAATGAGTTTTGCACTTTTCAAAGATAACCATTATATCTCAGGCATTGATTCCCAATTACCAGCACTTCAGTGACCTGCTCCACAATATGTTAGATGCTTCATTTACCAATCACCCCAAAACACACACTCTTATCCCCAGTCCTCCAGTTTCAGTGCTGTGGCCAAAGGCAAAGAAGAGGATTTACAGCTGACAAAGATCATAATAAAACACCTAGGTCAAATGTGATAAGAAAAAAAAATTAAGAGTTTGGCTGGGTCTGAGGAGCTCTTGCAAATAACTCCTTATCAGAAACATAGGGCACCAGGAATCTATGAGGGAAGATATTTTTCTTTACACCTTTACAAATATGGAAGAAACATAAAGCAATAAATATTTAATGCCTACAGAAAAACCTTCAGTAAGAACCATAAGCATCTAATTTCAAATAGCTCCAAAGTTTCCAAAATAATTTAATTCAGCTTTTATCTACAGACAAACAATCAGGCAAACAATTGATCTTTCAGGCAAACCACTTTTGTTGATACTGTAAGCAGATACTTAAGCAGGTTTCACTGTAATGCAATTAAATAGAAAAGAGGCACAAAAGGGTGAACTATATTGTCCTACAGTTGTAATCTCGTGTATAGAATTGCATGAGGTTGAATATCAAATGTTTCCACCAATCCAAGAAGTGCAAATGCAAACACTTGAAAGAATTTTATTGTACTTATAAAACAGTGTGGGGTTGCTATAGAAATTGACAAAGTCTGTTTTTTGTATGCAAGTGTTGTAGCCATGTTCATCCCTGGGTTAGTTTATTTTTTATTATTTCTGAAGGTTACTGTAGGACAATATAGTTCACCCTCTTGTGCCCCTTTTATATTTAATTGCATTACAGTGAAACATGTTTAAGCATCTGCTCAAGGTATCAACAAAAATGGTTTGCTTGTGTAGCGAGGCAGTGTGATCCCCTGCCACCTCAGAGAGTGACAAGCCCCTCTGGACACCAAAGTGGGAGGAGCCAGTGAGTCCTGCGCCTGCCCCCCAGAGTTCAAGGTGCAGGACAGGAAGAATAAAAGCCGAACCCCAGAGCTCACTGGAGGAGCAGCCGCTGGAGAGGCCAAACGCCTTCGGCCTAGCTCCCGGTTGGGAGACCCTGGGAACCGGTGGTGGACCCAAAGACAGGCCTGCCCAACCAACACGTGATGTTGACCAGAGCCCGGAGGACTGTCAAACCTGCCCCTCACCAGTTACCCAGTGGAGCTGCCAAACCTGCCAAACCTACCCCTCACCAGTTACCCTGAGGATCCCATGGTGCTTGACTCCCCAGAGGACACTGTACCTCTAGAGGGGGAGTTAGGAAGTAGCCCGGGGGCAGCCGACCCTAGTCTGGCTGTAGCACTGTCAGACCCTATGTTAGTGTGTTGCGACCAGGATCCCCACTGACTCAGCAGCAGGCCTTCTGCCTCTGCTAGGGCCCTGGGCTGGGATGCAGTGGAGTGGGTGGATCTGCAGGCCTCTCTCGTAGGCCTCTCTGTTTAACTGCATTTGCTCAGCCCCTGTCCGAGGGCCTGAGCCATTGACTCTGTATTCCCCGCCCCGACCCAGGGCCAGGACCTACTAATTATATAACTGTTTTCACAGCCCTTGTCTGAGGACCTTAGCTCTGGATTCACTATTGCCCGTCGACCACGGGCCGGGCACGAATAACTGTCTGTGTTTGTCCCTATTGCTGCCATGGCGAGAGACTCCTATGGCTAGGCTAATTCCCTGTAAACAACTAGAAGGAAGTATCGAGGTGGTGTGGTCCCCTGCTGCCCTGGAGAGGGACAAGCCATGGTCAAACCCCTCTACACTTGGTGGAGAATGAGGGAAACAGTCCCCCAATCCCTGTGAGAAGGGTTCTGAGGAGGAATATGCCCAGGACGACCATGGATAAGGACAAGCTCATTAAGTTCCTGGCTGAGAGCCAGCAGCAGTAGCAGGCAGCCCAGCTGCAACAGCAGCAGCTGGTCAAGCAGTTAGGGGCACAGCAGCCACAGCTGATTTTGGAGCTGGGACGCCAAAACAGGGACCACCAGCAACAATGCCTGCAGCAGCTGGCGACTCTGCTCCCCCATCCTGTGGAACCCCAGCCAGGAGACGCCGCTGGGCCAACTAGCATAGCCCCACTGGTCCAGCTGCCAAGATGGGCTCCAATGATGACCCCAAGGCCTTCCTCATGACCTTTGAGAGGGTGGCATTAGTCACGGGGTGGTGCTGAGACCAATGGGCCACCCTCCTGGCCCTGTATCTGACCAGGACCATCCAAACCGTGTACCATGGGCTATCCACAGAGGAGGCATGGGACTACACCTGCGTAAAGGTGGCAATCCTAGATGCCTTGGACATCAGCCCAGAAACCTTCCAGCAGCTGTTCTGGATTCTGATCTACCATATGGGCACCCAACCTCGGTTGGTGGCCCAGGAGCTAAGGGAGGCGTGCAAGCAGTGGCTACAGCCTGAGAGGTGAACCCCAGATGAACTCACTGAGCAAGTTTTTATGGAACAATTCATCCACAACCTCCCACCGCAAGGATGGACCTGGGTCTTCCACCATCAGCTTGTAATGCTGGCCGCCACCGTCACTCTAATAGAGGATTTCCTCACGGCTGAAGTGCTGGAGGGACCAGCGAGTTGAGCCCACCCACCAGGGCCCAAGCACCCTAAACTAGAGAAGAAGGGGAGCACCTGGGCCAAACTGCAAAACCCTTCCAGATGTCCAGAGGTGTCAGTTCAACAAGCCCCAGGGACTCCTGAGCCAGGGGTCAGGGGACCAACTGAATCCCCCCTCCGGGAACATCCGCCCGGCCTGGGTGTCCGCAGCTCAGACCCTGTTTCTCCTGCAGGAAATACGGACATCTGCAACGTGACTACACTGAGATGGACTGCAGCTTCAGTCATGTTTGCGTGGGAGAAACCTGCGCCCGACAGCTGCACCCCACCAAGATTACAGTGCCAGTAGTTGTCAGGGATTGCCCGACCCTGGCCCTAGTTGATTCAGGCTGTGGCTAGATGCTAATCCACCAAAGCTTGGGCCTCCCAGCTGACCCACACCTGGGAATGATTCGGCTGCAATGTATCCACCCACTGTGATTTATGGCCCTACCCCAGTGCCCGAGTCCAGCTAACCATGGATGGGGTCATGCAGCTGATGGTTGGCCGCGCTCCTCGACTAGCCTAGCCAGTGATCCTGGGATGCGATTGGCCTGAGTTCCCAGAGATCCTTCACTCAAATGCTGAGAAAGGCCTGGGGTCACCCTAGCGCTGGAAGGGGGCTGCCCGAGACCCGCTCTAAGGAGAGGGAGGAACCAGACCCCAACGACAGGTAGGCGAGCCCAAGGACCCCCCCACACACACACACTGTGGCCTGACGTCAAACCCATGCTTAGCACTGACTTTTGCCAGGACCAAAAGGAGGACCCCACCCACAGTCGAGCATATGAGCAACTGGCGGCTGTTGATGGGACCCTGATCGATCAGTCCCAGGCAAAGCGGTGGCCCCCATTTAGAGTTGTGCTGTGACTGTCTCTATCAGCTGGAACGGGACCCCCCACTCTGGAGAGCTCCAGACCCAACTTCTCGTGCTTCAATGTCACTGACCAGCTGTAATGAAACTCGCCCACAACATCCCAGCTGCAAGGCACTTGGTCCATAAAAAGACTCTCTTCCAAATTCTGACATGGTTCTTCTGGCCCAGTGTGCATCAGGAGGTGAGGAAGTATTGTAGTTCCTGTCCAGAATGTTAGCTAGCTGTTCCCCCATGGACACCCAAAGCCCTGTTGATTCCCATGCCCATTGTAGAAATGCTGTTTGAGTGAGTGGCCATGGACTTAGTGGGCCCCCTTCCGAAAAGCATTGCTGGATTTCAGTATGTGCTGGTCAACATGGACTATGCCACCCATTTCCCTGAAACAGTACTGCTACGGAGCATCACTGCCCAAACATTCGCTGACGAACTTGTGAAGGTCTTCACCTGTGTGGGCCTGCCCTGGGAAATCCTCACCGACCAGGGCACCAACTTCACCTCCTGGCTGCTGCGGCAGGTGTGCAGCCTCCTGGGGATTAATAAGCAGCTGTGCACCTCCATCTACGATCCGCAAACCGATGGCTTGGTTGAACGGTTTAACCGTACCCTGAAGGACATGCTGCGCAAGTTTCTCCTAGACAACCTACACCGGTGGGATCAGCTACTCCCGTCCTTGCTTCTGGCCATCCGTCAGGTACCCCAATCCTTCACCAAATTCCCCCCCTTTGAGCTATTGCAGGGGTGGCCAACCTGAGCCTGAGAAGGAGCCAAAATTTACCAATATACATTGCCAAAGAGCCACACTAATACATCAGCATCCCCTCCCCATTAGCTCCCCACCCACCGGCAGCCCTGCCGATCAGCACCTCCCCCTCCCTCCCTACACTTCCCGATAAGCTGTTTCGTGGCATGCAGGAGGCTCTGGGGGGGAGGGGAAGAAGCGAGGGCATGGCAGGCTCAGTGGAGGGGCAGGGAGGGGTGGAGTGGTGGCAGGGCCTGTGGCAGAGCCAGGGACTGAGCAGTGATCACCCTCCGGCACATTGGAAAGTTGGCACCTGTAGCTTCAGCCTCGGAGTCAGTATCTATACAAGGAGCTGCATATTAACTTCTGAAGAGCCGCATGTGGCTCCGGAGCAACAGGTTGGTCACCCCTGAGCTATTGTATGGATGTTGCCTGTGGGGACTGCTGGACCTAATGCATGAGACATGGGAGCAAGCCCCATCACCAACCCAAGACCTCCTGAAGTACGTCCTCCAGCTTCAGGAACACCTCACTTGGGCAGGAGCCCTAGCTCAGGAAAACTTGAAGGAAGTTCAGGCCCAAGCCTATAACTGGGACACGCAGATCTGAAACTTCAAACTCAGTGATCAGGTCCTGCTCCTCCTGCCCTCAAGCGACTCAAAGCTACTGGCCCATTGGCAAGGGCCCTATGAGGTGGTCCAAAAAGTCGAGCCCATCACCTATGAGATCAACCAGCTCAACTAGCGCAAGAAAACTCAACGATACCATGCCAACCTCCTGAAGCTCTGGCAGGAGCGAGAGGGCCTAGTAATTAATCCTGCCTGCTGGAGCCAGAGCTGGGCTCCCGTGCACCCCTGACACAAGACCCTGCTGGACCCCAGCTCAGGGAGACACTTACCGAGGAGCAACGTACGCAGACCCAGTGCCTCCTGCAGGCATTCCCATGAACTTTAACAGTCCAACCAGGCTACATGACCCTAGTTCATCATACCATTCAGACGAAGCCTGGGGTGGTGATCTGGGGACCGACAAGGCTCTTGCCGCACCACATACAGCAAGTCATCGAGGAGGAAGTACAGGCTATGCTGGACCTGGGAGTCACTGAACCATTGCAGAGTGAATGGCGCAGTACCCAACCCCAATGGAACATAGTGCTTCTGTATTGACTTTAGACATAGAAACACAACTTCAAAATTTGGTGCATACCCAATGCCCTGTGCAGATGAAGTACTGGGCCATTTACGGGAGGCCTGCTTCCTCACACTCTTGATCTGAGCAAAGGGTACTGGCAAATTGCCCTCGACCTTGCCTCCAAGGAAAAGACCGCATTTGCCACCCCCACGGGCCTGTATCAATTTACTCGAATGCCCTTCAGTTTCCATGGGGCACCAGCAACGTCTCAATGGCTGAAGGACCGCATCCTCCAACCCCACCAAGACTACACTGCAGGATACCTAGATGATGTGGTTATTTAAAGCCACCATTGGGAGGACCACCTAGAGCAGGTAGCTGCGGTCCTGAGGTCCCTGCAGGCAGCCAGGTTGATAGCCAATCCAAAAAAATGCCACCTTGGATGGCAAGAGATCACATATCTCAGGTACACCATCAGGAGAAGACAAGTGAAGCCCCTCATGGGAAAGGTTCAGGACCTGGCGGCCTGCCCACCGCCCACCACGAAGCACCAAGTGCTCCAGTTCCTGGGACTTGCTGGCTACTATCTGCATTTTATTCTCTGATTCATGTCCATCGCAGCCCCCTTGACCAGGCTTTTGACCAAGGACAGCCCCAGTGTGTGGTTTGGACCCCGGAGTGTGAAGACACCTTTCAGACACTCAAAGAGAGTCTCTGATGTGAACCTGTCCTATATAGCCCAAACTTTCACTGGGAGTTCATCCTCCAGATGGATGCCTCGGAGGTAGGACTTGGGGCCGTCCTGTCCCAGGAGATTGATGGAGAAGAACACCTGGTCTTGCATATTAGCCGGAAATTGTTTCTGCAGGAGAAGAACTATGCCGTGGTAGAGAAGGAGGCCCTTGCGGTGAAATGGGCTTGTGATGCCCTGCATTACTACCTCCTCAGGGGCCTGTTCACATTGGTCACCAACCACGCCTCGCTCCAGTGGCTGACCACAATGAAAAATAATAATGCGAGAAAAATGAGCTGGTACCTGGCACCATATGCTTTTACTGTTCGCCATAGGGCATGTAAGGACCACGTAAATGCAGACTTTCTGTCCCACCTGGGAGGTATGAAAGAGTCTGGCCCTGATGAGCGACAGCCAGACTTGAGGAGGATGTGTGTAGAGAGGCGGTGTGGTCCTCTGCCACCCTGAAGAGGGACAAGCCCCTCCGGACACCAAAGTGGGTGGAGCCAGCGAGTCCTGCCCCTGTCACCCAGAGGTCAAGACACAGGACAGGAAGTATAAAATCCCAACCCCAAAGCTCACTGGAGGAGCAGCCGCCAGGGAGGCCAGATGCCTGCAGCCTACCTCCTGGTTGGGAGACCCCAGCAACTGGCAGCGGACCCGAAGACTGACCCGCCTGACCAATGCCTGATGCTGACCACAGCCCAGAGAAGCTGCCAAACCTACCCCTCACCAGTTACCCAGCGGAGCCCATGATGTTTGACCCCCTCCCCTAGAGGACACCATCCAGACCCAGGTACCTCTAGAGGGGCAGTTAGGAAGTAGCCTGGGGGCAGTCGACCCTAGTCTGGCTGTAGCACTGCCAGAGCCTATGTTAGTGTGTTGCAGCCAGGATCCCCACTGGCTCAGCAGCAGGCCTTCTGCCACTGCTAGGGCCCCAGGCTGGGATGCAGTGAAGTGGGTGGGTCTGCGGCCCCCCTGCTACCCAATTTGTGGGTGGCAGTTACCCTCTCTCCCAGGCCCTTCTGAGCCAAAAGCTGGGCTGGTTGTTTACCTGCATTTGCTCAGCCCCTGTCCAAGGGCCTGAGCCATTGACTCTGTGTTGCCCCCCTCTCCAAAACCCAGGACTGGGGCCCTCTAATTATATAGCTGTTTGCTCAGCCCCTGCCTGAGGACCTGAGCCCTGGACTCACTACTGCCCGTCGACCACAGGACAGGGGTGAATAACTGTCTGTGTTTGCCTCTACTGCTACCACAGCGAGAGACTCCCACGGCTAGGCTAATTCCCCATCAACAACTGGAAGTAAGTACGGAGGCAGTGCGGTCCCCTGCTGCCCCGGAGAGGGATGAGCCTCAGCCAAACCCCTCTACAGCCTGATAGAAGAAGTCTGTAGCTAAACTTCTAAATAAATATTCTGCTCAGCTCCATGGGGTGGTTCACCTATACAACTGCAGTACCATAAACTCACAGCTATGAGTCACACCATTCACCAGTCAGGTCATAATGGACTCCAGTGCAGGATGTCCATGAGGGAGTGTCTACACTTTGAGCTGGGGGTATAATTCTCAGCTCAAGGACACACAACTGCACTAGCTCTGATCAAGTCAGCTTGCTAAAGCCAGAGCATAAAGCGCTAGCCATCCCAATTGTGTGCCCATCCAAGATGCTAGGCACATACTTGGGGGAGCTAGCCCCTCCTGCTGCCAAGGCTGCGCTCTATTTTTAGCACGCCAACTCAGTCAGAGCTAGCGTATGTCTCCCCAAGCTGTGAATTACACCCCAAGCTCTAACTGTAGATGTACCCTGAGAGTTGTGGTACACCAGTTACTTGTAGGTATTTGGTGGCGTGCTATGCATACTACAAGCTCAAAGGCAAGAACTCTAAATGTTCCAAGCTCTAGGTGCTACATTCCAGCCACTCACAAACTTGTATTGAATAGATGAAGTGTCTTTACTGGCGCTGGCAGGAAATAAATGTTGCAAATACCCTAGGCACAAAGAAGTCTCAATAGCACTTTGTACCACCAGGTAGCTTAGCTTTTATCGCAACAAATTAGTTAAGGCCCCATTTTCCCATTTGCTCAAGACAATATTCAGTGATTGAGAGATGAGAATATTAAGGTGTATACAGTTATTATAGCCTATACTTATCCTGACACACTCCAGTGAGATGGAAGAGCTTATTCCATTATCAGAAAGTGTGTCCAGATTGGACAGCGTGACCCAGACAGAAACTGGAAAATGACCTGCAAATTTCCATGAGATTCACAGGGGTCAAGTAGGAAGTGGCTGGTAGGGAAAAACAAGGTAACGGGAGCTCCAGGGGATCCCTCATGCCTCCAGCCTCTTCACCCTTATGCCCCAGTCTACTCAGTTTGACCCTTTCAGCTCTCTGCCAGCAAGGTCTTGAGGCGTCCAGCTGCCTTCTCCTCCTTCCTCAGCAGTACCAGGCTGGCTGATTACCTACAGGAGTGGAGAGCAGAGGAGGAAAAAGAAACAGTCTTCCTGCTCTCAATGCTGGTACCACAGCACCCTCCAGTAGCAAGGCAGAATCACTGAAGGAGAAACTCCACTGGGTACCAGCAGCCCTGCTGGCTGTGAGAGAAAATGAAGCTGGCGCTGGAACAATGGAATCTGACAAAAAATTAGAGCTGGTTGGAAAATGAAATTTCCATTCTGCAGGAAGTTCCAACATTTTGAAATTTGTTTTCATTCTGAATTGGAATGAAAAACTGAAATTTCTAAGTTTCCCATGGAATAGAAATTCCATTCAGAACCACTGAAACATTTTCTTTCCACAATGTCAAAATGTTTCATTTCAATAAGGTAAAAGCATTTTGTTTCAATAATGTCAAAATACATTTAATATAAAATATTAAATCAATATAAATATAACATAACATTAACATATTATAATATAAAGTCTAAATTAAACATCTTGACATTATCAACATGAAAGAAGTTGAAAAACTGATGACATTATTGAAACACAATGATAAATTTGAAATGCACCATTTTAACTATCTTACATCAAAAATTGTCAAAAGCGACATGTTTCTGCAATTTTTTTCACTTTTGACAACTCTGCATTTTCCAACAGAAAATTGTTGTACTTTTTTTTAACCTTCTCTACATAAAATCCAAGCCAACCATTCTTATTTTCAAGAGTTTAAATAAGGAAGTAAGACAACAGTTTAGGCCCTGAAGCTTGAGAAAACCTGCAAGAGCAAAGCAATATAGTACTTCCTAAATCATTTCCCAGGGCCAGTTCAGTAAGGTGACACAATGGTAACTCACCATACTCCTCAGGTCTAGTTTCTGGTGTGCCACACTCCCACCCTTGTTTCAAGTGTCCCATCAGCCAGAGTTCAATCCTGTGGTCTGCAGTCCCATAAGGAGCCCCTCCGTGGTACTTCCATCTTCTGGCCCTAGTAGTTGCCTCCTGCTTGCAGGCTACTCCTTGGTTTCCACATGCAGCCATCTTCCAGGTTGCTTTCCACAACCTGCTGCTCACATGCGCTCTACCTGTGATTGATCCTAGTGCCCCCTCAATGTCATTTTCCTCTTACTGTTCACTCAAAATCACAGAGTCCTCTACCACAGTGGTTCTCAAACGGTGGGTTGGGACCTCAAAGTGGGTCATGACCCTGTTTTAATGGGGTCACCAGAGCTGGCGTTAGACTTGCTGGGGCCTGGGGTTGAAGCAGAAGCCTGAGCTCTACTGCCCAGGTCTCAAGCCCTTAGACTTCAGCTTTGCCTCCACACCCAGGGCAGTTGGGCTCATGCTTCAGCTTTGTCCACCCTACCCAGGCAGTAGGACTTGGGAGGGCTCAGGCTTCAGTCCCCCCTCCTGTGTCATGTGGTAATTTCTGTTGGCTTGGGGGACAGAAGGGGGTCGCAGTGCAATGAAGTTTGAGAACCACTGCTTTTTACAGGCCAGATATTGGACTGGGTCCCCCTATCCCTCACAATGGCCTGTGACACAATCCTTTTCTTTAGGAGGAGAGAGTATCACTAATGAGCCAGCGGGTTCACTATGAGAGGAAAACCCAGATTCAAGATTGCAGCATCCCCTTGCACAAGTGCACAGTATTGCCATCCACAAAAGTTAAAAAATCAAAAGTCAGACTACAAAAAATCATGAGATTGACCCTAAAATCATTAGGGTTTTGTTTGGGGGTGTTTGGGTTTGGGTTTTTTTTTCACATTGTATGTTGTTTCTAGTCTGTCTTTGGATTTTTTAAGTCCCCCTGTTCCCCGCCCCCCATGTGTGTGCAACAATTACAATATTGCCAGCTCTCCCAAATATAGAAAGTAAGGTGATTTTGTCCCACACTGCAGGAGCTCTCACGGCAAGATCAAATGACAACGATTTGTATAAAATGTAGCCTGATGGTGTGGAGCATCCAGATTCTCCCTAAACCCCAAAACTCTAATTGTGTATGTCCCCCCAGCCACAATTCAGCTCAGATCCCCCATCCCTAGATCGTCCCTTGCCCCTCAGTGCACCTCTGCTCCTCCTGCAGCTTCACCCCTTCCCAGGTCTGGGAGTATTTGCATCAGGATCCCCATTCTCCCCCTTTCCAGGCCTCAGTTGTGGGGGGAGAGATATCTCAAGCTTCAGTCCACTCCCATTCCCAGTCCTTATGTTTTAGGGATGCAGAGGGGGAAGGGGGAGCAGAGAGCAGACTGACTCATTTTTTGCAGAAGGAGTTCGGGAATGGAGCAGCCTCAAGCTGCTGGCCTCTTTCTCATTTCCTTTTCCCTCCAGTGAGAATGTTATCTCTTCCCTAGCAGGCAGGGAAATAAGGAAAGTAGCCAATCAGAGCAAGGCTGAAAATTGTGTGTGGGCTGAAGTTTCTTAAGTCTTGGCCCAATTATCTCCAGCAGGGGTCAAAATCACATTACTATTGATTAAATTGTGAGAGTTGACAACATTGGCTGCATGTGATGACGATGGTTTTTGCCTCCTTTCCCCCCATTCCCTGCACCCTTGTGGCCATATTCTAGCCTTTAATTATCAAAACTACAAGTTGACATCTCTCATCTTCAAAGCCTTTTCAGGTACCATTGCCCCTTTGAAATAAATGTGTGACACAAAAGTGCTGGTATGAGAACACTCTATTTCCTGGCACACAACAGAGACCTTTATCTATTGACTCCAGTGGCTAGTGTAGTTATACCATTCACTGACCTGTAAAGCAACAAAAACAAAGACCCTGCCATATAGATTTGTCTGTTTCCTGCTTATTATGAAAGGAAACTATATTCACTTACAGGTACTTTGCATCTGACGTCAGGCACAAATCACTTTTTAATGTCTTAGAACAAAATTAACTATTTGCTTAACTAGGAGGAAAGGCTTATAACACTTCACCGACAAGCTAAGCACTCCACTAAATTTGGAGAGGTTGATAATTAATGATGACACCAGAAATGTTGCTAGTTTTGAGGAGAAAGATGTAACATTTAGCCCACTTTAGTGGCCCTGTGTTGCCATTTATAGAAAAATATTTCCATAGCTTCCAAAGGACCAGTGTTTTCATCACTCAGCCCTGTGTGACCTACATAAAATATGTAAAATCAGCAAAATGTAAACAGGAAATATATTCTCAATCTGGCTCCTCAGGATCATCCATTTTCTGAAAAGAGGAAACACAGAATCATTTATCTTATGCTTAGAAATTAACAAAGCCCAGAGCCCAAGTGGGATTTTACAGGGAAAATGTATTTTGACAAATCCAATACTAAAAGGGAATAGATAGTTTACTAAGTCAAATGAAATATTAGATGCTGCTGAACATTTTAAATTTAGTTCTTATAAATATTTCCTTCTGGCATTTTCCCTTACATTTCAGCTGGGTGTCTCTGAGTGCAATACTATATATTAACAACATTTCAAATGTTCTCAGATGGCAACTTAAGCACTACAGTTGTTTTGGAGGTTGCCTGCCTTCCTGTAGTTTTAGGATTGCTATTGTGATGTTGGTCAGTATTTGAGGAGAAGGAGGAGGAATAGGATTATAAAATGAAAAATCAAGCCCAGAATGAAGAGGCAAGTCAAAGACTTTCTGAGCAATTAAAGAGATGTTCCTATCATTAGATTGCAGAAGTAAGCTCTCACATGGGACCTAGGAAAAGTATGAAACTGCAACATCGGAGTAGCACTGAGATTTCCCAAAATTAATTTTGAACCATGTTGCTTCAAAATTCACATTGTGCTAGGAACTGTTGTCCACATACCATTCAAAGGTGCTGCCAAAATCCATTCCTGGCCGGAAAATACACCCCATTTAGGAATCTGTGTGACTCTCATACATTAGTTAGTGACGTCTACATCAAGAGGAGTCTCCCTGAAACTAATAATAATGGTCATCACTTGGCATAAGGAATGAAACATGAACTTCATTTCTCTGTCAGTCTGAACTGAACTCTGTATTACCCCTGCAGCTACAGTGGGAGCAAACTATTAAAGAGTGAAACACACAATGACTTATTAGCCAGTCCCTTCAAGTGCATTGTGGTTGGTCAAACTGAATCAGAGCAACAAGTATTTCTAAAACCAGCGAAAAAAACTATATCACCAATCACAGATCTGATACCCTGTTCTAGTCTCCCATTCTCCAGTGACTGGAGGTTGAATTATGTTCACACCTTATGGTGGAATATGTTACATCACTCAACAGAAACCCGCCAGTCAATTAAGAAGAGGCAGGCACTGAGGTGAGTGTCAATCTTGGCTAAAATGATGATGGCTCCAAAACCGAGCCTTCACAGTGGAGATTAAAACTTGTAGGAAACTCAGGCCTCCAAATGGGATGAAAGAGACACCCTGTGCCAGAGACAGGAATAGCAACAGATTAAATGTATTCAGCTATTTCCATAGGACACATTGTACAAACATTAGTCTTATTGATTAACAAGATGTTAATAATTAATATGACCCTCATTACAATTTAATTAAAGGTCTTTATTAAAGCATGACCAGTAGGTATTTGGCAGGACATGTATCCTCCTGTGTGCCTTATTAACTTAATTCTTCATGATCCATGGATTGCACACAAAATTAATCATCTCAGTGTAGTAAACCTGACTAAAAGCATTTGTAACTCAACTGCAGATCATACATTAATTATAAGTCTTATTATGAGGCCACTTACTTCCAGCAAAGGTTACCTCCTCTGACAGCAGATGGCACCATGGTTTCTGTTTAGGGAAAGGTAATAAACAAAAGACTAGAAGGAAAATCTATGTAAGTAGCAACACTTATGTCCTCTCCTTATGAATTCTGAAAACTTCTTTTATAAAAGGCTGGAAACCAAACCCTCTGTCTCAGATGTTATTTGTTGTATTCAAATAGACAGCTATAGTTAAAAAACAAAAAAAGACAATACACAGTCTTACCAGTCCTGGGAGTCTGAGGCACAAGATAGAAATATTAAGGATTCTCCATCACAGTCAATTTTAAAATCAAAATTAGATGTTTTTTCTAAAAAGCATGCTCTAGGAATTTTTTGAGGGGAAGAAGGCACTCAAGGCAGAGGCAGCAAGCTAAGCTTCCCTGGTCCCCCCTGTGCCTAGGAGTCAGACATGCTGGCCACTTCCAGGAGCACATGGAGGCAGGGCAGGCAGGGAGCCTACTTTAGCCCTGCTGTGCTGCCGACCCAACTTTCAACGGCCCGGTCAGCAGTGCTGACTGGAGTCACCAAGGTCCTTTGAAAACCAGATGCCTGGCAACCCTAGCTCATCCAGCCCCAAATGCAGGGCTGGGGGGAGGGAGACCAGGGCCCACCCTGCTACACCGGGTTCCAGCCCAAGGTCCTAGAAGCAATGGGTGATCCCATCACAGGGTCAGCAGGGAAGCGTGGGGTCACTGGTTTTTCTCCCGGCAACACAGCCAAGTCAATGTTTCAATTCCCTGGGCTACTTCCTATGGGAGGCTGGTGGGGCTGCCCCGTGACTGCTGGGGCCTGGCTGCTTGTCTCCATGTTGAGCGACTCACTCTCTGCTTCCTCTCTGGATCTCTCCATCTCCCAGGGCAATGGCTGGCCTTCTCCACAGGCTGGCTCAGGGGAGTCATCATCTGCCCCAGACAGTCAAGGGCTCTGCTGGTGCTTCAGCTCCCTGGGAAGGACATCTGACTCCTTCCCTGTTCTGTCCCCAGCTGAGTTACAGGCCCTGCTCTTACATTTCCTGCCCCCTCCCACGTACTTCCTGCAATGGGGACAGAGTGAGCTTAGCTAAGTCAAGCAAGGTGAGTTAACCCCCTCTGTCTCGGAGTGCGGCACATGCACCCCCTCATGCCCATCTCCGACTGGAGGTGGCAGATTCATCTTCCCCAACCTGGAGAAAAAAATATGCCTTGAGTGTGCATTTCCAGTTTCATGTCCAACTGAGAAGGCGTATGGCTGGAGGGTCAAATACCACCTCATTAATCATGGGTTGATCTCTTTTGCAATATGCAGCTACATCAATGGGAAGCGGTTGGTCACTGGCATAAAGGGAGCTCCCAGCAGATAATACCACAAGGCTTCTATGGCCCACTTGACAGTGAGGGCCTCCTTTTTTATTACAGAGTAATTCCACTTGTGGGGAAACAACTTTCAACTTATGTAAATCACGGGGAGCTCCTCTCCCTCAACTTTTTGGGAGAGAACCACTCCCAGCCCCACTTCTGAGGTGTCAGTTTGAAGGATGAACTCACAAGAGAAGTCGCAGTTGAACAGCCCAAGTTCTTGCACAAGTAGTCTTTAAGTGCCTGGAAGACTCAGTCACAGTCTTCTTACCAGCAAATTTGTTTGGGGACTGTCCTTCTTCAGCAGTACGGTAAAGGGGGCTGCAATCGATGAGAAGTTGGGGACAGCAGGAGTAATAGCCCGCTAACCCAAGGAACTGTTGCCTTCTTGGTTGATGGCAATGGATAGGTCTGAGGGGCCTGGACTTTACCAACAAGGGGATGGACTTGGCTGCACTCCAGGGTGTATTTTAGATAGGTGGTCTCTTCCCAGCCTAGTTTGCATTTGGTGGAATTCACAGTGGGCAAGGTGGCACATAGGGCTTGGAGAATAGCTGCCACTTGGTTGAGGTGGTTTCCTCCGTTACCACTATACATGACCACACCATCCAAGTAGGTGGCAGCAAAAGTGCCATGAGGGTAGGATGTGGTCCATCAAAGTGCTAAAAGGTGACTGGAACCCCATAGAGCCTGAATGGTATCCTGTAAATTGGTATAGTCCCAATGGAGTGACAAAGACCATCTTCTCCTTGGAGGCTGCATCCAGCAGAATCTGCCAGTACCCTTTTGTGAGGTCTAGGGTGGTAATGTAGTGAGCATCACCAAACCAACTGAACAATTCGTCAGCTCAGGGCATCGAGTACGCATCTAACTTTGATATCAAGTATCAGAGGGGTAGCCGTGTTAGTCTGGATCTGTAAAAGCAGCAAAAAGTCCTGTGGCACCTTATAGACTAACAGACGTTTTGGAGCATGAGTTTTCGTGGGTGATGTATGTCGGATGCATGTAGTGGAAATTTCCAGGGGCAGGTATATATATGCAAGCAAGAAGCAGGCTAGAGATAATGAGGTTAGTTCAATCAGGGAGGATGAGGCCCTCTTCTAGCAGTTGAGGTGTGAAAACCAAGGGAGGAGAAACTGGTTCTGTAGTTGGCAAGCCATTCACAGTCTTTGTTTAATCCTGAGCTGATGGTGTCAAATTCGCAGATGAACTGAAGCTCAGCAGTTTCTCTCTGAAGTCTGGTCCTGAAGTTTTTTTGCTGCAGGATGGCCACCTTAATATCTGCTATTGTGTGGCCAGGGAGGTTGAAGTGTTCTCCTACAGGTTTTTGTATATTGCCATTCCTAATATCTGATTTGTGTCCAAGTTCTAGAAGAGGGCCTCATCCTCCCTGATTGAACTAACCTCGTTATCTCTAGCCTGCTTCTTGCTTGCATATATATACCTGCCCCTGGAAATTTCCACTACATGCATCCGACAAAGTGGCTATTCACTCACGAAAGCTCATGCTCCAAAATGTCTGTTAGTCTATAAGGTGCCACAGGACTTTTTGCTGCTTTAACTTTGATATGGTGCCCGTCCTCCTAAAGTCTATACAGAACCTGAGGGTCCCATCAGGTTTCAGAACCAGAATGATGGGGCTGTGCCATTCCCTCTGGGACTCCTCAGTTACCCCAAGCTCTATCATGGCTTGGACCTCCTTCTCCATTGTCTCTTGCATTCGCTGCAGTAGAGGCCAAGTGTTCTCATGGACTATGTTTCCCGACACTGTCAGGATTGTGTGCTGCATGAGGGTGGTTTGTCCTGACTGGGCCCTGAAGGTCTTGGGGAAGGCTTTCAGCAGACTACTGACTTGCTTCTTTTGTTCAGGAATCAGAGTGTCTCTGATTTGGGATTCCTCAGTGTCTGTCGGGACTGAGACCTGTGGACCAAATTCCGGTTTGGGGCTATGCAGAATAATCATCAGACCCCATCCAGATCCTGCAAGGGTTTTAAGAGGTTCATGTGATAAATTTGTCATTTCTTTCTCTTGTCCAGCTACCAGATCTCATAGTTACTGTGCCCCACCCAGCAGATCACTTCATAGGACCTCTGCCTTTGGGCAAACAGTTTTGATTCCTCAGAGGGGAGCAACAGGAGAACCCTAACCCTGGGCTCAAAGACCCTTTCCCAGGCCCTGTGGTTATAAGCAGGCTCCTGTGACTTCTGAACATTGTAGAGGTTGTCACATAGTAAGGCACCCACCTTCTCCAGATGGTCCCACAGTTGGAGGATGTACTGCAGGAGACCTTGCCACAGGGAAGGTGCCTGCTCTCGGCTCTCACACACCAGGTCCAGGAGTCCCCATGGCAGCCTCCCATAAAACAGCTTAAATGGAGCACTTGGTTGATGATTGGAGAACTTCCTGAATTGCATATAGAAAAAAGGAGGATGAGCTGGTCCCAATAGCAGAACTCCCTTGGGGAAAACCTCCAGAGCATGACCTTGAGGGTTCTATTGAAATGTTAGACTAAGCTGTCAATATGAGAGTGATATACAGCCTTCTGCATCATCTTAATGCCCAGCAGATCACAGACTTCTTTGAGCAGCCTCAAATTAAAGTTTGTCCCCAGGTCTGTCACGATTTCTCAGGAGAGGCCTACTTGAGCAAAGACCTTTAATATCTTGGCTGCAATAGTCCAGGCTGTGATGTTCCAGAGGGGGATTTATCCAGGGAAGCTGATAGTGTAGTCCATGATCACCAAAATGTACCTGAAAATGGTGATGGTCTCCTCAAGGGGTCCCATGTGGTCCACGGCAATCCTCTAGAAGGGTACCCCCACAATAGGTAGTGGGACTTGATGCCTTTGGTGCTCTCCATGGAATGATGAGCTGGCATTCTGGGCAAGAGCTGCAAAAGTCTGTTACTTCCCAATGGATTCCTGGCCAGAAAAAAGTGCACCAAAATTCAGGCCATTTTCACATGATCCAAATGTCCGGCAGTGGGGATGTCATGGGCAAACCTCATGACAGCTCACCTGTGGCACTGGGGGACTACAAACTGAATTTGGGCCTCTTATGTCTATGAGTCGCAGTCACTTGGTATAGGTGGTCCCTCTTTAGCTTAACCCGGGGGTATTGCATCACTAGTCAGGGCTCCGTGACCCTCCCACTTGCGTAGGGTCTTCTCACTGGTCTCGGCCAAAATCAGCTCCCAAGTTTGGAAGATCCTCCTTGTGTTGGTGAACAGGGTCTGCCTCCTTGTCCAGGTGGTTGAGCTTGCTGTCCCGGGTTTCCTTGACATCAGTGCTGGTATTACCAGATGTTTCCCTCATTTCCTCGAGGAGTTCCCCCTTAAATGCAGGTTCCAGGTTGTCTGGCTCAGGAATTATGGTGAGTAGAACCTTCACAAATCCTGTCCAATCACAGTCAAGGATGACCAGGTAGGCGAACTTTGAGACCAAGCCTACCATCATAATTCGGGTCTCATCATTCATAGCCACAGCGACATGCACACTGGGATATGGCTTCACATCTCCATGGATTCAATGTACACAGATGACTTCTTTCTGCGGATTTGAGTTGGGGATGCGGCCTCAGCATGAGTGTCTGTCCATGAAAGCAGCAATCTTACCCCATCAATTTCCACAGGGATCATCAGCTTACCAGAGGGTTGTTTCCAAGCCTGAGCCTTCCTTGTCCAGACTTGTCTGAAGTCACAGTTCATCGTGAGGCACTTTCAGCAGAGGTGGCCATAATGGCCACAGGTGAAACACAGGCTGATTTCAGGCCGCTTGGGGCAGTCTCTAGGACTTGTCAAGAAGGTCGGGTTTGCAGGGACCCGGGTTTCCATCATTAGATCAGTGGGCTCTGTGGCCCCCTTGATGCTCTGGGCAACTGCTGCCAGTACACGGGATCACTCTCCACTTCTTCTCTGGGTCTCTCACTTGGTCCTGGCCATGGCCCTGCCCGTTGTTCCTCTTTTGGTTGCAGTTTGCCAACTGGGCTTTTGGCAGCCATAAAGTTCTCCATCAAGGTGATTGCCTCTCTCAGGGGCCCCAGCTGATGGTGGAGGACCCATGCCCTTCCTTGTGTCAGTAGGATGTGAATACATTGTTCCAGAATTACCCGTTCAGCAACCTCGACCCCAGTGTGCCGCTTGGGTTGGAGCCACCATCAATAGGCATCCTTCAGCTGCTGTACAACCATTCACAGTCTGCCCCCAAGGGGGTACATCGCTCCCTGGAACCACTGCCATTGTGTAATGTCCAGAGTGTCAAGCATTGCCCTTTTCACTTGAGTGTAGTCTTGGGCTGTAGCTTGCACTGAGCCTGTCAAATATGGTGCTAGGAGGATGGTGCTGCCAAGGAGACCTGTTTTAATGTGACCAGAAAGGCCTCCAGGTCATCATTGAGCCCTATTTTGGGCATATCAGGGCATGGGCATATCAGGGACCCTCTGCTCTGGGGCCTGGTGTCGTGGCGGCTGCAGCACGGCAGTGATCTGTTACAGGCAGTGCTGCTGCTGCTCCTCATGCTGGCTCCCCAGTTCTCGAATCAGCTGCAGTTGTTTGTTTCTCAGCTGCTGGAGGAGCTTCTGTTGCTGGGCAGCCTGTTGCTGTTGATGGCTCTCAGCAAGCCACTTTATCGACTTCTCTTTCTCCATCAGGGTGGGAGGGAAAAACTCCCTGTCTCTCTCCAGCAAGTGACTCGGGTTCACATTTCATCCGTCCTCTTACCTCAGGGGCGGGTTGTTGCCCACATTCTCCACCATTTTGTAAGCTTCCTGGGGTCTCAGGGTCAGGGCAACCCCTTTGGTGGCAGTGGGGAATAAGTGCTCATGCCAGGTGGGTCGATCAGGTGTCCTGGTTTTCAGGAGATCAATGGACAAGTGGTAGCTCAGGCCTCCTGGACGGGGCTAAGCCTGTAAGCAGTCTGTGGCTCTGGCCTCCTTGCCTAGGGGTTAGGGCTCATTCAGCCCCAAGTGCAGGGCTGGGGGTAGGGGAACCTGCACTGACCCTGATCCACCGGGTCCCAGCCCAGGGCCCTAGAAGCAATGGGTGATCCTGCCACAAGATAAGTGGGGGGGGTCACTGCCTTGTGTCCCAGCAACACAGCCAAGTCAATGTCTCGCTTCCCTGGGCTACTTCCTATCAGTGCCTGGTGGGCCTGCTGCACAGCTGCTGGGGCCTGGTACCTCGTCTCCGCATTGAGCAGCTCATTCTCTGCTTCCTCTGTCAGTCTCTCCATCTCCCGGGACAGCAGATGGCCTTCTCTCCAAGCTGGCTCAGGGGAGTGATCGGCTGCCCCAGCCAGTCGAGGGCTCTGTTGGTGTTTTGGTTCCCAGGGAAGGACGTCTGGTTCCTTCCCTGGTCTGGCCCCAACTGAGCTGCAGGACACTGCTCTTACACTTCCTGCTCGACCCCCATACTTCCTGGGATGGGGCCAGGGCTGGGTTAGCTGAGCCCAGCAAGATGGATTAACCCACTGTGTTCTGGAGTGAAAGCACTCTGCCTCACTACACACATTTCTATATATTCCTTTTTCATATAACGTAAACCTTGTGCCTCCCCAATTTTTTTAAAAGCTTGGTTTTCTAGCTAAATGGAAAATTAGTATTAGAAGAATCCCCCAAGCAAGGCTGTTTCAAGCATGTACATATATAGTATGGATATACCTACACATGGTACGTATATACATTTTTTTAATTGGAAATTTTCTGTCTCCACCTCTCTGCTCCTTTTTCCATAGTCTTTCTGTGTTTGTTTTTCACTTCAAAGGATCTCCACTCTTTTTTACTCTACTTTTTCTAATGGATTTTTCATTGACCCCTCTCTTGCTTAAGCAGAGTGCCAAATCAAAAACATTCACGTTCAAGTAAAAATTAGGAAGTGGTAGTGTTTTTTTAACACCATGCTGATATTTTAAACAAAATACATATACAACCCGTGATTCAAGTAAACTGACCTAAGATTTGGATAGCAAATCTATATGAAAAAGAGAATGTGACTGTTAATAGCCCCGTGCAAACAATCCATTCATTTACCTTCTAAACTTCTTCTCTCTCTACATTTAAACTGCATGTATAAGAGACACTAGCTTTCCAATGGTGATGGAAAGATCTGCCTTAGGATAATCCACAACTGCACCCAAACACAGACAGCATGGTCAGCAGCCCATTGCAAAGGGACAGAAACTTGCTACCTTCAGCTCTGGAAACAAAAGATCTCTGTCCAGTGAGTATAATAAGCAACTACATTACCCTAGCTTGAAAAAGAATGAAACAGCCTCATCTTCCCAAAGGCAGACACGATTGCTGAATATTAGCCACAGTAGATTTTTACTAACAATTCAGATTTATATTTTTAAATCTCTAAAAATAGAGGCCTATAGTAGCTTACAGAACAAAGAACTAAATTACACAAAAGAATAGAAATAATACTGAACCAGCTGTAAAAATCTGTTTTGCCTGCAAGTCTCCATAAGCAGCGGCGGCTCCAGGCACCAGTGCTCCAAGTGCATGCCTGGGGCGGCAAGCCGCGGGGGGTGCCCTGCCGGTCCCTGCGAGGGCAGCAGTCAGGCAGCCTTCGGCGGCGCGCCTGCAGGAGGTCCGCCAGTCCTGCAGATTCGGCGGCAATTTGGCAGCAGATACGCTGAAGCCACAGGACCGGCGGACCTCCTGCAGGCAAGCCGCCAAAGCCAGCCTGCCTGCA
The DNA here is from genome assembly GCF_016161935.1 of Mauremys reevesii. Lineage (NCBI taxonomy): Eukaryota > Metazoa > Chordata > Testudines > Geoemydidae > Mauremys > Mauremys reevesii. The sequence continues at coordinate 109,807,936 of NC_052626.1, forward strand.
GTGCTTAACCAAGAGATGGTGTTGAAGAGACCATATCAACAACTTCCCCCTGATAGACTACTATAATTCTGCCCACATCAGGTATTCATGTCACTGCCCCTGGTGACAGATGAGTGGATCTCATATATACTTGAACCCAGTTTCACTCTTCTTTGTTCTTCCATAACCAAATATGGAAAAGGGCACCTTTTTCTACTAATTAATAACATTAAACATTTTGTATAGGAAAACCAGATCACCATGAATAGATCCATTAAACAGAGCAAGCAAATAAATGGGGAAACAACAGTCCCTGTTGTATATGGGAAATGCCTGAATTCAGCTCTCCACAGAGCAAATTTTAGAAAGATAGGTGTAGTAGTAATGTATCTTTGGACTCACACTTGTAGCAGAAATGACTGCGTAATAAAATGAGTTATACACAGTGTGACCCTGAGCACCCAGGTATTCAGACCCTACACACTAGTTTAATAATCTTTGTACAAAATATACCTTCTGAGGCATCATTTAAAAACTAATTAGTCATTGATCATTTCTATCCTAGTGTGATGTATGTATGCCATGTGTATGAAGAGTTATAGAAACATGCAGAAATTATGATTAAAATAAGTTTTAACCAGGCACGTCGGGGGGGATTTGGTAAACAGGTCTGTCCTAAGCAAAGGAATGTGGGTTTACCTCAATTTAAATATAAATTCTAATCAGGACCATCAAGACAGTAGGGGGAAGAGAGGGCAGGAAAGAGAAGAATTTACATTTAAGCTAACAAGTGGGGGAAGAAAGATCATGGACCTTCCTTCTCCATCAGACTCCATGTTGCCTCCCTCACAGCTTGAACAAACTTTACTTTGAAGGGTAACCTTCAGAAGAATCCATTTCAAAGGTGAAGTGAACTATAAAAGAAAGGAGCAGAAAACCCCAAGAAGAAAAAGGAACCTGCACTTTGGGGCTTCTGAAGGAACTCCTGATGGGGAGAGGGGAGGTGTTGGTCACCCACCATTGTACTGGAAGACTGTGCATGAGAAAAGCCATCTTGAACAGAGCCTTGCTAGATTAAGTTTTAGACCTTTAGATATGCATTTTCACTTTTATATGTTTGTAACTATTTCTAACTTTATCTCTTATACTTGAATTCACTTAAAATCCTATCTACTTTTGTTAATAAACTTGTCTTGCTATTAAGCTAAACCAACAATCTTGTATTTGAATTAAAGTATTAGTTAACTCCAGTTAATGCGGCAAGTTAGTGGGTTTTGTCTTTTTAAAGGGACAAATGGATTTTATTATTCCTCTGAATGTTCCAGGAAAGGGATGGACCTTGCAGAGCACACACGTTTGGAAAAGTTCAGGATCGAGGCTGTGTTGAGGTCACCTGCTAACATTAACCAAGTCTGATAAGACAAGAGTGTGTCAGTGATAACTGCTGGGGGAAGACTGTTGATTTCAAAATGGTTGAGTCAGAGCTGTACAGCCTACAGAACATGAAGTGCATGCTAGCTACTGTTGCTGTGTCCCCCTGGCAGGAAGCCACAAATAGCAGAAGCATTTGGGGGCACTCAGGATTATAATACAAGCGATGACAAAACTTCTCATTGATCTGAATTGCAGCCTGGAATATAGGACACAGGTACTAAGGAAACAGGATATAGCTTTGGCACAAGTAGATTTGCAGTCCAAACCTACTAAATAAACTAAGTTATTTCAGGCTTTCCAGTATGCATTACAATATGATGATACTAAGTCATGATGTTGGCATATAGTGTGAGGACACATTTTTGCAGTGTTGCAAAATCATTGGTATGACATTTCCTGTTTCTGTCATTGTAAAGAACAAAGGAAACTTTAGAAATGTCTTGTGCAATGAGAATAACTACTACATGAATACATCCTAAATTCAGTACCAGGCAAGCTGGATGAAACTACAGTATGGAACAGAATTATCAGACAAATAGATCAACATGATATGTTAAGGAAGAGTCAACAAGGCTTTTGTGAAGGGAAATCATGCCTCACCAATCTCTTAGAATTCTTTGAGGGTGTCAACAAACATGTTGACATGTTGACATGAGTGATCCAGTGGATATAGTATACCTGGACTTTCAGAAAGCCTTTGACAAGGTCCTTCACCAGAGGCTCATAAGCAAACTACACAGCCATGGGATAAGACGAAAGATCCTCTCATGGATCAGTAGCTGGTTAAAAGTAGGAAACAAAACATAGGAATAAATGGACAGCTTTCATAATGAATTGGGGTAAACAGCTGAGCCCCACAGAGATCTGTACTGAGACATAAGCTGTTCCAAAAATTCATAAATGACCTGAAAAGGGGAGTGAATAGTGTGGTGGCAAAGTTTGCAGATGATACAAAATTACTCAAGATAGTTATGTCCAAAGCTGAGTGCAAACAGTTACAAAGGGATCTCACAAAATAATGTGTCTAGGTGACAAAATAGCAGATGAAATTCAATGATAATAAGTGCAAAGTAATGCACATTGGAAAAAATAATCCCAACTATACATATAAAATGATGGGATCTAAATTAGCTGATACCACTCAAGAAAGAGATCTTGGATTCATCATGGATAGTTCTCTGAAAATATCCACTCAACATGTAGGGGCAATCAGCATAGCTAAAGGAATGTTAGGAACCATTAGGAAAGCAATAGATAATAATAAAGAAAAGATAATGATGCCACAATATAAATCCATGGTATGCCCACACTTTGAATACTGCATTCAGTTCTGGTCATCCCATCTCAGAAAACACATATTAGAACTGGAAAAGGTACAGGGAAGGGCAACAAAATGATTAGGGGTATGGAACAGATTACATACAAGGAAAGATAAAGAGAGGTGGGTTGTTCAGCTTAGAAAAGAGACAAATAAGGAGGGATATGATAGAGGTCTATAAAATCATGAATGAGGTGGAGAAAGTGAATAGGGAAGTATTATTTACCCCTTCACATCACACAAGAACTAGGTGCCAGCCAATGAAATTAAGAGGCAGCAGGTTTAAAACAACAAAGGGAAGTAATTCTTTGCACAACGCAGAGTCAACCTGTGGAACTCATTGACAGGGGATGTTGTAAAAGCCAAAAGTATAACTGGGTTCCAAAAAGAATTAGATACGTTCATGGAGGTCCATCAATGGCTATTAACCAAGATGGTCAGAGGTGCAACCCAATGCTCTGGGTATCCCTAAATCTCCAATAACCAGAAGCTGGGACTGGATGATAGGGGATGGATCACTCAAAATTGCCCTGTTCTATTCATTCCTTTTGAAGCATCTGGCACTGGCCACTGTCAGAAGAAAAGCTGTTGGGATGGATGTACCACTGGTGTGAGCCAGTATGGCTCCTATGCTTTTATGTTCCTATGCTCTTATGACCAGTTTATAAGAAGCATATAAACCATTTGATAGTTCACAGTGTTTGAACTAGAAGCAGCCTCATTTCTAGCTCAGCTATTAGTACTTAATATTTTGTTTTAGCCCTCTAGACCAGTGTCTGTACTGTCTCATTTAACTTCCAGCAAAGATCACCTCCACTGTGCTTAAATATTGACATTCTTTACTGAGGCTTTAGAATGGCTATGTATTATCTTATATTGTAATAACGAGGACACAGAATGGACAAGTCAAATATTCACTTATATTGGATTAATGTTTACATTTGCCAAGGGACTAGCACATTAGTGTTTGAATTGTTCATGAAGAGTTCCTCAGCACTTTTTAAATACAAACCCTGTGCTATAAATTGTAGCTAACATACCATACATTCATGTGTAGTAGTTCTAACAAAGCCAGTACATTTTTAGCTGTCTCATTCATAATGAAATTAGACCTCCCTATTCCAACACATGAATCAAAAAACTTATTGGAACTGTGCCCATTAAATTAGGCGGAATGAACATAAAATCACTACTTAGCACATGTCTAGTACTAAAGCTGTTCAAACCCACTCAGTAAAGAGGTACAAACCCTTCGGATTGCCAAATTGTCTGAAAGGTGGCAGAAAAATAACACCAACACAGAATCCTACGCAGAAGAGAAGGGTCAAATCAACCCCTTAATCCTCCACACACAAACACACATATGTGCATTTGTACCAAATTTTACATGCAGTTTTGATGTTTAACAATACAGCATGTGCTTCTCTGTTTTCCTAGCTATACAACCAGGGGTGGCTCTAAGCACCAGCAAAGCAAGCACCTGCTTGGGGCAGCCAATTTGCAGGGGCGGCATGGGAGCTGAGAACCAACAGGGGGCTCTGGGAGCTGTAGTTCCTTGGTTAGCTCCTTGCTTATAGAGCCAGCCCTGGAGCAGGGAAAGAACTACATTTCCCAGCATTCCCTTGGCCACTACCAGCTGGAAAGGAAGGAGGGGGAGCTCATGCAGCAGTGTGCTGTGAGTGGAGAGTTGCACTGTGAATGGTAGGGAGACCATATTTTAACATTCAAAAAACAGGACACTCCAGGAGGAGGGAAGCCCCACCCTGCCACCATCCACTTCCTCCGACTGCCCCCCACAGAAACCCCAACCCATCCAACTTCCCTCCCTGATCACCCCCTCCTGGGACCCCTGCCCCTAACTGCCCTCCAGGACCCCACCCCCTATCTAAGCCTCCCTTCTCCTTGTCCCCAACTACCCCCTCCTGAGACCCCACCAACTTCCCCCCAGGACCCCACCCCCACCTGTCCCCTGATGAACCCCTGAGACTCTCATGTCTATCCAACCGCTGCCTGTCCCCTGACTGCCCCCCCGAACCTCTGATCCATCTAACCCCCTTCTCCCTGCCCCTGACTGCCCCCCTGAACCTCTGCCCCATCCAACCTCCCCTGCTCCCTGTTCCTTGACTGCCCCCTCCGGAACCCCCTACCCCTTCTCCAACCCCTCAGCCCCCTTACCGTGCCACTCAGACCAGCGTGTCCGTGCAGCTCCAGACATGCTGCTGCATACATGCTGCCGTGCTCCCCTGCGGAGCCCACAGCCCACACACACACACACCCAGCACCTGCCTTCCAGATTTGAACACCTCAAAACTCAGGAGTGCTCAAGCTCAGTTTGGGCAGCTGTTACTTCGTTTCTCCCAAATCAAATATACTGATCCACTGTAACTTGCTGTAGAAAAAGTAGGATAAAATTGAGCAAGAAATGCTTCCCAGTAGTTATTAGTACTGGAATTGCTATTTTCAACAGCCATTGCCTTTTTTTTGTTTGTTTGTTTGTTAAAGGAAGACAGTGATATTGCATTGGCAAATTCCCCATAGAAAGAAAGAGTGGAACAAAAGAATAATAAAGGCACCTTGACTTTTCCTCATTTATGGAGAACAGTCTCATAATATGCATCCAGATATCCTCCAATCACACAAGCTGAAAATTGTTCCACTTTACTGCAGCTCTGTAACCATATGGGAACCAATCCTGTCTGTGTTTTGTGCACATCCAAAATTCCTGCTGAATGACCCACCCTGGGAGCAAGTTACCAGTGACCCAGGGCTGCTGCGGAAGGAAGGTGCAGGTGGGGAGGGGAGCCCAGGGCTGGGGCAGCAGGATGTGTGTGGGGGGGCACTGGTGGGGGGAAAGGGGGAAGCTCAGCGCTGGGGTGGCAGGGGGTGTGGGGGGGGAGAGCCCAGGGCTGGGGCAGCAGGGGGGTGCAGGGGGGAGCCCAGGGCTGGGGCGGGGGGCAGCCACATTTTCTTTTTGCTTGGGGCGGCAAAAAACCTAGAGCCGGCCCTGTATACAACATAGAAACAATGTTAGCTCCAGTGCTGCAGCTGAAAAGCAGCCTGTATTAACATAGCTAAGGTAAAGCACTTTCAAAGCTGTTTGCACCCAACTCAAATGGTTTTCTTTGCCACTAATGGCTAAGATATCGCACCACTGGATGGGGCCATTGAACTGAGATAAGCCATGCAAGAGACGCCACAAGTTAGTTTTACACTAGCTCCTAGAACCTTCTTCTACTAATACAAACATTCTCTCTTTTGCATAGACTTTAATAAATACAATTACATAGCATCTTTCATTTAAACATCCTGAAGTCCTCCATTAACCTTATAGGCATCCATTATTTATAATTAAAAACACTAGGAAAAGTAATAGGACCTTTAAAATAAGCATTCTTAACATATCAAAAATCCCACAAAATACACTTGCCTGCTGAGAATAATTCTTATCATATATAATGAGAACGTCACCCATGACTGAAATGCAGCTACCTCACTGAGATGAAGTGTAGCTGCTATTTAAATATGCACAGCAACCATACACAAACATTCAGGAGAGAAATCTTACTCAATTTAAAGTACATGATTAATTTTTACAGAAGAAGTATGACTGGCCAGGAGACAGGGGCTAACAGCCTTACTCTGTACCATGTTGCATCACCAGTTCAATATCAAGTCAGAGAAATAGTGCCACCTACTGAACCACAGAAACACCATTTCCTGCAGCATCTAGAGTTTTTCCTGGAGGTGTATTGAACCTACTGAGCAACTGCAAACAAGGGTTACCATCTCTGCTAAAATCAGAGGCAGCATTTCCCCATGTCCTTGGGCTGGCCGGAGGCTCAGGCTCAGACCCAGTCCACACACACAATAATGGGGGTTGAACTGCTCAGGAGAGCCTCGGCTCAGATAGCAGCTATGGTGGTGGGTGAGGAACTCTCTTCCCACATTTGACCTGCTTTAACCAATGGCTGGGGTGGGACTCAGCCAGTGCCAGCATGGGTCCCACCAGAGCCTCACTGCCAGCAGAAGGGATACCATAATAGCTGAGACCATTGAAAGGAGACACTCCATGAATGACAGCTCTCTCCTACATGGCCCTGGGGAACCCCACGGATCCAGGACATCTATGGAATTGGGACACCTAACTCCATACCTAGTTCAGGGCCCCACAAGCTCCTCCCACTAGAAGGATGATGTCTTGAGAATTGCTGGGTGAACCTAAGAGTTTTCATTCCTCTCTGCCTCTTGCCTTGAAATTTTCTATGTGGAAAGACAATCTGAGTAATACAATAAATCTTTTATTTAGTTTAAGTCTCTTGGAGCTATAATATACTTTTCATTCCTCTCTGTCTCCTACTGCCCTGGGGTGTAGTGAAAAGGACATTATCCATCTTAATAAGTGCTAGCTGGCCTCCAAATCTACAGGGGTAGTGAAGACAAGTAACAGCAAATACAAGGTTGGCTGGCTTTGCAAATAGGTCATTTTTAAAGGAGACGCACTACTTCAAATTTAGTCCCTAAGTCAGCTGATCTGAAGCCATCTCTGCACTGCACCCTGTGTGCTAGGAAAAGGAGATTACCTGCCGGCCTGTAGGCTCAAAAATTATGGAAACCAGCCTAACAGTCTTGGAGGTCTGTGCTGAAAGCATTATATCCCCAGCGTCTATAAACCCTTCCATCACCAAGTTCTACCACCCTCGCTATCAGAACCATCTGGTTTTTAGTTTGGTACACAAAATCTTACAATAAGGAGAATTTATATTTGCAGAATCGAGCACTCAAAAATTAGGAAATGCCAGAATCACAATTGTCTGTGCAACCTTAATTTGCCCCCATCACTTGTGTGTATGCTTTATGAAATAGTCATTAATTACATCATTATGCACTTTTTTCTTTTTCTTTTTTTTTTTGCAGGACCCTATCTCATTCAGTGCAAAGGATGAATAGTGATCAGGGAAAGAATCAGGCTTATGTAGTGAATGAGACAGTTTTGTGCAGGACTTTCACCTCATTTATTGAAGAATTTAGGTGTGTAGTGAAAGAGACAGAGAATTGCAGAAGAGAAAGGATGGCCACATGATTACGAAAGTTGGATGCTGCCCTGAAGAACTGGATTCTATTCCTGTTTCTGCTACAGAATTCCTGCATGATCCTGGGCAAGTCACTCAAAAAATTTCAGTTAGCTACTCACTGTGAGTTCCTCATTTTCTGGGAGCCCAATTAGACACATTGGGCCCAGATTTGCAGAAGTGCTGAGCAAATAAAATGCTATAGGAATGCTATGTATTCTGAAAATATCACACTCTAGGCGTCTCAAGTTGAGCACTCAAAATTAGTGGACATTCTGGACAAGTTTGGTTTTAATATCTCTAAGCCTGAGATCCCTGTAAAATGAGGATGGTACCACCTGATCTCAAAAGGGTATTGTAAAGACGCGTTCATTAATATTTGTGAAGTAGGCAGATATTGGAGAAAGAGGACCATAAAATGCCCATGAGGAAATTAATAACTTTGTATTTAATGCAGGGTTTGAGTGGTGTGCATTAAATAAAGTTTGGGGCCACATACTGACTGAGGAAGATAAAAATAAACATTGAAAAACTAGCCTTCACTGAATGAGGCAGGAGTCCTGTGATTATGTAATTTAAAGACTGCATCATAATACAGGGAAAGAGAGAGAGAGATTGAACAATAGCCAATAAATCTTGTCCAGAAAAAACAGGCAACTTTACTTTACCTTCACTCACCATCAGTAAATCACTGGAAAAATTAAAAGCTTAACTAGATAGATATGTCTTTACATGTGTCTTAAAGTGGCCAGATTTGGGCTGTAATGGAAAAAAAGCCATAGTGAATTTCAGAGAAAAAAGCCCTCAACAGAGAATGCTCTTCCACTCCCTTCCTGGAGTTCAACTCTAAGGACACGCAATAAGAGCATCTTCACTGAATGTAGCTATAATAATGGAGAAAGGCTAACTGGAATCTGGTACGCTTTGGTCTTTACAGAAATCATAGACATGTAGGACTGAAAAGGTCCATGACAGCTCATCCAGTCCAGCCTCATGCACTGAGGCAGAACTAAGTATTAGCTAGACCTCCCCTACCAGATGTTTGTCTAATATGTTCGTTAAAATCTCCAATGATGGAGACTCCAACTAACCTAAATCTCCCTTGCTGCAACTTAAGCCAATTACTTCTTATCCTGTCCTCAGTGGATAAGAAGAACAATTTATCACCCTCCTTTTTATAACAACCTTTTACATACATGAACGCTGTTATTATGTCCCCTCTCAGTCTTCTCTTCTCCAGACTAAATAAATCAGTTTTTTTTCAATCTTTCCTTATAGGTCACACGTTCTACCTTTAATCATGTCTATTGCTCTCCTCTGGACTTTCACCAATTTGTGCACATCCTTCCCGAAGTGTGGTGCCCAGGACTGGACACAATACTCCAACTGAGGTTTTATCAGTGCTGAATAGAGTGGAAGCATTACTTCTTGTGCCTTACTTATAACACTCCTGCTAGTATATCACAAAATAATGTTGCCTTTTTTTTTGCAACAGTAGTACATTGTAGACTCATATTAGTTTGTGATCCAGCTATAGCCCCCAAACCCTTTTCTGCAGCACTCTTTCCTAGGCAGTAATTTCCCATTTGATATATGTGCAATTGATTATTCCTTCTAAGTGTACTTGCATTTGTCCTTATTGAATTTCATGCTATTTATTTCAGACCATTTCTAATCCTGTCCTCCAAAGTGCTTGTAACCCTTCACAGCCTGGTTATCTGCAAGTTTTATAAGTGTACTCTCTACGCCAGCGGTTCTCAAACTGTGGGTCAGGACCCCAAAGTGGATTGCGACCCCCCTTTGAATGGGGTTACCAGGGCTGGCTTAGACTTGCTGAAGCCCAAGCCCCACTACCCAGGGCCAAAGCCAAAGCTCGAGGGCTTCAGCCCTGGATGGCAGGACTCACACTGCAGGCCCCTGGCCTGGGGCTGAAGCCCTTGAGCTTCAGCTTTGGCCCCATTGCCTGGAGTGGTGGGACTCAGGCTTTGGTCCCCCAACCCAGGGCACTGGGGCTTGGGCAGGCTCAGGCTTCGGTCCCCCCTCCTGGAGTCATGAAGTAATTTTAGTTGCCAGAAGTGGGTTGCGATGTAATGACGTTTGAGAACCCCTGATCTGTGTCATGACTCTTTTGAGTTACAGGTTGTTGAAGATCTGATTAAGCCAGGATGGTCTCTTACCATACTTACTATCTTTCCTGTGCATTGGGATAGTTTTCTCTTGTGCCCTTAATAACATCTCTTTAAAAAACTGCCAACTCTTCTGAAATCTTTTTTTTCCTTAGATTTGTTTCCCATGGTATCTTGGGGCTTGTCTTCACTACAGGGATAAGTTGACTTAAGTTAAACTACTCCAGCTACATGAATAACGTAGCTGGAATCAACGCTGCTTAGTTCGACTTACCATGGTGTCTTCACTACGGGAGACGCTCTCCCATTGACTTACCTTAATCTTCTCAGGGAGCTGGAGTACTGGGGTCGACCTGAGAGCATTCTGCCGTCCATTTAGCGGGTCTTCACTAGACCTTGCTAAATTGATCTCTGCTTCATCGATTGCAGCAGCATCAATCTCTCCATAGTGAAGACCAGCTCTTACATACCAATTCTCTGAGTTTGCTAAAGTCTGCCTTCTTGAAGTCCATTGTATTTATTCTGCTGTTTTCCCTCCTGCTATTCCTAAGACTCATGAACTCTTATAGTTTCATGATCACTTTCACCCAATCTGCCTTCTACCTTCAAATTCTCAACCAGTTTCTCTCTATTGGTCAGAATCAAATCTAGAGCAGCCTCTCCCCTAGTTGCTTTCTCCACCTTCTGCAATAAGAAGTTGTCTCCAATGCATTACAAGAACTTGTTGGATAATCTGTTCCCTGCTGTATTATTTTCCCAACAGAGGTTTGGGTAGTTGAAGTTAATGATTTTGTTAATTTTTTATTGATAATTATCAAAAACTGGCCAATATATCTGTAACTTTTGAATTCCTCTGAACATTCATCAGTAAAGAGCAGGAGAGATCTTCCTTTAAAGTCACATACAAAGACTAGCCACTTTATTTATGGATTTTCGGAGCAGTAGGGAAAGACTTTAAAATGTTTAGAACAACTGTACCTTGCACTTATAAAGCAGCTTTCATCCAAGGAGCTCAAAGCACTGTGCAAAAGATAAAGATTTGAAGATGTCAAACTGAAGTTCTAGGAAGTTAAATGATTTGCCTAAAATCACCTGGGAATCTACTTTGATATTTACATTTAAAATTTTTAAGATACCTTGGTTATTCTTTGGATTAATCTGCACAGAGTCAAGAGAAGATAATACACATCCCAAAAGACAGAAGAGATTTTATTTCACACTTCCATAAAGCGGCAGAGTAGAAATACATCTCAGGTTGAAAATAAGTGTCAAGTGTTTTAGATTAATCTGTTGATTTAGAGGAACTGTATTCTGATATTTGAATTCATGGGGATAATAGTATTGCTGGCAGGACAATAGAAGACTACACAATTTATTTTGGCAATTGTCATCTCATATCTTTACATCATGTCACAACATGATGTCACACCAGTATAACATTCTGCACGAAGATGCAAACATCTTGGGGAAATGGTTGATTTGGGGGACTATACTGCCCAATTCTAACATTAAATGGGGATTTTCAGGTGATGCTGACTATAAGGTAGCAGTTTCCCATTAAAAAGATGAAGTACTTTAATACAACTACCATTTATGTGAGACAACAGGATTTTGTGTACTGAGTTCTAATTCTAGCTGTAATACTGACCCTGTCTGTGACCTTGGGGAAGTCACTTAACTGCTCACTGACTCAGTTTCCCCATCTACAAAATAGGAATAATGATGCTTGCTTACCTAGCTCACTGGGAAGTTGTGAGCATCCGACAACTTCTGTGCCGTACTTTGATGACATACAGATTGGAATAAATGGTAAGTAGCCATATTCTCCCAATGTTCACGTGTCTGTCCAAGAAATTTTGGTGCTCTGCAAATACAGACAGTGGATAGAAAAGAAAAAGCAATAAAAACAAACTCTCCCACTTTAATGAAATCATGTGCTATGGGAAAGGGACTCTTGTAGAGAACCATTGTAGAAGGAAAGGGGAAAGGAAAGGCTCTGCCTCCTTCTGTAGACAAGTTATATCACTCTCTCCAAATGACAGCATCCACCGCCTGAACCTGGACAAGGCCACACTATCAATCAAAGCCTGTTCCCATTAGGCGTGTGATAAGTGTCCATACCATGCTCTGGGGAGGCTATAATCAGCCTTACTGTCAGCCAGGTGTGCTGCACAAATTCCGGAATTCAGTAAAAAAGAAATCAAATCTGTGACCTTTGAGACTTTGACATTCACTTCTCTATGGTACTGTACATGAGCTGCTGGTTTCCCCTTGGCTTATTTGTTTCTATATATATTCCAAAGTACTTCAAAGAGAGTACTCAGAATAAGACATTGCGAACTACTGCATTGTAAAGCAATGCACCACGATCCAGGTCACTCACAATAAACTAGCTTGAAGGCTTTGTAACTTATTAACCAACCTTCTCTCCAGGCATTGTTCACAGTTTTGTGGCCACAACCAATGAGCCTGTTGCAAGCACCAGCGGACAGTATGCTGTTGAAAGTTACTCTATTGTGCCGTCCCTAGGCAAGGCTGGTTTATGGGAAGCAGAGTTTCTTAGAATGAGAGTTGTAGTATTCCTTCCACCAACAGACGGTGCAATAAAAGATATATCCCATTCACTTTCTCCCTTCCAAATATGGCTCCTTAAGTGTCCAGCACTAAGCTTTGCTAGCCCCACTATGTGACCACTTCTCTGTGCAGTGGTAGAATGAAGCGGTGTTCTCTGAGAACTAATGGTAGAAGTAAGTGCTGTTTCTGATGGGCGATAATATTCCATTAGAATGTTGGTACTTTAGTGGTGACCTAGTAGCTCTATGAGACAAAAACTGATATTGCAGGTGTAATTTGCCTCATCTACCTGGTTCGTTAGGCAGAACTTAAGCAGTTAAATATAGAGTAGCTATGTTCCAGCCAAAGAGAATAAGTATCTCAAAAAAATGGGAGCCACTTGAGTATAAAAGAAAAAGCTGGTTCTGAAAATGAAAATTGATGCAGCTGTGCTGATAAAAACATTAAATCTCGATGCCCCACACTTACTTTGTTAAAAGGCCTGACTCTCCAGAGGCAGAAGTCACAGGCTGGAAACCGGGACTATTTAATTAAAATAGTGAGGTCATAGTATCACAGACAACTCCCTCAATTAGATTCCTGTCCTCACTCCACTCAAGAAAATCTGCCTGTGACAGAAGGGCCACAAAGATCTGTGCTGTGGGTTCAATTACATAGGTCAGTCCTCAAATATAGACCTTTTAAGAGATCAGAAATATCAACCCAGAATGTTACACTGAGATCAGTGCAGATGAGAAACAGACATATTAAGACATGAACAAATTGGATCTTGTTTCTAGTCAGGCTCCAAGTCAGCAGAATGTTTCCAAGTGAGCAAGATAGCATATAGAGCAAGGATACAGGACCTTTTCTCTTGTGCTGCTAGACATCTAGCAGCTACATTAACTGGCATACTAAACTTATGTTGGTCCTCCAAAGTATTCAAACTAAATATGTTGAAGGGTTATAGTGCAGTGGGCAACCCCCACAACCAATCAGGGGATGACTTTCTCAGAGTTGGTAAAACCGATACTCAAATTGAATGTGATCCAGTACTGTTGTTTTTGATGCCTAATGATTTAAATCCACGTGTGTTGGAGATTTCTTTTTTGGGATATATTTTCAAAGGACTGCAAGGAAGACAGGATTGAAAATGTCTTTTTGTGTGTGCACCTGGACCTATTTGGCAGGTGTGGGTGAAAACAATCAGAGCATGTTGCTTAAGCAGGATTGCATTGTCTACAGTAGAAGTGTGAAGCAGTAATAATGTTAAAAGTTAATGGGACTGGTTTAGTAAGAAGTTTATGCTGAGATTGTCACACTTATTGAGGAGACAGTAGATTGAAATACTGCAATTTCTCCATTATCTTGGCTTGGGGTGGTTCACACAAGATTCTAAGAAGTAAACTCTCCATGCCTTTACAGATATACCGAGGTGTGGGGCATATTCTGTAACCGCATTGTCAGCTTCCACCACTGATAGGTAAAGATGTGATGAAGCTCCTCAGTTTCACTATTATCATTCAGTGGGCAGAGAATATTTATGAAATGTTTTGAGAGGTCACATGATGCCAGTGCATATAATCTGGCAGTTGCAGATGCCAGGTACAAGGTCCTATTTCTTATTAATGAACATAATGAGACACAGGGGCGGCTCTATGTGTTTTGTTTGCCCCAAGCACAGCAGTCAGGGAGCCTTCGGCGACGGTTCTGTGGGTGATCTGCTGGTCCCGCGCCTTCGGTGTACCCACCGCTGAATTGCCGCCGAAGCCGCAGGACCGGCGGACCTCCCACAGAAACGCCGCCGAAGGCTCCCTGACTCCCACCCTGACTACGACCGAAAGTCCACCCCCCCTGCCCTCCCGCAGCTTGCCGCCCCAGGCACGCGCTTGCTGCGCTGGTGCCGGGAACCACCCCTGATGGGGCATTATTCCCTGCCCAAGAAAAACAGATCACTTGACATCATGAACTGTTAATTCTGTTCATTTTATGGGAATAATTATAGGAATCAGCAAATAAGGTCATCCTTCCCTGATCTCCCTTGTCTTCTTTTACTTATTCCCCAGATTGCGCTGCATGGAAACTTTAGACTCCTAGAGTTTAAGGCCAAAAAGGAACACTAGATCATCTACCCTGACTTCCTGCATGTCACAGGCCTCTAAACCCCACCCAGTTACCCTTGGAATGAGCCAGTTTGAATTCATCTCTCTTTAAAATAAGCGACCAGAATTGTACACAGTGAGATCTTACCAGTGCCTTGCACAATGATATTAATATTTTCCTACTGGCATAGCTCACCTCATACATCCTGGGATCACATTTGCCTTTTTCACAGCCACATCATATTGGTGGTTCATAGTTATCCTGTGATCAACTAATACACCCAGATCTCTCTCTTCCTTGGTCATTTTCAATTGTTGAGCCGTCAGTTTATAGTAGAAATTTGTATTAGTCCCTAAATGCATGACCTTGCACTTTATACTATCAAATTTCATCCCATTTTTGTTATTCCAGTTTTCTAGGTCATCCAATTCTTCTTGTATAATATTCCAATCCTCCGCTGTGTTGATGATGCTTCTCAACTTGATGTCATCAACACATTTCATTAGCACATTCTTACTTTTTATGCCAAGGTCATTAATGAAAATGTTAAATAAGGCTGTTCCAAACACTAATCCTTGAGGAACTCCACTAATAACCTCCCTCCAGCCTGAAAATTCTCCTTTCAGCACAAACTTGTTGTCTTCTCCCCTTACCAACCTTACAATTCTTATCTTCTCCAGATTAACTACTAATTTCCTATATGGTACTATATCAAGTGCCTTACTGAAGTCCTGATATATTAGATCACATTTCCCTGACCTAAGAAATCAGTTACTTTTCAAAGAAGATATTTAGACTAGCACAATTTGCCTTTGGTAACTTATGTTTCATCCCATTTTTCATTTATCTCCAAGTACACCTCTACCCCACTATAACACGGTTGTGGGGAGCCAAAAATCCCTACCGTGTTATAGCTGAAACCCTGTTATATTGGGTTAGGGGCGGCAGGGCTCCAGCGGTGATTTAAACAGCCACTGCAGGGAGCCCCAGGCCCTTCAAATCACCAGTGAGCCCCGCTGCTGCAGCCCCGGGATAGCAGCGGCAGGGCTCCAGTGGGATTTAAAGGGCCCGGGGAACCCTGCAGCAGCTGGAGCCCCGGATCCTTTAAAGTGCCGCCGGAGCCCCACTGCTACCGCGCTATACGCAAACCCGTGTTATATCGGGTTGCGTTATAGCGGGGTAGAGGTGTATTTAATTATTCTTTCCTTTAAAATTTGTTCTAAAGACTTGCATACTACTGAGGTCTGACTAATGAGTCTGTAGTTGCCCAGATAATTTTTTCCCTTTCTTAAATATAAGTACAATGTTAACTATTCTCCAGTCATACGGTACTATCCCCCAAATTGATAGATTTATTAAAAACTTGCTACTGGACTTGAAATTTCATGTGCCAATTCTTTCAGTATTCTGGGATGGAAATTATCTGAGCCTCCCCATTTGAACACATTAATCTCCTTAGAGTTTTGCTTCTTCTTTGGATGTGGTAATTTCCATTTCTATATACTCATTTCCATCAGCCATTTTACCTTCATGCTGATGTTCTTTATTACCCTTCCATTTAATTTAAACTGAATCAACTCATGATCATTCAATCCAAAATTATTTCTTATGACAAGCTCTTCTATAATATTGTCACTACTTACCAAAACCCAAATCTAAAATTGCATTACCCCCTGTAGATGACTAATTGCAGCACTAATATAGATAACTGAACCTAATGGACAGCAAAACTTTAAGAATGCTAAAAATATTAATCACAGTTTTTACTATTTAAAGGTGCAATTTAAAATCAAAGTCACATGAAGCACAATAGTTGAAGCTCATGTACAGATAAATGGACAGATTCTTAACTAGTGTAAACTGGTGTGGTTCTCACCAGCTGGCCCAAATTCAACATTTCAAAAGGCATTATATACTATATTTCAGGGTTCCTAAATAAGGATGAGGAGAACTTTGCACGTTTAAGGTAATATTTCCTTCCATTTATACTTTACAGGCACAAGCAGGCCTACAACGAAAGTCTTAATTCAATCAGCAATCTGTCTTTTCATGGTGCAGGGCTGCGAAATCACCCACATATAATGGCCCTTTTACACCCTTACATCACACAATTCTTTCCACCCACATCTACAACTTTGAGAAATGAACTGTATATTTTTTTCATCTGCTTCACCACTTGGTAGGGAGAATTCCATCCCCTATTCCCACAGAAACCCCCTACACAAAGCTTGTTCACTCAGACTTTCCACACAGATGAGAATTTGGTCCATAAAACTTGTGAGAAACAACTTATTTCCTATGTTATTCTTTGTTTCTTGTTTCTTTACATATAATAATATTTACAATCTGAAAGGCTAGCAGGGTCAAGGAAAGGAAAGCAATCCTATCAAGGTGGGCCCAAGTAAAAAAAGGAAGGGAGGCGCTTTTATCAGTTTAACCAGTGAAAATAAACAACCCATGGAAAAAAAGGTTAAACCACTATTTGAAATCAGAGATAAACACGTTTTTGTTCTTAAGGAGATCCTGAAATGATGAAAAGGAATGACACACGCAAGAAACTATCAGCATATCCTTAATGTAAAACCCAAACAATGTCACTATTGACATTCTTAATGCAGCTTACATTCCCTTAGCAAAAGCCTCAATTTTCCAAACAATTACAAACCCACAAAAGACTTAAGAAGTGGATTTGGGACCTAGCCAGATGGTATGAAAAAGTTTGCTCAGATGTTTTGAAAATCAGAGCACAGAAACTATATATTGCCTAGAGTGCCACTATACAGAACTTATACTGTGTAACATAGAGTTTCCATATAACTTAGAGACAACTTCTGTATAGAAACTAAGTAACCTACAGGATTCCAACATACAAGTGCTATCTGATTTATAAATTGCACTATGTGGTCTATAACATTACATAAGCTGGTTTGTAATACATACACACAATCACCTGTTATGCTAGTGGATCAACTATGTATTGCACCCTTGGATTGCCAAACACAGTTTGATGTAGTGTTCGTTTGATCTAAAATAGTTTTACACGAATGTCCTCCTAGTCAAGTAGTGGCCAAGAAGCTAACAAATTCACCATTACAGCTTGGCTACCAGTCCAAGTAAGGGAAACAGATATGTTTTGAATTAGAAACTCTTTATTTAAGTGTACAACTGACTTTGATAAATAATATGGCCATTTTCAAACTGGATTTCTGTGAAGCGCCAATGTTCTGTAGTAGCCTTCTTGGTTGTCTGCAGAATGAAACATTTAAGACATTGAAGACATTTTAGACTCTAGTAAGGTCTCTTAACATTATTATAACTTGTCTATAACATCATTTTAACTGCAATGTGAATAGTACTTTTTGCTCTGTTTGATGCATCCTGTGTAATGAGTGGGCCCTCTCTACTGGCCCCACAGCAGCTAAAATCACATTTAGGATTGGGTGGCTTATAACCTCCCCAGCATACAGCAGCCACCCCATTACTGGTCACATTCCCTCCAGAACTGAATTAAGAGAGCAGGGGGTTTAAAGCCATTCTCAGAGTACAGCAGCTGCTGAACCAAGAAGGCTCTGCCTTCCCAACCACAGGAAGTGACACTGGGGAGTAAGTGGAATTTATAGCCTCCTCTCCTCATCACTGGACCAACTACTACCATGAGCAGGCCTCTACCATTGGCCCCTCCCCTACAGATGACATCAGAGAGTGGGCAGCTTTATTGAATAGCTACCAATGTTAAGAGAGCTCAGAGTACCAAGACACTCTTTTATAAGCAGTCTGAGATATAAGAACACCTCTCTACTATTTGTTTTATTTTTTCCCCAAGGAATATGAAGGGAAGGATTTTAGCCATTCTGTGACCAATTATTTAAAATGTTATTGGTGACTTCAACCTTCCCCTGTAAATATCTAAACTGTTCACTCCAAGCAACTTACCACTAAAGAAAATAGTAAGTCAGACATTGAAGGTGAGCTATTCAGATCACTGGCAACTCATTTTGACTGATCTGAATAGATCAATAATGCTAAAAAAAATCAGCAATACGAATTTTTGTGAAATTCAGTTTTATATTGATCATGAGTAAAACTTTCTACTACTGTCTTTGATATTGCTAGATATTAAACAATAGAATTATTTCCTCATAGTTTAGATTCCTTTTTGATTTTCTATTGTTTAATTCTTGTCCAAGGGTTTGTTTACTTGGGGCATGGGGCGGGGGGCTTGACTTCTTTGGTTTCTTAAGTCTTACATTCTTTTAAATTTATCTTTTAAATATTAGTTTTTAAAAAGAATATTTCTTTACTATTTTTGGGAATACCCTTCTTAAGTGGAAAATAGCCCGTAGTGGAGGTAGAGGAGAAAATGGATGGGAGAAAGGGTAAGTTTTCCTACCATTTACTTGAAAAATATCTGTTCCTTTAAAGTTGGGGTTTTTTCCCCCAATTTGCATCCTTTATCATCAACACCAACACCATCTTTCTCCATAATCTATTTTGAAAGCAGCCAGCTGTGAGATTCTCCTGGAGACATAAATATTGGCTGTACTGGATTCCACCACTCACTGCTTCTAGAATCACTTCCCAGGTGTCTTCATTTCCACTTGGGAAAGCCAAGCCACCTATTCTTTTTCAGACATACAGCTGCAATTCCCACTGAAGTCCGTAGGAACCGTGGGTGCAAATCTGAGAGTAGACTTTAGCTATAAATCCAAAGTTGTTAATTGCTTTGGATATTGCTTTTTGAAACAGAAGAAGTTAAAGAAATGGTGTAGCAAGAAAGCGTTGGTAGAAGTAGCAAGAATAGAAGATAATCCTAGAGAGCTAAAATACCTACAGGCTTTAAGATAAATACACAATTTAGACAAAAATTACTTTTAAAAAATAATCATTAAAACAAGATGGAAAAATTATTTACTATTTTCCCAACCAACTATTTCCTTTTGTACATCTGATTTATAATGGGCGTATGAATATTCCCTATGTAAATGCAGTGATCTGGTAATGTGATCGCATATCCTGCATCATAGGAGATTTAATTATAATATTACTAAACACCCAAGCACCTAATGAAAAGTTAGTTCTAGGAAACTTGTATCCAAAACATTATTACATAATTCAGCAATTAAACAACTATCTCTGCTGCTGAAGGCAATTTTTGCTTGCATATCCAAATTTATGAAGATTTACTCACAGCTGGACAAATTTTGCTGTGATATACCAGTGTAAATCCAGAAAGTGAACAATGGAGTTTCTCCTAACATACACCAGTAAGATAACTGAGATCAAGTTTTTGCCTATTATTTGCTAAATCAGAAGTAGGGACATATAAATCTCATTTACTAAATAAGTGATTGGTAAATGGCTCAATGAAGAATGTTGTGCCTTTCAAACTCAACATATCCAAACCACTTTGTACAACTACAAATAAGATATGGGTATTGCAGTGACTGTGTAGTCAAATGCGTCAGTCATTATGTACTCAGTAATAGCTCAAACACAGTCCAAATAAAACCATACAAATGTCACCCCTGCCTACGAAGCTTTATAAATGAAGCAATTAAGGGGACAGCAGAGTGCAAGCAGAAGCAGCCAAATTTGCTCAAGGATTACAATGGGGAGTTCTATTTGGGCAATCAAGTTTAAACAGCAAATCTGCCAAGGCACACGGATTCTCTGTGGGATAAAACGGATTTCCGGTCCCACACTGAGGAGGAGCTAAATGGGAAAATTTTGCCTATAGCAAGGCAAGAGAACATTTGCCATTTCAATTACTGCGAGGTGGTTTTTTTTTTTAAATTAATGGCTGTATTAGTATTATTGACCTCAGATTCTGGGAATATGTGACTAGCGAAAATGAGCTGTTAATTGCCTACAATTATGTGGTCAGTCTATCTATGTTACTATTTCCAGTCTGGAGTGCTAAGGATAGCATTTTCAGAAATGCCACTAAGATACAGCATATGATAGGTTGGTGAGGAAAAGACATAGAAGAACCTTTCCAGCAGACATGAAGCCCCCAAGTGTAAACTTAGCGGTGGCCAAATACTATTAGAGTGCATTAGATAGGCAAAATGGTAGATGTGGTAAAATGGGTCACTGCTCTGTTAAATTCTATGGACTGACTGTGCTGAGTAAATGGCAGAAAAATAAGTTCAAATTACGTCCTTGGTTGGCAATATCAGATCTCCCTGTCATTTTTGTGCTGGTTTGACACAGAGCAAGTAGCTGAGTAACATTATAATGGTTCAGAGGAGACAATATTGGACCAAAATTGTTATGATAGCACCAGTTTGATTACTTTCCCCTGAGCTGAGTTACTTGTTGGAGGGGAGATGTTTCTTCTGACCACAACCCAGGACTGGCTCTATTTTTCTGCAAAGCTTATGTAAAGTACAATGCATCTGACCTGTTTTAATTTTCTCTTTGACCCCCTACATGGGTTAGGAAACCAGAAGATTGTGCATCTATCGAAGCAGAGAGCATGGGGGGCAGATAAGGAACTCAGTATCTCCCAAAGCACATTGGTGTCAAAGGCAGCTACGACCACAGAACGATTAGCAGAAGTGCTGTCAGATAGGGCGGGTGTGTATACCTGGTACAGAGTCTTTGTCAGAGTGGGGCACTATGAAAACTGTGGTGTATAGGAACTGGGTAGTATTAAGTGTATTATCCATTCCCATCAGTTTCATAAATAATGTCTCCTATCTAGGAACTGCATAATACAGTAAAAGCTGTGTTATCTGGCACTTTACAGCTCTATCTCCTCTATAAAGTTTTTGGGGGAGGGGGGGGGGGGGGGGGTGCTCTGCTGGGAGCGAGTTTGGGAAGAGAAGGGAGAAAGAGAAAGGGGAGAAGGACATGGGGGAGGGGGTTGGGGGTGGGATGTGAGGTCGGTGGTACCTCGGTAGCTCCCTAACATGTTCCCATGTTCCTGCTGTCTGGCTCTGGACAGGCATGGGGACTCTGACTCGCTCCCCCCCCCCCCCCCCCATGAGCCGCTGCTCTGCAGCCACTGGCTGGGGGGGGGGGGGTGGGCCCTGGGAACTGCGGGGGGCGCCTGCGGCGGCGCAGGCAGCAGAGCTGCTGCCTCATCATGCCTCCTCCTAGGAACAGAGGACCGCCATGGGAGCCACCAGCAGCCACACCCACCACCCGGACCCAGCCCCCCCCCCCCCCCCCCTCCCCCCCACCCCCACATGTCCCCCCTCACATCCCCAAATTCCCAACTAGTTAGTTAGGAATTTTGACTTAGTTTAGCCATCCCTCCCCCAACATGCCGTATAACAAACTTTTACTGTAAATTGATTTTGATTTTTGAAACAGAGAGAGCTGCCATCCATGCTCTCTTTTTAAAAGTTAGTAGTCATTCTAGTGTCTCACTGTCTCTCTGTGTTTGAGATGATACCAGATGATGCAGAGAAAGCAGAAATCCATCCATGTAGCTAGTGTATGTATGTTGTAATGTGTTTGTATACTGTTATGGTTGTGACTGTGTGTTTCCCCACTGTTCATAATATCATAAAAATATAAAAAAAAAAACAAAAAAAAAAAAAAAACAACTAGAATCTATAGGTAGATTAGCGCATTAAGAAACATTATTAGATCAGAGAAATTTTTAATAAAAACTCCATGGTGTGAATCATTTACTTTCTCATTATGAGAAATAAAAAAAAAAAATAAAAAAAAGCAGCAAAGAGTCAAAAAACACTGTGGCAACTAACATGCAAACTGGTGAATGAGCTTATGCATTAATCAAATATATGCACGGTATATATAATCAATATACAGTATATACATCCAATTCAAAACAAATTTTAAAAAAAATTAGCCAATACAGCAGGCAACATTTCACACAACAGCATTCAGCATTACATAATCAGAAAGCAGAGAGATATAGAAATTGGGGTCCAGAAGATTTCCCGTCCCCCACCATTTTAAGATTTTAAGGAATTTGTTGATTTATGAAGAATTGGAAAAAAAAGGAGGAAGAAGAATGGGAAATATATGGGAGAATAATCAATAATATAGATGGAAGAAGGATGTACTGACTTACTAAAAAAAAAAAAAAAATATTTTAATTTTTTTTTTTTTTTAATTATTTTTATTTATTAAGTAAGAATAAGAAGAAACAGTAATATCTAAATAGGAAATAATATTAAATAAAAAAAAATACAGAAACAATGAGTGAGTTACAAGAGAGGACAGAAGAAGCAGAAGAGAGATAGAAAGAAGATAGATGATATAGCCCCAGATTAAAGCCAGAGGCTTTCCCTGGTTACAATCAGGAAGAAGCTGAAACAATCAGAAAGAACTAAACCCAATTAATTACAGCTGATATTAGGCCAGGAGCCACCAGAATCAATAGAAGAAGGGAGGGAGGACAGGGCACTGGGGAGGGACCTGAGTCAGAGGTGTGGTTGTGGGGTGTGGAGGAGGTGAGAGTGAGGTGTGAGGGAGGAGGAGGACTGTGAAGAGGAAGGAGAACCAGTCATGAGAGTCAGGGTCCTGTGGTGAGAGGAAAGGGGAGGGGAGGAGGAGAGGAGGGTGGAGGGGGAGGGAGGGAGTGGGTGTTGTAGACCAGAGTGCTGTGACACTGTTGACTGTGAGAAGGGGGTAGTGGTGGCCCTGCAATCCACTGGGGGGGGTCCCCCCTCCCCCCTCCCTTCCCTATTGTGACCAAGAGGTGGTGGGTGGACCTGAGGTCCCACCCTGGGGAGACCCTGGCCCTGGCCCCCCCCCAGAGGAAGGTAGGGGCCTATCCCCCTGCAGGAGGGGTACTCCTTCAGAGGTGATGAGTTGAGTTCTTCCTCATTGAGGTTGCCTGGCATGGGTGCCAGAGATATGGGAGGAGCAAACTGCAAACTGGGCAAAAGTGCCAAGCAAGTATGGGGCCTGAAATCAAGGGAGGGGAGGAACAAGGCAGAGGAGGAAGGGACCCACAGCACAGTATAGGAGAGGTGGGAGGATGGGAAGTAAAAAGAGAAAGGAGGGGAAAAATTTTAAAAGGAGAAGGGAAATTTTTTTTGAGAGGGTTGGATTTTTTAGTGGCTATTTTTGATGAGGCTATGTGAGCTGGCTGCAGGCAGCAGCTGCAACAGCAGGCGCAGCAGAGAGCACAAGAGACCAATCAAGAGCTGCTGGACCAGGCTGCTCAAGATCATGCTAAGGAGCAGGAGGTGCTAAAGCAGGTAAAGAAGACTGCAGAATGAGGCATGCCCATAAGAGAATGCAGAAGATGATGTGCAGATCATGCAGAAATGAGATCAGTGGATGATGTAGAGGCACACATGGAGGCAGAGAGAGAGCAGCAGCCATGAGGAGAGGCCTCTGGCAGAGGCTTGGCAGGCTGTGTGGGGAGGGCCCTGAGATCCTGACCCTGGCCCTAGAGATGGCTGGCAGTGCATTGGCAGAGGAGGCTGAAGCTGGCTATGTAGATGGAGAGCTGACCTAGATGCAGAGAGTTCAAGCCCAGCAGTATCATGAATGGAGGTACTAGAAAAACAAAACCCCTCGGTCCCAATTATATGACCTCATCCATCTCGCACAAAAGTGGTTATGAACCGAGTCCCGGAGTCTGGAGGAGATACTAGAGGTTCTGGTCATCAACCGGTACATGAGAGGAATAACGCCAGACCTTCGCGCCTGGGTAAACCAGAATGAACCCTCCACCTACGAGGTTGTCACACTGGTAGAGAGGCGAAGGATGGCAAGGGAGCTGACCCGACCAGTTAAGGAAAAGACACCCCGGGTTAAACTAGCAGCACCAAGCCCTGGAGCTTAGGCAGCTGGGCTGCCAGGAGGGCCCAAGTGGAAAAAGAGAGGGGCTGAATGACAGCCCACCGGAGGCCACAAAGAGTCAGAGCACTGAGGGGAAAGAGGATAATGTCATTAGACTGCCCAAACCAAGAGACCGGGGAATGCCTAGGGCCCCATACAGATGTTACGCCTGCCAGGAGTGGGGACACATAGCTGCACAGTGTCCCAATGCCAAGGAGCTGATGCAGCGTAACCTGGGGAACTGGGCAGACCCATGCTCCCTAATCCACCTGGTGGGGGTTGCACTAACCCCACATATGTACACCAGACAAGTAAAACTAAATGGGGCAGAGACCATGGCACTGGTTGATTCAGGGACTGCGATCATGCTTCTTTCAGGGAAGCTTGTGAAGCGTAGTCAGCTGCTACAGGCAAAGTGCACAGGGATGACATGCAGCCATGGGACAGTTAGTTACTACCCCACCATCCAGGGGAACACTACTGAAGTAGCAGCAGGTGTAGTCCCTAATCTCCCATACCCAGGGCTCATAGGGAGGGACTTCCTAGGACTTGGAGACTTACTCCCAGTAGGGGGATTGGAGAAAGGGGGAAACTTTGAAGTTAGTGAGGCATCTACAGTAAACTGTCAACCCCCAATCTTCTCTGAAATATGCCCAGATTTGTTCTCTACTCCCAGGCAGGGTAGAAAGATGAAAAGGGAAAGAAGGGCAGCTAAGGCCTTGGGGACCCGGATCCTGACCCAGGGACAGAGGATCGCCCTTGTGGGCAGGCAGATCAGGGTAGCTGGAAAGGAGGCTGCCCCGGAGGAGGAAGTCCCCGAGCCTGACCACCTCCCTAATGTCTCTGAACCAGGAGAGGCAACAAAGACTGGCCCCCTAGCACTCGGGTATATTAGCCCTGGGAGAGAAAATTTTGGACGGGACCAAGCTGAAGACTCAAGGTATGACAGCATTAGGAAGGAGGTGACAGAAATAGATGGGGTCCCTGTGGAAGGAAAAACCCAGGGACCAGGACCAGGCAGAGGAGGAACTTTGTCACAAAAGGTATAATTTATTACTGAATTTTGACAGAAAGTGGCCAATGAAAATAAGTTTGCCAATGCGCTGATGTAGACAACAAGGTTTTTGTGTTTCCAGACATTATACAAGCTACACCCCTACCCCGATATAATGCTGTCCTCGGGAGCCAAAAAAATCTTACCACGTTATAGGTGAAACCGCATTATATTGAACTTGCTTTGATCCATCAGAGTGCACAGCCCCGCCCACGCTGGAGCGTTGCTTTAACGCGTTATATCTTAATTCGTGTTATATCGGGTCGCGTTATATCGAGGTAGTGGTGTACTTTCAACCACAGAAATTGTTTACTAGTTAATTTACTGACCTTAAACAATTAATGCAAGTATTTTTTAGCCCAGCAAATATCAGGTACTATGCTTACTGAAGATAAGACATACTTTTTTTTCACCTGTACTAAACAGGAAATAACATTAAAAGGAAAAAGGGAGCGCTAGGCTTGTCTGGATCCAAAATCAATACAATGTAGCTGAGCTCCTTTAACACCAATTAAACATGCTAAAATACAACTTACAATAAAACTATTTCACTAGGAGGGTGGTGAAGCACTGGAATGGGTTACTTAGGGAGGTGGTGGAATCTCCTTCCTTAGAGGTTTTTAAGGTCAGGCTTAACAAAGCCCTGGCTGGGATTATTTAGTTGGGGATTGGTCCTGCTTTGAGCAGGGGGTTGGACTAGATGACCTCCTGAGGTCCCTTCCAACCCTGATATTCTATGATTCTATGAACTTCCTCTTGCAACTTTTTCGCTCAATTTACTTTGAGAAGCTCCCTGTAACTTAAGAAAACACCCAAAATAAAGCTACAACGGAGAAATTGAACTCTGCTCTGAAACCAAGAGATGCCAGCCAGCTGTTTTCCACATCTGCCTGCCATGCTTTGAAGGGTTCAGTATGCTCCCTCTGAATTAAGAAAAGCTACGTAGACATGGACTGAAAATATCTCGAGAGAAAATGATACAAAATATGATACATTTGGCTCTCAAGTCATTATTTTAAAGTAACATGTGGACGGTGTGGAGATTCTGACCTCAGAATCTGATATTAATCTCAAAGCTCTTGAAAATAAGTGTGAAAATCTGACTCACAGAGTGTTAACAATGTGTAAAGGTACTGTATCTGCTGATTGATTACCAAATTTAGGTCCTGGAAACTCAAGCAAGAGTAAACAATTTATGACGTGCCTGATAACAGTGACGTTGGAGACTTAACATTCTTAGAATCCCAGATTCTACACCCATTACAAATGAATATTGAAAATGATCCTTTCTGTGTCATAACAACCATTTTTTGAGGTCAGTAAAAATTCAAGTAAATTGATTCCTTCAAAAAGCAACCAATATATTCATTATTGCTATCTTGAATCTCAGAGAGAGACACAAAAATTTGTGAATAGCCCATAAAATGAAAAATATTTTATAAAGAAAAGGTTTATGTCTTTCCATTACTTGATGCCAGTGCAAAAACTCAAGTGAAGAGAAAGGAACTCTTTCCCATTAAACAAGACTTTACTGATATCAAAGCAGATGCTACCTTTTTATACCCCAACCAAGTTTTGTTAATATTGTGCCTCCACATCATTATATGAATGAACCCTAGTGTGTTTATGGAATCTTTCTTTTTTCCTAATTTTGACTATTGCTGGACAGATTGAAATGAAAAATCAACTAAAAACAATTAATGATTTATACTTAGTGACTCCTCTTTTTGAGGCTTATTTAGAAGCAGAATTCACAAATTATCAAAATGAGAAAGTCTTTAATAATTGCTGTATTTTTTTTAAATAAGGAGAGCTGCATAACACCTTCCATTATCAAAGGTCATTGCGACTCTTTTTTTACATGCTCCAGCACCTCCATTGTTCACAGCTGATATTGGAAATTCATCAGGGAGAACACCCTTTGATCAAAGAGGTGCCTTTTCTTCATCCCGTGAAGTTCTGTTCAGGTTTAGCTGAGTTATAAACTGTTAAAAATATTATGTCCCTTCTCTTTCTTGAGTTCCTCATTCTTTTGGCATCATAACTGAATAACAACTCCAAAACAACAGCGGTAGAAGCAAATACTGCACTAGGAATACCTGGGAGTTATCAGAGCAGCTGTAGAAGGTGCAGCCAGACTGGGCTTCCTTCCTCAACCCATCCCATCCTAATACATAGCCCCAGTGTCTTATCCATCCCCCACTCCATGGAGGCACCTCATAAATCCAGAAATCCCCCAACCCTCAGAGAGCAGAGTGCACATTGGGCCAAGTGCATGACCCCAGCTTCCCATTCACCCTGTGAGACAACTGCTTTCCCTTGCTGCTTGCTAAAGAAGTTAGTCCAGAAGCTCATGTAGTAGAAGTCAATGGTGAAGGTTCTGGGTTCAAACTTTGATCATGCCACATGATGGGAGGTGTACATAATAACATTTTGCTTTTACCACTTTTCTTTAAAAAAACAACTAGGAAATTACATACAAAACTTCTACGTTATAAGAACATTATTTAAATTGCAAAGTCAAGCACCTGAAAGTTAGGAAATGCCAATTTAAACTTGCAGGTGCAACTTTGATTCAACCTCCTTGTACATATGCATTTAATATAGTCTTTAATTACATGATCACATACTATTTTTTCCACAGTACTCCTGCATCATTCAGTGCACACATTGGACGCACGAGTAGTCAGAATTAAGATTTCACGGGCTACTGTAAATCTGGCATATTTTAACTTTCTAGTGGTTGGCTTTGCAACCTAATTAACCTTTTAGCATACGTTTTTAATGAAATATAGAGATTTACAGTGGCCAGGATTTTACCAGTATAAATAGGCTTGAAAGAACAAATAGGCTTTGTTTTTGTTTTTTTAAATAATTTCAACAGAAAATATCCATATTTAAGTACTTCACTTTTGTCAATTTACATTTTCACAGATGTGGGACATTATGGGAGGTTCAGACAATTATTTAGATTAGACATTGAGATTCAAAACGTTAAAGCTTTGTAATAATTAAAACACAAATTGTCAACATCATATGTCAAAATATATCAAGTAAATTTCCTTAAATCAACAAAGCATATCTGTTTTAATCATTCATTCACTATACTATTTGTAACAAGCCTAATTCAAAGGTGTAAATCACTGGATTTTGACTCTAAAATTCTCAAGCAACACTTTTCCTACTTTGACTATCTGTAAATTTTGATTATTATTGATGGAGATATTTTTGTGTGTGTGCAGTGAAATCAACATTTATTGACATTTACTGATAAAAATCTAATCTTTCCAAGCCTATGTATGAGTGCCATGCCCTATGAGTAAGACTCAAAATACCAGAAGAACTGCCAAAACCAGCAGAAACATTTTAAATGTTTCCAGTATACTTCAAATAACTGATGTTTTTGTGTGTTATCTGGGACTGAATTAGCCCTGATCCTGCAAATAACTGTGCATGTGAACCTCTGTGACCAACTTGAGCCCACTGAAGTAAATGGACAACCATCCTTTGCAGGATCGGTGCCTAAGACAGTACTACTAAATAAAATATAAATACCTAAGAGCAGAAATAATTGCTTCTCATCTCACACTGTGGATAAATAGTTTGCCACAAGTGAAAATTGTGGCAAACAATATTTTAAATCAGTTGGTCCTCCAGACCTCTGATTCAGGCCTTAGTGTGACCATATTGTCAATATATACTACTTAGAAGTACAATCTGAGACAAAGCCCATTGAAGTCAATGGAAATCGCCATAAAGGCCAGATCATCTGACCTTAGTGTTGCTGCACCACAATTGAGGATGGGAGGGAGAAGAGAGCACAGGGAGCCTTCGCTCACTTTCTTTCTGTCCTGCAAGGACCAGACATAATAGTCCCTATATTTGGGGAGAGTGCAGGGCCTGCTACCCTCCTAGTAACTTGGGAGCATAAATTTCCCCAGAGGGAGCAGGAATAGGAAGGAAGAGGTGGGGCATTTCTTTGCCACTACAGACACATACACCAGCTCATAGAGAATCCTGAGCAGACTTCAACATCTCTTGCTGATCAGTCTAGACCTAAAGGTATTTTAACTGCAGGGCAAGGTAGACTTGCTTTGTCAGGAAGTGGGCAGAAGATGGATAATGATGCTATCAAAAAACATAAGGCTGAAGTTCACTTTAATGTCAGTAGACCTTTCAGTTACATTTTTTAAATTTGTATTTGCACTTACCCTGTCTTTCATACATATATCTCCAAGTGCTTTACAGACTTTGGATCCAGTCCTGCTTCCACTGAAGTCAATGGGAGTTTTACCATGGACTTCAAAAGGAGCGTGACTAGCCCTATTAATTTTGTTGCAGTGAAACAACTGTAGTCTCAGGAGCAGCTCACACTACCAGAACTACGAAAATTTCAGGCTACCATATACATCAGCATCCAAGAAGCAACACTCATCTCATGAAACCATAAGAGAAACTAGAATAGGCTACTAGGCCAAATTCTGCTGTCAGTTACACTACAGTAACTGTGGAGTAACTCCAGTGATGTTATTGGCTTTACTCCAGAATTGCACTGCTATAAGTGAGAGCAGAATCTGGAATTTTCTTTTAAAATGGACTTGAACTGCAATAACCTCCTTGAGCAGGTTTGTTAATCAGCTAACTAAACCAAAGTTGCAGCTACAATAATATAGTTTTCTATGATCTTCAGAGAAATACAACCTAAGAATATGTCTACAGTGGAGCACAAGGTATAATTTCCAGCTCAGGTAGACATATCCACACTAGCTCTGGTCAAGGTAGCATGCTAAAAATAGCAGCATAGTTGTAGCTGCACAGGCAGCATGATGGGCTAGTCATCTAAATATATACCCAGGTTTTAGGACAGGATTGTACATGGGGAGGCTAGTCCATCCCACTCTCTGTGCAACCATAGCTATGCTGATATTTTTAGAGCACTAACTTGATCGCAGTGAGCACAAGTATGTCTACTCAACCTGAAAATTACACCTCCAGCTCCACTATAAGCATATCTTAAATGAAATACGAACAAAAAGGGAGTATCCTGTTCTATAAGAAAAATATTAACAGAAAAATCTGAAAAATATAATGTGCAGAGATATCAGCACATCAGGATTACTCCAATATGGTTCTCTGAATTCAAAAAACTCAAAAAAACAGACAGGCGATCCTATTATATTTAAGAAATGTAAAATTATAAAAAGTCTTAATAGTCTAGCCTGTTGTGTTTGTTTAAATAGCCTTGCTAATTTGAAAATACATATCTTTACAAGTAAATAAGATATAAGATTCATTTAGAAATGTGTGATGTGAGTTCTTAGAAATGTGTCATTGTTTCATTATAGCTTAGACAGTTAATTCATTTGGCAAGCATTTTGTTTGTAGTAGATTGTAGACAAGAAGCATAATGGCATAATTATGTTATCCCTGTCTCTTTACTTGTTCTCACTCTGAAAACAACAATAACCTATAAATCTGAAAAATGAATTCAGGCAGGGAAATATGTACCTAGTAAAAAATGAAGTTTGGTAATGACAGATGGTGGAAAATCACTACTCACTGAGACACTGATCCAATGCCTATTGAAGTAAGTGGAAATCATCCCATTCAGACTTCCATGGATTTTGGATTGGATTTCAAGGAAATAACTAAGATTTAATTCTTCCATCAGAAAAAAAACCCAGTGGAAAATGCTTCCTTTGTGTTCTAAATATAGATTTGTTGAGAAGTAAGGGATATAGGTTATCCAGTTACTCATGGATCTCAAGACCAGAAAGCACCATCCGATCATCTAGTCTGACCTCCTGTATAACACAGGAATTTCAACCATGATATAGCCCACATTACATCCCAATAAATCATTATGGCCTCTGCAGTCTGCATGATGTAATAAATTAGGTAGTTGCAGAACTGTTGTTGAAGGGAGTGGAGTACTGTATGCAGACCTACTGACATGTGTCCATCCTTCTTTATGCCCAGCAACATATTTGGTCTTTCATTAATGCAAATGGTCATACAGCAAATCAGCAATGGAATCAGTAGTAGGACCCAAGAACCCTAAGCGCCTATCCCTTGCTCTACTCAAAAGAATAATAATGTTACTCTATTGCCTCTACGGTCAAGGACAACTGGCAGTTTAGCTTACCCTTAAAAAGTTAGTTACAAAAAAGCTGCAGAAAGAAGCATATGCTATGTCTGAGTCATTCTCCATTAGTATCTCCTGCACTTTCCTAACACCTGCCTGCACAAAATACTCTGAACTGGTAGGTGTAGGGGATAAAGGGAAAGGAAACAAAAAGAATGCTTACGTAAGTTTAATGAGGTTTTGCTCAAATGTTTTTTACAAGATTGCTACAATATAACTGTAGTCATTCAATATGCTAAACATTCTGCTTGGGAGTTACAGAGTGTGCCATGAAAATAATGGAATATGAAAGGATTATTTGCATCCATTGGTTCTCATTGGATCCAAAGGAGTTTCATAGCTGAAAATTTCCTCTCTCCTGTAATGAGTTTGCCTCCATTTGAAATGGATGGTCTTAAAGAGTGGGATGTGCTTTATATTTCAGAGTCCGGGTTCCCAAATTGTAGTATGTGGGCTTGCTGGAAGTGGTATGCCAAGAACTCTTTCAAAAAGTTAATCACCTTTCAGTTTTAAATGAACAGTTGTAGAATACACTGCTGCATACCAGAAAATGCCCAAGAACCAAAATGCACTATCCTGGCCACTTTCAGCTGTAATGGGAAATAACACTGTTCCACCATGCTAGCACAGCAGTTTTATTTAGTAGTGTTTTATATGCTGTTGCTGTTAAGTTGAGCACTGTACTCTCATCTTGTGCACAACTGGCTGACTTTCTTCTAGTCTTAACCTTCAGGATGTGCCGTGCTGCACAGTTAAAACTAACTTGTAAAGTATATCAGGCTGTCAGAACTCTTATCATCCAAAAAGACACAGATTCAGCTCTGGATCACAGAGTGGCTGCAAAACCTGCAGGCACAGGGAGCCCTGAAATCATAGGACTGCTATAGCGGGAAACTGCTGCAGACCAGAAGCTGAAGCTGCCTCTGCAATCCCTGCCATCCAGAGGCTGCAACATGGTTCCTACAGAGCTGGGAGGAAGGGTTACATAGGAAAATCCTTCTTATCTCTGCAGGGACATCGGGAAGTTGGGGGTGATAGTATTGCTGACCTCAAACATTCAAAAATCATGAGTCAGGCTTCAAAATTTAAAAAAAATTAAAAGATTTTTAAAAAATCAGAGTTTTTTAAATTTGCCTTCTACTTTATGAACTTTTAAGGTGCACTCACTTCACATTTTCAAGTTTTTCTCACCAACCAGAATGGCTAGAAACAGCTATTATTTTTTAAATGAAAGCTGAGATCCTTTGCTGATGTGAACTTTAGGGTACATAACAGGTATATTTCACACCTGGAGTTTGTTGACATTTTGGTGGCAGGAAATTTTATTGAAACAATTTTTATGGGAAAATGTCAATTCCAACAAAAAATCATTTTTCTTGCAGGAAAATCAACATTTTGGCATAAAGAAAGCACTTTTGGTCCATTTTGCCTTAAAATGTAATTTTGGTTCTTTTTTGGAAAAAAAAGTCAAAATGACATTTTAAGTTTCATTTCTAAATGTCAGTTCAAAATGTAAATGTTTGTATCAAAATGGTTTGAAACTTGTTGAAAATGGAAAAATGTCAACTGAAAAATTGTGAACAAAGGTTTTTTTTGTTTGAAACTTCTCAGAGTAAAAAAATTGGCTTTCTGACCATCTCTAATCCTTACTGATATTTGCAAGTTCAAATCAGTGCTTCCAACAGGTAATTAACAAACCCAAACAGTTTAAGTTCTGATTTAACCATCCAAATGGAAGATGTGGGTGTCCTTTACAATGTCTCAACATCACCACCATGTTAGAAAACTAGACTCCATATTGCGTACTTAATTCCTTCTTAAATACCTTTCTCCCTTTTCAGAATATCTTTGCCTCCTATTATTCTGCTTCTCTCCTTTGCCATTTTTTATCTTCATTTCATTTCCTGGCCATCTCCTTCTTTCCTGTTACTCCTGTACAACCCTACACAGTTTGTTTTTTGGTATAACGGTCATCTTTCTTCAGGCTACAGCAATGCTTCCAATTTGTGATTTTAATAATTAACGATGGTTTCATTTATTTATTTTTAATAGTATTTGTTGCACAACATAAAAATAACTGCACTAAGTGTTGTACAGGATTTTATTTCTTTTATTTCAGAGCACACATAAACTCTGAACTCTATAGAACTTTTTCATTGTTACAGTTATTGTCCTTTTGTGCTGCGGTGGCTCTAGATCCAATTCTGTTTCTCATACCTGTTAAAAGCGAGACATTAATTTTTAAAAAAATATGCCTCTCTGAAGTGGCAAAGACATCACCATTTTGTGCCTGGGTTTTAATCATAATTACCTGAGGACAATGGCCTCAGACCTCCCTGTGTTGGCTTTGTGCCTGTGACACTCACCATGACCAAAATCTCAGATACCACAGGTGTGGAGACCTCTGTTGGTGTCAGTCACTCTTGGCATTCTGCTAATGCCAGCCTTAGAGAAACTGAGAGAACTTGTCACTCCCATAGTGCTCTGGAGCATGTCTGCTGGCCTGAAAACAGGAACCCAGCCAAAACCTTTTAAGACTTTTAGAACAAGCCGTCAAGAGACATGCTAAGCTCTTGTTATCCTCTGCTTGACTGTGAGTATGGGAAAGGTCTAAACTCCTTTCTCTTAGCTCCTGCACTGGGTTCCTCTGCCACCTAGTTTTTTCAGAACACCTCCCTCCGGGCACTGACTTTGAATGAAAATACTGGTGTACTCTAAATCAGTTAAAGACCGGTGACAATGTTACCAAGTGGAAGTTGAGGCTCGGCCCCAAACATGAATGTGGAGAGCATAGGCAAGCACTTGAACATTGCCTGATGCAGTGCCATCTGTCAGCAACTTGTACTCTTAAGGAATTATTCGAGACAAGTGACAACACCCGGTCTTGGCTGCAGCTTTGGCACAACAAGCTATGATGATGACCACTGCATTCAATATATACTTGCAGCAAGCTCTGATTGGCTTGAATACTGATCTCTGAAGTGATCTGGGTTGCACTGAAAAGATGCTTCAGTGAAAGGGACTCAGGTCAGTTTAATTATGCTGCTGCTGCAACCCATACACAGGGTAGAAATGGCGGAGAAGTACTATGCGGGAAATAGAAGTGGTGGAGAGAGTAAACAGAGGAAGAAGAGAGGGAAAAACTGCACATCTCTACAAGAATTCCCATTTACAGATAACCTTCCTCCATCCTCTGCTTTCTTTGTCTCTCTCTCTCTCTCTCACCAACACACAAACACAGCAATCAGCACTAACAGCACAACAGCTCTGGATGTCCAATTTATTTTCTAGTGGCTGCCTTGGCCCATACAGCAACACTCCTCATTCTATCATTTGCTTTTGATCTGCTTTAAGTAGGGAGGAAAAGGGAACTTTTTTGTCTGCTATACCCTTGGCATCAATTATGACCTCAAAACAAAGTGCTGAGTTACACTAGACTTAATCCTGAACCAGTCCCAAGTAGGATGTGCCCCTTTTTGCTTGAGATAGGAACTAAAGTGAAAACTAGCACCACAGTATCCCCAACACCTCACTTTGGGTTTCTCTGTGTTGTGTTAGCATGGAATAAATAGACTACAGGTCCAAGATTTCACAGAAACAAGTTTCTTCAGTAATTGGACTTAAACTACACTCTCCATTTCCTTCCTGATGGGAGGGATGGGGAAACCCAGCCATCACCCTGAACCAGGGCCGGCTCCAGACCCCAGCGCGCCAAGCACGTGCTTGGGGTGGCATGCCGCGGGAGGGTGGCAGGCGGCTCCGGTGGACCTCCCGCAGGCATGCCTGCGGAGGGTCCGCTGGTCCCGCAGCTTCGGTGGAGCATCCGCAGGCGTGCTTGGGGCGGTGCAATTCCTAGAGCCGCCCCTGCCCTGAACTGTGTACAAGGAAAACAGTTGACACATTTCTACTGCATACAGCAAGTGGGAAAAAGGGAAAAGAAACTCTAGACCCTCAATAAGTTGTTTTCATGAGCATATCTGAAAGGGGGGTTTAATCAAAACCATTTCATTGGGTCACAGAAGAAGAACCACCTGAAGTTTCTGCTAATATGCACTGCCAGCCCGCATAATACTTTCCAGCCCACTGTGCAAAGCTCCGGTTTGTAATTAATGTCCATGTTAGAGTCAGGTAAACCTAACAATTTTTTATCATTTACCGGGTCATAGACACAACCGGTCTGTTAACTTCATAATCATACTGGGTTTGATTATTACTGGATGTGGAATGAAAAGCAAACAGGTAATGTGAATAGGGAATCCATTAAGTATAAGCTAAGCCCTATACTGCTATGAAAGGAAACTAAAAAGGTTATTTACACAAATATTAAGAGCTGGCAACAAGAAGTCAGTGGTAATCAAATGTTTACATTGCCCTTTTATGTGTGTGTATTTTACCATAGATAGGATGTCGCCTCTCAATGCTAGAAAAATACCTGCTAAGAATCACTGAAACCACTTTCAAGTGCACACTTCTGTTCCCCCTTTAATTGCTTCATTTAATTTTTCCTTCATTCCCATATTTATCAGTTTACTTGGGTAAGGGTAAGAAGCAGCAGTTCCTCTTCAAAGCTGCTTGACTTATGGGGAGGGTAGAAAAGAGACTTGAAAATGAGATTCATCCCCTGTCGTTCCTCCTTCAGGAAAGTTAGGATTATAAAAACGATCATATGGATATAATAAAAGTGTGACAGAGTTGAAGAAGGTGGGTGGGGGAACACATTAGTGATGGCACTTTCACAAATGCAGCTTAAAGAACAGAGGCTTCTGACTGGCATGGTGGTTGGATGACAGCACAGCCCCCCTCACTGCCTAGGCTAACAGCACCTAGGAGAACTATAGTGGTAGCAAATTCAGCCCCGGTAGCCAGGGCCGGCCTTAGGGAAAATGGCGCCCTGGGTGAACTTTCTTTGGCACCCTTTAAGTACTGCTCACCCAGCAGTTGGTGGCCACCCAGCAGGCAAAGTGGCAGCAGGTGGAGCAGCAGCAGAGCTGCAGGTGTCATGCTGCCTGGCTCCTGCCCCACAGCCCCCTTTATCCCCTCCTCCCACCCCCCAGGTGGGCACAGGCCTTCTGCATCCTCTTGACCATGGTGCCCTCCTCCTGACCACAGCACCTTGGCCAGTTGCTCATGTCACCTGCCCATAAGGCCGGCTCTGCCTGAATGGCTTGCATTGCTACTAAGGGTATGTCTACACTACCCACCAGATCGGCTGGCAGCAATTGATCCAGTGGGGATTGATTTATCACGTCTAGTCTAGATGCGATAAATTGACCCCCGAGCCCTCTCCCGTTGACTCCTGTACTCCAGCGCCGTGAGAGGCACAAGCAGAGGTGATAGGGAAGCGGCAGCAGTTGACTCACCACGGTGAAGACACCACGGTAAGTCGATTTCCCCCCAGTGTAGACCAGGGCTAAGTATCCCCTACCTCAGGAATTGCAGGATAGATATAACTTGCATCCTTTTACTTACAATTGTTTGTCCTTGTGTATATAGCTGTGCAACTGTTATGATTTTTTCTGTGTACTGAAATTTAAATCTCTGAGAACTTTTCTGTTTACTTTGG
Organism: Mauremys reevesii; assembly: GCF_016161935.1. Taxonomy (NCBI): domain Eukaryota; kingdom Metazoa; phylum Chordata; order Testudines; family Geoemydidae; genus Mauremys; species Mauremys reevesii. Next base: position 109,845,054 of record NC_052626.1, read on the forward strand.
TCCTCTCTTGTTGTTTTTCCTTAATATAAACTAAAAATTTAGACCAGCACTGTCTCTCTGCTCTTTGAGTTTGGTGGAACTGAATCAGCCTGTATGCTATTTACCAACCAGTTACTGTGACAACTACTATTTCTTCTGGTGAAACAAAGGATAGAGTTTAAAAGTCCTGTACAGACCAGTGTGCATATATGATTATTAATATGACTGAAAAACTCAGATGACTAAGGGTATGTCTACACTACAAGAGTAGTTTGATTTAACTTAGGTCGAATTTGTGGATTCGACCTGATGAATTCGAATTTGTGTATCCACACTAAGGACACTAATTCGACTTTGTGAGTCTACACTAACGGGGCAAGCGTCGACATTGGAAGCGGTGCATTCTGGGCAGCTAACCCACAGTTCCCGCAGTCCCCGCTTCCCATTGGAATGCTGGGTAGAGCCCCCAATGCCTTCTGGGGGAAAAATGTGTCGAGGGTGGTTTTGGGTAACTGTCATCATTCAACCGTCACTCCCGCCCTCTCTCCTTGAAAGCGCCGGCGGGAACTCTGTTCGCGCACTTTTCTGGTCAGTGACAGCGCGGACGCCACAGCACTGCGAGCATGGAGCCCGCTGCGATCATCGCTGCACTTATGGCCATTGTCAACTCCTCGCACCTTATCGAACACTTCTTCCACAGTCAGCTGCTGAGAAATCGGGTGAGGAGGCTCCGGCAGCGCGGTGAGGACGTGAAGTGTGAGAGTGGCACAGACCTCTCACAAAGCACAGTATGCCACGCCGTGGAGATTATGGTGGCAATGGGTCACGTTCATGCTATGGGACGGCGATTCTGGGCCCGGGAAACAAGCACGGACTGGTGGGACCGCATAGTGCTGCAGGTCTGGGATGAATCACAGTGGCTGCGAAACTTCAGGATGCGTAAGGGCACTTTCCTTGAACTGTGTGACTTGCTGTCCCCTGCCCTGAAGCGCCAGGACACCCGGATGCGAGCAGCCCTGAGTGTGCAGAAGCGAGTGGCCATAGCCCTCTGGAAACTTGCAACGCCAGACAGCTACCGGTCAGTAGCGAACCACTTTGGCATGGGCAAATCTACCGTGGGGGTTGCTGTGATGCAAGTAGCCCACGCAATTGTTGACCTACTGCTCTCGAAGGTGGTGATCCTGGGAAACGTCCAGGTCGTCATAGATGGCTTCGCTGCGATGGGATTCCCAAACTGCGGTGGGGCTATAGATGGCACTCACATCCCTATCCTGGGACCGGCCCACCAGGCCAGCCAGTATATTAACCGAAAGGGCTACTTTTCAATGGTGCTGCAAGCACTGGTGGACCATAGGGGACGTTTTACCAACATCTACGTTGGGTGGCCGGGCAAGGTTCATGACACGCGTGTGTTCAGGAACTCTGGTCTGTTTAGACGCCTGCAGGAAGGTAGTTTCTTCCCGGACCACAAAATAACTGTTGGGGATGTGGAGATGCCTACAGTGATCCTCGGGGACCCAGCCTACCCGCTAATGCCCTGGCTCATGAAGCCCTATACAGGCGCCCTGGACAGTGACAAGGAGCTCTTCAACTACCGGCTGAGCAAGTGCAGAATGGTCGTGGAGTGTGCTTTCGGACGTCTCAAGGGGAGATGGAGGAGCTTACTCACTCGCTCGGATCTCAGCGAAACCAATATCCCCATTGTTATTGCAGCTTGCTGTGTGCTCCACAATCTCTGTGAGAGCAAGGGGGAGACCTTTATGGCAGGATGGGAGGTTGAGGCAAATCGCCTGGCTGCTGATTACGCTCAGCCAGACACCCGTGCCATTAGAAGAGCCCAGCGGGAAGCGCTGTGCATCCGGGAGGCTTTGAAAGCTAGGTTCCTCAGAGAGCAGGGTAACCTATGACTGTCCAGTCTCTTTACAGAGAAGCTGAACCTGCCCCTGTTTCAGTTACTATTGACTTTTTTCAGAGGTTACATACCCCGTTCAACAGGTTCCCCCCCTTCCAGCAGACGTTTAAAAATAAAGTTATTGGTACATGTTTAATTAACAAAGTTTTCTTTACTAACGAATTCTCGTTCAAGGGTTCCAACAGGGACGCAGACTGTGGTGGGTATGGTGTGCAGTGATGTACAGACCGCTTCTACACTCGAGGACTGACATGCTCCTGCTCCTACAGCAGTCCTTGGGGGGGGAGGACGGTTACCGGAGGGTGTGCAGGAAGGGGTGGGTTTGCAGGAAGGGGTGAGGGGTGTGTGGGAAGGGTGAGTAGGTGTGGGGGGATGATGGCTCTGGCTGGGGCTCAGGGCATCGGAGAGGTTCATGGCTAGGGTGGAAGGGCATGGTAAGGGCAGCCTGCCTTGCCATTTGTGGATGCCAGGCGCTCGGACCCTGGGGCAACATACACCTCCCAGACTGACCTGGGGCAGCAGACACCTCGCAGAGTGACCCGGGTGCCTAGTGACTGCACTCTGTGTGTGACCTGCTGTTGATCCTGCCCCCATGTCTGTACCCTGTTAATGGTGGCTGTCCTATGCAATTAAGAAACCCCTCCCCCCCCTTCACACAAAGTCTTCTGCAAAGAAACATGACGGAAACAGTAATGAACAGCAAACTGTTTTTAATACTCAACTACACAGTTGGGGGATGAAACTGGGATTTGGGATCGGGTGAGCCAGGAAGGCAAGCAATTCTCATACTTTAGGGAATGAGAGCTGTTTGGTACATGAGCACTCTGCTGGGGTGGAGTGACAATTTTCACGGCCCCTAGCGCCCCTCCTTCTTGTGATTTTGGGTGAGGGGGGGACAGGACTTTGTGGCGGGGGAGGGCGGTTGCAGATACAGTTCAGGGGGGCTCTCTGCTCCTGCCTGCGGTCCTGCAGAACATCCACAAGGCGCCAGAGCGTGTCCGTTTGCTCCCTCATTAGGCCAAGCAGCGTTTGAGTCGCCTGCTGGTCTTCCTGCCGCCACCTGTCCTCCCGTTCGCTGTGTGAGCGCTGCTGCTGAGAGAGGGTCTCCCTCCACTGGCTCTGCTGGGCCGCCTCGGCTCTGGAGCAGGCCATCAGTTCAGCGAACATCTCGTCCCGAGTCTTTTTCTTTCGCCGCCTAATCTGCGCCAGCCTCTGTGAGGGGGATGCCGGGGCAGTTCGGGAAACAGCCGCAGCTGTGTGATGGGAAAAAGGAAGTGATTTCCTTCCAAAGATACATGTTTGCGAACACTGAACACAGTCTACTCAGTTTCTGAGAACAAGACCATACAGGGCACCTAATCTCATGTGCTCTCAGGACAAGTTCGAATTTTCGGCATTCGCTTTCATTGCCTGGGGTCTTGCACTGGAGATCGGACAAGCGGGGCAGGACAGCAGAATCCGTGTAGCAGCCAGGCCTCGTAAGCCGTAAACTTTAGGCTGCTTAACAGTTAATGGATAGCAGTGCCCTCCTGCTGCAGGCAATCTGGAAAGCATAAAGTCTGACCCTGTTCCAGTCCCTCGCGGCTGTCCCCGGGAAAGATCCCTGTATGCTTTTCCTCTGCAGCCTACAACACGTGGCTGTTAAACGACGGTCATTGTTATGCAAAGGAAAAGTCAAGCATTCACAATAGTAACATTAAAGTAATTCCCCTAATTAGATGCAGCAGTCGCCGAGCGAGATCACCCTGACGCGGGTCTCCAGGAGAAACAGAGAGCGAATGCTGCGTGAATCCCTGCACAGATCAGGGCCCTATGCTGCCATGCTGGTCGAGGCGATGCTCCCATTATACCTCCTGATGGCCTGGCGCGGAAGAGTGTGCTTCCACGGAGCACCCAACAAGGCACCTCTCCCCAGGAACCTCCTGTGGAGGCTTTTTGAGTACCTGTCAGAGAGCTTTGTAGAACTTTCCCAGGAGGATTACTGTTCGATCCCTATATGCATTGACCTTCTTTTTATATAGTTTTTATTCCTGTTTTGTTAAAAAATAAATGTTTACATGTTTATAGCACTTACCGACTGATCCTTCCCCTGATTCGGAGTCTGGGTTAACGGCCGGGGAGGGTTGGTAGGGGATCTCTGTGAGGGTGATGAAGAGATCCTGGCTGTCGGGGAAAGCAGTATTGTAAGCGCTGTCGCCTGCCTCGTCCTCCACAAACCCTTCCTCATCTTCCCCATTGGCGAACATCGCCGAGGAACTGCCCGTCGACACTATCCCATCCTCAGAGTCCACGGTCACTGGTGGGGCAGTGGTGGCAGACCCACCGAGAATGGCATGCAGTGCCTCGTAGAAGCGGCATGTCTGGGGCTGGGCTCCGGAGCGTCCGTTTGCCGCTTTGATTTTTTGGTAGCCTTGTCTCAGCTCCTTGATTTTCACGCGGCACTGCGTTGCATCCCGGCTGTATCCTCTGAGTGCCATGGCTTTGGAGACCTTCTCGTAGGTCTTTGCATTCGGTTTTTTGGAGCGCAGCTCCGAAAGCACAGACTCATCGCCCCACACAGCGATCAGATCCAAGACTTCCCGGTCAGTCCATGCTGGGGCCCTCTTTCTACTCTGAGATTGCATGGACTCCTCTGCTGGAGAGCTCTGCATCGCTGCCAGTGCTGCTGAGCTCGCCACGACATCCACACAGGAAATGAGATTCAAACTGGCCAGACAGGAAAAGGAATTCAAATTTTCCCGGGGCTTTTCCTGTATGGCTGATCAGAACATCTGAGCTCGGACTGCTGTCCAGAGCGTCAACAGAGTGGTGCAGTGTGGGATAGCTCCCAGAGCTAGTAAGTTTGATTTGCATCCACACCTAGCCTAATTCGACATAGCCATGTCGAATTTAGCGCTACTCCCCTCGTCGGGGTGGAGTACCGAATTCGAACTAAAGAGCCCTGTAGGTCGAATTAAATGGCTTCCTGGTGTGGACGGGTGCACGGTTAATTCGAATTAACGCTGCTAAATTCGAATTAAAGTCCTAGTGTGGACCAGGCCTAAGAGAAGTTAAGCTTAACGAAATTCTAGTTCAGCTGGCTAGAATTTGTCAGGCATAACTGCAAATTGCCTTGATTTTACCATTTTTAAATTTCATTTTTAATATTTCTAAAACATATTATTAAATCAATAAAGCATATCTATATTTTTGTATACTAACAATGTCATGGAATTAATACTTCCTGATAAACAGTAAGGAAGGCATGGATACATTACTGGATACCATTCTGATAATGTTTTAAATATATTATTAACACTTGATAGGTTATTTGTAGGAACACTGAAAGCAAACTATTACCTAATAGTCTCTCTTTATATGACTGGTGAAATAGCATTTAGAAAAAAAGAGTACATTCTGCCCCCTTCTACCTCACATACTATAAATGCTGTCAAGGAATTAGAGAGTATAGAGAAAGGATAAACATCATCATCAAAATGTTGGAGAGACTGCAATTTGAGGAAAGCTTAACAGTACTAAATACCGAGCTACATAACTTGACCAACTGAGAACGAAAGTTGGGCAGGGGAGGGGGAGATAGTAAAAATAAGGGCAGGTCCATACTCACTGCACGGGTCGACGCGGTGAGTTCGACTTCACGGAGTTCGAACTATCGCGTCTGATCTAGACAGTTCGAACTCCGGAAGCGCCGCGGTCGACTCCGGTACTCCACCACTGCAAACGGCGGTGGTGGAGTCGACGGGGGAGCCGCGGAGTTCGACCCCACCGCGTCTGGACGGGTGAGTAGTTCGAATTAGGGTACTTCAAATTCAGCTACGCTATTCCCGTAGCTGAATTTGCGTACCCTAATTCGAACCCCCTTTTTAGTGTGGACCAGGCCTAAGATAGGTAGTGCTCTGGGGATTACATAAACTGGTACTGTTTGTGGTAACTGTCTAGAGCAAAGGTGGGCAAACTATGGCCCGGGGGCTGCATCCAGCCCTCCAGACATTTTAATCTGGCCCTCAAGCTTCTGCCTGGGAGCAGGGTCAGGGGCTTGCCCCACTCTGCGCAGCTCCTAGAAGCAGTGGCATGTCCACCATCTAATGCATGAGGCAGCCAAAGGCCCCTGCACACTGCCCCCACCCCCGCAGCTCCCATTGGCCAGGAACCACAGCCAATGGGAGCTGCAGGGGTGGTGCCTGCGGACAGGGCAGTGCACAGAGCCGCCTGGCCACACCTCTGCATAGGAGCTATAGGGGGGACATGCCACTGTTTGTAGGAGCTGCTTGAGGTAAGCACCACCCGGAGCCTGCACCCCTGACCCCCACCTGCACCCCAACCCCCCACCCCAGCCCTGATCCCCTCCCGCCCTCCAAACCCCTTGGTCCCAGCCCAGAACACTCTCCTGCACCTCCAACCCCTCCTCCCAAGCCACCCCAGAGCCCGCACCCCCAGCTGGAGCCCTCACCCCCTCCATACCCCACCCTCCTGCCCCAGCCTGGTGCCCCCTCCTCCACCCTGAACTCCTCATTTCTGGCCCACCCCAGAGCCCGCACCCCCAGTCAGAGCCCTCACCCCCTCCTGCACCCCAGCCCCCAATTTTGTGAGCATTCAAGGCCTGCCATACAAATTTCATACCCAGATTCTGTGGCCTGCATTGTGCAGGAGGTCAGACTAGATGATCATAATGGTCCCTTCTGACCTTAAAGTCTATGATTCTATGAGTCTATGTAAATGAAATTGGGCCATTATTAGACTCTTAGAGCCTGAAACTTTGATGTACTCAGTTTAGGTCAGGTTATGCATGGTCCTTATGTAGGTGTACAGGGTGTTTATAGGTTGTATGCAAAGAGTCATATCCAGTGAAGCTCTCATAAAGTACAGGCACAACTGCAGTCCTTGCTTTTGGGAGCACACTAAGATTACGCTCTTCCTGTGCCTTCAGGGTACACAGATCTCCAAAGCTGATTTAAGACATGACCTTTCAGAAACAAGCACAGTTTTTCCAGTGGAGCAACAGGATGTGCAATGTATATTTACCAAGCCTTGGCAAAACTCATTCATAGCATACAAACAAAATAGCATAGAAGTTAAACTTGATAACACTAACCCTCTACTACATTTTCCTTTACTTACTTGAAAGATAAGAAACACTCTTATCTATATTTCCCAAATGATATTAGTTCACGTGCCACTTTCTTAAAAAATTGATATTTGAGTTACCATATGTAAATTTCTCCTTTTTGCGCACATTTATTTTAGGTCTTGATTTAAGTATTTCCAGTCTCTACCATAAAATAAATGTCTAAGGAAGCCCAAAACATCCAACTATAACATCCTCTTTAAACACTGCAGGATTTTAGATAGTTATTGAAAAGAAACACAGTTAAGCCACCATGATTATTACTTATATCCTTCACTTTATTCAAATGACAGGAAACAATTCTTTGAGTCATAAATAATGTCTGTTTTTATCTATTTTGGTGAGTATGTCTGAGTTGTTTTCACTTGTTTTATAAGTTCGAAGTTCCTGTTAATTCTTATCTGGATTATGGTTGAACATGAGCCAAAGGCTTAGCTGAAAGTAGGGGAGGGGGGGTTAATTGGGCACCAACCAGCTTCAACTTCACAAAGACTCTTGCTCCTCATCAGATCCAGCCTCTTTTGAAGCAGGGCTCCTGGATGCCTGCAGTGCTGAGCCTGGTGCATCCTGAATGTCCTTTGTCCAGTAGCCAGGCTTTTATCCACTTGACCCAACCGACCACCCACCAACCATCCAGGTGTTGCCAAGTCTCATTATTTTATTCTGAGTCTCATGATTTTTGGTGTATTGCTTAGACCCCCAGCTCTTAACTCCTAGAATCAAGAGATTCAAGAATCGTCCCCTCTTATGTAATAGATTTTCTTATATAAATTCAAGTCAGTCAGTGTACATTTTTGAGGTGCGCAGGTATGAGAGCAACCAAGCACAGCATAATTGAAGGAACGATGGAGAAATGTAATGAAGACACATATGTTTGACTTGTCAGGATAAATTTTACATGACCATAGAAAAACTCAAATTAAGCTGATCAGGAAAGTTTTTGTTTCCCTGCATTAAACGATGACTGTTAAATGAAGAGGCAAAAAAAACCAAAACCCTGAAAGTTTCCAGCCCACCACTTTTGGTTTAAAACCCAAAATTTGATTTATAAATGCCTTCATAGTGCCTTCATGGGCACTATAGTTCAAGTGCCTCATATCCTCATGCCCCTCTGTGCGCCAGGCTCCCTGGCTAGAACTTTTTTCCTTTGGAAAATGCTAATTCATCAAAATTGACACATTCCATGGAAATGTTTTTGTTGATACTAGGCAAGTTGACCAACTGGCCAGCTTACCTACCTGCCTGCATTCTTGCCAGCCAACCAACAGGAGCCCCTGGGGTGTGCAATGAACTCGGCCTTACTTAAGCAATGAAGCATGCAACTACCTAGCTAAGTTACACAGACAATGCTGGTGAGAAGCAAGGCGGCAACGTTAAAATTGTTCTTTCTATATTTGTTGAATAATGCTAGACTTATTGATGTTTTAGTTTATTTTGAAATAGTGTTCTTCTTAGGTTGTTTTTATATAAGGTAGATAGAAGACATAGTTACAAGTTTAACTCTATTTTAACCTAGTCTTTTGTCTAGATTTCACTCCTTTTTTCAATCCCCACCAAGCATTGGTGTTGCTGAGGTTGTTGGCTCTTCTCCAGAGCATTCATCCAAATCACTGGACTCTGACTGAACACTTTCTTTCTTTTTATTCCTCACTTAAGGTGTTAGTGTGAGAACAGAAGTCAGGGACAGAGCCTAATTCCAGAAACTGGATATGAAATGTACAATGTGTATGCAGATTAAGATTGTCTCTTGAGAACTTTCTCTGGATCTTGGCATTATACTAAATATCCCTATGCAAAATGTTTGCAAAAAAAGAACTTATTCCTGAGTTTTAAGTTTGTGCTGAGGCCAAAATTCTCATATACAATTTGAAAGTCTTATCCACACAGGGGTCAAATTCTGTTCTTATTAACACTGGAGAATTTTGTGTTGGAGAATCGTTCAGCATCATTTTAGTTGTCACAATAAGAATTTAGTAAAATTCAAAGAGGGATCAGATGTTAACATAAATAACAAGACTATCCAAAGTTATAACAGTTAATGGAAACAAGGAGCTTTCGAAAGGATAAAAATACCCATGGTTCAGCATTTAAAGTAATCTCCAATTTTTAGGGATGAGATTGAGATTTGGGGGCGGGGGGGGCAGATTATATCACATCTGTCTACTGTGGGGTTCTTGCACCTTCCTCTGAGGAATCTGGTTTTGGCCACTGCTGGAGACAGTATATTGAATGAGATGGACCTTGGGACCACTCCAATATGGACCATGAAATAGGAACATAGGAACTGCCAAAAATTTTAATTTTCTTTAAAAAATGGTATCTAAGCCACTTTTTCTCAAGTGTGTATTCAGTTCAAGTACATGAAGAGAAAATTAAAAATATTTCTTTGAAACAGTCTGTACTAAAGAAATCAAGATGTTATCGTAACAACCCACATTCCTCTAATCTACCTGCCACAAAGTAGAATAGTTTGTCATACTAGCTACAAAATGCTGTAGATATTAAACCTCTGCCTGAAATGGCAAACATCACAATGAAGATTCGTAGTCTACTTGACAGCAGGTAGAACCTGGAATGACTATGGCAAATGTAATAAGCATCTCAGTCATGAAAAATAAAGATAACTCCAAATGACTAGAAACTGCAACTAGTATAGACTCTGGCATTAAAATCCTTACATCACCATCCATACTGGTTCTCAAAAGCCTCATTCAGGCTTAATATGCTTGAGATATGGAAGGTTTTAATTATCTAGCATAAATGATTAAGCATGGGCATCAATTCGTTGAAAGATTTGTCTGAAGGCCAGCCACTTAAGATCATCTAGAACAGAGGGGTCTCAAAATTTTTCTTTCTGAGGCCCCCCCTAACATGCTGTAAAAACTCCATGGCCCACCTGTGCCACAACAGCTACTTTTCTGCATACAAAAGCATAGGTGCCAGAACTAGGGGTGCAGTCGCATCCCCTGTCTTGAAGTGGTTTCCATCATATACAGGGTTTACAGATTGATTCAATGGCTCTCAGCACCTCCACTAAACACATTTTTCCAGCACCCCTGTATAAAAGCCATGGCATTAGAGGGTAGCAAGCAGGGCAACTGCCTGGGGCCCCACGCCACAGCGGGCCCTGCAAAGCTAAGTTGCCGAGATTTCTGCTTCAGCCCTGGGTAGCAGAGCTTGGGGCAGCAGGACTTCGGCTTTCTGCTCTGGGCTTCAGTGAGTCTAATGTCAGCCCTGCTTGGCAGACCCCCTGAAACCTGCTCACAGCCCCCCAGGGGGCCTCAGACCCCTGGTCGAGAACCACTGGTCTAGAAAACACAAGTTTCTGCTTGCCAATCAAATGTGGAAGTACAGTAAAATCTATGTCTTAAACTGAGTTATACATAAAAGTGTTTTGACTCTTCAAAATATCAACCCAACTGCTGGTTCTTGTCATGTTGCAGCTGATATCAATAAATTCAGGAATGAACAAAGTAACCCTAACAGCAGTGATACTCAGACTCAGGCTCACGAGCTGCAAGTGACTCTTTAATGAATCTTCTGAAGCTCTTTGCAGCATCTGATATTAAAATACTGTTATTTAGATATTAACCAATCTAAGTTCTTAACCAATCAGGATGTTTTACTATGTTATTAACCAATTAAATTATCAACTTGCACTAAGTTATTAATTTATTTGCTGCAAGAATCAGATAGATAGATAGATAGATAGATAGATATGAATTCACACTACTGTGGCTCTTTTGGGTAATGTTGATCACTAATTTGGCTCCTGAACCACTGCAGTCTGAGTATCACTGGCCTGGAGAGTCTTCAAAACTAGAATTGGTCCAAAGCTATAAAATTTGGATCTTAATGTGAATTTTTCCAAAGATAAAGGAGAGGAAGGAATGAACAAATGCTGGGTTTTGGTTTGGCCCACAATGGAGATAGGCCCTCAGCCACAAAATCTATATCTGTATCCAAACTTCCCCAGCCCCACTAGCCAGAACATGATCGGAGAAATACATGTAACACTTGAAATGGAACAGCTTCTTAGAGAATGCTTAGAAAGCAAGTGTTCCCTAAGACTAGACATACCTTAATGAAAATCCTACCTAAAACATATTGTACAATAATAGACTGTCACCAAATTAAACTGTTTTAACTGTCTCCATATAGACAGCCTCAGAGGTTTCCCTAAGTTTCTCTGTCATTGCAAAACACTCAAGCAATGTGTTTTCTGGAAACTGAAATACAACTCAATATTGAGAGCTTTTGACTAAAAAGTGTATTAGCATTGAATTATCTTGGCTCATATGACCTGTTCTGATTCCTAAAAGCTATGGTGACAGCCAAAAAATCATAATGATGCCATGCAAAAACAGAAAAATCCAAATATTAATCAATGGAGTTGGACAAAAACTGGACAGATTATTACAGTGAGAATGGCAATTTCCACATATACAACCAGATATGTTAACTTTTCACAGAGCTCTGTAACCAAAACCAATGAAACCCTGTGAACTTCCTCTAACCACCAATAAATGTTTCATTGTTGATGTTCAATCTTGATCTGTCCCCATAAATTAAATATGTTCCTGGGTACTCCTTTTAGTTAATTTTTATCTAGAGCATTATGACATTTAGATGTCTTCATACAATATGACGCAGATTTTTGAGTCATAAGTACTAAGACTGATTTAATGGCAATCTTTTCTAAGATAGCTGAACTTACTGCATTTTCTCTAATAGAATGATTGGCAGCTAAGAACACTGCAATAAATCTGAGAAGCTAAAAATAGCAATCCTTTAATGGAAATATTTTTATTAGTATTTACCAGCATATGTACTTTACAATCATTTTCTCACAGTGTGAGTATGAATGCAATATAAAAAAATTGTAAAAATTTAACTACAAAGGAAGACAGCAGGTTTAGGGGAATGGTAATGGGATATGAAACTTTTTATCTCTAGATCACTGGTTTGAATCCAGCCAAGTCCACAGAGACAGAGCTGTTAATGTCTGATGGCTGTTTGGTGCCCTGTATGAAATGAAATAGTAGTCTTATTCCAGTTTCAAGTGAACGGGTTTGATGCCTTCACTTACATCTTCAGGGACTGAAATAATCTTGCCTAAGGTGGCCCTGGCAAGTCAGAGTTAAGACACATTGGTTGACCAGTGTATGGCCAGTAACAACATGGATCACCATGTTATACCTCTCCTGTGGATAAATGAAGGACTTTGTTTCCGAGAGTTGTCAGTCTGATACTTTTACATCAGCACTAAATTTATTGTTGAATGTCCAGCCCTGCAAATGCTCCACTTGTGGAGCTCTCATTGAAATCAACCTGGCTTCATCATCCTTTCTTGATAAAGAAGGTTTTATGATAAACGGTAAGAAGAAAGGGTTACTAACCCATTCCTTAACTGTTGTTCTGAGATGTGTTGCACATGTTCATTCCACTTCAAGTGTGTGCACCCTAGTGCGCAACTGTCAAAGATTTTTTCCTCAGCAGTACCTGTCAGGGTGGCACATGCACCTCTGCTGCTTTGAGCTAGTGCAGATGGTATAAAGGGCAGAGCCATCCAGACTCCTCCCCCTCAGTTCCTTCTTACCAGATAGACTCTGATAGACAGGGGGAAAGAGGGTGGGTTGTGGAATGAACATGTGTAACACAGCTTGAAGTTACTGTACAGGTTAATAACCATTCTTTTCTTTGAGTGATTGCACATGTCCATTCCACTTAAGGTGATTCACAAGCAGTTCGGTCTGGAGGTGGGATCACAGTCTACCTAAACAGATATTGAAGGACCACATGTTCAAACCTGGCACCATGTCTAGATTGTTGAGAAGTGGCACAATGCGAGGCAAAAGTATGCACTGATGACCAGCTTGCCGCTTTGCAAATGTCCATTATATGCAATTGGGCCCGAAAGGTTGCAGAGGCTGCATATGATCTAGTTGAATGCACCAACACTTTTCCTGGGGTTGTCACATTAACCAGCTTGTAGCACAAATGAATATGAGAGGAGATCCACAAGGAAATCCTTTGAGAGAAGTCTGTTTGCAATTGCCACAAATAGCTATGACAATGACCTAAACAACTTAGTGTGGTCCAAGTAAAATGCTAAAGCTCTTCTAATGTCCAAGGTGTGAGCTTTTTCTTCATCTTTATGATTATGAAGCTTCAGGTAGAAAATTGGTAAATAAATTGCCCAATTAAAGTGGAAGTTGGACATCACTTTAGTGAGGAACTTTGGATGAGGGCAGAGGTAAATCTTGTCCTTATAAAAGATAACATAAGGAGGTTCTGAAACCAGAGCTCATAACTCACCCACTCTCCTGGTTGAGGTGATTGCAGACAAAAAGGCTACCTTCATGGAAAGATGAAGTAAGGAGGAGATAGCCTTGGTTCATAGGTGGAACCCATTAACTTTGTTAACACTAGGATTAAGTCCCAAGGGAGAATATGAGTTCTACTTGGGAAAATAACCTATCCAAACCCTTTTGAAATCTTATTGCCATAGGCTTGGAAAAAAGGGAGCAGTTATCAGTTGGTGAGTGGAAAGCCAAGATAAGTGCAAGATGGATTTTGATGGAACTAATAGCAAGATCTTGTTGTTTCAGGTATACGAGCTAGTCCAATACCTGATGGATGGAAGCTGGGAGTGGGGAAACACCTTTCTGCTGGGATCAGATGGAGAATTTCTTCCATTTTGCCAGGTAAGTATACCTAATAGAAGGCTTTCTAACATTTAAAAGCACATCTTGAACCTCCTTTGAGCAAATTTTCCCCAGGGGAGCCAGCCACGGAGCATCCAAGGTGTCATGTGTAGGGTCTGTATGGTGGGGTTAAGGAGATGCCCATTGTCCTGAGAGATCAGGTCTGAATCTGGTGGAAGTATCAGAGGATCTTTGTCCAAAAGGTCAGCAAAGTCAAAAACTAATGTTGTCGAGGTCACACTGTGGGGCAACAAGTATGACTTGAGCCTGGTGCTGTTTGATTTTGAACAACATCCAGGTAGGAGTGGAACTGAAGGAAATGTGTACAGGAGTTTGTCTGTCCAGGGCAATGGGAAATTGTCCATGAAAGACCTTGAGCTGTGACCTGCTCAAGAACAAAGCCAATGACATTTCCTGTTTACTTTTGTTGCAAACATATCTATGTGGGGCTGCCATGGCAGTGGTGACAGTCTTCATGAGAAAGATAGGCGTTCATGTGTTTCCTTATCTGATGACTGGTTGATGAGATGCGAGTTCAAGGCTCAGGTACTCTCCAGTGTGATGGTCATCCAATCTACCGTCGATGCACTAGGGTTGCTCATCAACAGAGAGAAGTCAATCCTGTCACCTGTAAAAAGGATAAAGTATAGGTGGTCTTGAACTCTGTGGACACTAGGTCCCTGATTCTACAGCTAAGATTCCAGACAATACTAACACTGCTTTGGACCTGAAGGCCCATCCTACCAGGACAGTTCAAAACTGCCTCTGCTTCTAGGACATGTGGCCTCATGCACTTACACAGTTCAGCATGCCAGGCTCCATCTCAGGAAACTACAATGGTGGTTAGCATTGGGGTACTCACTGATCCATAATCCCTTAAACAAGTTTGGATGTCCACACAAGTCTTGACCTCTCTAGATTGGCAGAAAGACCCTTCAAATGCTTGTGGGAGAGTTCCGTTTGCTCCTCCTCAACCAGCTTTCCCCTTAGTTACAGATGTTTCTATCCTCGTTGGGGAGCTTACCTTGGATCCCTGCAGACTCAAGGTTTCTGGTTTGCCCATGATTTGACTCTACATATAAATGACAGAAAAATGGGGGACATCCATCTATCTTGTCTGGCCTTCCTTCCCCTTATCAAGGAGTAAGATCTGCTAGTACTAACAGACAATACAGCAGCCGTGTCCTATGTGAACAGGCAAGGAGGGACCTGGTTGACTCTTCTATGCCAGGAGGTGATGAGGCTGTGGGATTTCTGTATAGCTATTTCTATCCACCTCAAAGCCTCTCATCTTCCCAGAGTTCACAGTACTCTGGCAGACTAGTGAAGCAGGTCATTCATGAGGAGCTGAGTACTCTCTTTGCCCAGTAATAGCCAGATCTGGAATATATGAGGGCCTGCAGACAGTCCAAATAGTAATAATATAAACTGCAGTGGGATTTGTTGACCACGAACCTGAAGAATTTCCTGTGGCTCTGATGTATTGCCACATGGAAATGCACATCTTCTATGTTGAGGGGAGCATACCAAACCTCAAGGTCCATGGATGGGATAATAGAAGCCAGAGTGACCATCTGGAAATTTATTTCCTTCAGGAATTTGTTGACCTTTCTTAGGTCTCAAATAGGCCTGAGACCCCGCTCTTGCTTTCAAGATTAGGAAGTAGTGAGAGTAAAATCCCTTCACTCTGAGAAACAGAAACTTCCTCTATGGCTTCCACTTGGAGGACAGACTTACCTCCTACAGAACATTCCTGAGTAGTGATGTACAACCAAGCACTTGGATAAAGAGATAGTCCAGGGGTCGGCAACCTCTGGCACACGGCTCACCAGGGTAAGCACAGTGGTGGGAAGTGGCGCAGGCGAGGGATATGCTGGCCGCAGCTTCCCGCCACCCCCATTGGCCTGGAACGGCGAACCGCGGCCAGTGGGAGCCGCAGTCCGCCAAACCTGCCAACACGGCAGGTAAACAAACTGGCCCGGCCCACCAGGGTGCTTACCATGGCACGCCAGTGGTTGCCGACCCCTGAGATAGTCAGTTGGCAACAAGCAGGGTAGGAGTGGCTGGCACTCTGGAAACTGGTAGGTTGTCCTCAATCAACACAGCAGAATGCTTGCTTGGAACTCTCAGGCTGCCTGGGTAAACTAGTAGCTGCAGCAGAAGAAGGAGGGAGTGGTCTTCTCCTGTAACTTCTGCCTTTTTTCTGATTAGATCCTGGATGCAAGGCATGAAAGTAGGATACTGGTGAGGCTGCTGAGGACAAAACTGCTTCCTCTTCAGAAAAAGATGCCCAACATTTGAGCATTACCCTCAAGTGTTTAAGATTTGCTGCTTCTTATCGGTGTGCACAGAAAAAAGTGATGGACCCTCAAAGGGCAGGTCCTGTATGGTCTGTTGGACTTCTTGAGGGAGACCAGATGACTGAAGCCAGGAACATCTACAAATCGTAATGACCAATGCTTTGGCCCAAGCTGCCTAGCCTGCAGTGTCCAAACTGGCCATATGTTGGGTCAAAAGGTGCCCAGCAAGGGATATTGCTGTATGTGATGTGGCCATGAGATGTAAGAGCAAACCTCTGAGTCCAACAAGGAATCCACTTCACCTCACTGGGGTGGGGGGGGTGGGAGATCACGGCCTACTTTCCTCTAGATGTCACCACTTGGAGAGGTACTTGAGAGGCTGGAGGTGCCCCGAGAACCAGACTATGGGTTGGCACAAGCAAAATAGGTGCTGGTACAGGGTGCGAAGACTCCTGGGCCACCAAGGAAACTGGCACAAAGAGATTTAGCAGTTCCCGTGCCACTGTAAAAGCCTTCGTAGACAGTTCCGGAATAATCCTTGCTGTTGAGACATCAAGGGCTGTACTGTTGAA
Organism: Mauremys reevesii; assembly: GCF_016161935.1. Lineage (NCBI taxonomy): Eukaryota > Metazoa > Chordata > Testudines > Geoemydidae > Mauremys > Mauremys reevesii. The sequence goes on from NC_052626.1 coordinate 109,861,649, forward strand.
GTAGATGCCACTTCAGGGGCCAGTCTCAATGGGACCGTGGTTGGTACTGGAATCAATGGACCCCCTTGGACTGATGACTGCCTCAAAGAGGTCATCTTCTTCAAGTGCACCCCACTGCCCTTGTCCTTACTGGGCTTCAGTGCTGAGGATCTCGATCTCTCAGATGCTGAGTCTTTAGATACTTTCTGGTGCCTCTTCCTCAGTATCAGCGAGGGTGATTGGCCTGAAGGCTCAGTCAAAGCAGGAGAAGCACTTGTAATGGACACAGATTCACATGCTGCCCACTCCAAGCGGAGAGGCTCCAAAGTTGGGTGCAGGGCTGCCACCATCAGCAGAAGCCTAAGCCTCACTCATAGTGACTCATGAATGATCTGCTTTACCAGTTTGCCAGAGTATTGTGAACTCCAGGAAGTTGAGAGGCTTTGAGGTGGATAAAAATAGCGATGCAGAAATCCAACAGCCTTATCACCTCCTAGCAAAGCAGAGTCAACCAGACCCCTCCTTGCCTGTCTTTCTTGGTTCTAGACTTAAAAGTTTCTGCAAATTTGACACTGATCCCTGACATAAGTATCCGCAAGACACTTCAGGCAGTGTGGGTCACTCAGTGGCCCTGGCTTCTTGCAGAAGTGATACAGTTTAAACTCTGGTGACTGAGGCATTCCCCAGCACCAATGTCAGTACCCAGGAATGAGAATTAAAGTGTCTGAAAACTCTTAAAAAGAAAATTTATAACTAACCAACACTAAAAACTACTAAAATGGGTGCAAACCATATACAAATAGAAGGCAAATCTTGCACTAGCAAGAACATATGCTCCAACAACTGTCATGGGTGGTAAAAAGAAATTTACCATTATGGGCGACTCCGTTCTTCATACCATGGTGCAGCAGCATGAGGCAACAGAGGGCATATGTGCCATTCTTAGGAACACTGATGGAAAAGTCTCTGACAATTGTGCACTGGGTGGAATGGACATGTGCAATCACTGAAAGAAGAAATACCTATTTGACAACAATGATACTAGGTGTTGTCATTAACTCAGTCAAGGAGAAGGAAGACTCATATTTGGAAAATATCAATAATTCAGTAGATAAGTTAATAGAGAATGTAATTGAGTGATTGAGTGATTAAATTCTAAAAGAAGAGAAAATGAACTTTCTAGATTTTGTTGCATTAATAAGAATTTAGGAACTAATTCTTTATAATATTTAGTGTATTATATGCTAGCATGAAGCATTGTAATAGAAATGTAGTATTGGCTTAATTAACTTTTTTTTTTTTGTAGTTCAAGTTGTTCTGAGGACTTAATATTTTACCACTATGGCCAATATTTCAAGAGTGACTTGTGATTTTGGGTGTTCAATTTGACACCCCTTAAAAAGACCCAACTTTTTCAGAGAGTACTGAGCACTCACTTTTTGAAATCAGGTCCCTTTAATGTATCTCAAGTTTAGGACCCAAAAATAGAAACACTCAACATTATGAATTACTTTTTGAAAATCATGGCCTAAATTTATATTCTCTCATTTAAACTTTAAAAAAAAAAGGCAGGGGAGAACTGATTAAATTACAAGCTTTTAGGACTACAGGAAGGATTAAAAGATAAACATACTGGAATAAAAGTTCAAAAAATTCTGGAATATTTAAAGGAAGATTTATGAAACAGCTAGATAGCTCAGAAAAGAGAGATCTTATATGCAGTTTAATATTTATTATGTTGGCATACAATGTCTAACATTAAGAACAGTCAATGATAGTCAGAATTTAAAGACACCCATAAAGGAAAAACATCATTCAGATTTTGTCACTAAAGAATCACGGGTCAGATTTTTAAATGTGCTGAGTACTCATAACTCTAACTGAAGCCATGTGAGTTGCTAGTCATCAGTATTAGCGACTGATCAACAACTTTCTATCCAAAAAAAATTCTACGGAAAATCAGATTTTTGACTTAAAGGAAATTTCTGCAGAAAGTTTGATTTTTTTGTTGGAAACCCGCACCCAGAAAATTTTCAGCTGAAAATTTTAGATTTTTGGCCAGAAATGTTTTGGTTTTCAGTTGCTGAAATAAACAAATCAGTTTTTCAATTAAAAGGTAAAATTTTTTGCTAAAACGATTTCCAACCACTTCTAGCAGTATCTCTATAAGATCAGGCTTCAGGAATTTCACCCCCTCACTTAAATATTTATTTTCTTACTGACGTATTTTAAAATTTTCTTCCTATTGACTTTTATTTTAGTTTATGTCTTTCTTATTCATGAAAAAATAAATGTAAAAAACCAAATCACCAGAAAACACTTGGTTTTGCATCAATACTATAAATCTGCCCAGATTTGCTTGGGTCCAGACACACTGAAAATGAGTAACCATAGGTACCTGCTAGTGAAGGATAGGGAACAGTGTCTCCAAGGTTTAGGAAGGCACAACTTTGTCACAGAATTTAAGGTCAGAAGGCCCTATCAGATCTGCTAGTCTGACCTCCTATATATCCAGCCACCTCAACACCAAGCCCAAGAACCAGAATTAGATCAAGGTATTATGACCCTCAGGCGACTAAACTATTGTATGCCACAGGCAGAGAACAGGAGGGACTGAGGTGCACCAATGCCTAAGGACCCTGTAATGGCAGATACTTCATTTAGAGAGATATACCCTGATTATCCTGGCACCTATATCCCATGGTTCAGAGGAAAGTGAAACAGAACTTCTGATATTATGCTTAAAGCACAAAATGTAGGTTATCTGTGCTCCTGAACTACCCATAGTAAGCATATCAGTGTGGATGCATCTCAAGTGGACCTACACATACTCCATACTTTATCAGGGAGTGTAACCCTGTGCTCAGCCAAAAGACAAGAGCCTTCATTGAAGATGCCAGCAGGTGTGTGCATTTGTGAATGAACAGCAACATGAAAAACAGCTTAAACAGATTTCAAGGCCAGGATACCTACTCTCTCTTTTTTAAATGTTAACAAAATATCACTCAACGTGACTGGTGCACGAATGTAAGGAATGGAGGGGAGATGTGGAGACAATCTGAGCAACAATATTCCACTAAAAATAATGCTTGCACTGCTTGTGCCCACCAGTCTGCTCAGCAACAGAGATGGGGTTGGGAACAATATGAGGAGCCACTGAAGGTGTACTCATTTAGCTAGGAGGAAAAGCTAGGAAGGGCAGAGTGACAGAAACCCAGGCATGTGATGGGCTGTACAAAGAGGATGGTCCATATGTAAAAAATAGAATCCAAGGAGAATGCATATGGAGAAGTGACCCATAAACATGGTATTTTCACAGGGAAAGGCATCTTTTAAATATATCTTATTGTTATAATATTGGAAGAACATCTGTAACTTAATTCCACATCTTTTTGTCTCAGATAAATATGCCACATCAATCACCATGAGGACTGACATCCTCTACACAGCATTGGTACAAAGGTAGCAGCGATGCTACAAGCTACCACCTTGATCCACTTAACATGCCTCAACTCTGGCTGAAGGGATTACTTCTAGAGGGGTACTAAACCGTGTTATGATTGGATAGCCCAGTATGGAAACTAACGTGTCAGTGCAAATGAAAGTAGGATATCCGGAGCTGAGATGAAATTTCCCCCATCCCTCAAGAGGAAGCAAATACTATCACTTCTATGGAAGAAAAGTTTCTCGCCATTTTGCTTGGAAAGTCAATCAAGAAAAAGACGAATAAGACAGTTATGAGAGAAAAAGAGTTAATCAGAAGGTTTGAGGTCTGTACTGTTCACTCACACTTTAGCATCTCTCTCCCTACTCCCCCCTCCCCATTCCAGTTCACCCCACCTCTTATTCCCACTTGGGGTATTGATCCCAAAGTTACTCTTCTCCTTATCAGATCCTATCACAATTTACGCACTACCGATCTGCATTTCTTTTGGACGTGATACCAAATTTGTACAGTAAATATAGTTAAATGTGTTTGAACTATTGCAAAACATCCATTAAACTGCCCTTGGAAAAATGATAATGAACTGGAGGAGTTTTGTGTTTTCTTTTTTTTTTTTTTCTTTTCTTCTTTTATAAGTCTGCATTTAGGTGTGTTGAGCCTGATAAGGTGAAAGATCCTGTTTGGCGATTACTCCACTTTGCCAGCTGTTGCAATTTCTGAAGTCCATGGGAATGAGGGAGGGCTTTGCCATTCTATATATAAAGCATCCAAGCTTGAAAAGGCAAGCTTTGAAGGTGGCAGCAGCAGCACTGCCCCTTTTGAGCAGGTAGGGGCGGAAAGCCCTGAAAAAAGAAACTCTTCACTCAAGGCAAACACCATGCTTTTGGCACTACTACTAATAATTTCCTGCAGTTTTCTACACTGCACAGGTAAGTCTAAGATCTCTAGCTAGACATGAGATTTCTTTGGATGGATGTCTAAGTGTTATTCAAAGGGAAATAGGTATATAATGAAACAAGGGGACATGGCAGTGTGTGATGTTAGAAGATTCCATTATTATACTAACAGTACATGGGATGCAGACTTTTTCCCCATCCTCAGTGGAATTACAATCATTTCCATTTATGTTTTTCCCATCAGAAATTTAAAATATGCAGCTGCATATTTTACAAACACATGACTGAAAATACGACCCAATAGAACAATTTTAAATTATTTTTTTCCCCTACCTACTCTCTCTATTTGGAATTTCTGGTTAGTGAGGCTCTTGGTGGATCATTTACTGCTTGGTACATAGTAAGTGAATTATGTCACATCCCTCAAAAACATAGAACCTTCACAGGCCAATGGTAAATTGTATATTGTGTTTGCAAACACAAAGGGTCTGCATCCTGCAGTAGCTCTACATGGAGCGCTCACATTGATGCTAGTGGGAGACCTGCCTATGTACCCTCTGTAGAATTGCGCCTGTTAAGAATGGTGCACCAGGTCTTAAATACGTGTCAGAGAAAGGGTATATTTTTTCTTGATTAAGAACATTCTTTAAAAGAGGACTTCCATGCTTGAAATGTGGGAAATTGTTCAAATCTATAAAATGCTCAAATGAAATCTCTCAATGTGTTTTTCTAGCTCTTTATATAAAACTAATCAATTTATGTTTTATTAAGGGATCTACCCGCCCAACCTTTTTGGATGTCATCGATTATTTATTTATTTATTTTTAGGCTGAAAAGCAAATATGTTGAATCTGTAATGTGCCTCTTTTTCCTGCAAGTACTTGCACTAGATTATTTGAGGGCCTTCTTTACTTTGTGATTAATTTGTGTTGTTTTAGACTGTGGTTTCCTTTTCTTCTATTTGTTCTATGTCTGCTTCATAATTATCAGCTATTACAATTGCTCTGAAGGCTGCCAAAAATGTTTCAAGCACATGGTCCAAGCTGTTAAAACGCATAATTTATTTAGCTTAGTTTGAACAAAGCTATATTTATTTCTTCTGTATTGTGTTTACCACACTTAATGGCCCATATAATACTAATCCAGTAACAGTACATATTATTCTTAAATCAGAGATTTGTACTGTAACTGGAGAAAGAAAAATATGAACAATTAAAACCTTATGTAAACTCCACAGGCCAATTTTTGATCTCAGTTATACAGGTATAAATCCCACAATATCTCTACTGACTTCATTAACACCATTGAACCAAGATCAGAATATGCCCCCTGAATCCTAAATCTAAGTCAGGTGCCAAGTTACTTATCAACATGGTATCAAGTATTAGATTTGAGTTCTGTAATAAGTCATCATCAAGGAGGCTTAAAGTGCAGTTTTAATAAAAGTAAAGGTGTCTATAAAATTATATAGTGGGGTTCCATATTTGCTCAGGGTCACTCACATCCAGATCAAATGCATCCCATTTTGAAGTAAAAAAATTATTTATCTAATTGACATCCCTGCATAATCAACCTAGAATGTGAAAAATCAAACTGGGTTGTTGTTTTTTTTTTTCTCACCTAACCACCGGTAATAAAGGTTCTGTAATCAGAACCTAAGCGATAGCTTAGGGATAGTACAGAGCCCTTATCACTGTCATTGTTTTAAGATGAGCCCAGATAGATAGTAGCCAAAAGCTACTACCATTGCTATTTGGTTAGCTTAGGTGGTAGTTTCAATGTAGTTCCTAGTGGTCAAGTCCTACAGTTGATATCCTTGTTGATAGTCACTGGAGAAGGACCAAGGAATGAATAAATATGGAGGCTGAAATTTCTTACCTCTAAAGATAAACCCTCCTGGTCAAAGTTTGAGGCACACTGATGGGACAGTGCAGTTGTACGTCTAATATAGAAAACTATAGGACTTAAGTCACTTGCTAGGATCATCTGGGTATATCTCATTTAATCAATTCCCTGCCACTGTAGGGGCCTCAGGCTTTGATGCACCTCAGTCCTTCCTCTTCTCTGTCCATAGCACACAATTGTTTAGTTTTCTGTGGGCTGTAATACTTTGGTCTAATTGTGGTTGTTGGGCTTGGCATTGGGGAAGCTGGATGCTGTTTGGTGGTCTATGATATACAGCAGTTCTGACTAGATGAGCTGGTGGCCCATTCTGGCCTGCCACTCTATGATTCTATATCTATGGCTCCAGGCCTATCAAATGTAGAAGCTTTCATGAATACTAAATGCACATTTTTTAAAAGATCCATTAAGGGGTAAGTCCACTAAGGAAGCATGAAGCAAACTAGAGCCTAGCTTGTTCTTCCATAGCTCCAATGGCTCTGCAGTGCTAAGAGGAATAAATCTTATTTTGCCTATGAAGCATACAGCTAGACTCAGACACACTGGGAACAGAAATGTTGAGTAAGATGTTGAGTGTCATTTTTGCATATTTTGCCTATACTCACATGTTATGTTTAAATGTTAACCCACACATTCACAGTAAATTGAGAATTTACTGTTGAACCCTGCTCCTCCACAGATTTCCTGTGTGACCTTGGGTAAGTCACTTAGCCTCCCTGGGTATGTCTACCCTGCAATTGGGAGGTGCCATTGTAGCATGTATAGGCATACCAGAGCTAGCTGTGATCAAGTTAGCTTGCTAAAAATAACAGCAATGCCATGGCAGCACAGACAATGGCATGAGCTAGCCACCCAGGAAAAAGCCCACCCCAGAGCATGGGTACATACTTAGGCAGCTAGCCCACACCACTGTCATGCTGCCATGGCTTCACTGCCATTTTGAGTGAGCTAGTTTGGGTGCTGCAATCACTCACCCCCATTGTAGTACAGACATATATTTGGGCCTCAGGGCTTGTCTACACAAACATTTAGTTCACAGCAAGCTGGGTGTGAACATACCCCACACTAACCCGCTGCGCCCTGGGACAGTAGGTCTGTGGCAAGCTAGTGTGGGGTAGATTCACACCCCAGCATACCACAAACTAAATGTTTGTATAGACATATCGTCAGTTCTCCGTCTGTAAAATGGGGATAGTAACACTGTCCTACCTCAGAGGTGAGTTGTAATGGTCTCAAGTTGCAGTAGGAAAGGTTTAGGTTGGATATTAGGAAAAACTTTGTCACTAGGAGGGTGGTGAAGCACTGGCCTGGGTAACCTAGGGAGGTGGTGGAATCTCCTTCCTTAGAGGTTTTTAAGGTCAGGCTTGACAAAACCCTGGCTGGGATGATTTAGTTGGGGATTAGGTCCTGCTTTGAGCAGGGGAGTGGACTAGATGACCTCCTGAGGTCCCTTCCAACCCTGATATTCTATTATTCTATGATTCCATGATAAATACATTAAAGTTTGTGAGGCACTCAGCTATTACCATGATATGGCCCATATAAGTACCCAATAAATAAATAGAATGTGTGCTGCACTACCAATACAATGATTAGCTATTCCCAGAATCATTCCCTGACAAGCAGCCATGTTTTGGATGAAGGATTTAACATTACAATTGTACATTTTACACATAATATTCACATTGTTCAGTTGGGATCATAAAAGTAAATGCTGAATTAGTTATTTCAAACAAGTCTTTAAAATATAATAATTTTAAGTGGACATGAATCTGCACCTAAACCTGTGATCTGAACCCCCTGATCTTTGGTTTGGAGTTTTCAGAGTTTTATAATCTGGATCCAAACTGCATGACTAGCCCTTATCTGTATAATGGACTAAACCAAATTCCCTAGATCCAATCTCCCTCCCCTGAACTCTGGGAGTTTCAAATCTATATCCAAATTTTGCAGCTTACGCCCATCTCTAATTTTAAATTGATATATTCATTGTTACAGTGTGTATATGGTAAAAAAGCTCTCGGAAATCTTGAGTCTTGGTTACTTGTTCTGGAGCCAACTCAAATAAGTGTACATTAGCTTTATACAGCAAACATGACTGATAATGCAAACTGGATTAAGATGGTTAGTTTTAACTATATCTTGATATAAGGGCTCCTACTTTACTGATATTTAATTGTGGCTTACTTAGTTTGACTGTCACAGTAGACTTAGCCAGCCTTGGATCCTAAAGAGATATTGTATACTTATACAGTACTTACTATAACGATGTGCATAGCTAGGTACTCCCATGGAGGTAATCATGCTATGCTGTCACCTAGTTGAGAAAGAGATAAAAGTAATTTAATAACTTCAGACTGACTAGAAATAATGGTGAACATATTGTAGTTAGATTAGATTTTTACTATTGCAGTTACAAGTTGAGCGTTGGCATTATCTTTAATTATCATCATGCAAATTCATCTTATATTTTTTGGTTATTTATTTTAACCCTCCTATCTGTTTCTCCAGAGTTACAAAGTATCAATACAGCGCATACCCCAACCCACCACACAGCTAGCTACAGCATACAAATTTCTACAACTTCTGCTTGTCTACCTATGCATAAGTAATTTCACAACATACATTCACACTTGTAAATGTGTATGTTATTTTATATATACTTCTCCAAAACATGTTTTATTCAGTTTTAACAATGCTGTACCAAAAGAAATACTGTTTCATTTATAAATCTATGTGTATATCTATCATCTTAAAAAAGTGCCAGTAAAAACAAATTTAAAAAAAAACAAGTTCTAAGCTTGATTACAAATTTAAGAGTATTTTTACTCTTAATGTGAGGATAAGCTCCCATTAATGCAACTATTCCAGGAGGTGTGTAGATAATATGTTACCTAGTGTATTAACCCCTTCTCTGCTATGTTTTGCTGAAGTTCCATGCTGCAGTGGAACATGGCAAAATTCCTTTGAAGCAATGATATTTTGTAGGAATGTAAGTGGTTTTAAAATGACACAACTAATGCTGAGCAAAATTTGAAATGTCCATCTCATGGGAAATTCCAACAAAGGTTTTCACCCCAAATTGTGACAAAAAGTTGAAATTGCAAGAATTTTCACAGTCCAGAAATTCTGAAAAATTTTGATATGGAAATATCAAACAATTTCATTTCAACATTTTAATTAAAATGAAACATTCTGACATTCCCAAAATAGAAATGTTGTGTTTCAAGTCAGTTCAATATTTAACTGCATTTTCACATAGTGGTGCATGGCCTCATGGGAACTGTAGTTTGGGAATCCAATGCCCGCCATGATCCCCAATGAACCAGGCTCTCTGGATGGACTACATCTCCCATAGTACACCCAGAGTCATGTGACTCTCACGGTGCACCAAAAGCAGCTTGGTCAGAGGAAAATCCACATTGCATTATGGGAAGATTTAGTCCTCCAGGAAGCCCAGCCCACAGGAGAAAATAAAGGCCCAAAGTACAACTCCCATAAAACAATGCATTGATAGGGAAATGCAGTTTAATATCATTGTTAAGAAGTTCAGTACAGAAAGTTATGAGTCAGCTCAAAAACCCAAATTCTTCATTTCAATTTTCCCAACAGAAAATAGCAAATTCTGGCAACATCTAATTTTTCAAATGGAAAATTTCCATTTTTCAGAAAGTGCATTTTCTGTCAGAAAACCATTTTGATGGAAAATTCCCACCGAGCTCTTACATAGGACTGCACACGAGTTACATTTTGGTTAATAAAATTACCAGGATGTTCTCACAAAATCTTTTTAGAGCTAGACAAGGAAGGGTGAATATGCCTGGTGAGCAAAATTACTGTATTATAATCATTTGCGTAGTTAAAATATGAATCCATATTTTGAAGAGCAGAAATTTTTGGAGCAAAAAAGTTAGTGCAAATTTAATGTACTTAATTATCTCTGTTACATTTGCATGTCCCTTTACTCAATACTATTTATTCCAATTAGTTATTCTGCTTCCTGAAACAAAGTAAGAGTAGCATAGACTTAGCATTTTGAAGCTGTTTGGCATGCTTGAACTGTGACAGCATTAAAAATCAGCACACTATCTATTCTGAGCTAAAAGATTATGCACTTTTGGGGCTCAGAAGCATAGACCTCATGTTTTACATCAGGCTCACTAGATGAGTCTGCCTTTCAAGTGATGCTTTAAGGCTCTCTCTCAAGTCCTGCTTAGCAAATATCTACAAAAGGCATCAACTTCTGTGAATAGGGGTAGGAGTGACTCAGGTTTCACAGCCTGGGATTTAGGTGTAGCAACTGTGGAACTTTTCACCCACCTTCAGTGGATTCATGAACAAACAGATGACTCCATACAAAAGACTTGGAAAGTTCAGCCACCACACTGGATCTGAACAATGAAACCTCACTCACCATGCAGCCTTCTTACCTAATTATGTGTTCCTCTCTTTTTGCTCCTCATTGTAACGGACGCACTGGGAACATACCAGGGGCAGAAGAGGGCATAACTGGAGCACATTGTCCTCTGTAAATACCTGACATGCATAACAACTCATAGGGATTATTCCAAGATGGCAAAATTAAGAGCAACCAGTGGCCTATTCTGTTCTAAATTATGCCAGAAGCTGAGACCAGCCTTGGCCAAGCCCAGGATCTGAGGGTATACAGGTATAGTCTGTCATGCTCTGATATTAGCTATCTCAGACCATTGTGGAACTAAAAGTGCTGATTGCCTGGTGAGGTGACTGGCAGCTGGTGGTCGAGTGACTAGTGAAGTAGTTCCACAAAGTTTTTCTCTCATCACTTGAAGACAATAAAAATTGTTACATTATAACCATTACTGATTCTAAGGGTTTGGCTATATGAATACTTAGTTAGCAGCAAGCTAGTGTAAATCTACCCCATACTAACCTTCTCACGCACTAAGCATCCATGTGAACCCTGCTGCCGTGCATTAGAAGTTCCTTTGTGTACTTTGATCTACCCCTCTTAGAACAAATTGTAGATTAAAGTGCACTAAGGAACATTTAGTGCATGACAGCAAGGTCTTCACAGACACTTAGTGCACAGCAGGCTATTGTAGGGTAGATTTACACTGCAGGTTGCTGCAAACTATGTCTTCATACACACAAGCCCTAAGGTTATGAAATTTCATTTATTTTGAACTCTGTAGTTACTTGTTTCCTCTGTGAGACAGCACACCTCTGATGTTGTCATAGGTTGTGAAGAAAGCATTGTTGGTAGATAGATTTCCATCACTTCAGTAATTTCCAATCTGTTTAGGGCACTTCCCAGAGATAGCTATCATCACTGCAGTATCTTAGCTCTCACAAACATAACTGAATTTATCCTCACAACAGCATGTGTGATAAGTACTATTCCAGTGGGAAACTGAGACAGGGAGATTAGGTAATTTGCCAGAGCCACAGGAATTGAACCATGATCTCCTTGAGTTGCAGCTCATTGCCTTAACCAGAAGATTATCTTGCCTCATATCTCTTCAAATGAGGAGTTTGTGCATTTAAAATACATTTACTTGTAATCCAGTTTGGCTGCCCTGGTTCTCTCCGGATTTTCTACGGCTTTACAAAATGTAAGAAGAGAATCATCTTGTTAGCTTTCTTTCTTTCCTCTCCTGTCTCAGCATCACACACCAACACCTGGGGAACTATCAAACCTGGCTGCTGCAGATGCTGCAGTAACTCCTCTATGTGCAACGAGGCTCTTCAAAAATAAGATTCAACTAGGCTTAATTTGATTGAAGTATCAGGATCCCTTCCACACGCCTCACTTCTGTAAAAATGCCAGAAAACACTATATCATATGCGGCCACGAGACCATGCAGAAGGCAGGGGCGGATCTAGCAATTTCGCTGCCCCAAGCACGGCGGCACACCGCGGGGGGTGCTCTGCCGGTCGCCGGTCCCGCGGCTCCGGTGGACCTCCTGCAGATGTGCCTGCAGAGGGTCCGCTGGTCCTGCGGTTCCAGTGGAGCATCCGCAGGCATGCCTGCGGGAGGTCCACCGGAGCTGCGGGACCAGCGGACCCTCCGCAGGCAAGCCTGTGGGAGGTCCACCGGAGCCGCCTGCCGCCCTCCCGGCGACTGGCAGAGCGCCCCCCTCGGCATGCCGCCCCAAGCACGCGCTTGGCATGCTGGGGCCTGGAGCAGGCCCTGCAGAAAGTTGAGTCATTCAATATTTAAATTGTTCCTGCTCATAAAAGATGCCATAGCAGAGAATTGTTCACAGTCTTCTATCCCTACTACCATCTTTGCTCTTCCAAGAAACACTTGAGTATTCAAGCTCTTCTCTCCAATAAGCACTAGTGGGAATACCTCTTTTCATTAGCTGGCTATCTATTTAAATCAAATTCTGCTTAAGGGAGACAAAGGCTGAAGCCTGAGAATCAAAGCTATTTTAAACACAGATAGGTCTCAACATCAGCCCACATACAAACAGGAGAGAGCACCTCAGCCATCCTCTCTACTCACTACTCACAGTGCCAACTGTTTCATCACACTCAATCAAGCACTGAGGGTGCACTGTATAGGAACTGGGTAATATCTGTTTAAACAGTTAATGAGCCCTCTAGTGGCCATCAGTGTCTTTTGTGTTTCAGAAGCCACCAGAACTCTGCAGAACAGCTGTGTATACATATAGCTAGGCCTTGTACGTTATATATGATTAGCAAACTTTTGGGTTGTTTCTTCATACTATGTATGTTGTGCAACATGTAAAAGGCACAACAGAGTGATGTGTGGCTTCTGTGGGATGCTCTTTGCTCTTGCCACTTAAAGTACCTTCCTACCAGTTGAAGAGAAGCAGTTCATTACAAGCTGTGCATGCATTGACACAAGCACAGTAACTGTTATCCATATGACAGTGATGAGCATAGTAAATCAAAGGACAGGAAGGAACTTTTAAAAACTGATGCTGCATTTCTGTTTTGTCTTGTGATGATGACTTATCTATAACTTTTGCTTTCACAGGGCTTGAAGGGAGTTATATATCCCATCAATTTCTCTACAGGCAGAAGGAGCTTCTGAAAAGAGGTAAATACTTTGCCTGTTATTACACATTTAAGATGAGGTTGTGCCCAATCAGCTCCAATATGGATCAGGGACCGCTTGTACAAGGCACTGAACGAACCACATAGTAAGAAAGTCCCTGCATCAAGGAGCTCGTGTAAAACACTACCTTTATGAATTCGGACTGCAGGTTAGCCTACAAAGAAATAGTAACTCGCAGGGTCCCAGATTTCAGCCTCCAACCTGAGCCCAAATGTTTACAGACAATTTTTCAGCCCCAGAGCCTGGGTCCCATGAGCCAAAGTCAAATGACTCAGGCCTGCCATGGGTTTTTTTGTCCTTATGTATACATACCCATAGAGTGAGGCAGCAGTGCACATGCTAAGTGCTTAGTAGTAATATTAATACAGTGGATATCATTAAAAATTCAGCATTTGCTCCCTGGCAGTGATTGTGGTACCCTCTAGTCCAAGTGAAGATACCACATTTCTGAAGGTATCTGGGACAGTGAATATTTAATTTTTAACGGCCTTCCCTGACCACTTTGATTTTATACATCAAAGTCACTCTGTACATTGAAGCAATGACAACATTGGAGGCACTATACTGCTGGAGGTGCTGTCAGTCTCCTGAGACAGAATATAGAAGGGTCCAGGCTCCTGCGCAGAGCTGCACAAATAATGGATTTTTCAGTTTGCTGACAATTAAAAAAAATGTTTCAGGTCAAACTAAACATGAAGTTTTAAAAAATATGTGGTGAATCAAAACGTTTTAAAAAGTAATTTTGGGTTGAAATGTTTTGTTTTGATTTCAAGCATTTTTAAATGTTTTGACTTTTTTTAAATAAAATTATAGGAAATTTTGTACAAAGTCATTTTGAACTGAAAAATCAGTTGTTTTCAAAAATGTCAAAATAAAATGTTTAAACTTTTTTGAAACTTTTTTAGAATTTTTTTGACTGAAATAATTAACTAAAACTGACATGAATTCACAAAACGTTTTGGCGCTGCTGACTATATTTTTCTGAAAAAAGTTGTGTGTGAAAATTTCATCCATCCGTACTCCTAAGCACGTACAGTTAAAAAAAAAAACAACAACAACCTTTGATACCTTTACAAAAAATTAAATAAATATGGCTTAGCATGTCAGTTCTAGTATTCTGAATAAATTATCTCTCATATTCTGACTATTTAAAATTCTTCATGGAAAAAATACAGTATTTTATTTTCTTTACTTTCTATCTTAAACTATGTACAGTTAACATGCTGTTGCATTTATCCCATAATTGTTTGCATTTCACTGATGGATGATGAGATTCCTGAATCTAGTTTGTAAAGAGTTTTAGGGTGAGAGGCACTGTATAAATGTTAGCTTTGTTATACTAAGATGATTCTTAACTGTAGCTATTTATTTTCCTTCAGGCAGCAGGGGCAATGACTGGCTCAGATTAAGTGAGTATTTTATTAGTCGTAAGTGGGTAAAAGCTATAGGAAGAGAACCCGGAAGGGAGCAAAATTCCCTGTGCAGCAGAGATCAAGGAGAAAAATTCTCCTCTGCATCCCCATCTCTGCTCATAATTTGCTTATAATAATTATCAAAGCCTTGCTCTTGCTTATACACAAAATGAAACAAAGTCAGCTAAAGTCATTTGGCAAAAATTGCACTCAGTACACTGATTATATACTTTGGCATTCCTGTTTATTATTTATCTACATTGGAATTTCAACTGAAACACTTTACTCCTAGTTATCACAGCATTCCTGTGTTTATAGAAAATACCATTTATGGCACTATCTTCATATGTCCCACTAATACCTATTTGGTGAATGGAAAATAGGCAAGATCCAAACAAGTTAGGCTCGCTAGCAAGTGCAAAGAGTAGTATTGTATTAATGTTAAAATATGCAAGGTTTGGCTGGAAGAATCAGTGGCAATATTTAACCAATTCCTATTTTCCAGATGACGACAGTGAAGAGTCCAGAAGCGCAGAAGATGATGGTATGCTGCGTTCAGGTAACAGTTTCTTTTACACTTGTTGGATAAAAGTGGCGAAGTATTTTGTAAGGACCTTCCTTCAGAAGCATTTAGGGTGAGCATTGTATCCTTTAGAGCAGATTGAAAAATAAAGTGAAAAATGTCATGGAAAATGCCAGTGTTTTGAAGTTGTTTCCATTTTGCAAGTTTGAAATTGGGTGTGGTGATTTAAATAATAATATTTTCAAAAATAATGAATTTAAATGAGGTTTAGGCTTTGTAAAACTACTTTTAAAATTTGTGTTATTGAAACTTTAGATTAAAATTTATAATAAATGCTTTTTTTTAAAAAAAAAATACCACTAATGATAAGGTCTCTTACTTGACTTTTACAAAACAGCTACAAGCAAAAAACCCCAAACTACTGAAAATTAAGGTCCTGATCCTGTTAAGATTCTAGCAGGTTAACTCACATGAATCATTGACTTCAGTGGGATTACTCATGTGCTGAAGTATGTACCTCTAAATGTTAGCAGCATCAGGAGCTAAAAGTATATTTTTTATTAAAAATTCTCCTAGTGGCATAAAATCCTTGCCACTTCAAAATGAAATTTTATCACAGTAACCATGAAAAATTATTTAGACTTTCAATACTTTGTTATTGTAAACTTTTTTATTCACACAAGCCAACATTTTCAAAAATACAGAACTCAAGTTAGGCTCATAAACCTGTATTTAGGCAACTAAGAGTGGGAAGTAGGAAGGCATCTAAGTGATTTAGGAGCACAAGTCCCATTTACTTCAAACCACAAACCCTGATAGCCTGCTCTCAATGTCAGGATATTTATGAAGCCCTGATATAGTCTTTACATCATACATGAAGATTTAAAATGTGAACATTCTTGGTAAAATATGAAATTTTAACAATTAGGAAACAAAAGAACCAAGTACTAAACATCCTCTTTAGCAATTTAAAACACTAAAATGGGACAAAAGTAAAACAGTAGAAACATATAAATCCTTTAAAAACCAATTTAAATAGAACTTTTCTGTATATTTTTAAATAATTTTTATACACCCTGTTTCAAAATGAACCCATTATTCTGTGCAATTTTTCTCCATTTTTTTAACTGAAATGGTTACTCAAAAGTTTATCAAGACCATTATCAAAATGGTTATTGGAATATTGAATTTAATGAATCAATAACTATTTTGATTAAAACATCGGGGTTTCAGGAAAACCACGGCACAGTTCAGTTCACTATATTATTTACCCACGTACCCCCCCGCCACTCACACATGGCATGTCTGGCTGAAGGCTAACCATGTCTCTGCTAGCCCATTATTATTATGTGATTTACCAATTGCATGTACACCTCCAATTTTTACCCAAAAAGATCTCATGCCTTTAAGATTCGGGCTGGTTCTATCAAGCACAAGTGATTACATTACGCACAACTAAAGCTGTGCAAATAACAGATTTTTCAGTTCACTGGCAGTTCCAAAAATACCAGAAAAAGTTTTGTTTTAGGTCAAACCAAAAATAATTTTTTTTAAATTTTCAGCAAATCAAAAAGTTGAGAAAAAAGTCATTTGATACCAAACAAGATCTTAATGTTTCATTTAACATGTTTCATAAAATATTTAGATTTTGATCATTTTTCAATGTTCAGTTTTTAAAATAAAACTGAAGGAACTTTTGAAACAAAAATCAATTTAAAAGATTTTAATGTTTTGTTTTGAAAATGTAATGAAATGGTTTGATGTTTTCACGTTTTTTTCCGGCCAAAACAATTTTTCCAAAACAACATGAATTTGCGAAATGGTTCTGTGTTGCCAAATCTGCATTTTTCACCCCCCAAAAAAATTGTACCAAAAAATGTCACCTAGCTCTACACCTCACTGTCACTAATCGGGTCCCCTGATCGGCATCTCAGCAAATTCCAGAGACTGAATGGGCATGTGGACATGAACCCTGAGCTACCCTCTCAAGTACTTAGATATAGTCCCTCAAAATTAGAGTTAAGCAATAACTAAAGTAGGAGATGCCAGCCAAGGAGGAGCGGGGGCTCTGGGGAAGCAATGCTTTCCCAAGCTATAGAGAGATGGAAAGCTCCCCTCTACTTATAGCAAAGGAAAGAGAAAGAGAACTGCACTCCCCCCCAACCTTCCTTCCTTTAACCCCTGGGATTAAGACACATTTTCTGGGGCAGTGAGAAGGAAGATTGCAGTGGTGTTGTCCATGCTGTATTTGCCCTGTGTATAAATAGACAGCCCAAATGTGTTTCAGAGCATCTTTCACCAGCACTGTATTGACTTAAAATTTAAGGAGAAAAAAAAATCAGATGCTCTAATGCAAATGTCATTCATGGACAAAAAATAAAGGAGAAGAATTAAAGGTATAGATACTCTGGAAAAAGAATCCTAAACTGAATATGAATATGAATTCATTTTCTCTGAGAGTTTATTTAAATTCTAAGCTCATCACCTTTTCCTGCTATTAGAACACAACTGGTCGTGTTTGGAGTGCATGTCAGTCTCATCAAACATGACACAAGATAACCTAAATATATTTTCTCTTTCATTTCTTAGACAAGGGCTCATGTTCTACTTGGGGTGCAGGGCATTTCTCCACCTTTGATAATTATTTGTATGACTTCTCTGGGTCCTGCAACTACATCTTCACCACCGTGTGCAATGATGTTAGCCCGGACTTCAACATCCAGTTCCGCCGCGGGGTGAACAAAAAAATTACAAGAATCATCATAGAGTTGGGACCTGTCGTCATCATAGTTGAAAAGAACATCATTGTGCTCAAGGGTGTTGGGTAAGCTTCAGGGATATATTGAATAGCAGTGGGTATAGAAAAGCAAAGAGTTATGTGAGATACACTAGATAAGTCTGTGATTGTACTGCAGGGAAAGCTCAGTATGTCCATTTCACTTATCCATTTCGTGCCCAAAATGGATTAATAAATTAGAAATTAGACACAAATGACCTAGCTAGAGACACTAGCTAGAGACTGACTTTATCTCCTCCTACCAAAATAGAGTGTAACTGCCAAATAAATGTAAATCAAGCATAGACTACATCTGTACAGTGTGAAGCCAAAAGAGCAGGTGAAATTTCTCATCTTGCAATAATTCCCAAATTAAAACTACATTGACTTAAAGCTTAGCAGTCCTCCTAAGTGGGCCTAGTTCTAGTTTCAAATTCACGTGGGCCAGCTCCTGAAACTAGGTGAAATTTAGAGGTTTAAGTGTGTTTTGCTTTGAGGTCATTTGAATTTGAATTTCAATGACTGTGAACCCAAACTTATGAGTTTTGCACTTTGGTAGGGGAACAAAAAATAGGGGAACATCTGGAGATTTGCTGGGAATTCCCTACTTGTCATGGCTGCTTTTTGGTCTCATTATTGCTGGAACTACAACGTCCAGAAGGCAGCAAATTCATGAGAAACGGTTTGCTGGGGAGATTTGGGAAATGTGATCATTGCCTTCCAGAAGCTGAAATTCCCAAAATGAAATTTCAGCAATGTTCATGAGTTGGGCAACTCTGAGTTTTTGCCTATGGATGAATGCAGAGGAAGGATACGGATGGCTGTAAAAAGTTTGTATATTCACCCATGTATTTACAACTATGGTCAGCAGAAAAACAAGACTTGTACCTACAGCTGGACACATTTTTTTCAACAAACTGTAAATTCACTTTGTATAAATAAATAGCCATTGATTCAGGGACTTGAGTCTCCCACCTCTCAGGCAGGCATCCTAACCACCTCACTATCGAGTCTCTCTCTGTCTCTCTGGCCCAATAATAAATTATTTATCGACAATGGATCAGCTTCAACCAGAGAGACCCACATGAGAATATCCCATAGCTCAATAGCTAGAGCACTCTTATGCAACAGGGGAGACCAAAGTTCAGATCCCTTCTCACCACCAGGTAAAGGGGAGAATTGAACCTTTACCTCCCACATGAGTGCCTCTAACCACGGGGCTAAAGCTTATAAGAGAAGTGGTACCAGTATTATCATATGTTATATGAATCAAGCCCCTTTAAAAACACCCAGGAACAAAACGTTTCAGGTCAGACAAAATGTTGCATAAGACCTGAAGTGGACTTCTTTGCTTTTCCAAATTCTTTTTGAAGTTTTCAAATTCAGTTAGACTCAACCCAATTTCTTTTCCAATTCTTTGGAACTGCCAGTGAACCAAAAAATTAATTCACCCAGCTGCTCTTGTAACTGTACCTCAATTTGGCAAACTGCACTGAAAAATACTTGGCTTACTGATTGATTTGCAAGGACAACTGTGTAAATGAATGGAACTAGCCCCAGAGCCTGCATTTTAAACATGGTGTCCCCAGACTAGCAATGACGAAATATATTCAATACATATTTATATTGGTTCTTTTTTCCCACTGGTCTCTAGCATTAGAATTCAGCCACTACTCCCAAGTCCCATTCCTGCTACACAGCTCCCATTATGCGACGCCACCGCACACTCTGTTACATAATAGAATCAATTTTTTTTCTCTTCCTCATAACAGTATCATCAAGTTGCCATATACCAGCAATGGAATCCAAATTGCTCCTTTTGGACGCACTGTCCGCCTGGTGACCAAGCTGATGGAGATGGAGCTGGAAGTTGTCTGGAACAATGATGACTATCTCATGGTGAGTAAAATCTTGTCACAAAGCAAAGGAGAAACTTTTGCTGGAATACTAAAAACTCGCTATCCCTAAGTGGGTGTCTTGACATGCATTCATTGTTTTTATTTGTACGAAGATTGTGAATGTGCCCTTAAATATATGGCATAATGGCTCATAGCCCTCCAAGGTGAGGGCAGTATAGGCATTTACTCGCCTTATTAATGGATGTATAAATAGGGGGACAGTTAGTGCACATAAAAATACATAAAACCCAGTTTTCTTCTCGCTGGCTATAATTCAGGTTAGTAACAGATATTGTCATTTATGTGCATCACTGATATTCCAGAGAGGTATAGGGAGTCATGTTGGGTATCTAGATATAGAAATAAATTACTTGGGACTACGTTAAAGACCACATAACTTCTGAGAGTATGATCCAGATGCTTGTCTTTAAAGAAATGTAGTACAGTACTTGATGAGCATGGGTCTAACCTAGAGCACCATCTCATACACTTCTTTGCAGGAAATTCAGACCCAATTCTCTTCTCATGTACACTGGTGTAAATCAGCAGCAACTTCATTGAAGTCAGGGGAGTAAACAGAGTGACACAGGAGTAAAACTGAAATAAATAAAAGAAGAATTAAATGCTCCATTTTTAAGAACAGCTCCTGTTTCTCCAGTGTCTAGGGCTGTGAATATCATGGAGGTGGAGTTTAGAGAAAGCAGGGAGAAATGTAAAACAAATGTAATGGACAAGGACAAAAACTTACAAAGACCCCTGTCTGAGCAGATCTGTTGAGCTGATGCCCATTTCCTCTTACTCTCTCTACACCGGGTATGGAAGAAAGAAGAGCAATTGATGCTCTGAAGCCCTAAGGCATTGTTGCAGCAGAAATATAATCCACCTAACCCATGTCCACCTCCACACAATTTGCAATGCTTGTTCAGGAGAAACTCAACAGTGAAACAGCAATAAGTGCTTGCAGGTCAGGATTGAGATGTATTGATAGTGCTGTACGGTGGAAACTAGCACGTGGTCTTCATACATCTTGCCTTCTTACAGCTACCATACTAGGCCCTCACTTTAAAGAGTACCAAATCTACCACCTCATTGAAAGATACCAAACAGATATATAAAATATATTGATAAACCCAATAAATCTGGTCAACATGTTCTTTTAAAAAAATATTCAATACCTGGGTTTGCTTTGGCACAGATGTGAATGCCAGATCCACATTTCTTATCACCACTTACTGAGTAGAGGAAAAGAATACCTGACTAGGAAAAGGAGCATATCACTTTCTATTCTCTTCCCTCAAATCGCAGAAATTAACTGAAAGCAGGGGCGGCTCTAGCTTTTTGGCCGCCCCAAGCAGTCATGCGCGGGAGGCGCCCCGGAGCCGCGGGAGCAGCGGACCTCCCGCGGGCATGACTGCAGAGGGACCGCTGGTCCCGCGTGGCTCGGCTGGACCTCCCGCAGCTGCGGGCGGCTCGCGGGTCCGGCGGCTCCGCTTGAGCTGCCGCAGTCACGCCTGCGGGAGGTCCAGCCGAGCCGCGGGACGAGGACGAGCGCCCCCTCCGCAGTCATGCCTGCGGCGGGTCCAGTCGTCCCGGGGCTCCGGTGGACCTCCCGCAGGCATGACTGCGGCAGGTCCGCCGGCCCAGCCTCCGCCCCCACCCCGGCAGCAGGGGACGCCCCCTAGATGTTGCCGCCCTAGGCACCAGCTTGTTTTGCTGGTGCCTAGAGCCGCCCCTGACTGAAAGGGGTGACTTTACCTGGGTATCCCAACAAAGGTTAGTTGAGAAGATATCTTGGCCCACAGACATTTCTTAATTATATATATATATATTTTTTTTTATTTTAGGTTATGGTTGAGAGAAAATATATGAGGAAAACTTGTGGAATGTGTGGGAATTTTGATGGACAGGAACTAAATGAGTTTCTGAGTGAAGGTAAGAGCTAAGGCCAAACCAAACACAAGGGGCTAACCACACCAGATCAATGAGCAAATTTAACAGCTAGAAGATTCCTGTGCTCAGATTATCCATACTGTTTCTGAAATCAATAAGACCCCCACATAATTCACCCACAGGCCTCTCAGCCATCACACCCTGGTTCTCCAGAACAGGGCCAATTTCTATTTGTATTACAGTAACCTCTAAGGGCCCTCAAATCAGTTATCAAACCACATTGTGCTAGGCACTGTACAAATGTGGTAAAGAGCAATCACCCTGCCTCAGAGAATTTACACAATCTAGGTTTATGACAAAACATGACATGTGGATGAAACAGCCAAAGTGGGGAGAATGAGGTAACAGTAAAACAAACACGCTTTTTGCACAACATTCTGTAGTCTTAGCTCAATACTTGGCTAGCCTTTGTCAAATGCAGTTTACTGTACACAGCACAAAGGTGAGTTTTAAGGAGGAAACTGAAGGGCAATATGATAGCTTTAAAGAGTTTGATTAATTTTACCCCACTTGTAGAGGCCCTCACAGGAGAAAGTTTATTTTTCCCACAAACACCTTCACCCTAACAGGCAGTAAAAAGAGGTATTGTTGGCAGAGCAAAGGCATTTAGTAAGATAATAGATCTGATAGGTAAGATAGGGCTAACATGTGAAGGGCCTTAAAAGGTTTTTAAAAAATCTTGTGTTTAATGTGGTGGAAAAAATGGAGCCCGTGGAGGGAGTCAAAAAGAGGGATGACATTCTCAGAGTAATGAACCACATAGAGGATTCTAGCAGCAGCCTTTTGAATGGACTTCCAGCGGGGCAGAGAGGCATAGTTGTAGTCATCAATGCCGGGGAAAAAGTAGGTTGCAAGTAGTCAAGATGGGAGTTTTGGTGATGTGGAGAAAGAGAG
Organism: Mauremys reevesii; assembly: GCF_016161935.1. Classification (NCBI taxonomy): domain Eukaryota; kingdom Metazoa; phylum Chordata; order Testudines; family Geoemydidae; genus Mauremys; species Mauremys reevesii. The sequence goes on from NC_052626.1 coordinate 109,884,393, forward strand.
GAAAGGCCAGATCTTAAATATATAAGGTAGGGAGAATCTTCAAGATTTAGGCACATCTTGGGTCTAGAGAGTGGCCTGAGTCAAAGATGATACCTGGATTTCAGACAGGAGTGATGGGAGAATGGTGTTATTATCCAGGTTGACAGAGAAAGGGAGGAGAGAGGAGCACTTAGAGGGACATTGAGTGTTCAGTTTGGGGTGGAATTTAAACTTGATAGCTGGACATCCATAAGGAGTCATCCAAGAGATACACTGAGATTTGGATTTGAACAGAGGAAGACATGTAGAGAAGTAGATTTGTGAGTCATATAGCTACTTATTAGGAGGTAACATAGGAACTTTACTAAAGCCATTTGATAAGTGAGAGTTTATATCATCCAACGCCTTTCAGGCAGCATAAGTGCAGGAGCTGGTACATACATTGCTATACTCATCTGGATGCTCCAGGCTGATGTCTGCTTTTAGGGAGTGCAAGCAACAGCCTCAAACACAACTAATCATGGAAATCAAATTTTTCCCCAAACCCAGTACATACCAGCAATCATGTCTTCCATTAAGTGTCCACACACTTCCTTTCAATGTAGATATGCTGGTATGGTCTTATTATAAATTATGTTCCATTATTTTTAGCAACATATTTAACTACACAGTTGCTCACTAACACATTGTAGGGTGAGAGACTCAAACATGATTTTTTCTGCATGGCAGTGCAGGACACTACCATCAGCTCAAACTAGTCTAGATAGACCTTTTTCTGATCTACTCTGTACCTCAACTTGCAGGTAAATTGCTGGATGCTTACCAATTTGCCACTTTACAAAAAATGGATGACCCGTCAGAGATCTGCCCATCTGAGGAGATGGCAATTCCCAATATTCCTCGCAAAAAATATGTAAGTATCACATTTCTGGCCTTGCCTACAACATAAACTTGAACAGAGAAGTAGATGAATTGGGAATCATTAACTCAGAGATGGTAGTTGATAGGATAGTGGTTAACATCACCAACAGATTTAGTGTATGGAGATGAAGAAAAGAGGCTCTTTGCACCAGAATGCATGTGTGACCCACCCTCCTCATGGGTGTGGTGTTCTGTCCCATTTAGTGGAACCGAGACCACTTAGAGAGAGATTAATGGAGTTTGCTCTACAGCCTTAACTAATGGCCAGTTGGCTTATAGCTCATGCTGTAGAGACTCATGCACTGAGGTCCCAGGTTTGATCCTGCTCGCCGATGATCGGGGTCTATCAGTGTTACAAGTAGGGGCTCATCCAGGATTTCAACTGGGAAGTCTCTGAAGCACAGGATGTGCTTCCTCAGCGAGGGAAAGTATGTAACCCACACACTTCCTGGGTGTGGTGTGCTGTCCTCTCTAGTGGCCCTGAGACCACTTAGAGAGATTAATGAGTTTGCTCTACTGCCTTAGCTTATGGCTTGAGGCTCATGCATTTAGCTCCAGAGGTCCCAGGTTCAATCCTGCCCACTGTAAAACTGGGGTCTGTCAGTGTTACACATGTTTTAAACAGTCCAGAAATACTACCAGGTGTGGATTTATACAGCTCACAAATGGAAACAGAAAAGCTTAGCACCCCGCTTTCTCAGCCTACAGGTCCTTATACAAATCCCGCTGAGGTCAGTGTGGTTTCACTGATCTTTGTATTAGGCCAGTATGACTCCACACTAAGTACTGTGTAAACTCAAAGACATTCAGTGTGCAATGATCATTTTACCAGGCAGCAGCATCTCACATGGTGTCTGTCACCATCAAGTGAATTTATACCAGAGGTGTGATGGATGAGCACCTGCAAGCATGGAAGCACAGAATCCATTGTACTGAGGATGATGGGGGCGGAGGCAGGAGACAGTTGAGAGATATAAGACCGGCTGGATGTCAAGGGATCTGCAGAACCCCCAGCAGTTTCATGTGGAATAAACCCATTCTTCTCACTAATGGAGTTTCTGCTATCTCATTGCATCACAGATTTTCCTATCTAGAAGATTTTCTGGAGTCTAGTTAATACCACGTACCTAAAAAGCAAATACTTATTTCTGTCTTTGAAATGGCGGGGCAGATTACAGATATGCTTGTTCATTTTGGACTAATTGTAACCGTGGGTCAGAATATGCACTTATATTGCAGCTGTTACAAAGTGGTTATTTTTTTACTGTATGTAGGCACTATGTAAAGAGAGTGTACTGAAAGGACAGTGATTTTTCTCTTGAAATGGGCAGCATTACACTTTCCCTCCCATCCCTCCTATTTTAAGGATATTTTTCTACCATTCATTTGACAATCCAAGAATTCCGTTAGATTCGCCTGTAAAAAACAGCCCCTCTCCTGGAACGGCTAGCTCTAGTGCTCCATAGAACAAGCAGGCAATTAGAATACCATTCTAGGGGGAAGGCAACAAATGGCAGGATATAAGGAAGGGAACTGACTATTCATTTGGACAAGAGCCACTGTATATCACTGAGTGGAAAATTATCATCTGGAGGTGAGGAGCTACAGTGATGCAGGGTTCTAGCCCAGCTTGTTACAATAATCTTGCTTTGAACTGGTGGAGTATTTCTTTTGGCTCAATCAGTCACGGGTCTGCTACGTTAACATTGTTTTCCTTTGAGATGTTGTATTTCAGCAGATAACATGTGCAATACCAGCAAAATAAAAACAATATTTTTTAAAAAATTCAACATTGATTACATTCCTAAAAGGATCATTGTCTGGACAATAAGGAGTAATGTCACCCAGACATACTACAGAAAACATTGTGCTACTTCTTGTAATCAGACATAGGTTCACTAAATGTCCAATGTGCTATTGGGCTGTCAGGCACGTCTGCATATTGAGGGGTTTTTAGGAGGTGTCCATAGCATTGCTGTTCCAAAATACATTCTTCCTTCTGCTAATTCTTCATGAGAGAACATAATCCCTGCATGTAACACTGTAATCCATGGTCATGGAAGTGTGATGGCAGTAAAAGAATGATTAGCTTTTAGTATGATGAGAGGGAAAATTGATTAAATATTTACAGAGCCTTTCCCCTTTAAAATGTATCATTTGTATTCTCTTCCATTTCCAGAATTACCACTTTGATCCAAATCAATACAATAGTATAATTGAGAGCTGCAAACAATTCTTCTAGTAATTAAAAGCTCAAGATCTGCTTGTTTCATTGACATTTCAACATAGCAAGGACATGACTAGCATCCACTTTCCAATTATTTTTTATTATTTATTTAGGCTAGGATCTGCTCCCAGCTGCTCAACCTTGTGTCTCCGGCTTGCAACGTGTCCAAGAAAGCATTTGTCATCCATTGTCAGCTTGATATGCAGGACTGTAGTGATCCAGGGCAAAGAAACTGTACTTGTGCTACACTGTCAGAGTACTCTAGGCAATGTGCCATGTCCAATCAAGTAGTGTCTGATTGGAGGAGTGCAGACTTCTGCTGTAAGTTATCATGTTTTATGCCACAACTTTATGTATATGTCATATAGAGAAAGAATGATTAATGAAATTTTAAAAAGCCACTAGGAAAGCTTCCACCCATATAAATCAAGGAGGGGTTGGGTTGGGTTGTAGACCCTGGGATGATCTTTGAGCAAATGGTAACCTGCAAGAGTCAGAGTTTGGTATCCTGCAAAAAAAATAAAGATGAATTTATAACTCAAATTGTGTCCCCGTAGCTCAACAGCTAAGTCAGCTGACCAGGTCACACATTCCTGAAGCTGTTTCTTTATCAAACACCTTAAAATAATATTTTTTTAAAGAAACAAACCATATTCTGAAATGCTTGCTTTTGATTCTTCTGTCAGCTAAACTGCAGTGTTGACAAGCCATTACAGGCAAAGTAATATTTCATCTATTAAGAAATATGCAGGGACTAACCGTTCAAATTAATTTCAGTGATTGTCCTATTGTTTTTAAATTACTGGTCATCTTAGCAAAGGTGCTGTGCTACTTTCAGCTACACCTGTGCTAATTGTTTGCAATTAAACTCAAAACTATTCAATTCTCCAGGTTAGAGGCTTCATTACAAATACAAATCAGATCAGGCTCAGCAAAAGTCACAAATGGCTAGTTTATGTTTGCATTATATTTTAGTTTGCATTGAAATCATATGAAATTACTAGTTATGAAGTGAAATCAGCTAAGCAGCATCAAGTGAATTTTGTTTTGATGTGTATATTTCCTTGTAACTTTAAATGGAGCTCAAGAGACTGAAAGTACAACCCTTTATGGATCAAAATTGTTTGATTTCATCATGCCTGCTTTGAAGTTTAACAAAGCAGGAGGCATGATGTGGCAGCCCTTTGGCAAAGGACTCTTAAAAAGCATATTCATTAATTTTAATTACAACACAATGCAGCCCAGTTGAAAGCTTAATGGATAAGACAGAAGACAGAATTCTAGGCAGAATTTTGGGAAGAGATCAAGATGCCAAATGACACTCAGTGACATTCAGAGTCTAAGGCAGTGAAGGATAAACTCCAAGCACCTAGTTAATGGGAATGTTGAGCTGCCTCACACTCTATAACTGATGTTCAGTACCCAAACATAACTTATTTTTTTAAATAAATTGCTTTAACAGGAACATCTTTCTCCTTCCTCCTTATTCTGTTACATGTGACTTCAACATCTGCTACTATTTATTTGGAGTTTAGCATGAGAAGGGAGATGAATATAATCCAGACAGGATTATATTCCTGAATCCAATAATTGACTTCTGATGTTTTATCACATGTTCCTTATCCTCATCTTCTAGGCCTTGTATCCTCTTACCCTGCCTACATCTCTGATCTCGTATCCGTCTCTTCGCTTAATCCCTGTACTCCTCCCAGTCTTCATGTACGACTGCTCTCCAGCTCTTTGTACACTTGTGGCTTTCTGCCTTCTGTCATGCTTCTCCCTGTGCTAAGGGAAATCTCCTGCTTCCTGCATGCCAAGTGCCCCCTCCCCCTCCTCCAAATCCCACTTCTTCCTGAAATTGTTCTTTTCTTCATCCCTCCAATATTCTCCCCTGAATCTCCTTTCCCTAAATGGGTGTCCCAGTTTTGTTTAGCATTCAATTTGTCTTGCCTCTCTTAGACTGTAAAGTCCTCAGGGCAGCAAGCCTGTCAATATTTGTAAGGCACTGTACATGTTTACAATGCTATATAATAACGCTCGTTAATCATACTAAAAATAATATCCCCAGTCTAGCCTTTGTTATGATAATGTTAATGTTGCAAGCAGGCTATTCACTTAAAAAGAAACATTACTAGAACTTGTAGTTATAAAAAAATCGAAAGTGAGGCTATTCAGAGTGAAGTTAAAAAACAAATATTTGCGAGTTAGGAAATAAAAATATTATACTCCAAAAAACAAGTGTCCAAAACTCTGAAAACATCAAGGGTCTGATTATCCCCTGTTCATAGTCATTGATACTTCTGCAAAATGGGTGCCAAATATTACTTAATGAGCCTGGCAATGATTTTGGCAGTAAAAGTCACTACAGAAGATGCAAGGCAGTGGAGGATCTGGTGCCTGAAATTCCAATGCTAATCTTAACTTTCCCTTCTCCCACTTATCTTTCCCTTCCTAATAGGAGAATCCTACTAGTTGTCACATGAAAAACTGACGTGTCCCTTGTTCTGTATATTAATAATGCTATCGGGTGGGATTTTCAAAAACACCTAAGTGACTTAGGAGCACAAATCCCACTGAAAGTCAATAAGATTGTGCCTGAAGTCACATAGGCACTTTTAAAAAACACACCTATGGCTTTTATTGTAACTAATATAATCTGCTGTCACTGTCCCAGCCTGTCACAGATACAGCGAGACCTCAGGCTCATATTTCAGAAGTGTGCATGGTTTCAGGGGTCTGATGCCTATAAGTGTAGGGTGCATGTAGAAAAGGTGATCTGATCTCTAGCCTTTGTCTGGAATATGTGGTCTCCAGTATGTCTGGGATAAAGAATGAAAAATGAATAGAGTGGATGTCTGGGCTATGGTGAGGTGATACACTGGGGATGGGGAATGAAGGTTCTTGTGCTACAGGAAGTGCCAGATACCAGGAGGGTGGGGAGAGCCTCATCTCCAGTCTCTAGGGTAGGTGAGAAGTTTTTCTTTGTTCATATTTAGAAAGATGCCTTAATACTTTTCATTGTTGTTGTATTGAAGCTGTAGGAAAATGTTCAGCTGACCAAATCTACAAGGAGTGTGGTTCTCCATGTGTTAAAACCTGTTCCAACCCAGAGTACAGCTGTTCCAGTTACTGTACATATGGTTGCTTCTGCCCAGAAGGTAAAGTATTACCATAAAACTAGTATTGATTTCATCATAAATCGTCCATGCCAATAGTTTTGGCACATATCCAGCAGATAAAAATTGTCCATTTAATTAATATACCACATTGTTGTATTGGACACTGTACTGCTGGAAGTGCCATTTCTGACCCATTGAGGCCATTAAAGATCCCTTGACACTTTTTGCAAGAATAGAGAAGTAATACCCCCATTCTGGCCAACATGGGATAATTATACCCTGCCTACTTAAAGTTCCCCCCTATAATTTAAATTAACTTGTTGTGCTAATCTCTTATGTGGTGTTGCCATGCGCTGTTAGACAGTTGCCATCCAGAAGTGGCTGCATTTCATTGGCGAATAGAGAGATTGTGCTTTGTTATGCAGAGTTTGTAAAAGCCCGAAGCATACTTCAAGTTGAACTGTTCTACAAAAATTCAGTTTATTCTCATTATTCTTGGGCATTTCCTGACATTTCAGTAGTAAAATGTAAAGCTAATTCATTCCCATTACCTGGCCAAAATCTGTTATTCTTTATAGAGACTTAATCTTATTCTAAACAAGGGAGTTAACATTTAGCAGCTATGGAAAAACACACTATACACAACATCTCTGAGTCTGTACAAAAGGCTGTGCTGAAATGACACTCTCTGAAATGTTGCCTCTGCAAGACACAGGGTACATAATATAACAGTTCTGAGTGCTTAGGAGCTAAGTGGTAGCTAAGCATCTGAAAATGACGATCTACCTAATGTATTTGCTTCTCTTGATAGGCACTGTTCTTGATGACATCTCAAAAAATCGAACATGTGTTCCCATTGACCAGTGCCCATGTACACTGAATGGGGAGAGATATGATCCTGGCGTTACCATGAAAGCAACATGCAGGACCTGGTGAGTGGTGGCAGATTTCTTTGAAAAGTGTGGAAAGCATCCTGGCCAAGTGGCTGGAAAATTTGACGTAATTGTGTTCCAGACTTTCAGAAGACAGACACAAATGTGTTTACATCATCTAGACACAAACGCTGTTTTGAACGCTCAGGACCCTACATCTGCAATTGCTGATAGAGTAATGTATGCTGTGGCAAAGTACCTGCTTCTCCTCAGCTGGCTCAGTCACTTTTTGCCTTGGAGACACAGGCTTGGGCAAAGCAAAGTCCTTCCAGGTCGCGCAGGGTCTGGCTGAGCCTTCTCTCAGTCAGTCCCTTGTGCTGGTTTTCTCCCTTCTGGGGACAGAGTGCAGTCTTCCTTGCTGGAAGAGTTCAGAGTCCTGCTGCACCTACTTGCTGGCAGCTTCTCTGCTGCTCTCACTCTCCCCCCCTGCTTCCATGCCAGGGAGGGTTTTAAAAGGTCTCCAGCAATTGGAGCCAGCTGAACCTAATTAGTTCCCTGGTAACCCCTGTTCCAGCTGAACCTTATTTCTCCAGGGCTCTCTCTCCTCAATGGATAGGGAGAGGCCTTTTAACCTCTCTGGGACTAATTACTACCCCTCCCTTTGTAGCCATTTGTCCTGAGTTTGCCACAATGCCTAATTTCCTTATCTATGTGTACAAAAACAAATATAACCTTTTTCTGTGCAAATGTACAATAACTATCACCAAAGTTATTACTAATGGTCAACTTTGCTGGCAAACTGAGCAGGAGGCTTTAAAGCATTGAATGGACCATGGAGACTAAACTCCCCTTTTACCACTAGAAATGGTTCCCCTGGGTTAATGTTTTAATAATTTGGTGTTGCAATGTGGAGAATATTGCTCTACTGTTTTCCATGTTGTATCTATTCTGTGGATAAAGAAAGGAATTTGATTTCCAATGCAACACTGTTCATCATTGATTTATTTATGATTTACATGGCTGATGGAGACCCAAGCTGTACAAGGTGTCAGAAGGTTCACTGACCACAGTGGTGCCTCCTGCCGGCCGTAATGGAGATTAGCTCTGGCAGCTCAGGCTTTCCCTCTGGTGGTGTCTTCTCCCATTGTCTCACTCTGCAGCCCCACTCTCAACTGCAGCTTCTTCTTTGTGGCTTGGCACTCCAGCTAGGTTACTAACGTCCTCCCCTTTTGGGGAACAGTACATCAGCAGCCCTAGGCAGTCATTCCCTATGGCTGCCCAGTTCTATGCCACACCCTTGATGGCTGGTAGTGGAACCCAGGCCCACCCTCTTCTCCAGTTTCGAGTGCAGGGACCCTCAGCTCAGCAGTTCTCAGCTTCCTCCCTCTGCCCTCACTGCTCCTTCCCTGGCCTTCTTCTTATCCTCTGGCTCCCACTCTCCCTGGGCATACCAGCTCCACCAACCCTCCTCCCTCTTCCCAGGGAGTGACTGCTGACTGCTTTTCCCAACAGCCCTATCTGTAGCCCATTACCTGACTTCATAGGCCCCGCCTGTTCCTTTCACTCAACTACCTGCTCCCTGGCTCCTCTTCTAGGTGCAATCTGTGGAGCTAATTGGCCTACTCAGCCAGCTTAACCCCTTCCAGTCTTGTGTGAGGTGGACACCCCATCACACAAGTGTCTCATCAGCTACAGATTGAGATAAATAGTGTCTACTAATATATTTAGCAAATGATAATGCAAAACACAAAAAATTCACAGAGGAAAAGGAATATATACATATTAATATATACATTTCCTTACTAAGAAGTTACTGAACATTTAGTGCCAAAAAAAAAAAAGAATTCAGGAGATAATGGAAATGAAAGTTTAGAACATGTAAGGTACTATATCATGTTGGCTACTCGTTGTGGCATACATCGACCACTATCCAAGATGATCAGTTCAGTCATCTTCAGATTTCCACAAGGGAAGAGCCTGAGGCTGTCAACTTCAAAATACTGCTACACAGAGATATGACCATAGACATGCTGTTGTAAGGCAATCAAAAAACAACAAATCCCCCAGAGAGTCAGACCAAATCGCACTAGACTGGTCATAGTCATTTAACGCATGTTCTTGTTTTCCCCAGTAAATGTACAATGGGCCAGTGGAATTGCAATGAACTACCCTGCCCAGGAAGATGTTCCCTGGAGGGAGGCTCTTTTGTCACCACGTTTGATTCCAGGTCATACAGGTTTCATGGAGTCTGCACATATATCCTCATGAAGGTAAGCTGCAGAGATCGTGAACTATACAAGATCAACAGAAGAGAAGTGTCATACTTACAATCTACCTTTATTCCCACTCTCCCCCAGCCCCCGTATAAACTAAAATCTTCCAATGACCTCCATTTATCCCACATATCATATGTGATGCCAAGTAGCAATTTGGTGTTGAAAAAGCTGGCAAGTGTTTTGCATTGTTGCATAATGTAATGTCAGGAAACCCCCAAACTCCAAGCATTAGGAAATGAAACTATGCACAATTGGCTGTGGGATAATTAGTTAACTTTATAACACACTATAATCATTATAAGGATGGTTGAAGCTGTCAGGAACAGTTGTCCCAGATAGATCACACAGAAGTTCTTTGTTAAATTTATTTCCAACATCACTTCCAGGTCCAAAGGGTAAGATTATATAGATATAACAGGAAATCTTTGATAACGTCTCAACAGTTTGTACTCAATGGCTCCAACTTGCAAGTAAACATAATTACAAAATGGAAACTTTGTAATTCAGAATCCATCATAAGATTGACCAACAATTGCCACAGGTAAAAAATATTTACTTACAGGGCTGACCTAGCTTCAGACACAAAGAAGATGCCATCTGCTTGTTCATCACCTTGGAACAAACAGAAACCTGAAATGAAATTTCCCCAGAACAGACATTGAGTATCTGCCCTAGAAAGGGCTGCCACTTGTTAGAGGAAAAAATACTATTCATAGTTTAGTTGAAGTCTTGAAAGAGTTATTGGTTGGTCCACACTGTTTTTGTTAAAGAAGCAGAGATAAGCAGCAATTGGCCACCAAGGATTCAAACAGCTTAAGTTGTCTCTGACATTTGTATCACCAGTAAAGTCTCTTAGTAACTAATAAAGGGCCCAAACTGCAAAATTAAAAAGCCCAAAATCCAAGGATCGCCAAAATAGGTTTCCTTGATGCAAATGCTGATAAGGTATTGGCTGTGAATGGATACACAGGAAACCCAATTTTTTGCATTTCACCCCATACATTACTATGGCCATCATTAAAAAAGTCAACATTTGCTAACAGTGAAATCCTAGTATCTGAGACACCACAATATTTCCCTATACATAGAATGGGATAAAACTGCAGTATCTAAGATATCACTGACTGGTAACAGTTGAAAAATGTTGAGTTTTTAATGCAGCTATTTTAAATATTCATTCCTAAGTGTCAGGTTTTTTAGCATTTAAGTAGCATGTTGAAATCCTGCATTAATGGAACCCACATTTGAAAATGGAGCACGCTATATTCTCTTTGAAAGAGAGGTTGGAGAGACCAGGCTGTGCCCAGTGTTAGTAATGTGCTGTGATACAAGAAGGGTCACTCTGTAGAAATAAAATGTTAAAGATGTATTGGAAATGCACCACAGAATACCTTCTTCCTCCATTGCTTCAAGTTCACTTACATTTTGTGAGAATGAAAAGGGTTACAAGGCATCTTATATGAACACCACCAAAAAGTGCAATTTCAGGGTAAAACAGCAAGAACAATACAAGATTCTGTGGTGATAAATGGACTTGGGGTATAGTTTATTTTTTCCCCAACATAACCGTGTTTTTTTGTTTTCCTTCAGAGTCCCAGCCTTCCGTACAATGGAACCCTGATGGCTGTGTATGATAAGTCTGGTTACTCTCATTCTGAAACATCATTAACTGCTATAATTTACCTTTCTGCAAAGGTAAGAGTGCAATACACAAGTCCTATGCAACATTTCAGTAGCCAGTCTATCAAAGTTAATGTTCAGAGGCATTGCAGGTGTCGTCATATGAAAATCTGGGGAAAGGGGGAAAATAGTTGCTTCGAATGGTAGTGTATTCCATAATGGAAAGATAACTTCAATGAGATGTGTGATGTCACATTAGTTCAGCAAGTTAGGGGTGCTGAACATAGAATGACCAGTTTTAAAAAAAGTGAAAAATCAGAACAGGGTGGCAGGATGTCTGCTAGGGAAAAAAATTAATGAATCTTTTCTCACTAAATATCATGATGGCAGTAATAGTTGATTAAAATAAAGATAATAGAAATACTAACTCTCTCCCACTCTGTGGGTACACTGGTTTGCCTGCAGGTCTCAGGAAGTAAAAGGCACTTGGCCTTCAGCCCAGCTATGCAGTAATGACTCAATTAATGTCCAGATTGAGACATTTTTTAATGATGAAGATTAATTGAGAAAAGAAGCCTGATAACAGTCGTAAAATAAGTTAAGGGCTGTTACAAAGAGGATTTTGGTCTATTGTTCTCCATGTCCACAGAGGGTAGGACAAGCAGTAATCATCTTAATCTGCAGTAAAGGAGATTAAGGTTAGATATTAGGAGAAACTTTAACTGCAAGAATAGTTAAGTACTGGAATAGGTTACCAAGGGAGGTTGTGAAATCCCTGTTACTGGAGATTTTTAAGAATGGGTTGGACAAAAACCCATCAGGGATGTCTACGTATCCTTAATCCTACCTCCGTGTGAAGAGATGGACTAAATGACCTCTCAAGATCCCTTTCATCCCTACATTTCTATGATCCGATGACTCTGTGCCCTCTTCTTCACAGGACAAAATTGTGATTTCTCAAAATGAACTTCTCACAGATGATGAACTCAGGTGGCTGCCTTATAGATCAGGTACAGAACAAGGGAGAATGTGGAATGTGCAAGACTGGATTAGACATTTCATTCATCTGATTTTAAAATAAACAGATAAATCAAAGTAATTATTTTAAATGATCTAATTTATTTTAGGTGACATCACCATTTTCAGACAGTCCTCCACCCACATTCAAATGTATACCACCTTTGGGCTGGAGCTAATAATTCAAACTTGGCCAGTGTTTCACGTCTATATAAAAGTTGGACTTCTCTTCAAAGGCAGAACCCTAGGTAAGAAATCCAGCCTCCTCCACATTTCACTAAGAAGGAGGGAGGCGGTGAAATTGTGTCTTTAAATGGCCATTGTATAATGGATAGAGTCTTCCTATGATTCTAAAAAACTACAATGGAAAGCTATTGTGTGTTGATAAGAACTTTTTTCCAGAAACCTTAACAAAAGCAATTGATACAATTTGAAGTAGCACAGACTAGGCGCAATATCCACACTCTTTTGTAATAACATTGATTTCCCAACCTAGCTTCTACAAGGTGTGCTTTGTAAAAGGCAAGAGTGCCTGTGAAACCCTGCCTTGTCCAACATGTACTTTACCACACATCAATTGAGTCAGGGCACCTATATAGCCCAACCTAATTCAAGGTGCATCTTAGAAGATTACATTGATTATTCAAGAACCCAATGGTTCTCTTGACCAATGGGCACCTTAGGGGATACACGTATTTACTGTGCAGCAGATTTAGCCAGGAATACATATTCTGCACAACTTTTTGTTTAGAATGCTGTAAACAGCACCAGATCACTGCATGTGCAGAAAGAGAAATTTCTTCAAGCTCTCAAAACTCAGCCAAATCAAAGCCAACTTTTACTGGAACACTCAATTCCAGTGCTCAGTGAGGGCTATATTCCATGCCACATTCTAACTTTCTATACCTAATTGTTTTGATGTTAGTGTTAGAGCCATTCAAAAAAAGTAACAATAACTTTTTTCGGTTGGAATTGGGAGAGTATTTTCTCCCTTTCTTTTTATTTTTTAAAATAACTGAATTATTTTTCTCCAAAAAGCTTTCCATACAAATTCACCTGAAGGAAGTGAACAGACTTGGTGAATTTTAACTTACTAAGTGAAACAGACAAAATTATGAGTGATTGAAAACAGTTTTATAACAGAAATGCTTAACCCATTTAATCTATAGTACTCATTATCACTCCAGTTATAATTACTGATACATTTTATTATTACTATACAGCAAAGACATATCATTATTAGTGAATAAATGTTCCTTGTTTTTCATTCGTCCCTTGTGTTCCCCATGTGATCAGGGTTGTGTGGCAATTACAATGGAGACACTACAGACGATTTCATGACCAGCATGGATATTATTGAAGGCACAGCAGCCCTGTTTGTGGACTCCTGGAGATCAGGGAACTGCCACTCTGCTGCAGAGAGGGACACAGACCCTTGCTCTATGAGTCAACTGAACAGTAAGTCGAATACCCTGACCTATCAGATCACCCCAACTGACTTGCTCTTTCTGAATGATTACCATAAGCTCATCCACAGGGGAACAAAGGGTCTAAGCGAGAAGAAGAGGACTGTACATCACTGATTCCTTCATCTATAGGAAGATGTAGATTTCTAGAATATACTTATATAAGCCAATCTATGACAAGATCTCTCTCTAAAGATCTGACTATGGGTTTGAAGTACCCTTGATAAGTTGGAAGAGTTCCTCTTGATACTCCCACTGATATCCTGAAGACCTTTGAGATCTTAGTCTCTGGCTTTCCAACTCTGTGACTGAAAACTAGTATTACCTTCTCAATGAATTAAATAAGACAGACACAGCCACTTCCTTATCTCTTATTCTTGACCTCTCCATTGCTTAACATCCATGACTGTTTCTCTCGTTTAGAAATGTCTGCAGAGACCCATTGCTCCATTCTTACTAAGAAGGGCACAGTGTTTGAGAAATGCCATTCTGTGGTGAATCCTGCTCCTTTTTACAAGGTAGGAGCTTCTACTAAGGTCTTGAGGTGAGGCAGTGAGAAGCACTACATGGTGTGGGAGCACAAGAGGGGCTCAGGACCAAGAATCATTCAAAAACACCTCTCTCCTAGCCAGGCGAGGTCTGGTATGATCACAGACTGCTATCCCCTAGTCACTAGGAAGGAGAAGATAGGTTTTTGTCTCACAAAGCTAATTGATTTAGTATTTCCCAAGAAACTTCCCCAAATGAACAACGTCAAAGGTATTTAACCTTTTTGAGCATAGTTTTCCTACCTGTAAAATAGAGATAATGATACTTACACTCAGCTTTGTGGAGCATTTTGAAATCTAAGGATGAAAAGCACTGTATAAGTGCTAAGTATATTTTACTTACATCAGCCACTCAGACACATATGTTCATTTTCAATTGTTCCATGTAATCTATTAAATGCATTATTTATTTCCGAGCATGCTGATGACTTCCAAACATCTGACCTAACAGAATACTCTGTGTTTGTTTTCAGAGATGCATCTACCAAGCCTGTAACTATGAGGAGACTTTTCCTTATATTTGTTCTGCCCTGGGATCTTATGCAAGAGTGTGTGCTTCAATGGGGCTGATCCTTGTAAACTGGAGGGACACTGTAGACAACTGCAGTAAGTGACCCCAACTAGCTCTTAAAAGTTTGTAATCAGATGCATATCTATATCATCACTGCTACCTAGAAAACTCAGAAAAACATACCTTCATTTGGAAAATTCCAGTGTTTGATATGGAACAAAATTGGGCTGGGTTTGTCTTCTCCTGGGTTAAGACCAGTTCTACTTCTAAAATTCTCTCTAAGCTGCTGGAATATCATTAAGTATCATGGAGTAGTTTCAGGCACAAAAAAAATCACTTTTGTAGGTAATTCTACTGAATTTGCATTTTAGGAGTGGCTTGATTTCATAAAGAATGTAAATGAAAAATACCCCAAAAAGTAGGATGTTCTCTGAGCTTTATCACCGACTCCCATGGAAGAAGCACAAAGATGACTAAAGTTACTCATGAAACTTCAGCACACACAGCTCTATAGTCATCATCCTTTGATATCACCCAGAGGGTCAGTTGATTTTTCATCTAGGGGAAATCCTGCAGCTCCTGAGGTTTCTACAAGGATGGCCTGCAGGGCCTACTCTACTCCCAGAGACCCTCCTGCTCCTCACAGCAAAGCGCACTAAGGAGCCATGCTTTGATTGGCTGTACACTCTGAGAGAGGGAAGCAAAGACAGCAGTTAACACTGAAACTGTTGGCATTATATAATTCAGCACCTTCCCCTGGCTCCAGCACCCCTTTGAGGAAAAATCAGGGAAATGAAGTATAACTCACATGCTTTTCTTCATTTTACAGCCATTCCCTGTACTGGCAATCAGACATTCAGTTACCACACTGAAGCCTGTGATAGGACGTGCCTGTCACTTTCCGACCAAACCCTGGAATGTTATCCTACTGACATCCCTATTGATGGCTGCAACTGTCCTAAAGGTACCTACTTGAACCACAGAAGTGAATGTGTGCGTAAATCCATGTGTCCCTGCTACCTGGAAGATAAGAGGTTCATACTACCTGACCAGTCGACTATAATTGGTGGCATTACCTGGTAAGTTTGTGAGTTAAAAGAAATGAACATACTGCAAAGGGAGGGCTTGTTCATGTGTTTGGTTTTGTCAAACTGCAGAGATTTTTTTTTTTTACAATAGGCCTGTTTGCCCCCCCCCTTTTTTTTTTTAATTTGTTTCTCTTTTACCTTGGAAATATTAGGCACATAAAATCTAGTCTTCCCTGAAAATGTTGGAGAAGCACTAGGAGGTATAAGAATTATGCTGCCAGGTGCTGTGCCAACACATAAACAGGATCCCTGCCTCACATTGCATACATTACTGACACTATTGGTTATATTGTTGCAGTCCAAAGAGTAAGCAGAGGCATGTTGGCTTGTATTCCATGTTGAAGGAACTGGGAGGCTCAAGAGGCATAGCTGGAACGTTTGCTTCTTGGAAAAGGATGAAGTTATTTGACAAAAAGCCTGAACATTGTTTTCTTAGGAGCGTATCACATTCAAAGAGGAAAAATTAAAACCATAAACCAACTTGAGCTTTAATTGTCCTGTTTAGTAAGGGATGCACACTGAAATACTCTTTTCTTTTCTAGCTATTGTGTTAATGGAAAGATGAGTTGCACTGGTAAACCTCAAGATCCTTCAGGTATGCATTTGGCTACAGTTACCTTCGCCTTCAAAAGCATTATTTTCCCCATGTAACGAATTATCCCTTCATAACTTTCTGTTTCTCTTTTTTTTTCTGCTAGAAAACTGCAAGCCTCCCAGAAAATATGTGTCATGTTCACAGAACTCAGAGAACAAATATGGAGCCTCCTGTTCCCCTACCTGTCAGATGCTGGCCACTGGAATTGAATGTGTGAGTTCCACATCTTTATGATCACATCTCGGTGATGGAAACACACTGTGAGAGAAAAGGTGGAGCAGTGGTTGCCTGAGGCTTGGGAAGACCCACATTCAATTCCTTGCTTAGTCACGGTCTTCCTATGCAGCCTTGGGCAAGCCTCCTAGTGCCAGATTTTTTAAGATACTTAGATGCCTAGTGGAATTTTCAAAAGCATCTAGCACCCATTGAAATCAACTAGTTTTTAAAAAAAAATCACACAAGGCACCTAAATACCTTAAATAATCTGGCCCTTAATCTCTCAGTTCCTCATCTGTAAAATGAGACAAAAGTACTTGCCTAAATCACAGAAGTGTTGTGAGAATAAATACGTTTCAGATAGGTATTCTGATACCACTGTAATGGAGGCCATAAAAGAACTATCAATAAATGATAGTGAGACAGTGAATCTTCATGAAAATTGCAATACTTACTTAATAAACTGCCTTGTAGATTTCCATGCCAAACAATAAAAGATGATATATCAAGAAATAGAACTTTGTAAAAAAAAATTCAAGTGCACCAAATATTGACTGATTACAGGAAAAGAGTTACAAATCACAGTATATATTGATATATATACCTAACAATATATATATTTCATAATGTAATAAAGGTTTCTTATTAAATAAAGAAACAGCAATTAGCAGAATTATAGTGTAACAGACTTCTGTGCTGGAAAGAAATATACATTATTCTTCAATTGTCTGAGCAGCTGGTACCCATGAAATACAACTTTTTTCAAGGAGTCCCCAGAAAGCTTATTGCCTCAGACACTAGCTATATTTTACAACTGCAGTAAAACTTGTATAACAGGGCATTAACTTGCACAAGTAAAAGTGATTTAAGTAATAGCATAGGCTGATTCTTGGCACCAAATAAATAACGCAAAGCAAAACTGAAGAGAGGCGATAGGTCAATAAAAACAAAATGTTTCAATCCATTCTCTTCCATCCTTTCCTTCATGCGTCATTTTTTATGACTGATGTTGCAATTTCCTGATCTCTCCTAGGTACCCACTAGGTGTGAATCAGGCTGTGTCTGCACTGATGGGCTATATGAGAATCTAGATGGAATGTGTGTACCACCTGATGAGTGTCCCTGTGAATATGGTGGCATCTCTTATAAAAAAGGGGAAGAAATCCACACCGAATGCAAAACCTGGTAAGAATCTACAAGTTTTCTCCTTGCTAGTTATTTATTTGTCTAGACTGTACAAGCATACAGTGCAACAGTATGGTTGCAAGGAGAAGAAGAATAGGTAGCAGTTGAGGGTCGGAGCTAAACAAATTCTGCCATAATCATAAAGTGTGAAAGTGACAAAACCACAGATAACTGTGACAATGTCTATATCTAAGAGGAAAGGTCGTGGTCTCCTGGTCAGCCACAAACAGGCTATAATGACAATTGCTGCTATATGCACATCCAGCAGCAGTGTGGGATCCAATAGCGCCCTCAAACTATAAGCCATACTAGAAAAGTATATCAATTCCACCATAATTGAAAGTGCCTCTTCTTCCCTTTCTCTAGATAGATCAACTGACCCATCGATATTACTTCCATCTTTTCTAGCTACATTCTCAATCAGCAGTTGCTACCATTTCCAGTTCCACACTCATAGGTGCTGGACTAGGGGTGCAGGGAGGTGCGGCAGCACCTCCTGACTTGAAATGGTTTCCATTATAGACAGGGTTTACAGTTTGGTTCAATGGCTCTCAGCACCCCCACCATAAAAATTGTTCCAGCACCCCTGTCCACACCTTCTCATTAAAATAACCAAAGGGACAGCAAAATCTGCTTTAGTGACAAGAAGAGCTGTTTACTCAAGGCAATGTAACCTGTCATGCCTCATGTTTTCTCTTTTTTAAAGTAAATTAAATGGAAAAATATACTTAAAATTTCATCTTTAGTATGCATTAATTTTCACAAAAGTCAGGAAATTTGAAGTTACAGTTCCCATATTAATCATAATTTGACCACATTGCATATATAAACTAATCAATGAAGTTAATACAGCATATACAAAATGTGTGTATGTAGTGATGAGTTAAAGCTGCATACCCTTGAAAACTTCCTAACAAGAATTTTCTTCTCATCGCTAGCACCTGTACAAGAGGCAAATGGAAATGTGTTCAGAAATCTAAATGCTCCTCAACATGTACCCTCTATGGAGAAGGACATGTCACCACTTTTGATGGACAGCGCTTTGTGTTTGATGGCAACTGCGAATACATACTAGCTACGGTAACATCAGTGCTAGTGCTTCTTATGGCAATGTACTCATTGCCAAGAAATGGCTTGATTTATGAACTCTGACATATTTAGGGCTCATTTGAAGACCTCATCTGAAAATCCTTTACACACACACACACACACACACACACACACACACACACACACACACACAAACCCACCCACCCCCCCAACAAAAAACAAAACAACACCAACCAAACATACTCCCAACATTTTATATGAAATCACAAAAGACACAAAGAAAATTTCCTAACATACTTGAGTGCCTGTGGATGACCTACCCACATAGGCATATTACACCAGCTAGACGATGTTTTCTAGTGAAGTGATGTAATTCTTAAAACCAGATCAGCAGTTTGATCATTGGTACTTCTAAGAGTAACACCATGCAAGGGCGAAGTACCCTACAGACTCCCTCCTTTCCCCCTGCAAAAATGTGGTTTCTGAAATGGATAACATGACCAAGCTGCCACAAGCCATAGAATACCCCAGAAGCTGAGGGATGCACGTATACAAATTCCACTGAAATGATTTCCTTGATATCGGAATTATAGAATGGAATTATAGAATGTTCCACAGTGACTGAGGATATTGTGTGTGAGGCTGGCCTGTCTTGCTGAGAGGCAAACTCCCTGAAGCGATAGTTCAGCACATTGAATCTTCTTGTTCACCTTGTTACTTTGAACTCTCAAATGGTTAAGCAATTCAGTTTCTCTCCTTTAGGATGGTTGTGGTATGAACAGCTCTCACTCCACCTTTAAAATTGTGACTGAGAATGTCATCTGTGGGAAATCAGGAGTCACCTGTTCCAGGTCCATCAAGATCCACCTTGGGGTAAGAACATCATGCTGCTGTTATCCATCCAAGATGGCCCTCATATCAGTGTAGGAGTCTACAGTCAAGTCTTATAGGGCAATCTACTTGGTGACCTAGAGCTTTGGAGTAGGGTTTGAAATCCCTAGCTCAGTCTTTCACTCCCCGAAGTTGTGGTCTGTCTAAAAGCCATGAGAGTAAAGCCTTGGATTTTACCCTCACACTGGAAAATCCTGCAACGGAAGAGTATCAGTCATGTTGCCTGAGCCACAGACTGAAGCCAAGAAGGCAGTGTGTGAAATTAAGGAAGACTCATCATGGTCAGCGTATGAATCCTAAAAAAATCCCTGTAATCCAGCTAGTGGGTTTTGGCTCCAATTGCCTCTAGTTCCTCTACTATCTCACTGCTGGTGCATACATAAACCAGAAAAATTGATTATTCTTATTTTTTGTATTACCAAAGAACTTCCATCCTCCCTTGTAGGTTTGTGGTTCTTAGTCCTGAGGGAACCAAAAGTACATCAATATTAGATTATCTCAGAGTCATGCTTCAATAGCAAACCAAATGAGGACCACAGACTGTTGAGTTTTTGACCAGGGAACTGTCACTACATACAGTACACACTTGCCACCTGGTTAATTAGCAACAGCAAAGGCAAAATGCCAATGCTTTACTGAAGAAGCTAGTAGCTTCTTTTGCACTTAACTCCTAAATACTTGCTCCAGAGGAACACTATTATTGGTCCAAAAGCAACTGTTGTTGTGCACCACTGCTCTCAGGAAAGATGTAAAAGTACAAGAGTGCATGAAAGGCAAAACTGATCAACTCAGTATTAGCTACCATCTCTCCATGTAACTTTGCATCTACTCATTTTAAATCATGGAAATAAAACTCTGTGCTTCAGCCTGTTGCACACAGATAAAATAAGTGTGATGGCAGTGTTATATACAACAAAACAATCCATTACAAAGTGCTGTTGCACCCTACACTGACCATGAAACATGGTGGGTTTGTTTCATGTTCATCAAAACTTGGATATTCATAGAACAGATCGAGGCAGCTAGGGGCAGGCTAGGTTTTACCTTTGCATGGGATAGGTGTAGATGGAAGAGAATAATGTTTTGGCATCATGCACTGCTTTGCTTTCTTACATAAGCATAACATAGGCTACATCTACACCTCCGAAATTATGTTGAGAAATAGACACTCTGGGCACATCTACCCTTAAAACACTGCATTGGCACAGCTGCACTAATGCAGCCGCGCTGCTGTGGTGCTTTAATGAAGATGCTCTACACTGAGGAGAGAGTTCTCCCATCAGTGTAGTTAATCCACCTCTCTGACAGGCGGTAACTCTGTCTAGGGGAGAAGCTCTCTCACTGACTTAGCGCTGTCTACATGGGGGGGTTAGGTCAGTACAACTACATCACTCATGTTTATACTGATATAGGTCTGTAGTGTAGACCAGGCCTCAGGCAGAGATGCTCATCATCTAGGGACTGTGACTCAGCTGACAATAAATAATTTTCCAAGAGCTAACCACAATCAGTCAGTTCAGAAAAACAGAGAAATGACAATCTGTAGCAGCACCCTTTAGTGATTCCTGGTAATGTTACAAAGACAGAAAGGGACATACTGAGAGGTATATTATAACTTACAGGCCAATTTGCTTTCAGAATATGACACTTATACTGGCAGAGGAAACCTACTTTGTATATGGGGACAATCCTCTGACACAATTCCATGTGAAAAAGAATGCCCTTCACCTGATGTTCGATATCATTATCCCAGGAAAATACAACATGACTCTTATCTGGAACAAGCACATGAATATTTTCATCAAGATCTTCAGAGAAGCACAGGTAATTCAGAGTAACTTCCTAATATACTTTCCTTAACTTTCTTTGTTAAATACATTTACCCCCACATTCAAATCAAACTGCACATGAGATGGCAATTGTAACAACTTTCTACACCAGCAGGGGTCTCCTAGAAAGGCCTCTCATAACTCCCATCCCTCCCGGAGCAGCAGAGATCTTCACTGGAGGCTGCTTATTAGCTGCTTACCCAACTTCACAACATGAATATTGGGCTGATAGCTAATGTGTTGTCCAAATGACAACACATCCTTTCATCCCCCAGAAGGGCAGGGAAATTTGTACAGGGCATTTGAATGTATTTTGACCTCATAAAGGTGCAGATTATATCTGTGTGTGTGAAAACTATTGAGGAAGAAGTCCACTATTTCCTTCCATTGTTCATTTAACGAGAAAGGCTATACATACAAAAAACTAATGGTATCTGGCACAGTATTTACAGATTGCAATCACGGATCAGAAACAGGAAGTGGTGCAGATAACAGAAAGATAATTCAGACAATTGGTTGCAATTAGCAAATAAGGGGCAACCTAATATTAACGCTTTCATTTCTTCATGTAGGATCACCTCTGCGGTTTGTGTGGGAATTACAATGGGAACATGAGAGATGACTTTGAAACTCGAAGCAAATACGTGGCAGCAAATGAACTGGAGTTTGTAAATTCTTGGAAGGAAAACCCTATGTGCGGGGATGTGTTCTTTGTAGTTGATCCCTGTAGCAAGAACCCTTATCGTAAAGCTTGGGCAGAGAGGAAGTGTTCCATCATCAACAGCCAGGTCTTTGCTCCATGTCACAGTAAGGTAAGCAAGCTTTTGGCCTTCTTTACACATAGTCTACAGACTTCCAAAGGATGATCCCCTCATACTTCAGTGTGTACCTTCCTCCTCCCCAGGATGCATGAAATGTATTCTTGCACCTGCTTCACTTTAATCTTTTGTACCTCCTGTTTGTAACATGTCTTCAAGAAGTGAGCTCAAGTGAGAAATGTGAACAGTGTTCATGTGGGTCCGTGCAGGGTATGAAACTGCTGAACTTAGGTGCCTCTATTTGAGTGGGTGTGTTTTGCTGCCTAATCACATGGAAACTATATATAGCTGTTCAAGTACACATACGGATCTAGAGATAGCCTTCAAAATGTCATAATTTTCTATTGATATTTTGCAGTGCCTAAGTTTTTACTAGAGATTACGGTTTGAACTGGAATTGTATTATTGCTGTGCTTATTTTACTACACAACAACTAGAGGAAGAATTCATACTCTCACGTAGCAGAGCAGATTATGTTCTGAATGTTCTCCCTTTACCCTGAGCTAACATCTGTAGTTTAGCCCAGCTAGAAACAGGAAAGAAACCTTATTGACCAATGCACACGTACAAGAGAATCCTGGTTAACCAATTTATTCCTTCTCTCTCAATCAAAGGTATACCGCATGCCTTATTATGATGCCTGTGTCCGAGACTCCTGTGGGTGTGACTCTGGAGGAGACTGTGAATGCATGTGTGATGCCATTGCAGTATATGCCAAGGCATGCTTAGATGTAGGTGTCTGCATTGACTGGAGAGCCCCAGAGTTCTGTCGTAAGTTTCTTGAACACCTTTAAAAAATGACATATGTGATTTTTATTACTAGCTTTTGTTTTCAATTCATTTTACGCTTTGTCCAATTATAAAGGGGCTTAAGGGACACATTATTATTACAGGATTAAGGTACATTGATAGAGCAGCATGGGGGATTGCTTGTGTAGCCACTACCCATGTTGTATCTGTGTTCTAGATAAATGGATGACTTCATCCTGTAGTGCTCTTAACCTTGCACATTTCATCAGCATTAACCTCACCAGAAACACATTACCATGTCATGGAGAAATGAGGGAGAAAAATCTAGCAGTCACAAATAATAATCTTGCAATATATTTTCCCTGTTGCTACTGCAGAACTGACAGCCAACTAGACAGTAGAGGGAACACAATATTGTAAAAAAAACAAAACAAAAAACCTGTTCTCATAGTTGTGATGAAATCATCTTTGTGCAGATTGCAAGGAAATAAACAGAGAAAGCTGGGTTGGCTGGGGCTCCATAAAGCAAGAAAAATTATCAGTGGTTGTTATATAGAAGAAATTTTATGCATAGGCTTCACAGAGTGTTATAATCAAACCTTTAAAGCTATAGTTCTTGATAGCTTCCATTTAACACATCAATATATTATACATTACAAATATTTAAATGCCTACATCTGCCCCTTTTCTTTTGAAAGGAGGAAATTAACTCACACTTCACTAGAACACAGATTCAAATCAGTTCTCCCACAGTCGAGGTCAGGGCCGCCCAGAGGGGGGGGCAAGTGGGGCAATTTACCCCAGGCCCCGGGCCGAGCAGGGGCCCCCACGAGAGTTTTTCGGGGCCCCTGGAGCGGGGTCCTTCACTCGCTCCGGGGGCCCCGGAAAACTCTCGCGGGGCCCGGGCCCCCGGAGCGTCTTCACTCCCGGTCTTCGCTGGTGGGGGGGTCCTTCCTCTCCGGGATAGAAGGACACACCCCCCACCGAATTACAGCTGAAGCGGGACCCACCGCCGGAGTGCAGCCGGGTCTTCGGCGGTAATTTGGCGGCGGGGGGGTCCTTCCTTTCCAGGACCCGCCGCCAAAGTGCCCTGAAGACCCGCGGTGGGGGCTGCACTTCGGCGGCGGGTCCCGCTTCGGCGGTAATTCGGTGGAGGGGGGTCCCCGCCGTGGGTCTTTGGGGCACTTTGGCAGCAGGTCCCGGAACGGAAGGACCCCCCGCCGCCAACTTACCGCCGAAGTGGGGCCCCCCGCCGCCGAAGACCCCGGGCCCCCGGAATCCTCTGGGCGGCCCTGGTCGAGGTTGGAGGGCTTACCTTGAGTCACCAAGTACCACTGAGTCGCTTTCTTCCTCCTATTCTGAATCCTTTGAGGAATTACATTCCATAAATTGAAAAATTCAACCTTTCATTCTGTTTTTGCTTTTTTCAGCCGTCTATTGTGACTACTTCAACACACACCGAAAGTCAGGCAGTGAGGGCACCTACAGCTACAATTATTGGGATGAACAAAATTGCACCTGGCATTACCGACCTTGTAATTGCCCACAGCAAAGCTACAAATATGTCAACATTGAAGGTAATGATTTCACAGTTTCAGGGTTAGCTGCACTTTTGACCACCTTTCCACCCCAGGTCTTCCTTGAGGACACCCACTTATGGTTTCAAGCTCCTAGCCATCATGCCTCTCAGGCAGAGCTCCGTGCCTCTCTCCCTCCAGACTCAAGGTTTAGGCTTGCAGTCCCTCTCCACTTCACTGTGATTTCCCCAGCACGCTGGACCCAGGTCCAGTACCTGTGGTTAACCTTTCTCCAGGGGCTACAGCAGTGTATACCAGTTACCACTAAGCCTTCACAAAAACTAAATACATGTATTCTTAGGGTAAAAGCATTACAGAGAAAACACATAAAAACAATAAAAGTTCTTACATGCATGCTAAAAACTTCTCAGAGGTCACCTATCAGCCTTATAGGGTCCTAGTAAGTCAAAGTTCTTCCAACTCTTCCACAAGGGTCCTGTCCATTTGCTGAATCAGAAGAAGGCCCTGTGTTAGTTTAAACTCTGACATTTTGTACCAGAAGGTCCGTTCTTTGTCTGGTGGTCTCTGGAAAACCCAGTTTGAATCAGTATATGCAAGCTCACTTTGGTGTGACACCTCTCCAGAGAACAACCTGAGTGATTCACTTTAATCACACCTTACTTTTTTGGTTCCTGGAGGAGCTGTGGTAAGCTCCCCACCTGGAGTTGCATACAGTCCCTGGCCTACAGTGCTATATAAACCATTCATTAATTTAATACAATATGGTCCTCAAAGATATTGCATGTGGTTGCAATATCTGTCACAATGACTTTATAAAGCTGAAAATAATAATGCAATAGTTATCTTTATTGTATTAACCAATGGTTAAGACAATGATGTTTCTACTGGCATAATTTTTGGAGCAGTGGTTACATAGTCTTACTGTAGTATGTTCATCTTCACCTTCTCTTACTAATATCACAATGATAAGTAATTGACATAGACTCCATAGTACACTGAGGGTTTTAATGAGCTCAGCCTGTCTTGAATGTGAAGCTTCTAATTCTTACCATATCAAGAGAAATGTCCTTAAGGAGTTTGTAGATGCCACTGGTTAAATGACAGACACAGCTTTTGGGCAAGACATGTTCATTTTCTGTTAACTTCATATTATTATATTGGTACCTACATGTTTAGGAAGAAAGGTTATAGAAAACTGCTATTATCTGAGGACTGAGTAATGAAATTCTCTCCACAATCTCCAGGCTGTTACAACTGCTCACACAATGAATACTTTGATCACGAGGAGGGACAGTGCAAGCCCTGCAGTAAGTAGAGATTTATACCATCACTCTCTTTCTCTGCAAAAGCTAGAAGCATTGAAAATTGAATAAACTGAATACTTTGAAGGAGGAGTTTGTTTTTAATAGCTATTGGTTAATAATAACTGCTCATCCAAGCACAAATCTCCTCTGTAATAATTGCATTGCTCTACTGCTAACTCGTCATCAGATGGTTAAATGAAAACAGGCAACTAAAAAACGTCAGGCTGTGAAGCATTGTAAATTCAATAGTAGTTGGAATGCTCACATTGATTTTAATAGCTGTGATGAAAGGTTACCCTCATTCTAAGCTTGAGCATTTTATAAATGCCTCAGTGCTCCTGAAAATAACTGGCTCCCTGACACCTTTCCCACAGTGAGCAGAGTTCTGGCACTGGACAGAATCCGGTTCCTAGACTTTATCCAACAAGTTCCTTTTTCTAACATGCCTGCTTTATATTACTTTTTAAAGTGGTCCCCCTATATCACAGTGATGAGGAATCTTATAAAAATATAGATAGGTAGATAATATTACAGATAGGCCCAAAGCTGCAAAATTTGGATCTGCATCCAGATGTTGGATCCAGGGCCATTTCCATGTTATATAGTAACAACCTTCATTCCAGGCTCCTAGTTATTGGGTCTATACAATCTGCAGAAAATCCATATGTACATTTTCCTGAGAAGTAAAGCTATCCTTAAATATGAACACAGTGACAAAGATAGAAAAAGCATGGCCATTAAAACAAAGTACTGATTTCCTCAATATTGTTTGTTTCTACTGAAATAAAGATTTGCAATGAAATGTATAAGAATTGAGCATTTTCAGGGATGTCTTGCTGACTGTTGCAATTCTTTCATTTTTCACTCATTCTGTAAACTCTCCCCTTTGAAATAGCTTCTTAATTTGTTCTCTTTCACATGTTAAAACTTTTCTTCTATCTGTACACAGTAGGACCTGAGCCCATTAGGACGACCCCTGAAACCTCTACACCTTCAACAGGTGAGTTCTGTAGTCAGTGGAAATAATATGTGATATAATAGTCACATATTATCTTCCAGATATATATTATTGACTTCTCATTTTCAATGGTAAGCACTTTTTTGTCCTTGTAAGATTATTTCACCTTCCTTTGAAATGCTTAAGATACAATAATGAAATATATCTTGGCATTCTACAAAACTCTCTTGAACATTTTGTCTTAAATTCAGAAGGAAGTTATAGCGGGATTGTGATTACTGAATGCTTCAAGACATTAGCAATGAGATATCTCTACTGATTAAAATTCAGGACAAGCTGAGGTCGACAAAAGACAATTATTACCTGACTTGGCCTACTTGTATATGAAATTAATCAGTAGTCTCAGCCCAGTTCTTAGTGGAGAGGTGTATGCATCACATAACAGTCAAGACATACTCGCCCAATATGTTAAAGAGATCTAAAGTTGCTGACCCTTACACTTGCATGGAATTCCTATGTCGTCACTGGAACTCAAAGCAAGAGTATGTCTTTGTAAAATCAAGGCCAATGGAAGGGCAGTGTTGAAAAGATTACAGTGCCAACTGTCCACGCTGTAAAATTCAGAGGATAATAGACTAATTTCCATAGCTGTTAGCATTATTTATGAATGCTGAAATAACTTAAAAGTATATTGAAGAAAGAAAAAATGAATAAAGTTTTTGTGACATCTTCCTACTATGGGTCATTTATCAGTACATTATTAAGAGGGACAGAGAAGGGGAGAGTAGTTAAGTTGTGTCAAATTACAAAGATATTTGTAATATTACTTCTTCCTAAAATAATTTTTCTATTCATATGACATAATTTTTAGTAATGAATATCTATAAATATATTTCTTGTACTCCATATCCACATTTCTATTATTTTTTCTTGTAGTTACAACAACAGTACAAACTAAAACACCAAGAAGCACTACTACAGTTGAAACACCAACTACTACCGTACCACCAACAGCCACTACATCTACAGAGTCCACCATGCACACTATTTTAAGCACTGCACCAACCACCCTATCTACTACAAAAGTAACCATAAAAACACCTATCACAATCAAATCCACTACTCACTCCATACCAGTAACCACCATTACGAAAAAGACAACACTGTCAACTACCCCAATCATAACAGTAACTGAGATTACTTCACCAATAACCACCACCAAAACAACCAAATCACCAACCTCAGAAACGCCAATCACCCCTACAGTCACAGTCGTCTCAACAACTGGTACGTTTTTTGGGTTTTTTCTCATTACTGCCATTGTTTCTAATAAATTACATGTATCCAATTGTCTGCATGTTTAAAAAAAGTACACTGTTTAAAAAAAACATGTGTAGGCTGCAGAATGGAAGCATTTAAAAGTGTGAAGAATATGGGGTTTTGTGTCACTATGAAATTCAATCCATATTCAAGAAAGACTGAGTTTATGAGAGACACAGGAAGCACCATTAATTTTACCTAGACTTAATTCCCATTCTATTGTACAAATTGTACACTCAATACTGTGCTCTTTTAAAAATAAAAAAGTTATTCCCTATCCTTAGATTTTTGCAATATACATCATTTATGCCTCGAGAACTGAAAATCTTACCTATTCAAATAGCACTGTCGATATTAACAATTAATGTTTTGTTTGTTATATAAATGCCATGAAAGTGAAACTTTATTGTGAACAGCAGAGGACTCTAATTTCAGTTTGTCATGCACTAAAATAAATACTAGGAGCATCCTCAACTTGCAAGAATTGCAATTGCAGAGAAAGTCGTGCTCCGCACCAGACTTGGACATGAGCAATGCAGATAGCATCTTAATGGAATTTAGCTTCTAAAAAATGGTTAGTTACCTGTATTGTAACTATTGTTCTTTGAGATGTGATGCAGATGTGTATTCCATGTGGGTGTGCATACACCCAGAACATAGAAGCCAGCAGTATCTATATTGGCAGCACTTGCAGCCTGTGGCCCTAGTTCGTCCCCTGGCTACATAAGGGCAGCACCTCCCTCACCCTCCTAACTTCCTTTGCACCGAATATCCGGAGCACAGACCGCAGTGCAGAGGGGAACACAGAGTGGGTTGTGAAATGCACATCTGCATTGCATCTTGAAGAACAACTGTTATAATATAGTTAAGTAACCTTTTTTCCTTCTTTGAGTGGATGCAGCCATGTATTCAATGTAGGTGACTCACAAGTAGTACTCACAGAAGGTGGGGCTTGGAGTCTATTTAAACAAGGACTGCAGGATTGCCTTCCCAAAGTTTTCACCTTAGCTGGATGCAGTAGCAACAGCATAGTGGTTTGTAAACATATGTACAAAGGACCAAGTGGCAGCCCTTCTTAGAAGACTGCAGGGTCCCATCAGTCTTTTCCAAAAACAAAACCCAACCATCAAAAGTTAAGTCCATTGGGTGAATTCTGCAGCCATGAGGCCCTCCTCATGATCACATCTGATGCCATAATTTTGCCCGAGGCATTTGCCACCTCCATGGATGACTGTAATAAAGTCTTGGCTACAATAAAGCCCAGTGAAATGAATGCCTTAAACTCTTCCCTGGAGGATTCTGGCAACTTGTCCTCAACTTAGACATAGCCGCCCAATTAACAAAGTTCTATTTAGAGAACAATGCCTTCTGGTTCATGATGCACATCTGGAGGAAATAGTAGAAATAAATCTGCCTCCTCCCTATAAAGTCCATCCTTTTGGACTTCTTGCCCTTAGCCATACGTTTATACCTTCCCTGTTGTGTCCTGTCATTTTCTGCAATTACCACAAGAGTTAGGGGCCAGGTGGGAGTAGAAACCCTCAAAATCCCACATGGGGGATGAGGTACTGCTTCTATGCATGTTTTGCTGTGGGAGGCAATGATGTGGGAGTGTTCCAGAGGGCCTTTGTTGGCTCCAAGAGAGCCTCATTTATCAGGAGGTGGATCGTGTGATGAGTGAAGAATATCCAGCAGCTTATGCAAATCCTCCTGCAGAAATTCAGCCTGGATGCCTAAGATACTGGCCATATACCTCAGGAAGTCCTGATATGTCTGTAAGTCCCCAGGCATCAAGGAAGAGGAGAAGCCTGGCACAGTAGAGTCATCTGGAGAGGACGAAGAAGTGGTTTGCTGTGCCAACAATGGATCCTGTTCTTGAACAACAGGAACCAGTCGGATAATCCTGAAGGCCCAGAGGGGACAGGTTCAGTGGTCACTTCTAGCTGCAATGGTTCAGGAACAGGAGCCATCAACGGAACTCGCGATCTCGATGTGGAGCAGGTCAACAAATGAGACCTCAAAGACCAACGAGCACCCCAAGGAGGCCACTGGGCAAATGAATATGGCATTGATGACCAGTGGGCACTGGGCAAGAGCCCTGTCTTGACTGCAGGAACAATGCCAATCTTGTTACCCATAGTGATCCAAAGATGGTCTCTGGTGCCTATTGGGTGAGAAAGAAGGGGAGGATGACACCTGGATTTCAAGGAGTCCCGGAGAGACCCTGTTGACAACAGGAGAGCCATCCCTGATGAGGCAAACAAACAATCAGACTCATCCAAAGTCCAAAATGGGGACAGCATCAGTGCCGAAGAGGAACAGGGACTTGGCACCAGTGATACTGAGCAAGACACACTTCCACCCAGTACTCGAGGAGGTGCTAGCACTGAGGTCAACGATGGTACCAAGCTCAATAACAAGATCTGCTGCCAGAGCAGTGACTGTGTCAAGGGATGCACCAGCATTGAGGAGGACTTTGGTGCCGAGCTTGGTGTCAGCCTCAATTCCATTGTGGGTGGTATGAGCTGCAGTGCCAATGAACCCGGCAGCAATGTGATATAGCTTGAAGGTGCCAAGGGCACAACGGAGAGCAAAGTGGTAGAAACTATGGTGCTGGAAAACTGCTGAACTAGTAGAGAGTCAGAGAGTGAGGGGCAAAGCAGGTCTGAAGCCACCTGATATGCCACCAGTGTGGAGACAGTCAGTGCTGGTGCTGACGTCATCAGTATTGGACTCAATGGACACTCCCCTGGCCAGAACAAGAGTCGATGGTACAAGCTTTCGCTGATCTCAGAGCAATACTGTGGAGCAGGTAAATGGGCCTTTTCTATCCCACGTGCCAGAAGGAGTACAGTGCTGGTCAGCACTCCTCTTGTAAAATGAGAAAGAGTCTCCCTGAGCTCTGGAGTGCTCCCAATTAGTTTTATGGAAGCTCTTCCTCCCTGCACCAGAGGAAGGAGAATGAATCATCTTCCCTTTGCAGGAAACAGCAGGGTTTGAATGTGGAGCAGCATCACCTGCTAGTTCCCGAGGCAGCCACAAATTACACTAAGGCATCGATGCCAAACCAGGCCTCATAAGCTGCTCC
Organism: Mauremys reevesii; assembly: GCF_016161935.1. Lineage (NCBI taxonomy): Eukaryota > Metazoa > Chordata > Testudines > Geoemydidae > Mauremys > Mauremys reevesii. The sequence continues at coordinate 109,915,579 of NC_052626.1, forward strand.
AAGAAGGTGCTGCTTCAGTTATAAGTCTCTTGCCACCTGCGTCCTCTTTTAATAATAATAGGAGATATACCTATCTCCTAGAACTGGAAGGGACCTTGAAAGGTCATTGAGTCCAGCCTCCTGCCTTCACCAGGAGGACCAAGTACTGATTTTTGCCTGAAATCCCTAAGTGGCCCCCTCAAGGATTGAACTCACAACCGTGGGTTTCGCAGACCAATGCTCAAACCATCGAGCTATCCCTCCCAATCTGTAAGTGACTTATAGATGGAACATCATTCCTTAGTGTGTCCTTTGCCGAGCTATAACAAGTATCTCATGTGGGGATCACTGTTGGGAATGCCGCCCCAACATGATGGACAATCCTTGAACTCTGTTGGGGGCATGACACACAGCAGACAACTACTCTAACTACCACTACACTAACACTAAGCTACACCTGAGATACTACTAACTGTTATCTAGAGGAAAAAAGAAAAATCTCTCAGAAAGCTCAGACTGAAAATGTGAAGTCTAGCTGAGGGGTGTGAGAATGAACTGAGTGGGGGTTGGGGTGGTGCAGCCATTATATAACTAAGGGAGGGGCTAGGGCCACAGGATATCAGCATTGCCCTATGGGTACTAGTAGGCAGAGTTTTCTGGCTTTGGTGCACTGGGCATGCTTACCTATATGGAATACATAATTCCATCTACTTGACAAAGAATCAGAGAAGTCTTCTCTGAGGATGTGTGAAATGCGATTTTTCAAAACCTAATAACATGAACCAATTGGGGCAGATTTTCCAGAAAAATTGAGGTTGATGAAGGCACAGGAAATAGAAAGTTTCAGCCAAATAATTAAAGTTGGCAAAGTTATAGCCAACTGAAAATAGGGCTTTACAATAGGAAGCATCGGGCAACCTTAAAAATAAGTGACATTAACAGCTGCACCTATCATTAGTTCATACTTTACAAAATTGTCAATATATTCTCCTATATATCATATTATTACAACTATATTAATATAATATATTTTCTTTAAAAAGCAAAGAAACTAACAACTCCACGTATGACAACAACCATTACAACACCAAGTATTACAAAGACATCACCAACTACTTCATCACCGCCTACTACATACACTACGTCAACGAAAACCAGAAAAACTGTCACTCCAACTGCGCACACGACTGAAACTCTAATAACGATATCTCTACCCACAAGCTCAACAGAGAGCACCGCATCAGAGTCCACCACCCCAAGCACCGCAAAAACAACTACCCTGACGACAGTTTCTCCAACTACTAAGTCAACTAAGTCCACAACGGGATCAACACCAACAGGTAAACACACCTCCATCATAGGAGATTGAAGCCCATTCATGTGGGAAGTGTATGGTGTAACGCAGCATATTTCCTCTTCTATCTAACTTGCTTTTTCTCACAACACAAAGCTCACACTTCCAACATACCGCACCTCCTTTTCAGATTCTTAAGCATTACAGTTACATAGAACCTTGTAGATATTTCACTCGAACTAATACCTATGTATGGACACAGAGGCCAATACACCCACTTCAATCCAGTGCAATCCAGTCTCTATACATTCCTGAGAAAGTCACATACTGAAAACAATTTCCCAGAGAGTTTCAAATGGGTTGCAGAGACGAGTCAAACAATGTGGTTGCTTTCTCTCTCGTTGATGCACTCTGGTCCATTGATTTTGTTTCCCAGTGAGGTCAATTTCTCAGCCACAGTTGATGATTTGGTAAGGTCTACTTCATTTAGTCACACTGACAGGATTCAAGCATTTTTCTTTTCTTTACACTCTTGCTTTCCATGAAAAGAGTCACCTAGATATACTACTCTTGTCTCAAGGGGAGAGTTCCACAATTGGTGGGTAAAAACTGAATTCTAGATCAGCCTTGTTCATCTGTTTTGACTTTAGACCCTCAGAATGATTGAAAGTATCCCCCTCACACTACTTTCCCAACCAGTAAACACCCTTGCAAATGGGTGCAGTTTTACAACGGTTGGTAATTAAGTAATTTATTTCAACCGCTGGCCCATTCTCTATTACGGCAGAATGAGAGAGGGCCACTTCGCAATTGTTTGCAAAACAAATTGCCATTCATCTAGCACAAAGTTGCCCTCATTCCAAAACCCCTGTTCATAAGGATACAATTATTTACTCCTAGTACACTCTTCCTCTGCAATCTTCCATATTCTTGTCAACATCACCATATCGATTCACATTTCTCCCTCACAGTAACTAAGACCGCAGAAACCCCAACAACAAGAAGTACCAGGAAAACAACACCAACCACATCTGTCTCTACAACATCCAAAACCACTGCGTCAACAGAATCCAGCCCAACCTCCTCAGCCAAAACAAGTCGAAGAAGCACAACTCTGACAATGACTACATCTTCCACCAAGTCTACTGAAACCAGTACAACCGCCATACCAGCTACACCCACAACTCTCACTCTCACCACGACTACCTTGTCCACTAGCTCACCAGAGAGCACAACATCAAAGTCAACCCCTACCATTTCCACTCCCTTTACCACGCCCACCACAACCATCACACCAACTCCACTCACAACCGTCACTCTGACAACGACGGCCCTGACCAGTACTTCTCCGGAGACCACCGCATCTGAGTCCACCACCCCGAGCACCGCAAAAACAACTATGCTGACGACAGTTTCTCCAACTACTAAGTCAACTAAGTCCACAACGGGATCAACACCAACAGGTACATTTTAGTCATTGCTATCATTCCGTACCTGGCCAATTACTGGTATAACAACTCGTTGTGACGCTACGTAGACTTCTTCAGCCAAACATAACTGAAGCGTTACACTTTGGTACCTAGATGGCGAAAGGCATGGGGAATATTTTTCTTCATTGGCCTTGCTCTCTGCTCCCCATCCCCTCCCGACCCCTACCCAGCTCCTTCTGACATTTCTCTGTTCAGACTAATTGGCAAAGGTCTCTTTCCACAGTTCCTTGCAGTCTCTCCCATCTCGGAGAGCATGGAGGCCCAATCATGTCGCTAGGAGGCGTAGCCCCGTCTCCTTGCTGTGGAGCATTTTCCAGTTAGGCCAATATAATTGCATTGATTGATGGTTTAGAAAGGCCTACTTCATTTAGTCACCTTCCCGGGATTCAACCCTTTTTCTTTTCTCTTCACTCTTCCTTTGTAGGAAAAGAGCCAACTGAACCTACTACTCCATCCTCACCTGGTGAGCTGACAGTCAGTTTGTAAAATAAGAGTTACAGATTAGCCTTGCTCGTCTTGATTTTAGACCCTCATATTGAGCCCTTCCAGATAAAGTTGCTAAGACACTACGGGCAAGATGCCCTCTGGAAGCTAAAATAGCTCCCTGCACCTTAGTATCTTTTCTGGGCCTAAAAAGCAGACAGAGGGTTCCACAGATCTAGCTGTGCCCTGATCTGAAGAGCTAAACAGAGCTAGGGAGTTAACAAAGCATGAAGAACCCTACCCTGAGAGGTGTAGGGATGCCAGCTCCCATACCTAACTTCAACAGAGGGAGCAGAACACATTCAGCACATTCCAGCAATAGGGACCTAAACTTGCAAGAAGAAATAATCCAGTATTCATTTTCAGTGGGTTGGTAAATGTCTACAAGCATAACCTCTCTTAGAAACATTTCGTGGCATAGGAATGAGAGTATATCTCTCTGGAGGTATGGTGTAACCCAGAAAGCTTTAGATCAACGAACCTCAAAGAAGCAACAAACATAACACAAAACCTTCCACAAAGACACACACGATCTTACAAAAGTCAGACATGGGTTTTTGACGCCCTATATATCTTCCATCAGGAGGATTTAAACCACCACAACAGATCACAAGAGTCTCCTTTCCAGAAATGTCTGAGTTACTTTACAAAACAGAAAATGCACTTGCTTTTATGCAATTTTGTTATGTTCACAACATTGACAGTTAAGATACTGATTGTCAGCGTTCCCAAATATCACCAATACTAAAGATGTGAGAGCGCCACTTCCAAATTCTTTACCCAATTTTGTCGCTTTTAATCTAGCACAGGGTTTCTCAAACAGAGGTCGCTGCTTCTGTAGCGAAAGCCCCTGGCGGGCCAAGCCCGTGTGTTTACCTGCCCCTTCGGCAGGTCCAGCCGATCGCGGCTGCCACTGGCTGTGGATCGCAGCTCCGGGCCAATGGAAGCGGTGCCCAGTACGTCCCTCAGCCCACGCCGCTTCCAGCAGCTCCCATTGGCCCGGAGCAGCGATCTGCAGCCAGTGGGAGCCGCGATCGACCGTACATGCGGACGAGGCAGGGAAACACGCCGGACCGGACCGCCAGGGCCTTTCCCTGCAGAAGCGGAGACCCCCTGTTTGAGAAACCCTGATCTACGACAACAGTGCACTCACTCTAAAACCCCTGTTCATAATGATACAATTATTTACTCCTAGTAACCTCTTCCTCTGCAATCCGCCATATTCATGTCAACGTCACCATATCGATTCACATTTCTCCCTCATAGTAACTAAGACCGCAGAAACCCCAACAACAAGAAGTACCAGTAAAACAACACCAACCACATCTGTCTCTACAACATCCAAAACCACTTCGTCAACAGAAACCAGCCCAACCTCCTCAGCCAAAACAAGTCGAAGAAGCACAACTCTGACAATGACTACATCTTCCACCAAGTCTACTGAAACCAGTACAACCGCCATACCAGCTACACCCACAACCCTCACTCTCAGCACGACTACCTTGTCCACTAGCTCACCAGAGAGCACAACATCAAAGTCAACCCCTACCACTTCCACTCCCTTTACCACGCCCACCACAACCATCACACCAACTCCACTCACAACCGTCACTCTGACGACGACGGCCCCGACCAGTACTTCTCCGGAGACCACCGCATCTGAGTCCACCACCCCGAGCACCGCAAAAACAACTACGCTGACGACAGTTTCTCCAACTACTAAGTCAACTAAGTCCACAACGGGATCAACACCAACAGGTACATTTTAGTCATTGCTATCTTTCCATACCTGGCCAATTACTGGTATAACAACTCGTTGTGACGCTACGTAGACTTCTTCAGCCAAACATAACTGAAGCGTTACACTTTGGTACCTAGATGGCGAAAGGCATGGGGAATATTTTTCTTCATTGGCCTTGCTCTCTGCTCCCCATCCCCTCCCGACCCCTACCCAGCTCCTTTTGACATTTCTCTCTTTAGACTAATTGGCAAAGGTCTCCTTCCACAGTTCCTTGCAGTCACTCCCATCTCGGAGAGCATGGAGGCCCAATCATGTCGCTAGGAGGCGTAGCCCCGTCTCCTTGCTGTGGTACTCACTGCCAAGGAGCATTTTCCAGTTAGGCCAATATAATTGCATTGATTGATGGTTTAGGAAGGCCTACTTCATTTAGTCACCTTCCCGGGATTCAACCCTTTTTCTTTTCTCTTCACTCTTCCTTTGCAGGAAAAGAGCCAACTAAACCTACTACTCCATCCTCACCTGGTGAGTTGACAGTCAGTTTGTAAAATAAGAGTTACAGATTAGCCTTGCTCGTCTCGATTTTAGACCCTCATATTGAGCCCTTCCAGATAAAGTTGCTAAGACACTACGGGCAAGATGCCCTCTGGAAACTCAAATAGCTCCCTGCACCTTAGTATCTTTTCTGGGCCTATAAAGCAGACAGAGGGTTCCACAGATCTAGCTGTGCCCTCATCTGAAGAGCTAAACAGAGCTAGGGAGTTAACAAAGCATGAAGAACCCTACCCTGAGAGGTGAAGAGATTCCAGTTCCCACGCATAGCTTCAACAGGGGAAGCAGAACACATTCAGCATCCTCCAGCAATAGGGACCTAAACTTGCAAGAATAAATAATCCAGCATTCATTTTCAGTGGGTTGGTAAATGTCTGCAAGCATAATCCCTCTTAGAAACATTTGGTGGCATAGGAATAAGAGTTTATCTCTCTGGATATATGGTGTAACCCAGAAAGCTTTAGATCAACGTACCTCAAAGAAGCAACAAACATAACACAAACCCTTCCACAAAGACACACAGTATCTTACAAAAGTCAGACATGGGTTGTTGACGCCCTATATATCTTTCATCTGGAGGATTTAAACCACCACAACAGATCACAAGATTCTCCTTTCCAAAAATGTCTGGGTTCCTTTACAAAACAGAAAATGCATTTGCTTTTATGCAATATTGTTATTTTCACAACATTGGCTCTTAAGATACCAATTTTCAATGTCCCCAAATATCACCAATACTAAAGATATGAAGGCACCACTTCCAAATTGTTTACCCAATTTTATCGCTTTTAATCTAGCACAGGGTTTCTCAAACAGGGGTCGCTGCTTCTGTAGGGAAAGCCCCTTGCGGGCCGAGCTGGTGTGTTTACCTGCCGCTTCAGCAGGTCCAGCCGATCGCGGCTGCCACTGGCTGAGGATCACTGCTCCGGGCCAATGGAATTGGTGGCCGGTAGGTCCCTCAGCCCACGCTGCTTCCAGCAGCTCCCATTGGCCCGGAGCAGCGATCCGCACCCAGTAGGAGCCGTGCTCGGCCAGACCTGCGGACGAGGCAGGGAAAAACACCGGCCTGGCCCACCATGACCTTTCCCTATAGAAGCGGAGACCCCTGTTTGAGAAACCCTGATCTAGGACAACAGTTCACTCACTCTAAAACCCCTGTTCATAATGATACAATTATTTACTCCTAGTAAAGTCTTCCTCTGCAATCCGCCATATTCTTGTCAACGTCACCATATCGATTCACATTTCTCCCTTACAGTAACAAAGACCGCAGAAACCCCAACAACAAGAAGTACCAGTAAAACAACACCAACCACATCTGTCTCTACAACATCCAAAACCACTTCGTCAACAGAATCCAGCCCAACTTCCTCAGCCAAAACAAGTCGAAGAAGCACAACTCTGACAATGACTACATCTTCCACCAAGTCTACTGAAACCAGTACAACCGCCATACCAGCTACACCCACAACCCTCACTCTCACCTCGACTACCTTGTCCACTAGCTCACCAGAGAGCACAACATCAAAATCAACCCCTACCATTTCCACTCCCTTTAGCACGCCCACCACAACCATCACACCAACTCCACTCACAACCGTCACTCTGACGACGACGGCCCCGACCAGTACTTCTCCGGAGACCACCGCATCTGAGTCCACCACCTCAAGCACCGCAAAAACATCTACGTTGACGACAGTTTCTCCAACTACTAAGTCAACTAAGTCCACAACGGGATCAACACCAACAGGTAAACAAACCTCCACCATAGGTGATTGAAGCCCATTCATGTGGGAAGTGAATGCTGTAAACACAGCATATTTCCTCTTCTAACTTGCTTTTTCTCACAACATAAAGCTCACTCTTCCAATATATTGCATCTCCTTTTCAGATTATTAAGCATTAGGATTACATAGATCCTTGTAGATATGTCAGTCGAACTAATTCATGGGTACGGACACAGAGGCCAATACACCCACTCCATTCCATTGCAATCCAATCTAAATACCTTCCTGAAAAAGGCACATACTGAAAACCATTTCCTCTCAATGTCGCTGAAAGGAAACAGACCAGAGAGTTTCAAATGGGTTGCAGAGACGAGTCAAACAATGTGGTTGCTTTCTCTCTCGTCGATGTACTCCGGTCCACTGATTTTGTTTCCCAGTGACGTCAATTTCTCAGCCACAGTTGATGATTTGGTAAGGTCTACGTCATTTAGTCACACTGACAGGACTCAAGCTTTTTTTCTTTTCTTTACACTCTTGCTTTCCATGAAAAGAGTTACCTAGATATACTACTCTTGTCTCAAGGGGTGAGTTCCACAATTGGTGGGTAAAAACTGAATTCTAGATCAGGCTTGTTCATCTGTTTTGACTTTAGACCCTCAGAATGATTCAAAGTATCCCCCTCACACTACTTTCACAACCAGTAAACACCCTAGCAAATGGGTGCAGTTTTACAACGGTTGGTAATTAAGTCATTTATTTCAACCGCTGGCCCATTCTCTATTACTGCAGAATGAGAGAGGGCCACTTCGCAATTGTTTGCAAAACAAATTGCCATTCATCTAGCACAAAGTTGCCCTCATTCCAAAACCCCTGTTCATAAGGATACAATTATTTACTCCTAGTACACTCTTCCTCTGCAATCTTCCATATTCTTGTCAACATCACCATATCGATTCACATTTCTCCCTCACAGTAACTAAGACCGCAGAAACCCCAACAACGAGAAGTACCAGGAAAACAACACCAACCACATCTGTCTCTACAACATCCAAAACCACTGCGTCAACAGAATCCAGCCCAACCTCCTCAGCCAAAACAAGTCGAAGAAGCACAACTCTGACAATGACTACATCTTCCACCAAGTCTACTGAAACCAGTACAACCGCCATACCAGCTACACCCACAACCCTCACTCTCACCACGACTACCTTGTCCACTAGCTCACCAGAGAGCACAACATCAAAGTCAACCCCTACCATTTCCACTCCCTTTACCACGCCCACCACAACCATCACACCAACTCCACTCACAACCATCACTCTGACTACGACGGCCCCGACCAGTACTTCTCCGGAGACCACCGCATCTGAGTCCACCACCTCAAGCACCGCAAAAACATCTACGTTGATGACAGTTTCTCCAACTACTAAGTCAACTAAGTCCACAACGGGATCAACACCAACAGGTAAACAAACCTCCACCATAGGTGATTGAAGCCCATTCATGTGGAAAGTGAATGCTGTAAACACAGCATATTTCCTCTTCTAACTTGCTTTTTCTCACAACATAAAGCTCACTCTTCCAATATATTGCATCTCCTTTTCAGATTATTAAGCATTAGGATTTCATAGATCCTTGTAGATATGTCAGTCGAACTAATTCCTGGGTACGGACACAGAGGCCACTACACCCACTTCATTCCATTGCAATCCAATCTGTATACCTTCCTGAAAAAGGCACATACTGAAAACCATTTCCTCTCAATGTCGCTGAAAGGAAACAGACCCAGAGAGTTTAAAATTGGTTGCAGATACAAGTCAAACAATGTGGGTGCTTTCTCTCTCATTGATGCACTTCAGTCCATGAAATTTGTTTTCCAATTAGGTCAGTTGTCAGCCACAGTTGATGATTTGGTAAGGTCTACTTCATTTAGTCACACTGACAGGATTCAAGCTTTTTTCTTTTCTTTACACTCTTGCTTTGCTTGAAAGGAGTCACCTAGAAATACTACACCTCTACCCTGGTATAACGCGGTCCTCGGGGGCCAAAAAATCTCACCGCCTTGTAGGTGAGACTGTGTTATATCAGATTCAGTCACTGCCCAAGATCCGGCAGTGGGGCTTGAGTAGGGATTTAAAGGGCCCGGGGCTCCCCGCAGCAGCTGGAGCCTCTGACCATTTTAAATCACTGCCCGAGCCCAGCTGCCAGAGTCCCGGCGGGGATTTAAAGGGCCTGAGGTTCCCCGCAGTGGCCAGAGCTCTGGTCCTTTAAATCACCTCCCGATCCTGGCTGCCAGAGCCCCGGCGGGGGGTTTTAAGGATCCGATGCTCAAGCTGCTCTGGGAAGCCTCGGTCCCTTTAAATCACCACCAGAGCTCTGGCATCGGGGCTCGGGCAGTGATTTAAGGGACCCAGGGCTCCACAAGAATTTGGACATAACGTGGTAAAGCAGCGGGGCTCGGGTGGCACTTTAAAGGGCCCGGGGCTCCCCGCTGCTTTATTACGTTATATCCAAATTAATATTATCTCGGGTTGCATTCTGTTGGGGTAGAGGTGTACTCCTGTTTCAAGGGAAGAGTTCCACAATCGGTGAGTAAAATCAAAATTGTATATAACCCTTGATCATCTGTTCTGACTTTAGCCACTCAAAATAACTTAAATTGTCCCTTCCCACTACTTTTTGAACCACTAAACACCCTTGCAAATATCTAGATTTTTAAAACGGTTGGCAATTAGGTAATTTTTTCAACCACTGGCCCATTCTCCATTACGAAAGGATAAGAGAGGGCCACGTCGCAATTGTTTGTAAAAAATATTGCTATTCATCTAGCAGAAAGTTACCCTCACTCTAAACCCCCTGTTCATAGTGATACAATTATTTAGTCCTGGTAAAGTTTTCCTCTGCAGTCTTCCATATTCTTGTCAACATCACCATATCGATTCACATTTCTCCCTCACAGTAACTAAGACCACAGAAACCCCAACAACGAGAAGTACCAGGAAAACAACACCAACCACATCTGTCTCTACAACATCAAAAACCACTGCGTCAACAGAATCCAGCCCAACCTCCTCACCAAAAACCGCTCGAATAAGAACTGTGACAACGACCATGCCTTCCGCCAAGTCTACTGAAACCAGTACAACCGCCATACCAGCTACACCCACAACCCTCACTCTCACCACGACTACCTTGTCCACTAGCTCACCAGAGAGCACAACATCAAAGTCAACCCCTACCATTTCCACTCCCTTTAGCACGCCCACCACAACCATCACACCAACTCCACTCACAACCGTCACTCTGACGACGACAGCCCCGACCAGTACTTCTCCGGAGACCACCGCATCTGAGTCCACCACCCCGAGCACTGCAAAAACAACTACGCTGACGACAGTTTCTCCAACTACTAAGTCAACTAAGTCCACAACGGGATCAACACCAACAGGTAAACAAACCTCCACCATAGGAGATTGAAGGCCATTCATGTGGGAAGTGTATGCTGTAAACACAGCATATTTCCTCTTCTATCTAACTTGCTTTTTCTCACAACACAAAGCTCACTCTTCCAACATATCACACCTCCTTTTCAGATGCTTAAGCATTAGGGTTGCATAGATCCTTGTAGAGATTTCACTCAAACTAATAACTGGGTACGGACACAGAGACCAATACACCCGCTTCATTCCAGTGCAATCCAGTCTCTAAACCTTCCTAAGAAAGGCACATACTGAGAACCATTTCCTCTCAACGTGGCTGAAAGGAAAGAGACCAAGAGAGTTTCAAATGGGTTGCAGAGACGAGTCAAACAATGTGGTTGCTTTCTCTCTCGTCGATGCACTCCAGTCCATTGATTTTGTTTGCCAGTGAGGTCAATTTCTCAGCCACAGTTGATGATTTGGTAAGGTCTACGTCATTTAGTCACACTGACAGGACTCAAGCTTTTTTTCTTTTCTTTACACTCTTGCTTTCCATGAAGAGAGTTACCTTGATATACTACTCTTGTCTCAAGGGGAGAGTTCCACAATTGGTGGGTAAAAACTGAATTCTAGATCAGCCTTGTTCATCTGTTTTGACTTTAGACCCTCAGAATGATTGAAAGTATCCCCCTCACACTACTTTCCCAACCTGTAAACACCCTAGCAAATGGGTGCAGTTTTACAACGGTTGGTAATTAAGTCATTTATTTCAACCACTGACCCATTCTCTATTACTGCAGAATGAGAGAGGGCCACTTCGCAATTGTTTGCAAAACAAATTGCCATTCATCTAGCAGAAAGTTGCCCTCATTCTAAAACCCCTGTTCATAAGGATACAATTATTTACTCCTAGTAAACTCTTCCTCTGCAATCTTCCATATTCTTGTCAACATCACCATATCGATTCACATTTCTCCCTCACAGTAACTAAGACCGCAGAAACCCCAACAACGAGAAGTACCAGGAAAACAACACCAACCACATCTGTCTCTACAACATCCAAAACCACTGCGTCAACAGAATCCAGCCCAACCTCCTCAGCCAAAACAAGTCGAAGAAGCACAACTCTGACAATGACTACATCTTCCACCAAGTCTACTGAAACCAGTACAACCGCCATACCAGCTACACCCACAACCCTCACTCTCACCACGACTACCTTGTCCACTAGCTCACCAGAGAGCACAACATCAAAGTCAATCCCTACCATTTCCACTCCCTTTACCACGCCCACCACAACCATCACACCAACTCCACTCACAACCGTCACTCTGACGACGACGGCCCCGACCAGTACTTCTCCGGAGACCACCGCATCTGAGTCCACCACCCCGAGCACCGCAAAAACAACTACGCTGACGACAGTTTCTCCAACTACTAAGTCAACTAAGTTCACAACCGGATCAACACCAACAGGTACATTTTAGTCATTGCTATCTTTCCGTACCTTGCCAATTACTGGTATAACAACTCGTTGTGACGCTACGTAGACTTCTTCAGCCAAACATAACTGAAGCGTTACACTTTGGTACCTAGATGGCGAAAGGCATGGGGAATATTTTTCTTCATTGGCCTTGCTCTCTGCTCCCCATCCCCTCCCGACCCCTACCCAGCTCCTTCTTACATTTCTCTGTTTAGACTAATTGGCAAAGGTCTCCTTCCACAGTTCCTTGCAGTCACTCCCATCTCGGAGAGCATGGAGGCCCAATCATGTCGCTAGGAGGCGTAGCCCCGTCTCCTTGCTGTGGTACTCACTGCCAAGGAGCATTTTCCAGTTAGGCCAATATAATTGCATTGATTGATGGTTTAGGAAGGCCTACTTCATTTAGTCACTTTCCCGGGATTCAACCCTTTTTCTTTTCTCTTCACCCTTCCTTTGCAGGAAAAGAGCCAACTAAACCTACTACTCCATCCTCACCTGGTGAGCTGACAGTCAGTTTGTAAAATAAGAGTTACAGATTAGCCTTGCTCGTCTCGATTTTAGACCCTCATATTGAGCCCTTCCAGATAAAGTTGCTAAGACACTACGGGCAAGATGCCCTCTGGAAGCTAAAATAGCTCCCTGCACCTTAGTATCTTTTCTGGGCCTAAAAAGCAGACAGAGGGTTCCACAGATCTAGCTGTGCCCTCATCTGAAGAGCTAAACAGAGCTAGGGAGTTAACAAAGCATGAAGAACCCTACCCTGAGAGGTGAAGAGATTCCAGTTCCCACGCATAGCTTCAACAGGGGAAGCAGAACACATTCAGCATCCTCTGGCAATAGGGACCTAAACTTGCAAGAATAAATAATCCAGCATTCATTTTCAGTGGGTTGGTAAATGTCTGCAAGCATAATCTCTCTTAGAAACATTTGGTGGCATAGGAATAAGAGTTTATCTCTCTGGAGGTATGGTGTAACCCAGAAAGCTTTAGATAAACGTACCTCAAAGAAGCAACAAACATAACACAAACCCTTCCACAAAGACACACACTATCTTACAAAAGTCAGACATGGGTTGTTGACGCCCTATATATCTTTCATCTGGAGGATTTAAACCACCACAACAGATCACAAGATTCTCCTTTCCAAAAATGTCTGGGTTCCTTTACAAAACAGAAAATGTATTTGCTTTTATGCAATATTGTTATTTTCACAACATTGGCTGTTAAGATACCAATTTTCAATGTTCCCAAATATCACCAATACTAAAGATATGAGGGCACCACTTCCAAATTGTTTACCCAATTTTATCGCTTTTAATCTAGCACAGGGTTTCTCAAACAGGGGTCGCTGCTTCTGTAGGGAAAGCCCCTTGCGGGCCGAGCTGGTGTGTTTACCTGCCGCTTCAGCAGGTCCAGCCGATCGCGGCTGCCACTGGCTGCGGATCGCTGCTCCGGGCCAATGGAAGTGGTGGCCGGTACGTCCCTCAGCCCACGCTGCTTCCAGCAGCTCCCATTGGCCCGGAGCAGCGATCCGCACCCAGTAGGAGCCGTGCTCGGCCAGACCTGCGGACGAGGCAGGGAAAAACACCGGCCTAGCCCACCATGACCTTTCCCTATAGAAGCGGAGACCCCTGTTTGAGAAACCCTGATCTAGGACAACAGTGCACTCACTCTAAAACCCCTGTTCATAATGATACAATTATTTACTCCTAGTAAACTCTTCCTCTGCAATCCGCCATATTCTTGTCAACGTCACCATATCGATTCACATTTCTCCCTCATAGTAACTAAGACCGCAGAAACCCCAACAACGAGAAGTACCAGGAAAACAACACCAACCACATCTGTCTCTACAACATCCAAAACCACTTCGTCAACAGAATCCAGCCCAACCTCCTCAGCCAAAACAAGTCGAAGAAGCACAACTCTGACAATGACTACATCTTCCACCAAGTCTACTGAAACCAGTACAACCGCCATACCAGCTACACCCACAACCCTCACTCTCACCACGACTACCTTGTCCACTAGCTCACCAGAGAGCACAACATCAAAGTCAACCCCTACCATTTCCACTCCCTTTAGCACGCCCACCACAACCATCACACCAACTCCACTCACAACCGTCACTCTGACGACGACAGCCCCGACCAGTACTTCTCCGGAGACCACCGCATCTGAGTCCACCACCCCGAGCACTGCAAAAACAACTACGCTGACGACAGTTTCTCCAACTACTAAGTCAACTAAGTCCACAACGGGATCAACACCAACAGGTAAACAAACCTCCACCATAGGAGATTGAAGGCCATTCATGTGGGAAGTGTATGCTGTAAACACAGCATATTTCCTCTTCTATCTAACTTGCTTTTTCTCACAACACAAAGCTCACTCTTCCAACATATCGCACCTCCTTTTCAGATGCTTAAACATTAGGGTTGCATAGATCCTTGTAGAGATTTCACTCAAACTAATACCTGGGTACGGACACAGAGACCAATACCCCCGCTTCATTCCAGTGCAGTCCAGTCTCTAAACCTTCCTAAGAAAGGCACATACTGAGAACCATTTCCTCTCAACGTGGCTGAAAGGAAAGAGACCAAGAGAGTTTCAAATGGGTTGCAGAGACGAGTCAAACAATGTGGTTGCTTTCTCTCTCGTCGATGCACTCCAGTCCATTGATTTTGTTTGCCAGTGAGGTCAATTTCTCAGCCACAGTTGATGATTTGGTAAGGTCTACGTCATTTAGTCACACTGACAGGACTCAAGCTTTTTTTCTTTTCTTTACACTCTTGCTTTCCATGAAGAGAGTTACCTTGATATACTACTCTTGTCTCAAGGGGAGAGTTCCACAATTGGTGGGTAAAAACTGAATTCTAGATCAGCCTTGTTCATCTGTTTTGACTTTAGACCCTCAGAATGATTGAAAGTATCCCCCTCACACTACTTTCCCAACCAGTAAACACCCTTGCAAATGGGTGCAGTTTTACAACGGTTGGTAATTAAGTCATTTATTTCAACCACTGGCCCATTCTCTATTACTGCAGAATGAGAGAGGGCCACTTCGCAATTGTTTGCAAAACAAATTGCCATTCATCTAGCAGAAAGTTGCCCTCATTCTAAAACCCCTGTTCATAAGGATACAATTATTTACTCCTAGTAAACTCTTCCTCTGCAATCTTCCATATTCTTGTCAACATCACCATATCGATTCACATTTCTCCCTCACAGTAACTAAGACCGCAGAAACCCCAACAACGAGAAGTACCAGGAAAACAACACCAACCACATCTGTCTCTACAACATCCAAAACCACTGCGTCAACAGAATCCAGCCCAACCTCCTCAGCCAAAACAAGTCGAAGAAGCACAACTCTGACAATGACTACATCTTCCACCAAGTCTACTGAAACCAGTACAACCGCCATACCAGCTACACCCACAACCCTCACTCTCACCACGACTACCTTGTCCACTAGCTCACCAGAGAGCACAACATCAAAGTCAACCCCTACCATTTCCACTCCCTTTACCACGCCCACCACAACCATCACACCAACTCCACTCACAACCGTCACTCTGACGACGACGGCCCCGACCAGTACTTCTCCGGAGACCACCGCATCTGAGTCCACCACCTCAAGGACCGCAAAAACATCTACGCTGACGACAGTTTCTCCAACTACTAAGTCAACTAAGTCCACAACGGGATCAACACCAACAGGTAAACAAACCTCCACCATAGGTGATTGAAGCCCATTCATGTGGAAAGTGAATGCTGTAAACACAGCATATTTCCTCTTCTATCTAACTTGCTTTTTCTCACAACATAAAGCTCACTCTTCCAATATATTGCATCTCCTTTTCAGATTATTAAGCATTAGGATTTCATAGATCCTTGTAGATATGTCAGTCGAACTAATTCCTGGGTACGGACACAGAGGCCAATACACCCACTTCATTCCATTGCAATCCAATCTGTATACCTTCCTGAAAAAGGCACATACTGAAAACCATTTCCTCTCAATGTCGCTGAAAGGAAACAGACCCAGAGAGTTTAAAATAGGTTGCAGATACAGTCAAACAATGTGGGTGCTTTCTCTCTCATTGATGCACTTCAGTCCATGAAATTTGTTTTCCAATTAGGTCAGTTGTCAGCCACAGTTGATGATTTGGTAAGGTCTACTTCATTTAGTCACACTGACAGGATTCAAGCTTTTTTCTTTTCTTTACACTCTTGCTTTGCTTGAAAGGAGTCACCTAGAAATACTACACCTCTACCCTGGTATAACGCGGTCCTCGGGGGCCAAAAAATCTCACCGCCTTGTAGGTGAGACTGTGTTATATCAGATTCAGTCACTGCCCAAGATCCGGCAGTGGGGCTTGAGTAGGGATTTAAAGGGCCCGGGGCTCCCCGCAGCAGCTGGAGCCTCTGACCATTTTAAATCACTGCATGAGCCCAGCTGCCAGAATCCCGGCGGGGATTTAAAGGGCCTGAGGCTCCCCGCAGTGGCCAGAGCTCTGGCCCTTTGGATCACCTCCCGATCCTGGCTGCCAGAGCCCCGGCGGGGGGTTTTAAGGATCCGATGCTCAAGCTGCTGCGGGAACCTTGGTCCCTTTAAATCACTACCAGAGTTCTGGCATCGGGGCTCGGGCAGTGATTTAAAGGACCCAGGGCTCCACACGAATTTGGATATAACGTGGTAAAGCAGCGGGGCTCGGGTGGCACTTTAAAGGGCCCGGGGCTCCCCGCTGCTTTATCACGTTATATCCAAATTAATATTATATCGGGTTGTATTCTGTTGTGGTAGAGGTGTACTCCTGTTTCAAGGGAAGAGTTCCACAATCGGTGAGTAAAATCAAGATTGTATATCACCCTTTATCATCTGTTCTGACTTTAGCCACTCAAAATAACTTAAATTGTCCCTTCCCACTACTTTTTGAACCACTAAACACCCTTGCAAATATCTAGATTTTTAAAACGGTTGGCAATTAGGTCATTTATTTCAACCACTGACCCATTCTCCATTACGAAAGGATAAGAGAGGGCCACGTCGCAATTGTTTGTAAAAAATATTGCTATTGATCTAGCAGAAAGTTACCCTCACTCTAAAACCCCTGTTCATAGTGATACAATTATTTAGTCCTGGTAAACGTTTCCTCTGCAGTCTTCCATATTCTTGTCAACGTCACCATATCGATTCACATTTCTCCCTTACAGTAACTAAGACCGCAGAAACCCCAACAACAAGAAGTACCAGTAAAACAACACCAACCACATCTGTCTCTACAACATCCAAAACCACTTCGTCAACAGAATCCAGCCCAACCTCCTCACCAAAAACCGCTCGAATAAGAACTATGACAACGACCATGCCTTCTGCCAAGTCTACTGAAACCAGTACAACCTCCATACCAGCTACACCCACAACCCTCACTCTCACCACGACTACCTTGTCCACTAGCTCAACAGAGAGCACAACATCAAAGTCAACCCCTACCATTTCCACTCCCTTTAGCACGCCCACCACAACCATCACACCAACTCCACTCACAACCGTCACTCTGACGACGACAGCCCCGACCAGTACTTCTCCGGAGACCACCGCATCTGAGTCCACCACCCCGAGCACTGCAAAAACAACTACGCTGATGACAGTTTCTCCAACTACTAAGTCAACTAAGTCCACAACGGGATCAACACCAACAGGTAAACAAACCTCCACCATAGGAGATTGAAGGCCATTCATGTGGGAAGTGTATGCTGTAAACACAGCATATTTCCTCTTCTATCTAACTTGCTTTTTCTCACAACACAAAGCTCACTCTTCCAACATATCGCACCTCCTTTTCAGATGCTTAAGCATTAGGGTTGCATAGATCCTTGTAGAGATTTCACTCAAACTAATACCTGGGTACGGACACAGAGACCAATACACCCGCTTCATTCCAGTGCAATCCAGTCTCTAAACCTTCCTAAGAAAGGCACATACTGAGAACCATTTCCTCTCAATGTGGCTGAAAGGAAAGAGACCAAGAGAGTTTCAAATGGGTTGCAGAGACGAGTCAAACAATGTGGTTGCTTTCTCTCTCGTCGATGCACTCCAGTCCATTGATTTTGTTTGCCAGTGAGGTCAATTTCTCAGCCACAGTTGATGATTTGGTAAGGTCTACGTCATTTAGTCACACTGACAGGACTCAAGCTTTTTTTCTTTTCTTTACACTCTTGCTTTCCATGAAGAGAGTTACCTTGATATACTACTCTTGTCTCAAGGGGAGAGTTCCACAACTGGTGGGTAAAAACTGAATTCTAGATCAGCCTTGTTCATCTATTTTGACTTTAGACCCTCAGAATGATTGAAAGTATCCCCCTCACACTACTTTCCCAACCAGTAAACACCCTAGCAAATGGGTGCAGTTTTACAACGGTTGGTAATTAAGTCATTTATTTCAACCACTGACCCATTCTCTATTACTGCAGAATGAGAGAGGGCCACTTCGCAATTGTTTGCAAAACAAATTGCCATTCATCTAGCAGAAAGTTGCCCTCATTCTAAAACCCCTGTTCATAAGGATACAATTATTTACTCCTAGTAAACTCTTCCTCTGCAATCTTCCATATTCTTGTCAACATCACCATATCGATTCACATTTCTCCCTCACAGTAACTAAGACCGCAGAAACCCCAACAACGAGAAGTACCAGGAAAACAACACCAACCACATCTGTCTCTACAACATCCAAAACCACTGCGTCAACAGAATCCAGCCCAACCTCCTCAGCCAAAACAAGTCGAAGAAGCACAACTCTGACAATGACTACATCTTCCACCAAGTCTACTGAAACCAGTACAACCGCCATACCAGCTACACCCACAACCCTCACTCTCACCACGACTACCTTGTCCACTAGCTCACCAGAGAGCACAACATCAAAGTCAACCCCTACCATTTCCACTCCCTTTACCACGCCCACCACAACCATCACACCAACTCCACTCACAACCGTCACTCTGACGACGACGGCCCCGACCAGTACTTCTCCGGAGACCACCGCATCTGAGTCCACCACCTCAAGGACCGCAAAAACATCTACGCTGACGACAGTTTCTCCAACTACTAAGTCAACTAAGTCCACAACGGGATCAACACCAACAGGTAAACAAACCTCCACCATAGGTGATTGAAGCCCATTCATGTGGAAAGTGAATGCTGTAAACACAGCATATTTCCTCTTCTATCTAACTTGCTTTTTCTCACAACATAAAGCTCACTCTTCCAATATATTGCATCTCCTTTTCAGATTATTAAGCATTAGGATTTCATAGATCCTTGTAGATATGTCAGTCGAACTAATTCCTGGGTACGGACACAGAGGCCAATACACCCACTTCATTCCATTGCAATCCAATCTGTATACCTTCCTGAAAAAGGCACATACTGAAAACCATTTCCTCTCAATGTCGCTGAAAGGAAACAGACCCAGAGAGTTTAAAATAGGTTGCAGATACAGTCAAACAATGTGGGTGCTTTCTCTCTCATTGATGCACTTCAGTCCATGAAATTTGTTTTCCAATTAGGTCAGTTGTCAGCCACAGTTGTTGATTTGGTAAGGTCTACTTCATTTAGTCACACTGACAGGATTCAAGCTTTTTTCTTTTCTTTACACTCTTGCTTTGCTTGAAAGGAGTCACCTAGAAATACTACACCTCTACCCTGGTATAACGCGGTCCTCGGGGGCCAAAAAATCTCACCGCCTTGTAGGTGAGACTGTGTTATATCAGATTCAGTCACTGCCCAAGATCCGGCAGTGGGGCTTGAGTAGGGATTTAAAGGGCCCGGGGCTCCCCGCAGCAGCTGGAGCCTCTGACCATTTTAAATCACTGCATGAGCCCAGCTGCCAGAATCCCGGCGGGGATTTAAAGGGCCTGAGGCTTCCCGCAGTGGCCAGAGCTCTGGCCCTTTGGATCACCTCCCGATCCTGGCTGCCAGAGCCCCGGCGGGGGGTTTTAAGGATCCGATGCTCAAGCTGCTGCGGGAACCTCGGTCCCTTTAAATCACCACCAGAGTTCTGGCATCGGGGCTCGGGCAGTGATTTAAAGGACCCAGGGCTCCACACGAATTTGAATATAACGTGGTAAAGCAGCGGGGCTCGGGTGGCACTTTAAAGGGCCCGTGGCTCCCCGCTGCTTTATCACGTTATATCCAAATTAATATTATATCGGGTTGTATTCTGTTGTGGTAGAGGTGTACTCCTGTTTCAAGGGAAGAGTTCCACAATCGGTGAGTAAAATCAAGATTGTATATCACCCTTTATCATCTGTTCTGACTTTAGCCACTCAAAATAACTTAAATTGTCCCTTCCCACTACTTTTTGAACCACTAAACACCCTTGCAAATATCTAGATTTTTAAAACGGTTGGCAATTAGGTCATTTATTTCAACCACTGACCCATTCTCCATTACGAAAGGATAAGAGAGGGCCACGTCGCAATTGTTTGTAAAAAATATTGCTATTGATCTAGCAGAAAGTTACCCTCACTCTAAAACCCCTGTTCATAGTGATACAATTATTTAGTCCTGGTAAACGTTTCCTCTGCAGTCTTCCATATTCTTGTCAACGTCACCATATCGATTCACATTTCTCCCTTACAGTAACTAAGACCGCAGAAACCCCAACAACAAGAAGTACCAGTAAAACAACACCAACCACATCTGTCTCTACAACATCCAAAACCACTTCGTCAACAGAATCCAGCCCAACCTCCTCACCAAAAACCGCTCGAATAAGAACTATGACAACGACCATGCCTTCTGCCAAGTCTACTGAAACCAGTACAACCTCCATACCAGCTACACCCACAACCCTCACTCTCACCACGACTACCTTGTCCACTAGCTCAACAGAGAGCACAACATCAAAGTCAACCCCTACCATTTCCACTCCCTTTAGCACGCCCACCACAACCATCACACCAACTCCACTCACAACCGTCACTCTGACGACGACAGCCCCGACCAGTACTTCTCCGGAGACCACCGCATCTGAGTCCACCACCCCGAGCACTGCAAAAACAACTACGCTGACGACAGTTTCTCCAACTACTAAGTCAACTAAGTCCACAACGGGATCAACACCAACAGGTAAACAAACCTCCACCATAGGAGATTGAAGGCCATTCATGTGGGAAGTGTATGCTGTAAACACAGCATATTTCCTCTTCTATCTAACTTGCTTTTTCTCACAACACAAAGCTCACTCTTCCAGCATATCGCACCTCCTTTTCAGATGCTTAAGCATTAGGGTTGCATAGATCCTTGTAGAGATTTCACTCAAACTAATACCTGGGTACGGACACAGAGACCAATACACCCGCTTCATTCCAGTGCAATCCAGTCTCTAAACCTTCCTAAGAAAGGCACATACTGAGAACCATTTCCTCTCAATGTGGCTGAAAGGAAAGAGACCAAGAGAGTTTCAAATGGGTTGCAGAGACGAGTCAAACAATGTGGTTGCTTTCTCTCTCGTCGATGCACTCCAGTCCATTGATTTTGTTTGCCAGTGAGGTCAATTTCTCAGCCACAGTTGATGATTTGGTAAGGTCTACGTCATTTAGTCACACTGACAGGACTCAAGCTTTTTTTCTTTTCTTTACACTCTTGCTTTCCATGAAGAGAGTTACCTTGATATACTACTCTTGTCTCAAGGGGAGAGTTCCACAATTGGTGGGTAAAAACTGAATTCTAGATCAGCCTTGTTCATCTGTTTTGACTTTAGACCCTCAGAATGATTGAAAGTATCCCCCTCACACTACTTTCCCAACCAGTAAACACCCTTGCAAATGGGTGCAGTTTTACAACGGTTGGTAATTAAGTCATTTATTTCAACCACTGGCCCATTCTCTATTACTGCAGAATGAGAGAGGGCCACTTCGCAATTGTTTGCAAAACAAATTGCCATTCATCTAGCAGAAAGTTGCCCTCATTCTAAAACCCCTGTTCATAAGGATACAATTATTAACACCTAGTAAACTCTTCCTCTGCAATCTTCCATATTCTTGTCAACATCACCATATCGATTCACATTTCTCCCTCACAGTAACTAAGACCGCAGAAACCCCAACAACAAGAAGTACCAGGAAAACAACACCAACCACATCTGTCTCTACAACATCCAAAACCACTGCGTCAACAGAATCCAGCCCAACCTCCTCAGCCAAAACAAGTCGAAGAAGCACAACTCTGACAATGACTACATCTTCCACCAAGTCTACTGAAACCAGTACAACCGCCATACCAGCTACACCCACAACCCTCACTCTCACCACGACTACCTTGTCCACTAGCTCACCAGAGAGCACAACATCAAAGTCAACCCCTACCATTTCCACTCCCTTTACCACGCCCACCACAACCATCACACCAACTCCACTCACAACCGTCACTCTGACGACGACGGCCCCGACCAGTACTTCTCCGGAGACCACCGCATCTGAGTCCACCACCTCAAGGAGCGCAAAAACATCTACGCTGACGACAGTTTCTCCAACTACTAAGTCAACTAAGTCCACAACGGGATCAACACCAACAGGTAAACAAACCTCCACCATAGGTGATTGAAGCCCATTCATGTGGAAAGTGAATGCTGTAAACACAGCATATTTCCTCTTCTATCTAACTTGCTTTTTCTCACAACATAAAGCTCACTCTTCCAATATATTGCATCTCCTTTTCAGATTATTAAGCATTAGGATTTCATAGATCCTTGTAGATATGTCAGTCGAACTAATTCCTGGGTACGGACACAGAGGCCAATACACCCACTTCATTCCATTGCAATCCAATCTGTATACCTTCCTGAAAAAGGCACATACTGAAAACCATTTCCTCTCAATGTCGCTGAAAGGAAACAGACCCAGAGAGTTTAAAATAGGTTGCAGATACAGTCAAACAATGTGGGTGCTTTCTCTCATTGATGCACTTCAGTCCATGAAATTTGTTTTCCAATTAGGTCAGTTGTCAGCCACAGTTGATGATTTGGTAAGGTCTACTTCATTTAGTCACACTGACAGGATTCAAGCTTTTTTCTTTTCTTTACACTCTTGCTTTGCTTGAAAGGAGTCACCTAGAAATACTACACCTCTACCCTGGTATAACGCGGTCCTCGGGGGCCAAAAAATCTCACCGCCTTGTAGGTGAGACTGTGTTATATCAGATTCAGTCACTGCCCAAGATCCGGCAGTGGGGCTTGAGTAGGGATTTAAAGGGCCCGGGGCTCCCCGCAGCAGCTGGAGCCTCTGACCATTTTAAATCACTGCATGAGCCCAGCTGCCAGAATCCCGGCGGGGATTTAAAGGGCCTGAGGCTCCCCGCAGTGGCCAGAGCTCTGGCCCTTTGGATCACCTCCCGATCCTGGCTGCCAGAGCCCCGGCGGGGGGTTTTAAGGATCCGATGCTCAAGCTGCTGCGGGAACCTCGGTCCCTTTAAATCACCACCAGAGTTCTGGCATCGGGGCTCGGGCAGTGATTTAAAGGACCCAGGGCTCCACACGAATTTGAATATAACGTGGTAAAGCAGCGGGGCTCGGGTGGCACTTTAAAGGGCCCGGGGCTCCCCGCTGCTTTATCACGTTATATCCAAATTAATATTATATCGGGTTGTATTCTGTTGTGGTAGAGGTGTACTCCTGTTTCAAGGGAAGAGTTCCACAATCGGTGAGTAAAATCAAGATTGTATATCACCCTTTATCATCTGTTCTGATTTTAGCCACTCAAAATAACTTAAATTGTCCCTTCCCACTACTTTTTGAACCACTAAACACCCTTGCAAATATCTAGATTTTTAAAATGGCTGGCAATTAGGTCATTTATTTCAACCACTGACCCATTCTCCATTACGAAAGGATAAGAGAGGGCCACGTCGCAATTGTTTGTAAAAAATATTGCTATTGATCTAGCAGAAAGTTACCCTCACTCTAAAACCCCTGTTCATAGTGATACAATTATTTAGTCCTGGTAAACGTTTCCTCTGCAGTCTTCCATATTCTTGTCAACGTCACCATATCGATTCACATTTCTCCCTTACAGTAACTAAGACCGCAGAAACCCCAACAACAAGAAGTACCAGTAAAACAACACCAACCACATCTGTCTCTACAACATCCAAAACCACTTCGTCAACAGAATCCAGCCCAACCTCCTCACCAAAAACCGCTCGAATAAGAACTATGACAACGACCATGCCTTCTGCCAAGTCTACTGAAACCAGTACAACCTCCATACCAGCTACACCCACAACCCTCACTCTCACCACGACTACCTTGTCCACTAGCTCAACAGAGAGCACAACATCAAAGTCAACCCCTACCATTTCCACTCCCTTTAGCACGCCCACCACAACCATCACACCAACTCCACTCACAACCGTCACTCTGACGACGACAGCCCCGACCAGTACTTCTCCGGAGACCACCGCATCTGAGTCCACCACCCCGAGCACTGCAAAAACAACTACGCTGACGACAGTTTCTCCAACTACTAAGTCAACTAAGTCCACAACAGGATCAACACCAACAGGTAAACAAACCTCCACCATAGGAGATTGAAGGCCATTCATGTGGGAAGTGTATGCTGTAAACACAGCATATTTCCTCTTCTATCTAACTTGCTTTTTCTCACAACACAAAGCTCACTCTTCCAACATATCGCACCTCCTTTTCAGATGCTTAAGCATTAGGGTTGCATAGATCCTTGTAGAGATTTCACTCAAACTAATACCTGGGTACGGACACAGAGACCAATACACCCGCTTCATTCCAGTGCAATCCAGTCTCTAAACCTTCCTAAGAAAGGCACATACTGAGAACCATTTCCTCTCAACGTGGCTGAAAGGAAAGAGACCAAGAGAGTTTCAAATGGGTTGCAGAGACGAGTCAAACAATGTGGTTGCTTTCTCTCTCGTCGATGCACTCCAGTCCATTGATTTTGTTTGCCAGTGAGGTCAATTTCTCAGCCACAGTTGATGATTTGGTAAGGTCTACGTCATTTAGTCACACTGACAGGACTCAAGCTTTTTTTCTTTTCTTTACACTCTTGCTTTCCATGAAGAGAGTTACCTTGATATACTACTCTTGTCTCAAGGGGAGAGTTCCACAATTGGTGGGTAAAAACTGAATTCTAGATCAGCCTTGTTCATCTATTTTGACTTTAGACCCTCAGAATGATTGAAAGTATCCCCCTCACACTACTTTCCCAACCAGTAAACACCCTAGCAAATGGGTGCAGTTTTACAACGGTTGGTAATTAAGTCATTTATTTCAACCACTGACCCATTCTCTATTACTGCAGAATGAGAGAGGGCCACTTCGCAATTGTTTGCAAAACAAATTGCCATTCATCTAGCAGAAAGTTGCCCTCATTCTAAAACCCCTGTTCATAAGGATACAATTATTTACTCCTAGTAAACTCTTCCTCTGCAATCTTCCATATTCTTGTAAACATCACCATATCGATTCACATTTCTCCCTCACAGTAACTAAGACCGCAGAAACCCCAACAACGAGAAGTACCAGGAAAACAACACCAACCACATCTGTCTCTACAACATCCAAAACCACTGCGTCAACAGAATCCAGCCCAACCTCCTCAGCCAAAACAAGTCGAAGAAGCACAACTCTGACAATGACTACATCTTCCACCAAATCTCCTGAAACCAGTACAACCGCCATACCAGCTACACCCACAACCCTCACTCTCACCACGACTACCTTGTCCACTAGCTCACCAGAGAGCACAACATCAAAGTCAACCCCTACCATTTCCACTCCCTTTACCACGCCCACCACAACCATCACACCAACTCCACTCACAACCGTCACTCTGACGACGATGGCCCCAACCAGTACTTCTCCGGAGACCACCGCATCTGAGTCCACCACCCCGAGCACCGCAAAAACAACTACGCTGACGACAGTTTCTCCAACTACTAAGTCAACTAAGTCCACAACCGGATCAACACCAACAGGTACATTTTAGTCATTGCTATCTTTCCGTACCTTGCCAATTACTGGTATAACAACTCGTTGTGTTGCTACGTAGACTTCTTCAGCCAAACATAACTGAAGCGTTACACTTTGGTACCTAGATGGCGAAAGGCATGGGGAATATTTTTCTTCATTGGCCTTGCTCTCTGCTCCCCATCCCCTCCCGACCCCTACCCAGCTCCTTCTGACATTTCTCTGTTTAGACTAATTGGCAAAGGTCTCCTTCCACAGTTCCTTGCAGTCACTCCCATCTCGGAGAGCATGGAGGCCCAATCATGTCACTAGGAGGCGTAGCCCCGTCTCATTGCTGTGGTACTCACT
Organism: Mauremys reevesii; assembly: GCF_016161935.1. Classification (NCBI taxonomy): domain Eukaryota; kingdom Metazoa; phylum Chordata; order Testudines; family Geoemydidae; genus Mauremys; species Mauremys reevesii. The sequence continues at coordinate 109,942,103 of NC_052626.1, forward strand.
GCCAAGGAGCATTTTCCAGTTAGGCCAATATAATTGCATTGATTGATGGTTTAGGAAGGCCTACTTCATTTAGTCACTTTCCCGGGATTCAACCCTTTTTCTTTTCTCTTCACTCTTCCTTTGCAGGAAAAGAGCCAACTAAACCTACTACTCCATCCTCACCTGGTGAGTTGACAGTCAGTTTGTAAAATAAGAGTTACAGATTAGCCTTGCTCGTCTCGATTTTAGACCCTCATATTGAGCCCTTCCAGATAAAGTTGCTAAGACACTACGGGCAAGATGCCCTCTGGAAGCTAAAATAGCTCCCTGCACCTTAGTATCTTTTCTGGGCCTAAAAAGCAGACAGAGGGTTCCACAGATCTAGCTGTGCCCTCATCTGAAGAGCTAAACAGAGCTAGGGAGTTAACAAAGCATGAAGAACCCTACCCTGAGAGGAGAAGAGATTCCAGTTCCCATGTATAGCTTCAACAGGGGAAGCAGAACACATTCAGCATCCTCCAGCAATAGGGACCTAAACTTGCAAGAATAAATAATCCAGCATTCATTTTCAGTGGGTTGGTAAATGTCTGCAAGCATAATCTCTCTTAGAAACATTTGCTGGCATAGGAATAAGAGTTTATCTCTCTGGAGGTATGGTGTAACCCAGAAAGCTTTAGATCAACGTACCTCAAAGAAGCAACAAACATAACACAAACCCTTCCACAAAGACACACACTATCTTACAAAAGTCAGACATGGGTTGTTGACGCCCTATACATCTTTCATCTGGAGGATTTAAACCACCACAACAGATCACAAGATTCTCCTTTCCAAAAATGTCTGGGTTCCTTTACAAAACAGAAAATGCATTTGCTTTTATGCAATATTGTTATTTTCACAACATTGGCTGTTAAGATACCAATTTTCAATGTTCCCAAATATCACCAATACTAAAGATATGAGGGCACCACTTCCAAATTGTTTACCCAATTTTATCGCTTTTAATCTAGCACAGGGTTTCTCAAACAGGGGTCGCTGCTTCTGTAGGGAAAGCCCCTTGCGGGCCGAGCTGGTGTGTTTACCTGCCGCTTCAGCAGGTCCAGCCGATCGCGGCTGCCACTGGCTGCGGATCGCTGCTCCGGGCCAATGGAAGTGGTGGCCGGTACGTCCCTCAGCCCACGCTGCTTCCAGCAGCTCCCATTGGCCCGGAGCAGCGATCCGCACCCAGTAGGAGCCGTGCTCGGCCAGACCTGCGGACGAGGCAGGGAAAAACACCGGCCTAGCCCACCATGACCTTTCCCTATAGAAGCGGAGACCCCTGTTTGAGAAACCCTGATCTAGGACAACAGTGCACTCACTCTAAAACCCCTGTTCATAATGATACAATTATTTACTCCTAGTAAACTCTTCCTCTGCAATCCGCCATATTCTTGTCAACGTCACCATATCGATTCACATTTCTCCCTCATAGTAACTAAGACCGCAGAAACCCCAACAACAAGAAGTACCAGTAAAACAACACCAACCACATCTGTCTCTACAACATCCAAAACCACTTCGTCAACAGAATCCAGCCCAACCTCCTCAGCCAAAACAAGTCGAAGAAGCACAACTCTGACAATGACTACATCTTCCACCAAGTCTACTGAAACCAGTACAACCGCCATACCAGCTACACCCACAACCCTCACTCTCACCACGACTACCTTGTCCACTAGCTCACCAGAGAGCACAACATCAAAGTCAACCCCTACCATTTCCACTCCCTTTAGCACGCCCACCACAACCATCACACCAACTCCACTCACAACCGTCACTCTGACGACAGCCCCGACCAGTACTTCTCCGGAGACCACCGCATCTGAGTCCACCACCCCGAGCACTGCAAAAACAACTACGCTGACGACAGTTTCTCCAACTACTAAGTCAACTAAGTCCACAACGGGATCAACACCAACAGGTAAACAAACCTCCACCATAGGAGATTGAAGGCCATTCATGTGGGAAGTGTATGCTGTAAACACAGCATATTTCCTCTTCTATCTAACTTGCTTTTTCTCACAACACAAAGCTCACTCTTCCAGCATATCGCACCTCCTTTTCAGATGCTTAAGCATTAGGGTTGCATAGATCCTTGTAGAGATTTCACTCAAACTAATACCTGGGTACGGACACAGAGACCAATACACCCGCTTCATTCCAGTGCAATCCAGTCTCTAAACCTTCCTAAGAAAGGCACATACTGAGAACCATTTCCTCTCAACGTGGCTGAAAGGAAAGAGACCAAGAGAGTTTCAAATGGGTTGCAGAGACGAGTCAAACAATGTGGTTGCTTTCTCTCGTCGATGCACTCCAGTCCATTGATTTTGTTTGCCAGTGAGGTCAATTTCTCAGCCACAGTTGATGATTTGGTAAGGTCTACGTCATTTAGTCACACTGACAGGACTCAAGCTTTTTTTCTTTTCTTTACACTCTTGCTTTCCATGAAGAGAGTTACCTTGATATACTACTCTTGTCTCAAGGGGAGAGTTCCACAATTGGTGGGTAAAAACTGAATTCTAGATCAGCCTTGTTCATCTGTTTTGACTTTAGACCCTCAGAATGATTGAAAGTATCCCCCTCACACTACTTTCCCAACCAGTAAACACCCTTGCAAATGGGTGCAGTTTTACAACGGTTGGTAATTAAGTCATTTATTTCAACCGCTGGCCCATTCTCTATTACTGCAGAATGAGAGAGGGCCACTTCGCAATTGTTTGCAAAACAAATTGCCATTCATCTAGCAGAAAGTTGCCCTCATTCTAAAACCCCTGTTCATAAGGATACAATTATTTACTGCTAGTAAACTCTTCCTCTGCAATCTTCCATATTCTTGTCAACATCACCATATCGATTCACATTTCTCCCTCACAGTAACTAAGACCGCAGAAACCCCAACAACGAGAAGTACCAGGAAAACAACACCAACCACATCTGTCTCTACAACATCCAAAACCACTGCGTCAACAGAATCCAGCCCAACCTCCTCAGCCAAAACAAGTCGAAGAAGCACAACTCTGACAATGACTACATCTTCCACCAAGTCTACTGAAACCAGTACAACCGCCATACCAGCTACACCCACAACCCTCACTCTCACCACGACTACCTTGTCCACTAGCTCACCAGAGAGCACAACATCAAAGTCAACCCCTACCATTTCCACTCCCTTTACCACGCCCACCACAACCATCACACCAACTCCACTCACAACCGTCACTCTGACGACGACGGCCCCGACCAGTACTTCTCCGGAGACCACCGCATCTGAGTCCACCACCTCAAGCACCGCAAAAACATCTATGCTGACGACAGTTTCTCCAACTACTAAGTCAACTAAGTCCACAACGGGATCAACACCAACAGGTAAACAAACCTCCACCATAGGCGATTGAAGCCCATTCATGTGGAAAGTGAATGCTGTAAACACAGTATATTTCCTCTTCTATCTAACTTGCTTTTTCTCACAACTTAAAGCTCACTCTTCCAATATATTGCATCTCCTTTTCAGATTATTAAGCATTAGGATTTCATAGATCCTTGTAGATATGTCAGTCGAACTAATTCCTCGGTACGGACACAGAGGCCAATACACCCACTTCATTCCATTGCAATCCAATCTGTATACCTTCCTGGAAAAGGCACATACTGAAAACCATTTCCTCTCAATGTCGCTGAAAGGAAACAGACCCAGAGAGTTTAAAATAGGTTGCAGATACAGTCAAACAATGTGGGTGCTTTCTCTCTCATTGATGCACTTCAGTCCATGAAATTTGTTTTCCAATTAGGTCAGTTGTCAGCCACAGTTGATGATTTGGTAAGGTCTACTTCATTTAGTCACACTGACAGGATTCAAGCTTTTTTCTTTTCTTTACGCTCTTGCTTTGCTTGAAAGGAGTCACCTAGAAATACTACACCTCTACCCTGGTATAACGCGGTCCTCGGGGGCCAAAAAATCTCACCGCCTTGTAGGTGAGACTGTGTTATATCAGATTCAGTCACTGCCCAAGATCCGGCAGTGGGGCTTGAGTAGGGATTTAAAGGGCCCGGGGCTCCCCACAGCAGCTGGAGCCTCTGACCATTTTAAATCACTGCCCGAGCCCAGCTGCCAGAATCCCGGCGGGGATTTAAAGGGCCTGAGGCTCCCCACAGTGGCCAGAGCTCTGGCCCTTTAGGTCACCTCCCGAGCCTGGCTGCCAGAGCCCCGGCGGGGGGTTTTAAGGATCCGATGCTCAAGCTGCTGCGGGAAGCCTCGGTCCCTATAAATCACCACCAGAGTTCTGGCATCGGGGCTCGGGCAGTGATTTAAAGGACCCAGGGCTCCACACGAATTTGGATATAACGTGGTAAAGCAGCGGGGCTCGGGTGGCACTTTAAAGGGCCCGGGGCTCCCCGCTGCTTTATCACGTTATATCCAAATTAATATTATATCGGGTTGCATTCTGTTGGGGTAGAGGTGTACTCCTGTTTCAAGGGAAGAGTTCCACAATCGGTGAGTAAAATCAAGATTGTATATCACCCTTGATCATCTGTTCTGACTTTAGCCACTCAAAATAACTTAAATTGTCCCTTCCCACTACTTTTTGAACCACTAAACACCCTTGCAAATATCTAGATTTTTAAAACGGTTGGCAGTTAGGTCATTTATTTCAACCACTGGCCCATTCTCCATTACGAAAGGATAAGAGAGGGACACATCGCAATTGTTTGTAAGAAATATTGCTATTGATCTAGCAGAAAGTTACCCTCACTCTAAAACCCCTGTTCATAAGGATACAATTATTTACTCCTAGTACACTCTTCCTCTGCAATCTTCCATATTCTTGTCAACATCACCATATCGATTCACATTTCTCCCTCACAGTAACTAAGACCGCAGAAACCCCAACAACGAGAAGTACCAGTAAAACAACACCAACCACATCTGTCTCTACAACATCCAAAACCACTGCGTCAACAGAATCCAGCCCAACCTCCTCAGCCAAAACAAGTCGAAGAAGCACAACTCTGACAATGACTACATCTTCCACCAAGTCTTCTGAAACCAGTACAACCGCCATACCAGCTAAACCCACAACCCTCACTCTCACCACGACTACCTTTTCCACTAGCTCACCAGAGAGCACAACATCAAAGTCAACCCCTACCATTTCCACTCCCTTTACCACACCCACCACAACCATCACACCAACTCCACTCACAACCGTCACTCTGACGACGACGGCCCCGACCAGTACTTCTCCGGAGACCACCGCATCTGAGTCCACCACCTCAAGCACCGCAAAAACAACTACGCTGACGACAGTTTCTCCAACTACTAAGTCAACTAAGTCCACAACGGGATCAACACCAACAGGTAAACAAACCTCCACCATAGGAGATTGAAGGCCATTCATGTGGGAAGTGTATGCTGTAAACACAGCATATTTCCTCTTCTATCTAACTTCTTTTTCTCACAACACAAAGCCCACTCTTCCAACATATCGCATTTCCTTTTCAGATGCTTAAGCATTAGGGTTGCATAGCTCCTTGTAGAGATTTCACTCAAACCAATACCTGGGTACGGACACAGAGACCAATACACCCGCTTCATTCCAGTGCAATCCAGTCTCTAAGCCCTGGTCTACACTAAGCTCGGGGGTCGAACTAGGGTACGCGAATTCAGCTACGTGAATAACGTAGCTGAATTCGAACTACCCTAGTTTGAGTTACTTACCGTCCAGACGCCGCGGAAGCGAACTCCGCGGCTCCAAGGTCGACTCCGGCAACTCCTCCTGCCGCGGTGGAGTACCGGAGTTCGAACTAGCGCTTCCGGGGTTCGAACTATCGCGTCTAGATCAGACGCGATAGTTCGAACTACGAGCAGTCGAACTCGCCGCGTCGACCGTCCCGGTAAGTGTAAACGTACCCTAAACCTTCCTGAGAAAGTCACATACTGAGAACCATTTCCTCTCAACATGGCTGAAAGAAAAGAGACCAAGAGAGTTTCAAATGGGTTGCAGAGACGAGTCAAACAATGTGGTTGCTTTCTCTCTCGTCGATGCACTCCGGTCCATTGATTTTGTTTGCCAGTGAGGTCAATTTCTCAACCACAGTTGATGATTTGGTAAGGTCTACGTCATTTAGTCACACTGACAGGACTCAAGCTTTTTTCTTCTCTTTACACTCTTGCTTTCCATGAAAAGAGTTACCTAGATATACTACTCTTGTCTCAAGGGGAGAGTTCCACAATTGATGGGTAAAAACTGAATTCTAGATCAGCCTTGTTCATCTGTTTTAGACCCTCAGAATGATTGAAAGTATCCCCCTCACACTACTTTCCCAACCAGTAAACACCCTAGCAAATGGGTGCAGTTTTACAATGGTTGGTAATGAAGTCATTTATTTCAACCGCTGGCCCATTCTCTATTACTGCAGAATGAGAGAGGGCCACTTCGCAATTGTTTGCAAAACAAATTGCCATTCATCTAGCAGAAAGTTGCCCTCATTCTAAAACCCCTGTTGATAAGGATACAATTATTTACTCCTAGTAAACTCTTCCTCTGCAATCCGCCATATTCTTGTCAACGTCACCATATCAATTCACATTTCTCCCTCACAGTAACTAAGACCGCAGAAACCCCAACAACGAGAAGTACCAGGAAATCAACACCAACCACATCTGTCTCTACAACATCCAAAACCACTGCGTCAACAGAATCCAGCCCAACCTCCTCAGCCAAAACAAGTCGAAGAAGCACAACTCTGACAATGACTACATCTTCCACCAAATCTCCTGAAACCAGTACAACCGCCATACCAGCTACACCCACAACCCTCACTCTCAGCATGACTACCTTGTCCACTAGCTCACCAGAGAGCACAACATCAAAGTCAACCCCTACCATTTCCACTCCCTTTACCACACCCACCACAACCATCACACCAACTCCACTCACAACCATCACTCTGAGGACGACGGCCCCGACCAGTACTTCTCCGGAGACCACCGCATCTGAGTCCACCACCCCGAGCACCGCAAAAACAACTACGCTGACAACAATTTCTCCAACTACTAAGTCAACTAAGTCCACAACGGGATCAACACCAACAGGTACATTTTAGTCATTGCCATCTTTCCGTACCTTGCCAATTACTGGTATAACAACTCGTTGTGACGCTACGTAGACTTCTTCAGCCAAACATAACTGAAGCGTTACACTTTGGTACCTAGATGGCGAAAGGCATGGGGAATATTTTTCTTCATTGGCCTTGCTGTCTGCTCCCCATCCCCTCCCGACCCCTACCCAGCTCCTTCTGACATTTCTCTCTTTAGACTAATTGGCAAAGGTCTCCTTCCACAGTTGCTTGCATTCACTCCCATCTCGGAGAGCATGGAGGCCCAATCATGTCGCTAGGAGGCGTAGCCCCGTCTCCTTGCTGTGGTACTCACTGCCAAGGAGCATTTTCCAGTTAGGTCAATATAATTGCATTGATTGATGGTTTAGGAAGGCCTACTTCATTTAGTCACCTTCCCGGGATTCAACCCCTTTTCTTTTCTCTTCACTCTTCCTTTGCAGGAAAAGAGCCAACTAAACCTACTACTCCATCCTCACCTGGTGAGTTGACAGTCAGTTTGTAAAATAAGAGTTACAGATTAGCCTTGCTCGTCTCGATTTTAGACCCTCATATTGAGCCCTTCCAGATAAAGTTGCTAAGACACTACGGGCAAGATGCCCTCTGGAAGCTAAAATAGCTCCCTGCACCTTAGTATCTTTTCTGGGCCTAAAAAGCAGACAGAGGGTTCCACAGATCTAGCTGTGCCCTCATCTGAAGTGCTAAACAGAGCTAGGGAGTTAACAAAGCATGAAGAACCCTACCCTGAGAGGTGAAGAGATTCCAGTTCCCACGTATAGCTTCAACAGGGGAAGCAGAACACATTCAGCATACTCCAGCAATAGGGACCTAAACTTGCAAGAATAAATAATCCAGCATTCATTTTCAGTGGGTTGGTAAATGTCTGCAAGCATAATCTCTCTTAGAAACATTTGCTGGCATAGGAATAAGAGTTTATCTCTCTGGAGGTATGGTGTAACCCAGAAAGCTTTAGATCAACGTACCTCAAAGAAGCAACAAACATAACACAAAACCTTCCAGAAAGGCACACACTATCTTACAAAAGTCAGAAATGGGTTGTTGACGCCCTATATATCTTCCATCTGGAGGATTTAAACCACCACAACAGATCACAAGATTCTCCTTTCCAAAAATGGTGGGTTCCTTTACAAAACAGAAAATGTATTTGCTTTTATGCAATATTGTTATTTTCACAACATTGGCTGTTAAGATACCAATTTTCAATGTTCCCAAATATCACCAATACTAAAGATATGAGGGCACCACTTCCAAATTGTTTACCCAATTTTGTCGCTTTTAATCTAGCACAGGGTTTCTCAAACAGGGGTCGCTGCTTCTGTAGGGAAAGCCCCTTGCGGGCCGAGCTGGTGTGTTTACCTGCCGCTTCAGCAGGTCCAGACGATCGCGGCTGCCACTGGCTGCGGATTGCTACTCCGGGCCAATGGAAGTGGTGGCCGGTACGTCCCTCAGACCACACTGCTTCCAGCAGCTCCCATTGGCCCAGAGCAGTGATCCGCACCCAGTAGGAGCCGTGCTCGGCCAGACCTGCGGACGAGGCAGGGAAAAACACCGGCCTGGCCCACCATGGCCTTTCCCTATAGAAGCGGAGACCCCTGTTTGAGAAACCCTGAACTAGGACAACAGTGCACTCACTCTAAAACCCCAGTTCATAATGATACAATTATTTACTCCTAGTAAACTCTTCCTCTGCAATCCGCCATATTCTTGTCAACGTCACGATATCGATTCACATTTCTCCCTCATAGTAACTAAGACCGCAGAAACCCCAACAACGAGAAGTACCCTGGTATAACGCGGTCCTCGGGGGCCAAAAAATCTCACGGCTTTGTGCGTGAGACTGTGTTATATCAGATTCAGTTACTGCCCAAGGTCCGGCAGTGGGCCTTGATTAGGGATTTAAAGGGGCCGGGGCTCCCCGCAGCAGCTGGAGCCTCTGACCATTTTAAATCACCGCCCGAGCCCAGCTGCCAGAGCCCCGGTGGGGATTTAAAGGGCCTGAGGCTCCCCGCAGCAGCCAGAGGTCTGGCCCTTTAGATCACCTTCCGAGCCTGGCTGTCAGAGCCCCGGCGGGGGGTTTTAAGGATCCGATGCTCAAGCTGCTGCGGGAAGCCTCGGTCCCTTTAAATCACCACCAGAGTTCTGGCATCGGGGCTCGGGCAGTGATTTAAAGGACCCAGGGCTGCACACAAATTTGGATATAACGTGGTAAAGCAGCGGGGCTCGGGTGGCACTTTAAAGGGCCCGGGGCTCCCCGCTGCTTTATCACGTTATATCCAAATTAATATTATCTCGGGTTGCATTCTGTCGGGGTAGAGGTGTACTCCTGTTTCAAGGGAAGAGTTCCAGAATCGGTGAGTAAAATCAAGATTGTATATCACCCTTGATCATCTGTTCTGACTTTAGCCACTCAAAATAACTTAAATTGTCCCTTCCCACTACTTTTTGAACCACTAAACACCCTTGCAAATGTCTAGTTTTTTAAAACGGTTGGCAATTAGGTCATTTATTTCAACCACTGACCCATTCTCCATTACGAAAGGATAAGAGAGGGCCACATCGCAATTGTTTGTAAAAAATATTGCTATTGATCTAGCAGAAAGTTACCCTCATTCTAAAACCCCTGTTCATCGTGATACAGTTATTTAGCCCTGGTAAACTTTTCCTCTGCAGTCTTCCATATTCTTGTCAACGTCACCATAGTGATTCACATTTCTCCCTCACAGTAACTAAGACCGCAGAAACCCCAACAACGAGAAGTACCAGGAAAACAACACCAACCACATCTGTCTCTACAACATCCAAAACCACTTCGTCAACAGAATCCAGCCCAACCTCCTCAGCCAAAACAAGTCGAAGAAGCACAACTCTGACAATGACTACATCTTCCACCAAGTCTACTGAAACCAGTACAACCGCCATACCAGCTACACCCACAACCCTCACTCTCACCATGACTACCTTGTCCACTAGCTCACCAGAGAGCACAACATCAAAGTCAACCCCTACCATTTCCACTCCCTTTACCACGCCCACCACAACCATCACACCAACTCCACTCACAACTGTCACTCTGACGACGACGGCCCCGACCAGTACTTCTCCGGAGACCACCGCATCTGAGTCCACCACCCCGAGCACCACAAAAACAACTATGCTGAAGACAGTTTCTCCAACTACTAAGTCAACTAAGTCCACAACGGGATCAACACCAACAGGTAAACAAACCTCCACCATAGGCGATTGAAGCCCATTCATGTGGGAAGTGTATGCTGTAAACACAGCATATTTCCTCTTCTATCTAACTTGCTTTTTCTCACAACACAAAGCTCACTCTTCCAACATATCACACCTCCTTTTCAGATGCTTAAGCATTAGGTTTGCATAGATCCTTGTAGATATTTCACTCAAACTAATACCTGGGTATGGACACAGAGACCAATACACCCGCTTCATTCCAGTGCAATCCAGTCTCTATACCTTCCTGAGAAAGGCACATACTGAGAACCATTTCCTCTCAACGTGGCTGAAAGGAAAGAGACCAAGAGAGTTTCAAATGGGTTGCAGAGACGAGTCAAACAATGTGGTTGCTTTCTCTCTCGTTGATGCACTCCGGTCCATTGATTTTGTTTGCCAGTGAGGTCAATTTCTCAGCCACAGTTGATGATTTGGTAAGGTCTACTTCATTTAGTCACACTGACAGGATTCAAGCTTTTTTCTTTTCTTTACACTCTTGGTTTCCATGAAAAGAGTTACCTAGATATACTACTCTTGTCTCAAGGGGAGAGTTCCACAATTGGTGGGTAAAAACTGAATTCTAGATCAGCCTTGTTCATCTGTTTTGACTTTAGACCCTAAGAATGATTGAAAGTATCCCCCTCACACTACTTTCCCAACCAGTAAACACCCTTGCAAATGGGTGCAGTTCTACAACGGTTGGTAATTAAATCATTTATTTCAACCGCTGCCCCATTCTCTATTACTAAAGGATGATAGAAGGCCACATCGCAATTTTTTGCAAAAAAAAAATTGCCATTGATCCAGCACAAAGTTGCCCTCATTTTAAAACCCCTGTTCATAATGATACAATTACTTACGCCTAGTAAACTCTTCCTCTGCAATCCACCATATTCTTGTCAACGTCACCATATCGATTCACATTTCTCCCTCACAGTAACTAAGACCGCAGAAACCCCAACAACGAGAAGTACCAGGAAAACAACACCAACCACATCTGTCTCTACACCAAAAACAATTCTAAGAAGCACCTCATCACCAAAAACTGCTCCAATAAGAATTATGACAACGACTATGCCTTCCACCAATTCTACAGAAAGCAGGACAACCGCCACACCAACTACACCCACAACCCTCACTTTCACCACAACTACCTTGTCCACTATCTCACCAGAGAGCACAACATCAAAGTCAACCCCTACCATTTCCACTCCCTTTACCACGCCCACCACAACCATCACACCAACTACACTCACAACCGTCACTCTGACGACGACGGCCCTGACCAGTACTTCTCCGGAGACCACAGCATCTGAGTCCACCACCCCAAGCACTGTAAAAACAACTACACTGACGACAGTTTCTCCAACTACTAAGTCAACAAAGTCAACACCAACAGGTACACAAACCTCCACCATAGGAGACTGAAGCACATTCTTGTGGGAAGTGTATGGTGTAAACACAGCATTTTTCCTCTTCTATCTAACTTGATTTTTCTCTCAACACAAAGCTCACTCTTCCAATATATCGCACCTCCTTTTCAGATTCTTAATCATGAGGATTACATAGATTCTTATAGATATTGTACTCGAACTATTTCTGGGTATGGACCCAGAGTCCAATACAGCTGCTTCATTCCAGTGCAATCCAGTCTCTATAGCTTCCTCAGAAAACTACTTACCAAAAACCATTTCCATTTTAGACATGTATTAATTCAAAATAGTGCAGCATGGTTTCTTCCCTCCTTATATATTTTCCATCAGTACAAATTAAATCACCCATATTCTCTCTCCCCTTCAGGAACATCTGTGTTTCTTTCCAAAAACAGTAGAAACCATTGCACGTTTATGGTTTTTTAAAAAAGTTTGCCCTAATGGTTCTTATTTCTAGTGCTCCCCCATTTCTTTATTACTAAAGAATGAGAGCTGGCCACCTGTCAGTTATTTCCAACATTTTTCTCATTTAATCTATCACAAAGTTGGGCTCTCTCTAAAAAGCTTGTTCAAATTTAGGTTATTATATATTCATTTTAAATCTTGTTTTTGTAGTCTACCATTTTTTTGTCAATCTCACCATATCAACTCACATTTCTCCCTCACAGTAACAAAGGCCGTACGAACCACACCACCACAAAGAACAACCCCCAGAAGTACGACGAAAACCTCACCAACCACATCAGTCTCCACAACAACCAAAACCACTGCATCAACAGAGTCCACTTCAACCTCCATACCAAAAACTAGGCTGATAACCACAACTCTGACAACGACTACTTCTTCCACTACGTCTACTCAGTCCAGCACAACCGCCACACCAACTACACCCACAACCGTCACCTTGACAACAACTACCTTGACCACTAGTTCAGCGAAGAGCACCACCTCAGAGTCCACCTCCACCCAAACCACTACTTCTACCACCACAAAAACCACAATGCTGACATCCCCTACCCTTTCCATTACCTCTACCAAGTCCAGCATAACCACCACACCAACTACACCCACGACCGTCACTCTGACGATGGCCCCAACCAGTACTTCAACAAAGAGCACCATATCAGAGTCCACTAGCCGAAGCACCGCAAAAACATCTATGCTGACGACAGTTTCTCCAACTACTAAGTCAACTAAGTCCACAACGGGATCAACACCAACAGGTAAACAAACCTACAAAGGCCATAGCAACATTTATATTCATTGGCTTTGCTGTGTACCCCTCCAACCCCTCTTACATTTGTTTGTTTAGGCTAATTGGCAAAGGTCCCCTTCCACAGTTCCCTGCAGTCACTCCAATCTGGCAGAGCGAGGGATCCCAATCTTTTCTCCTAGCAGGCAAAGCCAAGTCTCCTTGCTATGGAGCTCACTGCCAAGGAAGGGGAGGAAGCAAGTTACAGGATAGGGGAAACTTGGAATCTTGTAGGGAAGAGAAACTGTGAGAAAAGAGCAGTCCCTGTCACAAAGCTCCACTATAGGAGATTCTTGTAGGAAGTGTATGGTGTAAACACAGCATTTTTCCTGTTCTATCTAACTTGCTTTTTCTCACAACACAAAGCTCGCTCTTCCAATATATCTCACCTGCTTTTCAGATTCTTAATCATTAGGATTGCATAGATCCTTGTAAATATGTAACTTGAACTAATTCCTGGGTACGGACACAGAGGCCAATACACCTGATTCATTCCAGTGCAAACCAATCTCTACACCTTCTTGTGAAAGGCACATACCAAAAACCATTTGCACTCATGTGGCTGAAAGGAAACACACCCAAGAGTTTGAAATGGGTTGTAAATAAGAGTCATAGAATGTGAGTGCTGTCTTTCTCAGATATGCACTCCATGCATATCCACAGCTATTTTCCAGTTAGGTGAATATAATAGCCTTGTAAAAGCAACAAAGAATGGGCACTTAGACTAACAGAAGAAGTTGTTTTGCAGCACTTCACTTCTTCAGATGAAGAGCAAGACAAGAAGAAGAAGAAGTGGGTATTCACCCACGAAAGCTCATGCTGCAGAACGTCTGTTAGTCTATAAGGTGCCACAGGATTCTTTGTTGCTTTTACAGATCCAGACTAACACGGCTACCCCTCTGATAATAGCCTTGGTTAATGGTTTGAGAAGGCCTACTTCCTTTAGTCACACTCATAGGGTTCAAGCTGTTTTCTTTTCTTTACACTCTTGCTTTGCATGAAAGGAGTAATCTAAACCTACTACTCCTGCCTCAAGTCAAATCTTGCACCCTGAAGTGCTCCCCCATTTCTTCATTACTGAAGGATGAGAGAGGGTCACTTGTCAGTTATTTCCAATTTTTTTCTTGTTTAATCTAGCACAAAAGTTGGGCTCTCTCTAAAAACCTTGTTCATATTTATATAATTTTTTATGGTAAACTCTTCTGCAATCCACCATTTTCTTGTCAGTCTCACCATATCAACTCACATTTCTCCCTGACAGTAACAAAGACTATAAAAAGCACACCACCACAAAGAATTACTCCCATCAGTACGACGAAAACAACACCAATAACATCTGTCTCTACAACATCCAAAACTACTATTTCTACAGAGTCTACTCCAACCTCCTCACCAAAAACTAGGCTGATAACCACAACTCTGACAACGACATCTACTACATCTACGGTGTCCAGCACAACCGCCACACCAACTATACCCACAACCGTCACTCTGACGACAACTACCTTGACCACTAGTTCAACGGAGACCACTATGTCAAAGTCCACCTCCCCGCATACCATTACCTCTACCACCACAAAAACCACATCACTGACAACCCCTACACCTTCCATTACCTCTACCACATCCAGCACAACCACCATCCCAACTACACTCACATCTGTCACTCTGACGACAATGGTCCCTACAGCTAGGTCAACATCAGAGTCCATCACCCCAAGCACCATAAAAGCCACAACACTGACAGGAATTTCTTCTACTACTATTTCAACTAAATCCACAATGAGGACAACACCAACACCAACAGGTACATTTTAGTCATTCCTTTCATTCTGTGCATGGGAAATTACTGGTATAATACCTGTCTTTTAATTGCTTTCATGCAACACAGATTTCTTTATTCAAAAATTTTGGAACCATTACTCTGTGTTACCTTCTTTTGATCATCTCAGAAAGCTCACTGGTCCAAAATATTCTATATATGCTAATTTAAATATCTTGTTTGATAGTTTGAGGTGTCTTCATTTAGTCACATCATATGTTTATTTTTCCCTTTCTTTAAACTCTTACTTTGCAGTAATGAAGTCAACTAGAAAAACCACAACTTCCAGTTCTTCTATTAAATCCACTACAAGCACTTCACCAACAACTACTCCAATCTCTACCTCAACAGAATTTTCAACATTGGAATCCACCACTCTGCCTAATGCCACTACCTCAATCACCAAAAAACCGACATCAAAAATGACTACGCCCACATCTACGGCTTCAACACTCACTATGATAACATCCACTACTCCGAAAACCACAACCATCAAAATCACAACTTTTTCAACTACCCCAACTAGTTCATCAACTGAGACAGCCACAGTCAAATCAACTACATACATAACACCAACCACAACAAAAACCACAGCTCTATTCAATGAAACAACTACAGCTTCTACTGCATTTACTACAAGCTTTCACTCCTCTGGTAAGTTTTAAATGGAGTATTATGCAATCAGTTATAGTTTGTTGTGTTTTTTGCAGGCTACAATCACTTTTAACATAATTTTAAAATCATTTTTCTGACTGTTTATATGTAAGAGCTTATACATCTTATAGTCATAAGCCTCAAACAAGATGATAGTTAAACGAACATTAGCAAATGTGCCTAATTGCATTCACTATCTCCATTCCACTTTCACCTTTTTATTTTGATACACATACTCCTGCAGCTGAAAAATATGGGTTTTATGTGAAGTAATATATTTCATTCAGAATGTATTCAGCTAAGCAGCCTTCTTCAGATCCCACCACTAAATATGTAACAATCATCATTAGTGTTTCTTGGTGATATAATATGCCATTTTTGATATATTCAAAACCTTTTTATTTTTCATTATATTCTGAACAGAACACTGCCATTTAGAGATTCATCAATATAGCCATTAACCAGGACAAATTTTTCACCTTATTAGACTGTTCATGCAAGAATAGCCAAGAAGTGTCACAGCTTATTAGTTATATTATTAATTTGGTATGCTTTAACTTTACAAGCTTTTGCAATGTTATGTACCTTTCTACTGTGAAAATAGTTCCTTTTACAACAAGACAAAAAAGTAGGGAAATGACAAAGTTCCCCAACTATTTTTTTTTATTTTGCATTTATTTTTCTGATCCTTTCTCTCTTTCTTTTTAGGCTCTGTGGAGTATTTAGACACCTTTTCCTTCCTTGCCTGCCACAAACCCTGCTGTTCTGTCAGCATTGGTTTACGGCTTAACCATCATCTTCAACTCGTTGTTATAAAAATAATTTTGACAATTGAACAGCTCCACTTTTAGCTTTTAGAGCAGAAAATGCATTAGAATTAGCTGAAAGTACCACCGACTACTGTTAAAATTGGTACTTCACACTGTAGGATGGGAAGATTTAAATTGTCCCCTGTATTTGAGTCTTCCTTTTCTCTCAGCTTACTTCTCCCGTTCACCAGTTTTACGAGAGCGGGATGGGAGTGTTGTGTTTGAGTGATGAATTCCCAACTGTTTGTGAGTTGGTGCATGTAGCATGAGAATACCTGTTAAGAATTTGATAATTACTTGAGTTTCCCCAAGGTTACATAGTTGTTCATTCAGAAGATCTTTCCTTTGATAGGCTGTTTGGAAAAGTTAGAGGGTAATGTTTTTCAAAAGCATGTTAGTGACTTGGGAACCTAAGTTTCATTGACTTATTTAGGTACCTACATCTCTTTTGAAAATATAACTTGGAGGGTACACTTTTGAAAATTTTGGAGGATAATTGCAGTCAGAACAGCTCTCTATATTTTGCAGATCTTTGCTTGCTTAACCAATTGTGTAACTGCCTGTCACAATTCTGCCGTCACTCACATTACCTGTCTGACAACCAAATGCTCTCTTTGTACCAAAGTGCTGACTATTTTGGTAACTGATGTGAAAAAGCATTCTGATTAAGAGCTCTATCTATTTTTCTGATGAAAGAGAAAAGTATCTTATTTCATGCAACAGCCATCATTTGAAATGGATTGTATAACTCATTTTGTCAGGTGTTTTCTGTACCATGGAGTAGGAAAGGGACTATATAAATCCAAGATAATTTCTGTAGTATGAAGATTGAGCACCTTGATTAAAGGATATGACATTTTGCTATTTATACCTGATTAAAATACCCTATACTGCCTTTGATGTCACTCAGGCAGTGAGCCCCTTGTTGGAATGGGAGAAAAATTAAATCTCAAAAGATTTCTTCCACTATTTGATCTTTTAAGTTTTGATATCTGCTTTTTTTTTCATTCACACGGTTTACTGTGTATTCCTTTTTCACAGGCACACTGTCTACTTTACTATCTACAACACCTTCAAAAGGTTAGTTCCTCAGTCAGTGGGTAATGTAATAGTGCTGTGTTGGCTTCCATGATGTTTTGTTATTTATAATGCTATTTTCTTTCCTCCAACACTTTATCACCCCCTATGTGGGTAACTCATATACATTTCCTGACCTTTCAGAACATTACCAATGCCTTTCAAAAAGCTGTGTTTTAATCAAAATGAAGGACTCAAATAATTGCTCTTGAGATACAGACTATAAAATAATGGTTGGAAGGAGGCATCCCATCCTTGTGTCTAATAGGATAGACTTTCCGGTTCCTAATAATTTATTCCATTCACTTTGTCAATACTATAGTCTGGTCCTACAGCCCAGCAACCCTTCTTTTGGATGAGTGGCTTAGCACTGCTCTAAGTACTCATTAGAGAAGATAACTTAAGAGTAGAATGAGATGCTGAGCCACAGAGGGAAAGCAATCTCTGTTCACAGCACTCCCAGACTAGGACCATTAGACCTTTCAGTCAACTTACTGCTCAGTGTGTAGTGTTAATTTGAGTTACCTCATGATATAAAATAAGATGTCAATATATTTCACTTGGTAACCTCATTGAGCATAGTCACCAAGCAACAAGTAGCATTGTGTGTTCCACCTAGAATGCAAGTCTGGTGGGGAGGAGAGGAGAGGTAAAACTTGATAACATTAGCCCAATCGATGCTACATCATGGATGTTCTGAATGTTGGCTATATCAGATTGTCGTTCCTTTTCGGACATGTTATATCAGAGAGACATACTTCAAGTCCTTAACCGCTATGCTATTTAGAAGGCAAAGAAATCAAAGATTTTTTAACCAGAACTGGCTTGATAGCCTGTGTTATTTGTATCCTTCCATTCTCATCAGTAATACAGTTCAAGTGTTTTCCCTGTTGGGTGTCATTTTCACTTTGTTCTTTAAAACTGGATTCTATTTTGTTCATTAGTGATTCCAGTTTCTTACCTTTTTCTCAAATGTGTTTTCTTGTTTCAGCTCTGATTCAACCTAGGTGCCTAAGTTAAAAATTACTTGTTTTGTATTATTGGCTTGTTAATTATCAGTTCTCTTCAGCCTATTGGAAATGTCTAATTGAAATGTTTTCCCATAAGATTTTGCCTGTCTGCTTTCAGTCCATCAGAGCTAATTCAATATCTTCTCTAGTTAGATTTCTGATCATTATATTTCTTTTCTTTTACATTTGACAGAACGTTGTAGAGAGATTGAATATGAGGAGCAAGTGACTTACAAAGGATGTACTACAAATGTCACCTTGACCCGCTGTGAAGGAATGTGTCCATCTTCAGCAAAGTAAGGATCTATGAGAAATTGCACAGCAAAGATGAGCTAAACCACACTGCTTTATTTTATTACCTTTTTTAAAAAGAATGTGTTTTGTTAAGCACCAGTCTGCTGAACTGCTTTACAAGGCAGAGAACTACATTTCCCCACTTCCCTAAAATAAAAACATGGACATCAACGTCCAAGACATGTGGCACTTCTAAGGATGCCAAGCTGCTCTGTTCTCTTGTACAGAGGAGGTCATCACAGACTAAAATTGTCAAAAATCTCCAAGTTTACAAATAAAGGTAGAAAGTAAGCCAGGAAATTTCTCCCAACTTCGTATTTGGTGACATTATATATAATGGCTTTTCAGCAATCTCCGCTATATCATGCTGCATATAGATCAGTTGTGTTTACAGTTATGAAAATGATTTCTCAAACAGACAGCCCCAGTGACTATATAGAGCTGTACAGGCAAGGGATCAAGGGTCCAATAAAACTAGGAATTTGCTTCTTGAATGGAGAGGTCCAGCAGTGATACACACTAATTCGAACAATATAGAAGTGTTTATTATATCCGCCCAGCAGTCAACATAAAGAGCAAGGCTATTGAAAAGAAAACAGTGAACGGCTACAAGATTTAACATAAGTAAATTCTGAAGCAAAAAGCTGCATGCTTATAAATGAGTTCAGTTTTCCATCAGCAGTTTAAAATACAGGTTAGTAGCCAAACACAAAATGGGTAAAAAAAATTAAAAAATAAAAATAAATAAAGATCTTAAGATTGGAGAAAGATTTTAGGGTCCACAATATATCTGAAACTGATTTTTGAGAGAGATCACTTATCTTTCCAAGGATGTTCACCATCATCAAGGAAAGAGAGGCTAAAGCATAGATAATTTAATATAAATTGAGCCAATCTTTCCCTTATTTTATAGATCATATGCTATAAGAATAGTAAAGGGCAAAACCAATATCTTTTCATTTTCCAGTTCCCCTAATTTAAATGTTTATGTAATTGTTACTGTAAATACAAACAAATTGTTTGAGACCTCTAGGCCAAATTCTACCATACACACACCCACACAGTGACAGAATTTGCTCTTTAAAATGTAGTTTGCTATAGGCAGAAAACTGTGAAAAATAGCACCTTCAAGGTAGAATCCGAGTCTCATCTACATAGTGTCTAAAATTAATTTTTACTACTTTTACTCCTGTTAGCTCTGTAGCACCAGCACAGATACAGCATAGGAAGTTTCCTACTTGTTACTCTGTTATTGACATCAGAACCAGAAAATGACATAGCCTGACTCTCAGATTTTCAGCTGAGATTCTGGTGCTGGTAGCTAGGGGAAAAAAACATTTTTTTAACATGCAAACTGTGCAAAGAGAAGTTGTTAATGCATAATATAACCACCATATAAACAATAGATATTTCAAAGCCATTTTGCAGAGAACTGCCATATTTTAATGGATGGCCTTAAAATTACAATTTAGGTTGGAATTCTCAAGGGAATTCAAAGGGAACTAGGCAACCAAATCCCACTAATTTTCATTGGAGTTGAGTGGGCAAGTCCCATATGCCCTTTTGAAGCTCCAGCCTTAAAATGTAAATTGAAAGTTTTGTTTTGTATCTGTTAGGGTAGAAGTTCAGGGCTCTATATTTCTCCTGCACAAAAAGTTATCATGAACCCATAAAACAGGGGAGGTTGTTGCATTGCTTACAGACCTTTAGCTATTAAGGATTCTATTAATTCTTGCAGGAAAAACAGCACTATAACAGGAGGGATATGAAGAAGAGGGAATGATCTTCAAATTTCTTTTTAAAATACACATCTATAATATTTAAGCGTATGTAGCTTTCTGAATCTATTTAGGATCTTAGGGCCAAATAGATAGTATAAATCATTGACTTCAATGAAGCTGTGCCAGTTTGCCCCAGCTGAGGATCTGGCCCATAGTTTTATATTTATTCATTTGGATATATCTTTTTATATTTTAACCTGTTTGAGGCACAAAAGGGTTTAACTCATGTCACAGACCTTTGTAGTTTTAAATGCCACCACAGCAGCGTATTATGTCCAGAATCCATAAAATGACCTTACTGTCAGCAGCACAGGTTAATGACACAATCCTTCAGAACCAGCTGGATCAAGTTCTCATGAATCTACACGATATGCGCTTTCCATACAAGTGAGAACATGGCCTGTAAACCCATCTCTTGTGCTAAGGGCTTGCAAACAGCTCTTTTGCCTAATCCAATACTTGATTTCTCTTCATTTTAACAGGCTAAATATCGCAAAGATGATGGTAGATGTGGAATGTGGCTGTTGTATGCCAGTCACACTGCATAAAAAGGAACTGAAAATGCCTTGCCCAGACCCAGATCACCCTGGAAAGAGGCTCGTTATGGAGATAATCATATTTGGTGGCTGCGTATGTAACTACGATGGCTGCACACACTAGCTGGGCTTTTCAAACTATCAAAACAGAATTTTTTTTTAAATGAAATTACACGGTAACAATTTACAACATTTCAAACAATGACTGTTCATTACTATGACCTCTCTTATGTCTACTTCTGCTGATTACGTGGGCCAGCTTTGTAGGGAGACAACACGGGCAGTTATCTAGAATGCAGATAACTATAGTATTAAAATGATGTGAATAATTTATTTCTAAATTGTGGGGGAGTAAGGGAGGATCCAGGAGTGTCTGGCTTGCTCAAGACACTATTTAACCAAATGCTGAAGGCTGGCCTGGCTGATTATGTACTATATAATACTAATGGGGATTTTGCGCTTTCAAATACAATGTGATGAACTGCTAATTCTTTACATCTGTGTTCAAGTGATGATTGGGTTAGAATGTGCTTTCTACTGTAAACAGCTGCAGTGTTTCTGTAAATTCATAAAATGATCTGTTAATCCATAGAATGCTAGCCAGTGGCTAAGTGGATGACATCTGAAAAGAGTAACTAGGAGAGGAGAGAAGAAGTTAGCCTAGGGGCTTGCCAGGAAGTGAGAGAATGGTATGATATCCGGGAGGGAGGCCATCACACTTATTTGTGAGTGGTGAGGGTTTCCTGAGGGTGTTAGAGATGAAGGGAACATACCTGCCAACACATGAGTACTATAAAGAGAGACAAATAGGCAGGAAAAAATACAAACAACCTTTAAAAATGCCACGGAACCAGCAGACTGGGGGAACTTTTTGGATGAGCAGCAGCTGAAAAATAAATATTCTGCTAAAAATAGGGAGAGCTGGCAAACATGGGATGCTCTTTAGTGAGGGGATTGCAGGAAAGTCCACCATGCTTACTGGGTCTTGAGGCAGAGTCAGCAGCTGGATGTTGGAGGGGTTTGTAGGCAAGTTATACAGCAAGATGTAAGGCAGGGCTTTCTGCAGAAAGGAGAGGCTGGGTTAAAGTGTTTCTCTGGGGAGTGTGAGAGGGTTCAGTAGCTGGGTCTCAGAGCACCTATGAGGGATATTATGGGAAGATTTAACAGTTGGAAACGTGTGAGGAATCACTTGTCAGGCAGGTGGAGATTTCTGTAGTTTGCCTGGAAGTTGCAGGACAGTTTGGCAGCCTGGACAATTGGAGTCAGGTTGAAGCATTTTTGCAGGAGGCACCTGTTAACAGAATGTTTGTCCATAGTTGCTCAGTGCCCTTTATCGAGAAGTGTGCTCTCATTTGCACTTTTATGGGTTAGAAATGCATTTCTTTTTTAAATGTATGTTTAATAAATTGCAAATAAAAAGCTAGCACAGCAGTGATGTCATCTGTGTGTTCCTTCAGTAGTTTCCTTTCCCATCTCTCATTTAACACAAATACATTTTTTTCTAAATATATTTGATGGGGGAGGAGTGGCAGGGGGATTTTAACATGTTCATGCCCTACAGCAGGGGTGGCCAACCTGAGCCTGAGAAGGAGCCGGATTTACCAATGTACATTGCCAAAGAGCCACAGTAATACGTCAGCAGCCCCCAATTAGCTCCCTCTCCCCCCAGCTCCCAGTGCCTCCCACCCACCAGCAGTGGATCAGCACCTCCCCCTCCCTCTCCAAACCTCCCGGTCAGCTGTTTCATGGGATGCGGGAGGCTCGTGGCGGGGACGGAGGAGGAGTGAGAGCACGACAGGCTGAGGGGAGGGGGTAGAAAAGGGTGGAGTGGGGGCAGGGCCTGTGGCAGAGCTGGGGTTGAGCAGTGAGCACCCCACCGACACATTGGAAAGTTGGCACCTGTAGCTCCAGCTCCGGAGTCGGTGCCTATACAAGGAGCTGCATATTAACTTCTGAAGAGCCGCATGTGGCTCCGGAGCCACAGGTTGGCCACCCCTGAACTAGAGCAACTGAGAGAATAGCATATTGCCAACCCCAAAAAGGTCAAAATTATGAGCCAACTCCAAAAGTCTGGAGACTGGCCAAAAACAATTACATTTTTGGTCTGCCTCTTGATTTTTGAATTTCCCCTGCCTACACCACCCAGATGTGACAACTAGTGTTGCCAATTCTCACAAATTCATAGTGGTCCATGCCACTTTAGGCCCACCTACAGGAGCTCTTTCTAAAAGACTTGATTGAGATCAAGTTACAAATATATGACGTGCTGCCTAATGGTGCAGAACTTCCAGGTTTTTTCCAAAACCCCCAAATGCCAATTAATTCTGTCCCCCAACCCCCATCAGTGATGCACTCCCACAATTTTGTACCACCAGCCCTGACATCTGCTCCAACCCCCAGAACTACATCAGCTCTGCCCCCTCAACCACACACCTCAGAGAAGAACCACAAGAATGACTGAAGGATTAGAAAACATGCCTTAAAGTGATAAGCTCGACTGAGCTCTTTGAGTCTAACAAAGAGAAGGTTAAAGCGATTTTCTAAAAGATCTGCGCTAGGAATTAGTTTGGGGAAGTTCTATTTGTGTGTGTTATACAGGAGGGGAGGACTAGATGATCCCACAATCCTTTCTCTGAAAACTGGATGAACACTATGGCTTCTTCTGTCTCCGTGAGACAGCTTGCAGCAGATGCCAAAATCACGTCACTCCCAATAAAATGGTGTGTGTTTGGGTACAGTGAGCCATTGTGAAGCTTCTCAAACCCCTGAACCCTAGTCCATACTAATAAAATCCTATTTCCCTACGTGACCATCAGCACAGCTCAATCCTGACCCTCTTCTCTCTCACTCCTCCAACTCACTTCAGAACACACTCACTGAAGAAAAGAAAAAGAACTGAACAAGCATTAATGAGACAGGTACCTGGCCATGTAAGAATTTAATGGAATAAAATTGAGAAAACTCAGCGCAGATGCAGATGCCAATTCCAAATTCCCCTATTACTCAGCCCATCCAGACTCTTAAACTTCCAACAACTCTTAAAGGCTTAGCAGCCATGTTTCCCAGAAGAGCAGGCACCTACAATAGGGACAAGTGTGGTGCCCTTTTACTAAGTGTCAGTCAGTCATTTTGTTCCTGTGGTGGGTATCATTCATGGCCAATGCCAAGAAAGCTCTGTTCCTTGCACACAGAGGGTCATGCTCAAGCAGGGTGAGGGGAACTCTGCAGTCACAACAGGCAGGCTGAGTTTTACTGACTGAAACTGAATCTGACCCCTGATTCACAAAGAAGAATGATCCCTTAATTCCTCCTGAGCAAGGAGCCCACTCATGTGTGAAAAAAAATCTACTAGTTAAGAAACAAAATCCTTAAACGTGAACCAGTGCACACTGGGGAACTTTTTAGGGTCCTGAAATGGGGGTGAGGTCTGGAAAGTAGGAAATGGTGAGCTGCTTATTCTTCCAAAACTGGGCTGCTCCCAGTTTCAAACATCCATGGGCTTGCTTCGGGGGTTGGGGGGGCGGGGAGGGCTAGCAGTAACAAGACATGGCGACCCACAGCAGCATCTGGGGACAAGAGCCCAGTACTTTTCACAGCTTGGGAAGGAGAGAGTTACTATAGCTTACCTAGGGCAGCAAGAGACCTGCTCTGGTACAAGCCATCCTGAGTGAAAAAGTTTATACCTTTATTTAAATATTTTTGAGCCTCTGATTCAAATGGCTGACTCTCCCTCCACTGAGAATGAATTTTCACTTGTTTGCCTTGTGTTTCCAGGCCTATGCTCCTGCTTCAGAGGGAGGAGTGAAATTAGGCTCAGATCACTCAAATATTTCAGATGATTCGGACTCTCCTTACCCTCAAAGACTGATTGTCTCCTTGCCTGCTCTGACCCAACCTGGAATATTGGTACTGAAGATGGGAGGGACCAGGTTACCATCCTTGCCCCACTATCTGGATCCATTCTGTGTTTAACATCCTCCATCTGGAGTCTGAAGGGAGGAAGCAGCTAAGTTTGCAAATCAGGAGCAAAGCAGTTGGTGCAGGCTCTAGGGACTCACACAGATTCTTCCAGTGGACATACCCTCTTTCTGGAGTCACTCCCGTCATGGAGATGGGAAAAGATCCCACGATAACTGGCTTTTCCCATCGTATCTGCCTCTTTTTTAGCTCAGGAGAGGGAGACATGCATCTTAGCCAGAGTTGGCCTTTCCAACACATCTGGGTTCCGTTCACAACAAAACTGGGGGAACACAGGTGAACCCACTCAGTGTTGGGCTGTGATAACTGCCTTCTTCCCACAGCAGAACTCCCCTGTGAGACCACACAGCAGTGTGAAGCAGAAGAGACTTTTCCCTTTGGCTGTCTCAGCTTAATCTTCTCCCTAAAGACTGCAGGGGCATCAGGAAAAAGTCCTCAAATGGCAGAGGCAGCCTTGGATGCACCTGGGGATTAGCCAGATTATTGAACCAACCTGTTAGCCAAGAGTTTGAAAAAAAATGTCAGCATTTTCCTCTCAGTAAATCTCTGTGGCAAGGAACCCTTCCTTGTCAAATCTGCCAACTGTGGAGGCAGAACAAAACTTGGTGGGAACAGCAGAGGGCCACTAAGCAACAGCTGTTTTTCTGAACCAAGAGTGGCTTTGTAACAGAATTACAGTGATTAAGCCCACAAATTACTTTAACCAGCAATGGCTCCTTCTACATGATCATTTCTCATTCTTCTGCATCGTTCCCCTGCCACCAGGGCCGACTCCAGGCACCAGCATTCCAAGCTGGTGCTTGGGGCGGCAATCTGCAAGGGGCGGCAGCCCCTGTTTTGCCCCCAAGCAGCACGCCAAATTGCCGCCACAGGCGGCGGGGGCAGTCCGTGTGCCCTGAGGGTGGCAGGCACATTTCCGCGGTGGCGGCAATTCGGCAGCGGCTTCAGCTAAACTTAGAAGCTGCCGCCGAATTGCCGCCGCTACAGTAACATGCCTGCCGCCCTAAGGGCACACGGACTGCCCCCGCCGCCCGTGGCGGCAATTCAGTGCGCTGCTTGGGGCGGTGAAAACTGTAGAGCCAATCCTGCCTGCCACACACATACTGTGACAATCAGGGTCCAGACACCCATAGGGGAGAACAGACTGTTATAGCCCCCCCAAATAAGCAGTTAAACCAAGTGATTGCACACTGTATTATACTATAAAAATATATATCAAGTTAGGTCTTTTATGAGAGCTTATAAAGTTCTGAGCTTGATAGTCATTAGATGCCTACAGACCCTGGTTATGTATTTGTGTATATAGAAAACTGTGTTTCCCATCTGTGATGAAACTTTAGCTCCATCTCCCAGCAGGGTGGTGAGCAGTCAGGGAAATGCATCTCCCAAGCCAGTTGTTTACACAAAACTGGTTTAAAATAACTACCCAGTGTCCATTCCAGGAAAAGACAGACAGACAGACAGACAATGATGCAGCATTAGAGTTCATGGAAAGATGCTGAGAACTCCAAATTGAAAGAAAAAAAAAATCATGGCTCTTGAACATCAAGTCAGGAGGGAGTTCCCCCCCACTCTGATTAACCATGAGTTACTGTGGACTAAAGGAACAAAAAGGCCTTTTAAAAGTAGGCTTGGAAGTGAGCTTTTTTAATCCAGAATTTAAGGAACAGTTGTGAAGCAGGAGGCTGCCATGAACGCTGAATCACTACTACAGGTAAGGGGTACACTGGAAAACTCTTTTAGGCAACGGGCATCTTATTAAAAAAGGGACTTTATCTATTATGGAAGTGTAATGCCCAAGGTTGCATCTTTGTATTTATTTTCTTTGTAACTTGTATATTTGCTTTTCTTTACTATTTCATCATGGAATCAAATTTTTCTATTAAATAAACTTTTTATTTTTATCCCAAGCAGGCCTCTGGTATGCAAACTGTGGGGAGTGTGTATGCCAATTTGAACTAATTGGGGGGCTGATTTTACACCTGCAGGGGTGACAAACCAGAGAAGAATGGAGTCTGTCTGTCTGGTAAAGAACCTGGGGAGACTCAGGACTGGAAGGGGCAATGGTGTCACCCTGCACAGAGTAACTCGGCTGGTGAAATCCAGGGTGAGACCTTATGCTTGTGGTCTGGCTACCGGTGCCAAGGATCTAAACCATAGTTGCACAGCACAAAGGCCAAGGTTAAAGGGCAAGTGGTGACAACCTCTCACCAATCTGAGTGGTCCCCAAAATGTCTCATTGCACAAACTCCATACTCCATTCCTCCAGTCCTGCACCAGTGGATACCTCTGGAGAAGGTCCCATAACCACAAATTCCTGCCACTGTTTTCTCTTCTTCAGTTTTGCCATCTTTTTGGATAAGCAGCAATACTTCATCCTCTCAAGCTCCTATGCCTACTACCCTCAACTATTTGCAACCTGCAGCTCTCCATAAAACACTCTTCCCCCAACTGCCCCTTCATCCCTGTCTGCACGTGAATCTTCCTTCCCTCTCCTCTCCTTTCTTTCATGCCCCGTTCTCCTCCCACATCAGACAGACTCTCCTGCCACACCTGGAGTATTGCGTCCACTTTTGGGTCCTCCCACCCCTACAGAAAAGATGTGGACAAATTGGAGAGTCCAGCGGAGAGCAATGAAAATGATCAGGGAGCTGGGGCACATGACTTACGAGGAAAGGCTGAGGGAACTGGGCTTGTTTAGTCTGCAAAAAGAGTAGAGTGAGGGGGGATTTGATAGCAGCCCTCAACTACCTGAAGGGGGGGTTCCAAAAAGGATGGAGTTTGGCTGTTCTCAGTAGTTGCAGATGACAGAACAAGAAGCAATGGTCTCAAGTTGCAGTGGGGGAGGTCTAGGTTGGATATTAGGAAACACTATTTCACTAGGAGGGTAGTGAAGCACTGGAATAGGTTACCTAGGGAGTTGGTGGAATCTCCATCATTAGAGGTTTTTAAGGCCTGACTTGACAAAGCCCTGGCTGGAATGATTTAGTCGGTGTTGGTACTGCTTTGAGCAGGGGGCTGGACTAGACCACCTCCTGAGGTCTCTTCCAACCCTAATCTTCTATGATTCCAGTGCAGCTTAACCAGGAATAATTCAGTTCTGGGCACTTCATTGTCAGAAAGCTAACATATGAGATGGAGATCAGACAACAAAAATTGTTAGGTTGCTGAGAGAGTTTACACAAGGAGAAATGTGGTGTTATTAGACAATGTACTGTAACACCCTTGGAATATTATTTAAATGGTAAATGTCAGTATTTTAATTCAGCTACAATAAGATATGATATGATTAGCTTTTTAACTGATGATCACCAGTCTGGGAAATATCGAAACCAGCACAGCTCCTCAGGTGTTTCCCCACACCTGCATGATTTGGTCAGGTATTTTTGTCTAGTGGGCATTCATCATATTCCTGTTTCTTACATATGAAAGCAAGAATAGATTAATCATATGCCAAATTAAAGTTAGTGAGGTGCTAGACCAAGTTTTAATGGAACTCTCTTAATCAATTAAACCATATAATAGGAGACAGACCTGCAACAGCCAACACATTTCTTTTTAATAAGACACTTACAAGTGTCAATTATTTGACTAATGAAAAGTCTACCTAATGGTTGGATGATTTTGTTCTATGATTAGTGCATTTTATAGCCACACAGGAGACTTGGGTTCTATAGTTTGGTTTTTGACTACCTCAGGGTGGCAGATGGTCAAGTCTTGCTGAGGATGGTTTATATGTATAGCTCTGAAACAATTATGTAGCAGGGGAAAAAAGTGTTAATGGGCTCCTAGAGAATCCTCCAGGCCCAAACGAAATTGTGGGTATGGAATAGACTGAAGCGAGAGCTTTTCCTTGTGAGTGCAGGAAAGTCTGGCAGATTAGAAATAGGCATTTGTTAACATTGAGATGACACTGCTGTTCACCCTTCCTAGCCTTCTAGACTCCCTCCCTGGCTCTCCCTCCTACCCCGAAAAACTCCCACCAGCCTCCTGATATTAACAAGAAACTTCAGACCCAGATACCTCTGTGCACCAGCTGCCCTCTTCCCTGATACATACAGCATTTGACTGCACAGGGAGTTTGAAAACTGTTCCAGATTCACACCAAGCCCTGGTGGTGTGCAATCACCCACTGCACCTCAATGCATGCAGTTCAAGAAAGAGGGCAGCAGCCTCAACAAGGTCAGCCAAAGCTGTAACTGCTCCAAGTGGAATGGAAGAGCACTACTTGGATGCACAGAAGGACTGAAGAGCAAAGGAAAGTCAGGCTGAGGCAGCTTGCCAGTTATACTGAAAGGAAGATGAAAGGTAAGGTGATCAATATTAATCCAGATATTAGGGGATCCAGAGAAAACCTCATTTTTGTACAGGATGTCAACAAATGTACAGTAAGGAGCAAGCCTGCTCTGACAGGAACCAGACTAGCTAATATCTAATGGAATCTATAGCGAAATGATCCAATTTGCTGTTCAGAATATGGCTGCCAATATTTTCAATAAGTAATTAGTACAAAACAGAAAGGGTAGGCAAAAAACTAACCTATTAAGATTAGAGTAACACATTGAAACACTGTCAAGGAGACTAGTATTTTACTCAGGATATGTATTTTACTGGATACTGAGAGAGACAACCAGCCCATATCATTTGAATTTGTGGTTACATACTACAGGATAACTGTGTAAATGGAACAAAAGATTTGAAGGAATGGTAGCACCTGAATTAAAATGCCTGGTTTTTAGAAATGCTGAGCACCTGGAGTCTCCATTAAACTTTAGGATGAAGCTACTCAACAATTCTTAAACAAAAACCCCCCCACACCCTTAAAAGTCATTTACCTGCAAATTCACTTGAAAGTGCAGAAAATCAGTGCAAGTTTTTATAACTTTGCACAATTTGCTTTACAAATCACAACTGCTTGACTAGAGTGATGCAAGTTTAATATGTGCAATTCTGAAAATCTGCACCACAATGAAGGAGTTCTGATGTTGAAATAAGTGATGTTGTGGTTAAAAAAAAAAAAAGCAATACCACTTTACTTAGCAGATGGGCCCTTGTGTGTATTCAGTTTTCCATCAGCTTACTTTGAGACATTTTCATTACTTTATTCCTGTTAGTATGTTGGCACTAAAAACCCACCATGGGAGAGTGAGCTGGATTATTTTACAGCTCATGCATCCAAATAAGTTTCAAATGCAGTAATTTTTAATAACTGGGGATCATGTGAAAGTCCGAAAAACTTTCAGATTTCAGGTCTGGCTTCAAGTAAAGAATTCTAAGAGATCAGCACAGAACCCCAAGTTACTCTGTACATATATAATAGTCACTTTTCAAAATATAAACCTCATTTATAGAGTTTTGTTTCCCACATAACATGTAGGAGCAGAAAGCTTTTGTTTTGCAGATGAATTACAATACAGTATTTGAAAAAACTATGATACACTATATCCGAATACATTTTAGCATATTCCCACTTCCCCTCCAAAACAGGAAAGTAACATGAAAGACAGATAAATGTATTAGGTTACTGTTCTAACCATTTATTTTTTGTTTCAAGGTAACATAGTTCTTTTGATGCATTTATTTCTTTTCAATCTTCTATATAGTAATAATAAAGAAAATCCTCCAATTTCTCAGAATTTTCTTTTGATTTATACAAATGAAATGATCACGATAAATGTTACACATTGGAGTGTAGATCAAAAAGTGCACAATATTCTGTCCTGCTGTTCAGTTATTTTCATGTGTCAATGCCTAATACTGTACTTTGAACAATAATACTGTTTTCACTGCATAAACTGCTTGAGAGAAGATACAATCACTTTGGTAATGTCCAACCATCATTTCACAAAGCAAACAATATTTGTCTTTAGTTTTGTTCACAACACTGCTAGTGTGGCTCTCTGAACCATCTCATCCAATACAGAATTGTGGACACTTGAATAAAGCTTGATTACTTTTTTTTTTTTTTTAAATACATCCAACATTCTAAGACATTTATTAATCCTTCTCCTTCCTCCTCCCCACATTTAATACACAATTCACCACAACTTGAACCAAAGCAAAGTGAACTAAAACAGTACACAAAAACAGTGTCTCAGGTGTCCTTTAATGAAGGTATAGGATCTGTATTTCCAGAGGGACAGATGTACAATGGGATCTGGAAGAATGAAATAGCAGCTCTCTCCTTGCATCTGCTGCAGCATTCACTTTAACATAGCATGGTTTAACATCTCAATTTTTTATAATATAGCACAAAACAGCACAGGTTCCAAGGGTACAAAAATGTGCCCATTAAAAGGACTTACTTGGGACACCCCTCTACTCCCCAACTAAGGGTTATTTGAGACCTAATTGGCCCTAGTTACTGTCTGTTATTTTTAATTGCCAAATTCAGAAGGTAGTTTAGTACAGTACTTCAGTTTACCTAGCCAAACTTGTTTGTAGGAGATGTCAACGTTTTTAAAGAATGGCTAGTGATTTGTTGGTGCCCAACTTGGGACACCCTAAAGGGGCCTGATTTTCAGACGGAGGGCGCTCAACACTGTCAGAAAAATCTGGCCCCTGTAAGCAATCTCAATTTAGGCACCCAATCCACAATCACTAGTCACTTTTGAAGGATTTTGTCTTTCGTTTTTAACTTACATTCAAGATACATCACAAGGGCATTGCACTGCATGGCAACAGAAGCCTCATTTAGTGTGCAGTTCCAACATCTTACTAGTACTGCATTTCAAGCCATCATAGTAAGGGTGTGCTTGGTTACAAATGTACATACTGTATATCTCAAAGAGAAATGTTACAGTCTGAATATGAGGGGTTGCTTGTAACTTTTGACTCCAGTGTTGGCAAACATGCTCCTTTGTATTAAATCTGTCCTACACATCCCTACTGTTGACAGCTGCTAATTCCCAGCCTCTTAACTGCAGAGCTTGATCTGCTTAGGTAACCTTTGGTGCATCTAAAAGACTGAAGGTTGTAAACAAGATAATTATGTCTAATTGATTTCTTCAGAGGAGATGCAAATCTTTGCTCTTGTAGAACAATGAGCTATTAATGCATAGAGTCAGGAAAACCACTGTAAAAGCTGAACATTATAGCCTTTCTACTCTCAACCTCAAAAGAAACCAACACACATACCTGATATGACAGTAGGAGATTCTTTTCACCACTACTACGCTTCTCTGCAGTGCAGAGAAGGAATTGTACAAGTATTAATTGTTCACTGCCCAGCAATTTGGTCACATGATTAAACAATAAAATGTTAACTGAGAAAATATTGTCTAAAATTAGATCTTGTACTTCATTTTTTAAAAAGTCAGATGGACATGGTGTGCCTTGAGGATCAGATAGAATGATTTCTCCCCACCCTTTCTGTGTTGCAGCATCATGTGATCATAACCTGCTCTCCATGACTGATGCCGTGTTAACTATGTAATCAACATTATCAAGGAACAATCTGACAGGGAACAGAGAAACCAAATGGATATCCTTCCTATCAGTCGCTCCATTTGACTAAGAAAAGGGAAACCAAGACTAGTTAAGGTGTTGCTTTCCTCAAGATAAAAACAAACAAACAAAAAAAACCCAGACATGTATAGACTAGTGACCCAATACTGACTCTGGAGGACATTTCACGCAATTCATTTTGGATTTCTTACATCCCCCCCACTTCCTCAATTGACTTATAAATAATTGCTAAGCAAAAAAAAATTCCTCCTGCGTCCTGTGTTACAAAAAGGAGAAAAACTGAACTCCAAGCTAGTGTAAAGGGGGATGTTGAGAATATTAATCTTTTCAAAAATTTGGTCCTAAAAATTTACATGTGCAGTAGAAGTCAACTGAATATTAATGCTACTCTGACTAAGCAATATATTCTACTGTGTGGTATGGCAGTGCTCCGAATGAACAACAAGATTTTAAAACATACCCTGGAATCTGTCCTCTCTACCCATCACAAACTTGGTGACAATACCTTTAAAAAACTTCATTCATGAGTTCAGTCAACCAGTCACATCACTTCTGACTATCTTAATCCAGGACCGAAGTGTCGGATCAATTTCTTGCAGATTGGTCAATCTGACCCTCAACAAAGATATGAATTAAGCTCACTGGACATTCCATTTGGTTTCTTTTAGCTCAAAGCAGAAAGGTGCACTTAGTAAAGGCACTAAAGCACCATGCTACCAGCAATTTACAGTGGCATTTCAATGAGAATACTCAGTTATCACACTTGCCTAAACTCATTTCCCTTTAGTTAAATTTTAAAAAGCCCAACTTCTTACACACAAAAAATTAGAGCACAATTAATATAGATATCTCTCCCACCCTTTATATAGCATAAGCTAAAAAGCCATGATTTTTTTTATATCTAGAAGTCATTTTATACCGTACATTTTATATCCTTAATTTCATATGAAAGGGACAAGTCCTTTTAAGGCTGGGAGTTGGTGGTGGGTAATGTTGCAGTACTCAGACACTGATGTACAAGACATTTATTTGCAGCAGGATGAGGACAACTATTGCAGAAATGGAGAAACAAAACT
Source organism: Mauremys reevesii (assembly GCF_016161935.1). NCBI lineage: Eukaryota > Metazoa > Chordata > Testudines > Geoemydidae > Mauremys > Mauremys reevesii. The sequence continues at coordinate 109,975,681 of NC_052626.1, forward strand.
GGACTGATCTTGTTACTATTAAAACTGTTCTGACAGCAGTTCACATAATCTCTGAGATACGGTTTCTTTACTTGTTCGTAGTGTGAGTCTATACATCTGAAAGAGAGCACATAAGAAATCTATGTATTATAAAGACAACAGTAAATACACGTCTGCATTTAGATGGACTTATCAGAAAAAGCATACAGATTAAGTAACAAAGCAGTACAGGTGCCACTTGGTCGTGATATGAGCAATGGCTAGTAATTTTCATGTGAGACTGACAACTTTATTCAGGCACAAAAAAATATTTAAAGTCTGCAGGGACAGGTCCTCTGAGTTCTGATGGCGTTTAATGTGCTTTGCCCAGATTTAACTGCTCTAAAATAAATAGATTTTCCTGCTTAACTACCTATCTAGAAATTTCAAATCTCTGCTACCATACCTTGGTGCCGAAATACGGACAATCCTTGAAAGCCCGTTAAGTGATCGGCAGCAGGAAGAGGAGGAATTGCTTCTGAGCTACTAAAGGCATTCTCACTAACCCCATCAACTTAGGAAGCAGAGATTTGTAAACAAAACCTGGATTCTCAAGGCAATGCATTTCATTGCCACTGAGAACCAACACAACCTCCCAAAATATGGATTTTCTTCAACTCCAATATTACCAGGAAACATAAAACACAGCCATCACATGCAGTCCTTTTGATTTCACAATATTAGCAAACACTATTACTACAGATTTGCATTCTTCCACTGCAGGTTCACAAAGTAGTAAACAAAACAGAGCTATGTTTCATTCATTTAGAAACAGGGGAAGCAAAAAAAAACCCCACAAACAGTTTAGTCTAAAATGTAGAAGGTAAAATTTAGTAAGAAGTTTTAAACCTTCAAGGGGGTAAAAAACAAATACAAAAGACTATTAAGATTAATTTAGTGTCCTCTGCACAATAAGGAGGGTTGTAGTTTGATGATAGGATGGAATTTTTTCCAGGGAAGAATCTCAGAGTAACATAATATGTGAGCATGCAAAGCAGCAGAGGCCTTTGGAAAGCTGAAAAGTAACCTGCTGAAAGCCAAAGCCAGAACCAGCTGCCTCAGTTTTCAACCTATCTGGGGTTTATTGACATTGACAACTGAGTCTGAGACATTACATAACTACTTCTATTGCAAGTTATTTTTACTCAACACACAAGGTACGTTTAGTCAGACGTGTTGGTAAGCTAAGTTTTATTCCGTTTCTGTAAACCAGAACTTATATTTAACTTGCAAATACAAAAGCAGGTACCTGTGCCTGAAGGTTGGGTTCAAGACGCAGCAAACATCCAATCTGGGTAGTTTTTGTGTGTATTATACCAGCACCAACAAAATTAGCAGGGTTGGGATCTACCTCTTCAAGGAGGGCAGAGCCAAAGCCAATGATCTATCAAAGAAAACCCAAAAAAGTGAGACTGTTTAGAGATACTGCAGGGACAGGAAGACAAAAGTACAAAAAGTTTCAAAGAATGCTCATGAAACAGCCTATTCACCTGATCATGGTCACCAGGTAATTGATTTAGTTAAATAGGCAGGGAACTTCTTAGCTCTGAAAATAAATTTTAAAGCAGCAACAGTATTATAAGAATTCTGACATCTTAACACTACCACTATACCACAACATGAACTTTTAAGATAAACTTGTTTGGCACTCCAAGTTGTAGCAACGCTTATAAACAGGATGAGGGGTCTGTGTTCTCTGGATTCAGACATTTAAGTCCTTCCTCCACACCTGTCCCTCATACCTTCCTCACCTGCTCCATTTCTCCTAGCCCTTCTCGCTTTCACTGTCTTTCCATTTAATCACCTCTTAACTAAACCACATCCACAAAAGACTCAATGGAACATGATGCTTGCCACTGTCACACTGATCACTCTGCTTGTATGCTCCAGCCCTTTCCCCTGTCCTTTGGCTTGTTTGTTGATTTAAATTGTAAGCTCTTCAGGGCAGGGACTATCTGCTATTCTTTGTACAATGCCCAGGACAGTGGGGGGGTCCTGATCTTGCTTGTCCCTAGGCAGTACTGTAATAAACATGATTAATAATCAGAATTAGAACTTTCCCAAGTTTGAGAGGATTCTATATCTGGAGTTATAGTCCAGTCCTATTTTTGGGAAGTGTGGTAAGCTTCACATTGTCTCTTTCTGAGCAAACAGGTGTGGACCACTGAGATAGCAATGTCTGAATGCACGATATTAATTTGCTTGCTTTTATTAAATAAGGGAATTCAAACAAGGAACTTCAATTTATGCAGGAAGTCTCAGCACAGAAAGGATACAAAGCAATCCAGTCAGTCAGTTATGTTTTCTTTCCAAACGTTATAAAAATTTCCACTACTTGCATCCGACGAAGTGGGTGTTCACCCACGAAAGCTCATGCTGCAAAACGTCTGTTAGTCTATAAGGTGCCACAGGATTCTTTGCTGCTGTTATAAAAACTGATGTACTGTGAAGGGGCACTGAACTATAGTGGCCAAAAACTGCCTCATATTGAAAAACCTCCCATACTAAACGGCTAACAGATATTAGTCACCCTATCTGATGATTAGCCAGATTTTAACTCCAGTTGCCAGATGGCATGCTGTAAAGTTTTCACTGGAATAGTTAATCATGCTAATAAGATTTCATGATACATACAATTATAATAGCAAACAGTTGAGCGATAAGCAAGGTTTGAATGGTAAAAAAGGAGCGGCTGGTTGAAAGTTTGCTAATTTCACAATGTCAACAAAGAGTCAGTTTTCACCCTGCTTTTTGACCAGGTAGATTTAGGCAAAACATTTTGACAAAAAGGAAACAATTACATGAAAAATATTTTCAAAACCTATTTTTTTTAGCAGCTCTAGTAGAGAGTAGACATTGAAGAGCCCTGCAATTCAATTTCATGAATGAAGTTCACATTTCAGTATAAACCACAACAAGCCCTAGAACTCTTAGAAATAAACCAATCTGGATTAAAACCTATGTAAATCTTACAGATAGTTCCATGCTGCTAAGTGCAATTACCTCACTGACTAATTTGCCTAAGCAGCATGACACAAATGCCCCGAAGAAAAAAAAAAGGACAAAATAAAATGTAATGATTCTATTGCTGCTGACAGTTGTTGATATCACTGCTCCAAATCTGAAATTCATCTGTTAAAATACCACACTGTTACCTACCTTTGCCTTTGTGATCTCTGTATCCATTGGATGCTTTGCTTTAAAGATGTTCTGCATTTCTTGCTGAGGACTGTGAGAAACATACAAGTTAGTATCATGCTATAAATACATAACACAAGAGCATGGCTGGTAGAGTGCTGAAATTCAACATTAGTATTTACTTATATTGAAGAGGCTCTCACAAGCCTCAATCAGAAATGAAGCACCACTAAGCTAGGTATTATTCAACATAACCCTTTCACTGAGAAATTTACAATCTGGGGTCTAATCTTACTTGCTCAGTTGTTTCCAACGCTGGAAGAAGTCTTGAGAGGCCATCTCCGTAGGTTGGAAAAATTTGTTCAGTGTGATGGGTAGTTTTACTGAAATATTTTGAAATGTTCCCCCATATCTGCATGAACAACAAAGAGAAAACGTGGTACAAGTTATGATGAATTACAGACTGTATTTAATAAAAAAAGTGAACACTGAACGATACTGTGACACTGATAAACCAAGTGCCAGCTCTGGCCCAGGCCGTGGGCATTAGCTAAGAACTGACAAACTCATGGCTGGAAACCAAAGCGTTCACCTATATGTTAGTTTTGTTCAAAATAGGTATTAGTCGTATAAGAATGTATTTACTGCTCAGAAGCTATGAAATGATTGTAAATTGCTGTATGCATTAATCTCACTTGTAATGTCTGTATTCCATGCTGCAAGGTAAAACACAAGTGTTTTATAATTATAAAAATGCCTGCTTTGAACATGTGAATTCAGATGGAAATAGTGGCTCCCACTGCCTACCCAGAAGGGCTATCAAAATTAAGTGGGTCATCACAGAACAAAAGCTTTGTTAATTGCCTCATCCACCCATCGCCAAGTATGTGCAGAAGGCTTCCGCCCATTGATTTGACTGTTGGAAGAGGTAAAGAAAAACAGATGACATGAAATCTTTTTATCTTTGCTGTTTGGACTCTCACAAGGGCAACAGAGATCCCAAGGGTCAACCTGGATTCAGCCCTAAAGACATTAAATGCTGACAGATTACTACATCTGTCCTCTTTTGAATCAGACTGAAACTCATTTGTGTTTCTATGCTTGCTTGTTTTAACCTGCGTATAAATCATTTTTTTCCTACTTAATAAACCTTTAGTTAATTACAGGATTGGCTTCAGGTGTTGTCTTTGGCACGAGATTGAAGGTAAAAATTGATCTGGGGTAAGTGACAGATCTCCTGTGACTGGAAGCAAACTGAATATTTTGTGATTTTTGGTATAAATGACTGTTTATCACTAAGTCCAGCTTGCCAGCGTGGCAAGAGACTGGAGACTCCAAGGGGACTGTCTGTGACTCTATGGTAGAAGTGTTACATTGATCTAGGAGCTCACATTTGTTACTGAGTTGGTGAAATCTAATTATAGAACATACCCCAAACTGGTGGTATCTGTTATATTAAGAACCATTTATATGAGGAAAGAGGGTTAGAAATAACTCATTTTAGATGCGTATGAAGGCAGAACTAGATAAATGCATCAACACCTCAATAAGAATTTCATGAATCTGAACTGGAGTATAAAGTTCACATTTAGAGTGCTGACAGTATAGATAATGCCAACCAAATAAACATTGAGAATGGACTCACAACTGCAGCCTCTCACGTATTAAGGCCAATTGTAATGGGGAAAAAGCAAAGTAAACAGCAGTAGTAGTAAGCCATAAGCTCCATCCAGAAAGGTTTCATGTCCTGCGAGGGCTGCTACAAACACAACTTCGTACTCCAAACCACCATCAAAATGGCCAGAAGGGCGCGGTGGTAGTGTGCGGTAGCATGGCTCAACCTGGCTAACGCCTCTGGGTCCATGCCCCACCACCACATCTTTGCCACGCTCCAGAGAGTTTAGGATGCCGGAGAACTTCCTTCGTGTGATCCGAGAGCTGTACGAGGAATGCAGCATCACCATTTGCTCGGTCGAAGGGGAGGCCGCCAAGATCCCGATCCAGAGCGGAGTTAAGCAGGGCTGTCCCTTCAGCCCCATCATCTTTAACGTCACTGTGGAGCCATTTTTCTGAGAGCGATCTCCAATGGCACAGATGGCTTCAACCTCCACGGTGAGAGGGTGAGCATCCTGACTTATGCGGATGACCTGGCCCTGACCGAGGAGGACCCAGAGAGCCTCCAAGGTATGCTAGACGCCACCAGTCGACCTGCCAACTGGATGGGGCTCCGCTTCAATGCAAAGAAGTGCACAACTCCACATCGATGGCAGCAAAAGGGACTCAGTGCAGGCGACGGTTTTGCAGATCCAGGGACAGCCCATTATCCCCCTGGCAGAGGGGCAGGTGTACCAACACCTCGGCACGCCGACGGGATTCTGGGTCTGGTGGACCCAAAATGACACCATCCAGGAGATCTTGCAGGATGCTGCCAAGATCGACACCTTCCCTGCTGGCACTGTGGCAGAAGATAAATGCCCTGAATACCTTCCTGATCCCCCACATCTCGTCGTCCTAAGGGGATCTGCCGTGGCGAAAGTACCCCTCAACAAGGCAGACAGGATTGTCCAGCAGCTGGTGAAGAAGTGGCTGTTCCTTCCGCAGAGAGCCAGCAACGAGCTAGTCTACATCGTCCACAGGCATGGCGATGCCAACATTCCCCACATGGGCGACCTGTGCGACATCACGGTGATCACCCATGCCTTCCACCTGCTGATGTGTCCCACCGCCATGGTAAGAAACATTGCAGCCAACGCCCTCCATGACGCAACAAAGAACCAGATCAGCAGAGCCCCCTCCAACCAAGACATCACCACCTTCCTCAGTGGCTCCCTGGATGGTGAATTCGGACAAGATTGGCGTGACATCGCTTCACTGTGGTCCCACGCTTGCAACGCCACACGTCGCCTGAGGAAGTGCATCGGCTACTGCTGGGAGTGGTGCAAGGAGTGCCAGGAGCTGGGAGTTCTGGTGCCGCAGATCAGGTCCAACGACAACACGATCGTCACTCCAAGTGCCAGGGGCATGCTGCAGAGGACCCTAAAGGCAGCCATCCACTCACTGGATATGGAAACCCTGAAGCGTAAACTGGACCAGGGTAAAGCCTTTGAGCTGACCAGCAAGTGGGATGCCAGCAACCACTTCCTCGCTGGGGGCGGCTTCACCCATTTCGCCAACTGGCGGTTCATCCATCGTGCCCGGCTGAACTGCATCCCGCTCAACGGAGCCATCCGCCACGGGAACCAAGACAAGCGTTGCACGAAGTGCGGCTACTCCAATGAGATCCTGCCCCACGTCCTGTGCAGCTGCAAGCCCCACTCCAGAGCCTGGCAGCTGCGCCACAATGCCATCCAGAATCACCTAGTGAAAGCCATTGCACCACACCTGGCGGAGATCTCCATGAACTGCACCATCCCCGGTACCGACTGCCAGCTGTGACCTGATGTGGTCGTTACCAACGAGGCCCAGAAAAAGATAGTCCTCATCAACGCCATGGTCTCCTTTGAGAACAGAACCCCAGACTTTTGCAAAGCCCGAGATCGTAAGCTGGAAAAGTATGCTCCCCTGGCCGATACCCTGAGAGCGAAGGGCTACGAGGTGCAGATGGATGCTCTGATCGTTGGAGCCCTGGGCACCTGGGACCCCTGCAATAAGCGGGTGCTGCGGACCTGTGGGATCGGTTGATGCTACGCACGGCTCATGCGGCGCCTCATGGTCTCGGACACCATCCGATGGTCCAGGGACATCTACATCAAACACATCACCAGCCTTGGACAGTATCAGGAGGTGTGAGCCAGAACGACATCGTACATCAACTACAAGAAAGGGACTGAGATACTTTTTCCATTGGTCCATATGAACTGGAACCATAAACTCACTGAACATTAAATCTCACCAAATGAGGGTAAATCCATTATACTCCACACCTGAACATAGCCATTATATGAACAACATACTCTCATATCTCAATGTCTGTACTTTGACCCGTTAACCTTTTACCCCCATTGGGGATATTGCAGATTATGTATTCCTTACGCCATCCAATCCTAAACCGAATTTCACACCCCTTGATAATCTGTACGTTATTCCCTGATATCTAGAAACTTCTACGCTTAAACTCTGTACCGTCTTCTTTTTATTTTATCATCTTAATAAAATTCTTAAATCTGTTACTGCTTATGTCAAAAACAGTTAGTTAAGGGTTAAGGTCTCTTTTATCTGTAAAGGGTTAACAAGCAGTACCTGATGAACACCTGACCAGAGGACCAATCAGGGGCAAGATAATTTCAAATCTCTGTGGAGGGAAGTTTTTTTTGTGTGTTCTTTGTTTTGAGTTGAGTCTCTCTTTGGAGCTAAGGGAGTCCAGACATCTTAATCAAGTCTTCCCAGGTTTCTGCAATGTTATTCATCTATTCAGTCTAGTGAGTATTAGAAAGGCGTACTAGTATTATACGTTTATTTCTACATTTGCAATTGTGTGTTTTGCTGAAGGAATCTCTTTATTTCTATTGCTGTTACTTTGCTTTTACTGAGAAAGAAAGGGGGAGGGGGAATTCTCTCCAGGTTTATAGGTTAGACCCTGTGTATTGTTCCATGCTGGTATTATAGAGATAGTGTACTTTCTTTTTGTTCTTTTTAATAAATTCTTTTCTTTTTTGGACTTGGTTAATTCCTTCTCTTGTGGGAATTCAGGGGAAGGGGAGGAGAGAAGAGTGAGTTCCTCCTGGGTTTGATTCAGGGAGTTGAATCGGTCTCTCTCTCTCCGGAGTAGGCTAGGAGAGAGGGAGGGGGGAATTGGGCTGCTTCCCTTTGTGTAGAGATTCAGGGAGATTGAATCTGTGTTCCCCAGGGAAAGTTTTGGGGGAACAGGCAGTGTGTTACCCACTTTAAACTTAACTGGTGGCAGCAGGACCAGATCTAGACTAGAATTAGTTTAGAGGAGTCCATGCAGGTCCCCATCTTGGAACCCAAAAGCTCCAAGTGGGGAAGAAGACCTATGACAGCTTATTTTAAAAGCATGGCTTTCTACATGTAAAAATGTTCATTTTCATCCACAGCAACAGAATGAATAGAATAGCAAACCTGTATAAAAATAATCAATAGGTAAATCGTTAATCAGGTTTACATTTTAGTGGAAACATGCATATAAACATTTCAAAAGGTACAATCTCACCATAAACCACAAGAGGGTGAACAGATTTATTTCTATGGAAATAAATACACCAATGCAAAATACCACCATTTTAGATCAACATAAGGCAAAGTTAGCATCTCGCCTTTATAAGGCTGATAATCTTAATGTTTAAATTACTAAGGAAGCATGACTGAACAATGTCTATTCTTTATTTGGACAATTTGCCTAAGACAGCCATCTAAACATTGTTACCATGTGCCTTTCTTTTTCAGGCATCTTTAACATTCTTCTTAAATACTAAAAACTGTGAATAGGATATATACTGCCCAAGAAAATTGCACAGCATTCAAGATGTGACAGGCCACAGGTTTAAATCTCCCCCAACAGTTCTGATGCTAAAAGTTTTTGTTCTTCGTATTTTTTAAACAGATGCTCTAAGAAATTTGGAAAGTCTGAGTCAAAATACTCACCTATAATATGCCTTCTTGCTTTGACATTGGCTTATATGAAGATTACACAGTTAGGTGAGGAGAGACTCCTACACCCTCCTTTATTAAACAATTCCTCGCGGCCAGCATCTCAATTAATGAACTGCATACAGTCATTTCAGGGTAACTCTTAAACTGACACTCAGGTTAATCAAGTTTAACACATTCTAATTTATATTAAGAACCATCACCTTGGGTAAATCAAGGAATTATTAAAACTGAATTTACTTTAGAGTTCATATTGCCTGTTCACCGTTTTGCATTTCACTCAGCTTGAACCCTGAAAAATAGTAGATAGCTTCTACTAAGTTTCACTTTTAGATTTTCATTGGAATATCCTGGGAGCACACGTATTGTCTGTAAGCACTGTAGAAAATTAATTAAAAAATTCCATTGTATCATGAAAATGTTTCTGGACAAGAAGTTAATCTACAACGTTCATGTAGGGAAACTTCCTTTTTGTATTGCATAGCAATCTGGAGTTCAACCTTATTGAATAAAATTGAAAGATAAGTGAGAACTACGGTCATCTGTTCAGTTAGAATTTACCTACCATGTTGTTCTAAAGAATGACTATTTGAGTTGAATACAATGTTGTTGTAGCTGTGTTGGTCCCACAATATTAGAGACACAAGGTGGGTGAGGTAATATCTTTTATTGGACCGACGTCTGTTGGTGACAGAGCTCTTTTTCAGTTCTGGGAAAGGTACTCAGAGGATATATGTCTACACTGGAATTAAAAAGCCACGATTACCCTGTGTCATTTGACTCGGGCTAAGGAGCCGTCTAACTGTAGTGTAAACATTCAGGCTCAGGCTTGACCTAGCTCTGGGACCCTGTGAGATCCCTGGAGTAGATTCATGGGGGGTGAGGTTGTAGAGTTTCTCTTGGAGTTGTTTGGGAAAGGATTGTATGATATGCTTAAATTCCTGGGTGAATTGTGGTGGTGGGTCTTTATGTTCTTTGTAGTAGGTGGTGTTGGAGAGTTGTTCGTTGGCCTCGCTGACATAGTTATCACGGTTGATGGGACCCCTTTGTCTTGGGGTTGGTTTTCAGGGACTGCATTGCTGTCCTATTGGTGGTGGAGTGATTGTGATGGCTGTGATTTTTGTTAAGGATTTCACAGTCAATTTTTTTCCAGAAGCAATCAATGTAACGATCAAGTGTGTGAATCACATCCTGAAAGAAATCTCTTCCAAACCCACTTTTCTGGGCTTTGAAACAAATCTCCCATCCTCACCGAGCTCATTATCAGTAGCAAATTCCCCACAGACCAGGACTCATGAACTCAAAGTGGCACCACACCCTGCCATAACAGATGCAAAACCTGCAAACATATCCATATCTCCACTGCTAGGATGATCAATACCCCCTCCCCCCAAACATTCAGGCTCAGGCTTGAGCCTACTCTGGGACCTACACAAAATACTTGGGTCCTACACAAACCTATCACAACATGTGGTATACTTTATCCAATACATAATGTGCCCCAATAACAACGATGTGGGTGAAACCAGACAGACAATCTCTTTGCTCTCAAATAAGCTCTCAGAAAAATGATAAAAGACAAACACTGTATCACTGTGGGCAAACACTTCTCACAAAACAATCTTTCCATATCTAACCCCTCAGTCCTTGTCCTCTGAGGAAACTTGTGCAGTACCTTTAAAGATTCATGGCTTTTTACAACAATCTGTAACCCACTAACCCTTCTTTTTTGGAGAAGTGTTAGCAGGCCACTTCTCATTGAATGGTCTCTTTGAGTATGTGTTAACTATTTATGCTAAAAATAGTCTCTACCACTTTGCATTTAGTTGTGACACTGAGTGCCTTTTACAGACCTGAAAAAGAGAGTTTTGTGTAGCTCAAAAGCTTGTCTTTCACCCGCAGCTGATGATCCAATAAGAGGTATCACCTCGCCCACCTTGTCTCTCTAAATTGAAGGCCTTTAACAACTTGTTAGAACAAGCCCTCAGACAATTCCTCTGTCCAGAGTACATTTTAATTCTTCTGTGCTTCCATTGCATTTTCAGATTCAGAAGTCTATGCCAAAGTCCATGTCTATGCTAAGCTTTACTTGAACACCAAAACAAATTTAACTAAAACAAAAAACACCTTTTACCTGAATTGAATGTTTAGGATTGGAGCTTCCATGAAGTCTGATATGCACTCAATATTCACAACTTGTTGCACCTGAGCGCCCCCATCCACTGTTGGGTCCACTGGTTTTGTTTGCAGGTTCAGGCGTGAGAGGTTGTTAAGGAAACCAATTCGCAGAAAAAAAAACTGATTGTGCTTTTAATCATTACCATTGGCTTTAAATATAGATTTATATCTTCATATGGATAAATTGGACACTGGGGGTGCGGGGTTGGACACAACTTTCACCAGTAAGTTAAACGTCCCTGTGAAACAATACTAACTAGATGTTATGTGGATAATTTTTCAAGCACCATACCAATATACAGATTCAAGATAGTAAGAGACAATTTTTGCTAGTAACCCTTGCAGTATTAAACACTGTACTGAGTGCATGCAATGTATGCAAACATAAGATATCCAAACAAGTCTTATAGGCTGTAGATGGTAATTCTGAACTGCTAATGATATTCAATTTTACTCACATTTTGTATCCATCAATCCCTACAGATCTTAATATACTGAGTAATTTGTAGTTGTATATTCTGTCAAATGCTTTTTGAAAGTCAATAAAACTATACTGTGTTCCCCATTTCAAATGATCTTTCTAATATGAGATTAAAGTTCATAATGGTGTTTATCATGCCCTTTCCATGTCTGAAGCAGTATTGTTCACTTCTTTCCTTATCCATCTTTCCTCGTATTAGGTCTTGAAGAACTCACAAAAATATTTAAAAATAGAACGACACAGGATATTTAGCCCAGGCTCTGACACAGGTTTGATGCCAAGCTCCCCTTCCATCCACACACAAAATCACTCTGACTTAGGTCAGCAAGGACTCAGAAGCCAGGACCCAAGACTCTGCTAGGTGGGTGGATCAGAGTCTGAACCCCACTGTGACTCAGGTCCAAACCCTGTCATTTTGCAGCGTGGCTGCAGTTCAAGCCACAGACCCAAGTCAGAATGTCTGTAGTGCAGTATGGATGCAAGACCCAGATCAAGCAACTTTAAGCCCAGGTTTACAATGCAGTGTAGATGCTCAAGTGCTGGCTTGGAAGAACCAGGTTCACAAGCCCGGGGCCCAAAGACCTGATTTACATTGCAGTGTAGACATACCCTCAGGGTATATAGCATCTGTACACCCAGACTCAGACTCACTGCCATGGGTTTTTTGTTTTGTTTTTTTCTCCCCAGTATAGACATACCTTAGAGGCATGCGATTGTTCTGTAGTCTTTACAATCCATAGCACTGGTCTTTTTTTCAGTTTGGATATGTAAGGTTCTGAAGTATTCTGGCAATTCTCCTGTCTTAAATATATTCTTCATTACCTCTGACTGGGCTTTCAAGTCTTCATCCACTATACTTTAACAATTCGGTCAGTATTCCATCGCACCTAGTGCTTTCCCATTCCGAAATCTTTTTATTGATGCCAAGATTCCTTCATCCCTTACTGATGGACTTAATTAATCTCTAGCTAAGATTTTTCAGGCCTATCGTCACCATATAGTTGCTTGATACATTCTCACCATCTGTCGTTCCTGTCTTTAGGGTCTGTCAAATATTGTCCATTTTTGTCCTTAACAGTTGTATTGGTCACCTTTTTTCTTTAATTGAAGGCTCTTATCTTTTGATACATCTCATGTTATTCTCTTTATCCAAATGTCCAATTTCTTTGCATTTCTCATATAGCTGTTCAGTCTTTACTAATATGCATTTATTCTTTATTATTTTATTTATTCGTTTTTACTAATATGATTCTACTAATAAACAGTACAGTCACCTCTGCCTGAAAAAAAAATTTTCGAAAACTAAAAAAAATTACCATATTGTCTTTCCATATGAGAGGAAAGGCAGACTCATAAGTACGTTATGAAGCTTTTTTAAACAAAAAAAAAATTTGTTGTTTAATATATTTTTTGCTGGGACTTAATATAATATGGACTTGTTTGAATCAGTTGTGAATGAGTTCTGATTTCCCTATTGCTTTCACAACACATGGCACTAAGAGGACCAGCAATCATTTAAAAGAAAAGTTTTAATTTTTGTTTTATTCGTTGCCCCTCCCTTTCATTACAAAGGCTCATAAGAACAATGGAAACTGATTATGGTGAAACAGTAAATTAACCTTTTAGTGATGTCAAGGGTGCAAAGTAATTTGAAAAAAAACCTCCCCATATAATCTTTCAATTTAGTAATTTTAGGCATTACTTGTAATAGTGGTAGGTCATTAAGACACAAGTACAATTTCAGCGTTATGTTAATGTTTGCAAAATACTATATAGTACATGCACTAGGCTTATCAGCTAAACACTATAGTTAAAATTCCATTAATTTTTTTAAAGGATTTATGAACTGTTTCATTGTATCCACAAGTGTAAGTGGTCTCAGTGGAAGTTACCACTTAGAAAAGCTAGACCAAGCAAAATAAATATTTTCAATTCATGGAGAAAGCAAGGAAGGAGTCAGAACGTTAATAAATAATAATAATAATAATAGGAGATATACTAATCTCCTAGAACTGGAAGGGACCTTGAAAGGTCATTGAGTCCAGCCCCCTGCCTTCACTAGCAGGACCAATTTTTGCCCCAGATCCCTAAGTGGCCCCCTCAAGGATTGAACTCACAACCCTGGGTTTAGCAGGCCAATGCTCAAACCACTGAGCTATCCCTCCCCCCAAAATTAATCTAACCATTTCTGAATAAGGAAGAGTTTTAATCATAACCACATTTTTAAAGAGTTTGCCCGCCAAAAATATATATTTTAGCATCAAGATCTTTAGTTAGTAACCAAAGGCTTAACTACATTTCTTGTAGTTTCCAAGTTGACTTCAATTTACTACATCACAACATTGCTTGGACAGTTTGCTGATTACTTTACCACATGCTATATTCATGGAATTTTTAATAAGGCGTCCTTATTTTCTTTGATACTATCAAGTATATTCAAAATCCATAGCTAGACTTTTACTAACTGCTTTAAAGTGACTGTTTTGGTAGTGCAACAAATATTTTAAAAAGAGCAGTGAATAATCTCTCCACATTAGCTTGCATAGCGGAAAAGTTCTCATTTAGTTTGCATGTGTCTAATTTGACTTATTCCCTTTTAAATCTGAGTGTATTTTGTGATTACATTTTAATTAACTCTCTTGGTACCAAAAAGAGTTAAAACCATTTCAACTTTAGTACCAGCAGAGACACCTAAACTAAACTTGGCAATAGATAATAGCTCTGTGGTAAATTAAATATCTGATTTTAATATGCTCCCTTTTTTCTCCTGGAAGCTGGTACTTTGCAACTTTGCCCATGCAATACCATGTATCTTGTCAAAAGTGTATTAGGTAACTTCTCACAACAACAAGATATCCCTGTACAAACCCTACACAATACTACGTGTAGTATTCTTTCTAGAGCCATAGATTTTGCTAAATTAATTTTTCTAAACTGACACCAAAAGGTTTTATTTTTAAGACAAAGAAGTGACAACTTCCTCATCTTGTGAGGTATCAGACCTTGAATCTAGCAGCTATTGCATTAGCCAAAGTATTTCTTTATTACTGTTTATTTTTGCATTCGATATATGTAATGATCAGGTGCATACATTACTACTTGCATATAAGGCGGAGCAATTAAATCAAGGATATTTGACTGAAGTTCATCTGAACAGATTAGTGTTGGAGTAAAATTCAAGAACTGAGTGGAAGTCTTGTTACCATAAAATATAAACATCCGACCTGGAAAGAAATAGGTAAAAACATTTAATTATAAAATCCTCAAGTATAGCACATATAACATTAATTAAGTATAATGAATACATTTGGAGCAAGAGTCTAAGGCTGGGTCTATATGTACAGTGTTTCAGCAGTGCAGCTGTCTTTCTGCAGTGCGTCTAGTGAAGACGCTCTATGCCAACAGGAGAAAGCTTTCTCGTCAGTATAAAAAAAACCCACCTCTGCGAGTGGCAGAAGCTATATTGGCGAGAGAAGCTCCCCCGCCAACATAGAGTTGCATGCACACGCACGAGCACTTATGTTGGTGTAATTTATGTCACGGGAGGGTGAGGGGTGGGGGAATATTCACACCCCTGAGTGACATAAATTTTGCTGACATAGGCTGTAGCGAAGACATAGCCTAAGACAACTGTTTTCCACCATCAACACAAAAAGGGTTCTTTAAGTAGGTTAGGCCTCAAATCTGATCCACTTTAGATGTTTAGAAAATTTGTCACCAGTAAATTAACAAAATAACCATTTTTAACTAACAAGGTTTATTCCCAATTCTGTGCTGACACTGCTGTTGATACAAGGAAGTCAACACCACGTTAACTACTAGATCTATTCAAAACGTAAAATTATTGGTCTTACCCAAGTTCTGTCGAAATTCAGATTTCAGTCCAATCTGTAGCAGCTGATTTTCAAACAAAACTCCATTATTTTTACATACAAACCTAGAGAAAGATAGGCACATTTGAAAGGTAAGAGTTTATATTTTAACTGCAAGACAAATTATTACAAAGCAATCAAAGCCACGGAATTTAAAGGTCTTGTGGACAGCATAAAGAAGAGAATCGTGGGCCCAGGTGCCTTGAAGTAGTCAGTAAAAAAGGACAGACAGCAGAAAAATTGTAAACTTAATTAAATGAATTTATATTATAGCCCACACCTTCCTTGCAATGTATCATTATTTTAACTATTCAAGTTTATTTCAATGTTATGCTTAAAATGAAAATAGGGAGGAAACCAAGACACACAAACATGCTATATAAGTACCAGGAAACAGATTTTTCAATCCAGCATTAATCTAGTGGATTAATGAACTTCAATTCAGTGTTTCACTTGAACAAAGTGCACTTGCAATACCAATACTCTTGGCTATGCCTACCTAATCCCCAGTTACATTTGTTCTCAACCCCAAATGATTGCAAAACGTGGCATACAACTAACACTGATGAGGAGAGGCCTAGTTTTAGAGCAGCATGTGGTATTGCAGGTGAGCGTTGAGCTGCACTGGCAAAGTTGTGAATGAGTATACAGCATATGCAACCCAGTATCTATAACCAGCTCTGTGCATTACCAGTCTTACTGCATGTCTAGAAAAAACACTGGCCACTTTGAAAAATAGTGGGTTAATACTTAGTTTAATCCCTTGCTGTGTGATTTCTGATTATTTTGTGATAATGCTCTGGAAGTTGCCCATCTTTGCAAGATTTTAGTATTGCTTACTTGTGAATAAGCTCATCAGCATCATGCACAGTATCAGCTGGTTCCTCAGAAACTACCTCAGATGAAGCCAGGTCAGGGCTAATTCAAGCAGCACAAAGGAAGAAAGGAGGTAGCAATAGAGATGGCAAGAGTTATAAGTTAGTAAAAAAAGAGAGCTTAGTCATTTCCTTTATTTCCTCCCTTAGAACAGCATTTTGGGATATGACACACCAACTATAACTAAGACACACCAACTATAACTAAGACACCTGGAGTTAGGTACCTAAATACTTTAGCCATCTAAGCAACTGGATTTTTCAGAGGGGCTGAACACCTGCAGTCCCCACTGATTTCAATAAGAGTGGAAACGTTCAGCACTTAAAATCATACCACTTTAGGCCTCTAAATCCTTTTTAGACATCTAAATCCAGGCACCATTGTGCAAAAAAATTTGGATTAAGTCCATATTTAAGAACGCCCATTAACTTTCATTAGTCTGCATACAGATGCCAGGTCCTCGTTGCCACTGGTAGCATTTGTAGTTACAGTTGTGCTTTTCTCAAACTCTAATAAAACTGCACTGCTTGAATGAAAGAACAAGCATTGCCAAAACATTTTAGAACAATTATGCAACAGTAAATACATTGGTAGACTGTCCAGAACATCCCTTAACCAAGTAACAGATTTCCTCCTTAATCCCACTTTACTACTTATGGGAAAGTGGCAGAGGTTACTGTAGAAGACGCTTAGGTAGTAACTACCTCAGACAAGCACTTTACCAAATGTAATGACTGCAACACAGTAGGGGTCAGCAATGCTACTCATTTTTCTGCAGCAAATGTCCACATATAAAGCATTAATGCTTCACCCCTGCAGATCACTCCTGAACTACCAGTTTAACACTAAATGAAGAGAAAGGACAGAGAAGAGGTATAGCAGATGCCAGCTCTAAAACATCAGTTAACTTTACTGCCACACACTAAAGGTTACCATGTATGAGCCACTTAAATTTGTCTTTAATACAATCCACTATCTTGCAAGAATGAAATATTTTAGGATGAAATTTTTCAACCATAGCAAACTGCAGGGAAGTAGATTGTGCCTGGGCTGGTACTTTCTCCTAGCAATTTTACAGAGCTGTGCTGGAGCACATACTTATCCCTATACTTAACAGGGCAGCAGAAACACACAAAGCATGACTGCTGTATACTGCAATGGCTTAGCTGCCCTCCATTACTTTAAAGACTTGGTCCACAATAGTATTAAATCTTGTTTAGTAGATGTTATAATCAGAGGTTTGACACAGTGGGAATTTAAAAACAAACAAACAAAAAAAACCCCGATCAACTAGGCACTCTTAACTATAGTCAAATGTTTTTCAGCTAAGTGTTCAATGACAAGAGATTCAGGTTACATATTCTATTTAATATTAGCTCTGCTAACGTGCTAGAACTCTGCTAGAAAAAGCTAGCAGTAATATGGATCCTCATGATATTTACACCGACACTCAAGAATTTAATGTCTTGTGAACAGTGCCTGAAAGCTTTAGTGCCTGAGAACTTCACCTAAAATGCTGGTAACAATCAATAAAAGCAGTTATTGATCATTGAATTAAAAAGGTATGCTGGAATGTAGGCTAATATGTACTTTTAAATACAAGGGACATTGTTTAAAGTTATTTTTGCTTCTTCACAATGAGGCCATTGACTGTAGTTAGGTCATAAACAACATATAAAAGCCAAATTAAATATGCTTTCAGGTCTGTGATTGGTTTAATGCATTCAGACAGACTATGTTTAATAGCTCTAGGAGATCTGCTGTCACAGAGACAAATTAGCAATAACCTACCCACCCTGTGCCAACAACAGCGATTTGTTACAGATACAAGGACACAATCGCTAGCGTTCTGCATGACCCAGGAATAAGAAAGGAATTCTATTCAATTTAGGTTAGATAATCCAAAATCTGAAACAACAGTTCACCACTACAAACTAATACATTAATACCTACAGCCTGATATTGAAATGCATGGAAGAACAGCGTACCTTTATGCACCTAAAACTGAAAGCAATAAAATAGAAATCATTTATGGCCAGGCCCAAAGTTATCCACTGACCTTATCATTGCATTTAAGTCTAACTGTACTCAATATAATCTGGATATTAAGCATAAAATAAACACACTCTAAGCTTGCCCTTATGTGATTATATTGGTATACGAATTCCCTTCACATGACATTAAGTAGGACTGACAAAGCTATGTTGTTCTTAAGGGGGTGGGGGGGAGAGTTTCAGTTGTTTGTACTCTTCATAAGGATAGGGTGGAAAAGGTGAAAGATAAGAGGCACCACCTACGTCCAACTCAGTTGAGAATTATTTTAACTACCTTGCAAAGTTATCTTCAGAGCCAGGAGCAAGAGGTGCAACCACAGAAGCAGAGTCTGAAAATACATCCACCAGCAAACTGCCAGTAGAGGAAGGAGGAGGAGCAGAGCTGGTGAGAGGAGCTGCACCGAGGCCAAGAAGGTCTGCTGATGGAGAAGGAGTAGACTGTAGAAGATAAAATGGAACACCTTAAAGTTGCATTTAATTCATATACACTAATACAAAGCCCAAGCAAACCTGTCCTCATCCCCCGCTCCCCAATAAAGACTGGCTCAGATTTTTAAAATAGTTTTGTTTGTAGGAAATAAAGACATCTTCCACATGTGGCTATCACCTTGCCCTTTAAATGGCCTCAGACAGGTAGTTTCATAGTCAAAAAACTGCTAGTTTCCCATAACTAGATTTTACCTTCCCATAAAGCCAGTTGTAAACCAGATACCAAGAAGAACTAGGGTGCGTTAAGTTCTCCCTCCTTCACCTTTGAACATATTAAACTGTACTGTTTTTACTGTACTATTTTGGAAACTCCAACTTTACACAACTCTAATCCAAAATACTTGTGTCCCAACATGAAAACTATTGTGTAAACCTAAATTTCAGGACATTTTGACAAACCCAGATGCCTAAAACTGATGTTTTCCTGAATATTAAAAACCCTTTCCTTTTAACAAAATATAGTTCTTTGTTCATACACTTGAATGTTAAGTTCTGAAGCCATGCACACACTCAAAAGAGAAGTATTGAGACTAATAAGCCAGAAACCAGGATGCTCCTAAATTAACGTTGGTTAAGAAAGGAAATAAAATCTAGTACAAGATTTCCCAAAACAAGTAGAGTAACATCACTTAAGTCGCAAAGGAAGTAAAATGAACGAGGAGTTCCAGTGGATGGATAATCTGGCATTAAAAGTTTGTGGAACTTGTATTTCTTAGACTGCTGGTTGGGAATTTTCCCTCTTCCTAAAAGGGAAGGAGATCGAGGGAAAGGTAGTTAACCTTCTCCTGGAAAAAAAGCAAGACATTAATAAGTGGACATACAGTGACAATTTACTCTACTTATGTAAACTCCTAATCACAATGTGTACAGGTGTGCAAATTGTGATTCCATAGTGATGATTATAATGAAAGCTAAATTGGGGCCTTATTACACTGATTTGGAAAGGAAATATTTTCCTTCTTGTAGAACTTTACAACATGTGCTAAACAGAGCTCAATTTATTTTTTTTCTAAAGTTTTAAGTGATTCCAATGTAAATTTCAAAAAAGTCATAAGCATTTAAAAGTGACCGTTTTTAAAATCGGTAATGGTTATTTGGGACAGATTCTCTGGTGCACAAAGCAAACCTGAAGCAGCTAAAGATCTGCATTGGAGATTTCCATCTACACCGGCAGCTCCACCACCTTTGTGCTGGAACCACAACCCTTCCTGCATAATGGGAGGTAAGGTGAACGTCAAGGGTGCGGCATGGGAGATGGCATGGTTGAACAAGGCACCACTGTACCCAATTCTACATTGGAATAAGAGCCTTGGTCTTTCACCAGCAGCATAAGTCTATGCTGCCCCCTTCAGGTTTAATTTATGTTGGGGCTTGGCAGCTGAGAATCAGTAAGGTAGGACTGACTTTGTCAGTCAACTAAGCAGTGGAGAATCAAACCAACTGCTCTTTGGGTCCATTTAGTTTAATACAGTTAAAAACTTCAACTGTACCATATATACACAGTACTGATAACACTTCTCATACCCTTCATTACCACTGAGGGTCAAAATTTTCAGCAGTGACCAGTGATTTTGGGTACCCAAGTTGAGACACCTTAAAAGGTGTCTCAGTTTGAGTGTGGCTCTCACTTTGAGAATTATGTTAGGTCAGGCATCTTACGTTGGGTACCACCCCTCAAAAATATATTTAAAAAAAATCAAGGCCAATATAGATCTGTAGTCACAAGAGGTCTTCTAAATCCACTATGAAAAGCTAATTTGTTGAAGAAGTGTGCTGCAAATTAAACTCCCATTATAGGTAAAGATGAAGTTAGGGAAAAATTTCCATGTTATTGCTTCTCTTTAAAGATTAAACAAACAAACAAAAAAACCCACATGTTAAAATCTGAAGGGAATTAACATGATCAACAAAAATTAATATCAATGCTATGCTAAAGACATGCATGCAAAGTATTTATTGACTTGGGTTAAATGTCTACTACTTCCCTCAAGGGAAGAAAAGCAGCAAGTGACTAAATTAGTATTAGGTATATACTAACGGGGGGGGGGGGGGGGAGAAGAGGGAGGAGGGGAAGGAGAGACAACAGAGTAAGATCCTGCCTCACTGGGAATTCTGAAATATCCAAATGCACTTATGTCAAAAGGAAATTACAATTACCAAACAGAGGTAGCCTAGCAATGCCAAGGTTTTAAACTATTGTGCAGATCTCACCCTGCAAGAGAACAGAAGGTCTTGAATGGGACGGACTCTAGTTTGGTGACATTGCTAGTATTTGCAGAGTAGCTAAGAGGGAAACCCATTTGCAGAGTAGCTAAGAGGGAAAGTATAGCAACATCTATCAGGTAATGGAGAGCAAGGGAACATGAGAAATTACAGCAACAGGAGGATTTAGAAACAATTCACTATAGTATCTGATTATTCATGAAAAGTTTGAATTTCTTAGTTGACTGTATATTAGTGTTTAAGACAACTGGATATTTAAACTGAAATAGGCATGCATGTTAATAATTCACTCCCAAACCACTTCCCAAAGTAGCGCAGGCCTTGTCACGAATAACTGCAAGCACCAACAAGCAAAAAGTTTTAAGACTTCATGCCTGCAACAGGACTAATTAAAAGACCTCAGAAGTGAAGAATCCTTTAAACAAACAAGGAACTCCTGTCTGAAGGTTGTGGATGGCTAAACGAGAAGAATTCAGACGAGAAGGGCGAGGTCTAGGCCCAGTAACCAGGTCAGCCAGTGAGCCCTGAAGTGGAGAATCAGGCAAGGCCTTCCGCAGTATACAGAAAAAAATGGAATTAAAAAAAAAAATCAAACAATCAGCAACAAAACCAAGAATTGTGTGTGCTCCACTATTCACATGTGCTTAACCTATGCATCCAAATATCAGAGCTGCAGCAGATTTGGTATTACACACTTAAGTTAAAACAATGAGGAGTCTGGTGGCACCTTAAAGACTAACATTTATTTGAGCATAAGCTTTCATGGGTAACCCCCCCCCCCCATTCTTCAGATGCATGGAGTGAAAATTACAAATATAGGCATAGATATACTGGCACATCTATGTCTGTATCTGTAATTTTCATTCCATGCATCTGAAGAATTGGGAGGTTTTACCCATGAAAGCTTATGCTCAAATAAATCTGTTAGTCTTTAAGGTGCCACTGGACTCCTCGTTGTTTTTGCGGCTACAGACTAACACAGCTACCCCTCTGATACTTCACACTTAAGTTAGGTGCAGATGCTTATTTATGTCTACACTAGAATCACACCTAAAGTGTTTCAGAACGTAACAGGCTCCCCCCCCCCCCATTCTATATTTCCATGTAATAAGAAATAAGTGAAGCTCTTCTCTGGATAGAGCGGCATAAACTCAAGTTAGTTGATTAGGAAGATGTTGTTTGGAAAAGACGGTTACGCTCCTTTGTAACTGTTGTTCTTTGAGATGTGTTCCTCATACCCATTCCAATTAGGTGTGCATGCGCTGCGTGCACAATCAGTGGATATATGCCCCTGCCGACCAGCGCCCCCTCAGTTCCTTCTTGCTGGCTACTCTGACAGAGGGGAAGGAGGGCGCGTTTGGAATGGATATGAGCAACACATCTCGAAGATCAACAGTTACAAAGGTGAGTAACTGTCTTTTCTTCAAGTGCTTGCTCATATCAATTCCAATTAGGTGACTCCCAAGCCTTACCTAGGGGACCCAGCTCCCTTTCAGAAAGAAACTAAACTACACTAAGTACTACAACTGTAAACAACAATTAACAAACTATTTATCACTAATGAGAACTATTAACACAAACTAAAGACAAATGCTAGGGAGGGTGGAGAACAGCTAGCTGCACTCCACAGTTCCAATGACAGTCACAGGCCATGGGCGGTAAGAAGGAATTGAGAGGGTGCTGAGTCGGCAGGGGCATATATCCGGTGCCGTAAGGGCACCACTCCAGGGGTCACCTCAGCCGAGTCACCGAGTGTTGCTAGGGTAAAAATCTTCCGATGATTGTGCACGGAGCGCACGCACACCTAATTGGAATCGATATGAGCAAGCACTCTAAGAACCTCTCCCTACCATGCATTCCTCCCTAATAATGCAGTATGAAACACTGCATATTGTTTCTTCCACCATGCAAGAAGGTTGGCTTAATATCCATTCAGAAGAAAATGGAGGACATCATCATCTTGGGATGAAAAACTTGGATCACTAACTTTCAAATACAGTGGTACAGTGTACCATTCACTATGAGAGTTCAATAGGGAAAGCATAGTAACTTCGCTAAGTCTAAAAGGAGAAGCATTTAAAAAGATGGGCACAGAATGTGTTACAAGGCTAAGAATAGAATGTTAAAAAGCTTAGAAAATTAATCCTAATAGTTACAGATTTTGGTTTTGCGTTTAGTCACAAGAGATCATGAATCTCATCCTAGTCAATCAAGTAGACAGCACTCCATCACAAAACCACCTTGCAATTCAGCATAATTAGGAGATACAGATCAGGAAAAGCCCAGGACTGATGTTGTTTACACTTAAAACGTGCACCAATTTAACTCAAGTTATGACTTTATATAAATGAATGTAAGTAAGGGTTAAATCAGTTTAAAGTGCATCCACGTTAAATTACATTAAGTACAAAAAAGTGCAGCAGTGTCCTGAATGCTTTGAAACAGAAAAATAAACTGACAAAAGTCAGTCTGTACTAGAGAAAATTAGAACATCTAGCTTAAAATGTTTCACAGAACTACATTAACACTCTTAGAGGCTAATTATCTGTAATGAAGTTGATTATTCAAACATGCTTTGTCCAAAATTTATCCCACGAATGAGAAAATAACCTTTTCTTTTCAAAATGTTACTTTGAAACTGTTAAAATACCTTTAACTATACATAGATTATCAAAAGCACACAGTCTTGGTCTAATTTGGCCCCCCCCACAGACTTCAACTTCTGCAAATTCTACCCGATACTTCCCTCACCTTCAGAATTAAAATACAGCTTTTCCAGCTACTTTATACAAACATCAGGAGCCTCAAATTTAAGAAACAGTGAATGTACAATACAAGTCAATGAACAAGCAAAATGTAAGGAATCTCTTCATTTCCCTCCTAGAAAATCATAATTGGTATTAGATTGGTTATCACAAGTGGTATAATTACTTAAAGAAACATACCACAGTACTGGCATTAATAGGGGTGGATTCAGTGCCTCCATTCACATCAGAGTTCCTCTCCTTTTTGATCTCTTCTAGGTCAGTAACTGTGCCGGGACCTTTCTTCTTCTTCAGCTTAGCCAGAATGGATGACTCCCTCTCTGGAAATGGAGGCATTTCTTCTAGCACAGTTGCCTTGCCATGAAATAAGCTAATATTAGTTTTCAATACAACATGTGTCTTCAGACAGGTAGACACTTGCAAGAAAACAGACCATCCCAACCTTTCAAAGGATACACCACTATAGCATTGCTTCTTGTGGCAGAGTACAGAAATCCACCACCTACGCAATAGCTCTGTTATAGTTAAGGTTGAGAGTTGCTTACTGTTTAAAAGAATTAAATGCTTTAAAGCCATAAGCCAACTCTGATTGTTTTATTTGCTGTGCCTCACGGGGATGCACAGTAGGGTTTGTGAAATTTAGGGTCATTTGAGCAAGCGATTCCGGAGATGCAATCCCCCTTAATAAAAAGAAAACCCATCACATTTACAAAATCACCTGGTTTTGATCCTTCCCAAACTGATATCACCCTTTGGAATTTATCTCAGTAGTGCAGAGCACCCATGTGCCTTTGGAGTAGCAGTATTGAGAGTTATTAAGTTTAGAGCTCCAGGTCAAGTTGATCTAAACTGACAAAACAGCGAAATACACACATGCAGCAAGACTAGAGGGTTTGCAGGCTGTCTGTCGTCACAGTAATTGGGTGGCTCAAGGTGACATGCTATGGACACTGAATCTAAGCAACACGCATGCACTGTGAGTTCAAGTCCTATTTTGTGGTAGTTTTTGGAGAATCTGTGTTACGTAAGTTAGTTCTTTGCCTGCATTTTATGGAGGCTCCTTTTTGAAGTTTTGTTCTGGTTTAAGATATTCTAAAGTGCTCCAAAATCCACATGCAGATTCTGATTTTACTTTAGAAGCAGTCAATGAAATAAGCACTAGTGATATAGAAGATACAGACTGTGCAGTAAGCATTTGGAGTAATGTAATCATCATGGCCTTGTGCATATATGGCTGCCTAGCTCTGAAGGCAGAGCGGAGAGTGGTGGCTGCTGGCCAGGCACCCAGCTGTGAAGGCAGTGCCACTGCAAGCAGCAGCACAGAAAAGGGTGGCATGGTATGGCATTGCCACCTTTACTTTTGTGCTGCTGTTGCCAGTGGTGTTGCCTTCAGAGCTGCATGCCCAGCCAGCAGCCACCACTATCCAGTTGCTCCTTTCTGAAGGCTGAGTGGTTTCTCACCCCATACTCCCAAAGAATACATTCCATGCTCCCAGTTTGAGAACCTCTTCTGCAGGTAGTCCACCTCCCCAAGAGATTGCAGCTAGGTAGACGGAGGAATTCTTCCACTGACCTAGCACTGTCTACATTAATTGCAACTCTCAGGATGTGGGTTTTCACACCCCTGAGAGAGGTAGCTACGCTGATGTAACTTTTCAGTTTAGACCACCCCTTAATGTAAGGAATCATCCAAACACTGATTTTTAAACCCAGTTCAATGTCTAGAGCTTTGATGAAGAATTGAGTTTCTGAAAATATTTTTACTATGATCCTTCAGTGAAATTCTATGCCTCTAACTGTTGCTCTTTAGGAGCTCAAAAATGTTGACAGAGCGGGAAGGGGGAAAAAAATGGGAATTTATCTGCCTAAAAACTTTGACACAGCATTAAGGTTGCCTGGCGCTGCTTCAGGCCATTCTAGGACATCAAGTTCAGCTACTCTGAAAGCTCTGAAAATTAAGAAACAGAGTTAAGATATACACTACCCCTGCAAACCAACATTAACTCTGAGTAATGCCTCAATATGCCACAACACATACCCAACAGTCTGGGAACAGATCATAAGCACTCTAAGGCTACGTCTACACTACCCGCCGTATCGGCGGGTAGCGATCGATTTTTCAGGGATCGATATATCGCGTCTCATCTAGGCCGATATATCGATCCCCCGAAACGCGCTCTATTCGATTCCTCCCACCGCCCGAGCGCGGGTGCGGCGGTGGCGGGAGAGCCCGGACCCCGATCGACATCGATCGTGCGGGGTAGGATAGATCGATATAATAGATACTTCAGCCACGTTATATTCGTGCTGAAGTTTGAGTTGATCTTCTTATATTTTTTTCTATTTTCCTTCCCTAAGACAAAGTTTAACATCTTCTCTTTGCTGAGGCAAAACTCTGGTTTAGATTAAGCATAGCAAAACAAGAGCTACCTACACGTGGCCTGCACTCAGAGGTCACTCCCCATAAATCGCCCCAGTCTTGCTAAATGTTACCACTCCTTCACCTTTGTCATGAGGATTACATCACTTACATCTCACTTAGTCATGGAGACTTGTATGTCAGAAGACTCCTGACAAACTCCCATGACAAAAAACTTCTGTGCATCATTAGTGACACAACCTAAAGAGCTCAAATCTGAGAAGAGTCATACTTAACTCCTCAAGATGCACATGCAGCTCTCCATCTTACTGTAGCAGCTCTGTTAACCTGCTCCAACTAATCCCTCCACCATTCAAAACAGCTACATCTAACAATGAACACTGCTGGAGTACATGCAGATAAATGCTGGAATTCACATCAGTGGAACATAACAGATAGACACTTTAATATAGCCCCCTTCAAGTCTACCTACTATAGATCCACTCTTAGTGAACCATTCCAATGACTACTGCCAGATCCAAGGAGCAGAGTTAAAGCTGGGTTGTCAGGGTGGCATGCATCTTAACTCTATTCTGTTTCAGAAATTTATATTTGCATTATACCTTATCTGTTCATTTTTTGATTTTCAGAAGTTTGAAATGTAGCAGAACTTGATCGTCTGGAATGGCATAAGACAGTACTGGGCAACCATAACTTCATCTTAACAAAGTTCTGGGCAGTCCATTTACTAAGCAACACCCACTAAAACATTTAAGTAGAATCCTGCCCAGACAGAGGACCTAGATTTGTATTTGATAGTCACCCACTTGCAAAGACTTTTCCATATTTAACTCTATGTACCTACCAAGATATCAGTACTAGCAATGGTACTGAGCCTCAGGTATTCAACGGCTCTCTGCTGTAGCTCAACATCAGCATTCTTCAGCTGACTGTCACTGCGCAGTACATCTTGAATAGTAGTTTTGATTTCTGGAAATAGGTTCACAAACTTGATGTACGTAGACAGAAGCAGTGCACGGGTGGGGACACTACACAGATGAAACTTGGAGTGCAGCAAGTTGAACTGAATCAGAGGACTTAAGGAAAAAAAATATGGTTTCTTCAGTTTTCCTGATATCATAATACATATGCATTAATTAATAACAACAGTTCAACACTCAGCTGTATGTGACCATAATATTTGAGAGAACCAGAAGAATTCATTGTAAGATTCCATGCTGAACAATTAAAATACTATACGTGGTCTGTTTTAGAAGGTGTTCTTACCTGGATCTTGGGTCACCAGCTATTAGATTTCCAAATTCTCCCAGGATGTAGCCACCTACTTTTACCAGATTTTCATGGCATGCTGGTGCCTGAAGGGCCTGTAAAAGACCATTCAGTCAAAACCATTGGACAAATAATTTAATCAAGGATCAATGACCAAAAGAAAGGACTATTATTCTACTCTAGGCGATATCACCATAGTGATGCTACACTGCTCTGCAACTTTTAGGGAAAAGGGTCCTCAAGTGTGAACCACAAAACACTTGCACGGGTCTGCAAAGAGCTGCCAGGTCACATTATCTCCTATGAGTAGAAAGTGGAATATGTATATGTAAGCAGTACATACAAAAAAAATAAATAGCAATGGAGCAAAGAAAAGTTATTGACTGGTAATTCTGTTAGTTTCCTGTTCTCCCACCCTACAATAGTGAATTATAGGATAGTATTCTATGGTGCCACCTACTGGGAAGAAAGGAGCTAAAAAATTGTGAAAGTTCTCATCTGTGAATGAAGGCTTCCCTAGCTAAACGGTCTCTAAAACTCAGGATGAGGCATACCAGCTTAAGTGCGATCTCAAACCCACCCAAAAATATTAAATTAATCTGTAACCTTTCCTTTGTTACAGCCTTAAAACAGTTGCTCAGCTTCTTCTGAACTCAAGAACATGCTCAATATCCAAGCAAGAAGCGGGGGGGAGTGGGGGTGTAAGGGGCTGGCCCACGCCTGGCTGTTTAGGGAAGCACAGTCTCTCCTAACCAGCCCTCCATAAATTTCTGAAACCCGATGCAGCCCTCAGGCCAAAAAGTTTGCCCGCCCCTGATCTAATATAATGGAGGAAATCAGCTGTTTGTTTTAAACTTGCTGAAGTCTCACTTTTACTAGATATAACCTTTTATAAAATACCTTCAGAAGTACTATGTACTTTGATTAAAGAACATGGACTATCAATATCACCAGAAAGGTGTTTGTAAAACCCACTTTGAAGACAGAAGCTTTCGAAGTAACAAACCCTCCAGGTCTTGTGGCATTACCTATGAAAACCAGGGAAAAACCAAATCAGAAATAGGTTTCCCACTGACTTTGGTCTCTGGCAAGACTATCCACTGATTCAAGACACAAAGGTTCAGCAGTGCGCAACTGAAGTCATTCTTCTCTTTCAAGCCCTGCTGTTTAATTGCCATCAACATATCACGGGAATGGCTAATGAGAATATGGTTTTTAATTAGATAATATTGTGTAGTTTGCACTTCCATACAGAAACATAGGGTCTTTCCATCTTGCAAGTGTAAAAACTGTCATTCTTACCTCAAAGACTGTCTTTGCTGCATATCCTTGCACATCGTCCCTGTTAATCACAATCTGAATAACTCTGTACCACACCTCTTCACTGACGTAGTCCCCAGCAATACGAATCAAATTCAAGATTGTATCCACATACCAGGTATAATCCACTGCATATTTCTCAGCTAGAATTGCAACCTTCAGCACCTTGGCAAAACAAAAGACTGAAGTAAATCTAAGGAAATCTACAATGAATGGGTATCTTTAGCTAAAAGGCATGATCCAAGCAAAGAAGTTACTGTGAAGCGCTGTTCACTGAAATAAGTGTTGAGTCGAGGAGGAATGTAGAAGACACAGCATCTAATCACAGGGTTCCAGAAATCCTTGCTCAAATAAAACCCTTATTGATGTTAGTGTCAGTTTTGCCTGAATATACACTTGGGCCCTTAGTGAAGGCAGGCCAAACAATGTAGAAAAATATAGTTAATAAGATTTGAACCATTTAAGACCTGTGGCTCTGAAAGTCAAAGTCAGACACATTTGTTATACACACAGCAGCTTGGAGACCCCAATCTAGATGAGGTATCTATAACAGCATTTCTTGAGAGAAGCGTAAACAAGTTAAAGCCGATTATGGTATCCTTGAGCTATATAATTAATACATTAATCCAAGTTGCTGACAGAATAGGACAGTACAAGAAATGAGATCTTTGATCAATTTAAACCAGCCAATTAAGAATTCTTGATCAGAGAATTCGATTTGTTGCAGTTGTACAGAGGAAAAAATATTCCCAGATTACTGGCATATAAAACACGCTCATACCCTGGTAAAGCCTTAAAAGGTTATAGCTGTTGAGTGGGTTCTGGGGGCCAATATTTAATACTACATCAAGTACCAAAGAATAGACATTTCAATTACTAATCTTCACTCAAATCTTGCCAGCATGTTTAGGATGCCAAGAAAATATACCTGAGCACTTCCCCTCTACTTTAACTCTCACCTCATATAAAGTATTGATTTCCAAGAAGTACTCAGGATTGAAAGACAATTCTATGTTTTGCAACGATTAATTAGAGTATTACATACAGACATACTTTACAAATTAGCACTTTGATTTAATCACACTAAGTTTTTAAACAAACTAGGAGTTCTGCTGTACATCATACAATTTAACACTAATCTAACAAATACAAATCTTGAGGCCAGTGAAGGAAATTTGATAGTACAGTACGTAGTTCTGTGCCATCCAGAATCTGAGAATAAAGTTTCATTTTTAATATCACACGCCTCCCAAGTACCACACACATAATTCTAACAATAAAAAGCTAAATTATTAGACTACAACCACCTTTCAGATCACATTTTTTAAATTTTTGCTACCTTGAAAATATCTTTACTAGAGAGTGATTACACAACATCCAACGGCATGCTGTTTTTTCCAACACAGGCTAATTGAGATTGGCAAAGGGGGCACAAATAACTCACAATTTCTTCTCTAATGGAATAATCAGCAGTCTCCAAGTAGTTTAGCATTTCGGCCACAATCTGCTGGGCATTGCTTCGGTCACACATGGCATACAGGAGGTCTACTGCTCTTTGTCTTACACTCACATCCCTTTCGGTCTGTAAGAGAAGTCATAATGTTCACTCAAAGTAGAAGTTCTATGGAAAATCATGTGACAGGCAAGAGAATCCAATAATTAATTCAGTTCCCATTTGCAATTTATGTAATTTACTGAAGAGATGCAGCTTCCATATTTAACACTGAACTACTGTTAAGGATTGACTGTAATGATTGCCAGTTATCTGTGTTATTCCTACAGAGGTACCAAGAACCTAGGAGTACACTGTATTTCCAGTAATACAAGCTGCTTGCTTCATTCCCACTTTCATTAGCCAAGGCCTATTTATTTATTTTGGGCAAGAGTTATTGTGTAAAAGTTATTTCACAGTTAGTGTACTTTGTTTTTCCTACTGTATATTTTAAAATCTGGAGAAGTGCCTGGAGAACAGGAAAGGCACTTAGTATAAAATGACATATCAACCCAGTACCCTACCAAGTAATGAAGAGATAGTACTGGTCCATTTAACCCTTATGGCCTATTACCTTTTTGTACAGAAGTAAGCATTTGCCACCTTATGGGACATTAATAAGCATTACTAAGATTGTCAAGTTGTCAGAACAAGGGGGAAATTAACTAGCTATCTGGAGGTTTTAAAGCAGACATTCAGCATTAATGGACGTTGCACTTAAATGCATTAAAGTACTTGCTGTGACAAACTAGGGCATGTAGCCCACTTTATGAATCTAGAAGAAAATAATTAATACACTTCAGAGGTGCTACTGGACAAAACACTGAAGAAATCAAGATATCTGATAAAAAACAATTCTGTACTGTGTTTTGAATCTGTCACCCTCGTGTTAAATTCATTAGCGGGTTTTTAATCAGTCAATGTCTGAATTGCAATCGTGCCTCAAACCCCACCACTATAGGCACAACTGCAGTTCAAACATCCGTCCACTGATAAAAACCTGCAAGAATGTACAGTACAGGCTACTGCTTCCTTCCTTTTTAAGTCTTGTCTCCTGACATTTGAATGTTGTTATAATGTGGCTTAAGTAAGAAAACTCATGACACGACTACTCTGAGAAGTAACAACACTGATGAGCTTAGCACAAGGGCAACAGAGTCAAAACTGATGCAGAACATATGCCTGAATTTTTAAACGCTTGATATTTACCTTCAATGCATTGATAACTGTTTCTATATGAGTTTTCACGGCTTCATGGGAAAATTCAGAGCTGGCAAGCGTGCACATGCTTTCCAGTGCTAGATAACGCAGATTAGTTTCCCGGTGCTGCAAGAACTGACCTAGTTGGTTACAGGCACGGACTAGCAGGTTTGGCTCACTGCACAGAACAGGAGAGAAAGTGAAAGAGGGTAAAAAGCAACAAATTAGAAAAATATTATAAGAACACTAGGTAATTACTCCACAAGAATAGTGTGCATCAGAATTGACTTTATTATAAAGGAATAAGAATTAAACTGAAACTACTCAAGTGTCCCTATGGAGATAGTTAGTGCACATCTAAGTATTGCAGGAGATAATTAAGTTTTCAGATATTGTAAACATTCATAGCCTCTCTCTAAATTACAGAAGCGGGTTAAGACTAGAAACAGGGCCCAGATCCACCAACTCAGGGGCTATTTCAAAATAATCAATTCTCTGGTGCAACATTCCAAGTATTGTTCCAACTGAAGTATGTCCAGCTGCCCCCAACTAAGGCATGTAATTCCCTGCATCATGCAGACAAATGCAGGGCTGACACAGATACATTTCTCCTCCCATTCACAACCAGATGATTAAAAACAGTTTTCCTCCATCATGGACACATCCTGTACAGTTTCCACATTTAAAAAATATCAAACCTGTATTTTATTGTAATGGTGAGTAAATATGGAACACAGGATCCCAGGAGGCTACACAGGGCTGCTCAGGACACCATCAAAGCATAACCCTGACAGATACATCTTGGTATTAAAGCAGAAACAAATGTAGTTTTATTGCCAAATAAAGAAGAAGTTTATCCAAGATACAACCCAGCCCACATTGTCTGAAGCCTTGTTGGCCCCCAAGCAGTTATTCAGTTTTTAGATTAAGTACAAATTAAGTACCTGAAATTGACTGAAGAAATTAAGTATAGTATAGCATAAACAGTCAAGACTCCATATAGCTATTCTTGCAATTCGTGTTATTAGAATGGATTTTCATGTATACTAGGACTCAGAAATAGTAGACCTGCTGCTGCTTGGAATTTTAGCATTTTTGCAGTAGCAAAGACAGCTAAAAAGGTGAATACAAGACTTTGCTTCCACTATGGATAATACAGACTCAGCTTGTACAAGCTGAATAGTGCTTTTCAGCAGCGTTATGGTTACACATTGTTCATGTTAGCTTTTGCTTCTTGTTCGCATTTGATGGCCCATTTTGAAGTCAAAACTGTTCAAGCAAGTGAGCATGCAATATCTGTGTTCAGTCAGTTTAAGCATTAGTCTAACATCAAACTGAGTGGACTTCAAAAATAATTTTTTATTTTTATTTTTTCAGGTTTACAAGATAACCCTACAAGTATGCATTTACATGAAGAGAAAGCTATCCTCTTGCTCAATGAATATGATTTTATATACGTCATGTGTCCTTTGTATATATTCTTTCAAGTGACCTGGGTTCAACTGTACTCTTTAAAATCTAAACTGAGATGTTATCATAAAATAGCAGGTTACAGGTAGTAATTTTCAGGAGATCATAATGAAACTGAATTTTATTAGAAGGTAAATTAATGTTAAGGACAATGTCAAGCATGGCAGCCTTAAGCATTGCTCTACAAGTAGTAGACTCACCTGTCATGGTGTATAATTAAGCTTATTGCCTCAAATAGCACAGCATTCTTTGCATTTGAGTGTTGCACTTTCTTAGATTTTGGGGGCTCTTGAGCTTTGTTAAGGATAGTTTCCAGGCATTCTGTGAGACGACCACGTACCGCAGCATCTTCTGGAGGAAACAAGACAAATTGTTGGACAACTTCATTTTGCTCAACACTACTGATTTAATACCCATCCTTGCCTTCAGATGAAGTTATTCCCCAATTGAAAAGAAAAATTGTTGGTGTCAGCACTAAATTTACAGAAGAACTCTATGAACTTCTGGGTGGAATTAGAAGACTCCCTACATTGCATGGAACAGTGTTGGCAAATAATATGATTCTTTACCCCATTACCTGGAGGTGGATAGCACTGTAACAACCTCAAAAGCTTTACAGACAACCAAGGAGCAGGGACAAAATAATAGGTATAATCTTGGAGATCGGTTGATGCAGATGTCACAATCTGTAACAACACAAATAATCAGCATTTGAATGACAGAAGTTCTTAAGATGATCAGACATTATGAAAATGTTCACTATTAATTTTAAGTACCAATACAATGTGTAAATGAATGTACAGCTAGACATAACAAATGTTAATAGTATATAAAGGCAAAGTATAAGTTTAATTTTTAGTAGGCTGAACAAATCACCCAATAAGGATTAATGTGCAAATACAATAAATAATTTAAAAAAATCAATATACCTAAATAAGACACTGAAGAGTATCAGTTGTACCAAATATCAGTAATCAATAACTCCACTAATTAGAAATGTCCTATAAAACTAAATATAAGACTAAAGAAACCTAATTTAATAAAGACTGAAAAGTGTTTGTTCAGAAACAAACGGATGAGTGAGGGAAAAAAAAATCACGCACCCATCCACCATCAGATGGCACAAATAGTGGCAAAGTGAATCCTTGATGGATTCATATGCTTCAGATTGATACTGCAAAAACAAAAACAATCAGCAGGGCTTCTCTTTTTCAGGATTTACTAATTTCATTTTGGGAGAATTATTTTGGGCAATTTTGAGGGGTTTTTTAGTTATTCAAAATTTAGGTTTTTTAGGGCTCTCTCTTTGTATAGAGAATAATCCTTGAAATGTTTCCTAGTCTACTTTAAAGTAGTACTATTTAAAATAGAATTATGTTAAAATGTACTAGATAACCTTTAGTGCACACCAGCAGGGTCTATACAGACTAATGAATGCACAACACATTAGACACTTTAGAAGTCCACATTACTGCTCTGTGTAGACAAAACCATACATACAAGTAAACATTTTTTGTATTTTTCTGGTGATTACTGGATAAACACCAATTTCTTTCTTTCTTTTTTTTCCCCTGCATTTGTGATGTTTTATCAGTGTTCATCGATTAAAACCAAAAATCTGAAGCCCTCAATATCAGATACAGAAGTGCCTTGTGGAGTTCACGATCTCTAATGCCAAGATGAAAATCTCATACATTTTGCCACTAAAGTTTGTACTGTAGAATCTTTTCTACTGTTTATCAAAATATTTTGAACCTATGTAGAACAAGATTTCTCTAGGTTCATTCACCATCCGACAGCGAGGCTGGGAGACAGAGGGAATTCAGATCGGGTGCAAAATTGACCTTTTGTTTGGTAACATGAGGTCTGGAATCAGGGGCAATGATCTTGGGTGGCAGACAGATTGTGTATCTCAGTGAACCAAAATTGCCTCTGCTACGCTGGTACTATTAATATCATCTTTTCAAAGTACTGCCTGATCTTGTGTAAGACCCTCAGGAATAAACACAGAATTGGTGGGTTTGTATATATATTGGGTCCTTGACCCCCAGCCTAGAAAAGCAACCAAAAGAAAGTCTGGGATGATAAATCTCTCTAGAACAGAAGACCTGACACTTGTGTACTGTTATATATCAAAAAAGAACCATGCAATGGTAGCCGTAATCTAAGACGTCTTATTTGAGCGAGTCTTTGACCTCCCACTTGTGATTGGAAGTGAACTAGCCACTTAGCTCACCCCCTAAGCTGTTCTGTAAGCATACTTGACATGTTTCTTTCTAGAGGTTGGGATTTAGACCCAATGAAATGAAATGTGGCCAGTGAATCCTTCAGCAAACGAAGAGCATCATCTGTTTTGGAATTAAGTCTGGCCCTTCAAAGGCCAAATTCTCTACCATGGACTGAACCTCCTGTGCAAAGCCAGAGCTCCGAAGCCATGAAGTTCTTATTACTGCCATAGCCCTTGATCATGAGGCAGTGTCTGCCGCACCCAATGCAGCTGTAGGCAGGGTTTGGCCACCAATAAACAATTGCCCCTCTTATATGTTGGAGACGGGCATTAACATTTGAGACGAGAACAAACCTGAAACAATGAGTAAATAAATTAGCCAGCAATATTGGGAAGTCTATTGAAAGACTGCACAAATGGAGATCTGAAATCTGCCACGTTGGAGAGACAGAATTCCTGGCAATTCTTTTAGAGGAGTGGGTACTTAACTGGCTCAAAATTCTGATGTGTCTGCACATAATGTAATAGAATGGTTTCCCAATGTGAAGTTGGATGGACATGAAGGGGAAATAATGTGTAGTAAAGAGTAAAATAAAATATGTCACTGCTTACAGTTAAATTATGCACCAGTGGATTTCTTCATCTTTAAGGACATAGGCAACAAGAGGAAATGTTTATGGATGTTCAGTTCATCAGCAACAGACCAATAAAATATTAACGTAAGAAGGGCTATACAAGTAGTTTGCAAATATTAATATTCAGAGATTGAAATCACTTGCAGATGCAATACAGCAAGTCTGTTTCAGAGGAGGCTATAACCCAAGTCTGTTAATTCAGTTCAAGTGAATCTGATCAAGAAAGTTGCACAGCCCTGGTTACATTTCGCTATGGCCATTTAATAAGAGACTTACTCTGCTTAGCCTAGAGACAGCCAAAGATACTGAAGTTTTAAACTCTTCTGGGTTCTTCTGTGCCAAAGTAGTGATAAGACTGGTAGCAGCAGTAACCACACCCTGGAGGAAAACAGAATTACTAACGTTTTTGTTCAAATATTTTACATCTGTAATTGTTTAAAAGCTTCAAATGAAAGACGGCCATTTGTTATGTACCAGACACCCACATTTATCCTTAAGTTTAGTATCTTCTATAGTAAAAAGAACAGGAGTACTTGTGGCACCTTAGAGACTAAAATTTATTTGAGCATCAGCTTTTGTGGGCTACAGCCCACTTCATCAGATGCATGTAGTGGAAAATACAGTAGGAAGATGTGGGGGGGAGCGCGCGCGCACACACACACCCACCCACACCATAAAACAATGGGTGTTACCATACATACTATAAGGAGAGTGATCAGTTAAGGTGAGCTATTATCATCAGGAGCGAAAAAACTGTTTGTAGTGGTAATGAAAATGGCCCATTTCCAGCAATTGACAAGGAAATGTAAGGAACTGTGGGGGAGGGAGAGGGCGGAATAAGCATGGGGCTACTCTGAAATCTTCTATAGTGTAAACTATTAAGCCTAAAAGCCAAAATCCAGTTTACATTAATCCACAGTTGTAAGTGATACCTTAAAATAAGCTAGCTGTCTTTTGTCAATTTTTTCCCCAAGTAGAAAAAGGAAAGGTAGTGAGATTTCTTGGATACTCCCTCTTATCCACAATTTCTCCACTACACAGCCCTAGAATTAGTAACCCTCCGTTTTGGCCAAAAGCTGAAATGATTACTACTGCATGACACATTTGCGGTGTTTTCAGTGGTATGCTACACTATGCCTTGCTTGCATTGATGGTGCTCCACATTTTTATTAAGGAAGAGTAGCCCTATCAAAGATCAGAAAAGCAGTATTTCAGTCTAATTCTGAATGCTAAAACAAATATACATTCCAAGTAAGGTTAAAAAAAAAAACAAATTATGCAATGGAAGAAAGCAAACAGCTAGGAAGGAGCGATCTTGCTTTTGCAAGAGGAGCATGGAAGAACGGATGCCTATTCCAATTGTGACAGCAGGCTAGCTGCAAACATCTTGTCTGCTATGTTTCACTTAACTTCAAATGAGAACTTCAGATGGTTTGATTATTAAGTTTCAGTGTAGCTTGAGTACCCCTATATGCACTGCTAACTGCTGTTCTGAAATTACTGAACAGCAATATGCAATCACATCCACACCCAGGATGACAATGCTGCAATTTCAGGGTCCTGTTATCTTCCTATATTCATAGTAATAGGCGCTTAATTTATACCACAGTCCTCACAAGGGGAGCTTTTAGGTGTTTGGGAAACTATGCGCGTGTGCACACACACTTATATGGGACACGAGTTTTTTTTAAAACCAGACGTACAGTAGAACACATGGGAATACCGACCCTTTACTGATGTAGGTCTAAATACTGACTAATTCTAGACATTAAGTACCTTTCCCAGAGTAAGAAGAGCTCCATATAGCTCAAAAGCATGTTTCTTTCACCAACAGCAGCTGGTCCAATAAATTATATTACCTCACCCACCTGGTCTCTCTAATTCTAGACATGACTCTCAGGAATTAGTATAACCAATAACTGATTAAAAGAGAGGCTATGGGTATCTTCATTTCTCCCTTTAGGAGAACTGCAATTCAACCTGTGTTTGTTTTTTTAAATACTCAGTGATGCAAAAATGTAGATAGTGGATATGAATTAGTCTCACAGCAATTTAAATAGTTTCCTTCATTTAACATGTTAATAGAAACTATGATTTCCCCTACAGTGAGTGGCTAGACCACTGAATGGCATCCCAGAAGAAATAATGCTATCATAAGCTTACCAAATGCTGGTCATTGAGAAGATGCACCACCCTGGATGTCCAATCTCCCATGGGAACAAAGTCAGGAGAAGTTCTGTACAAACGCAGCAAGCACAAGGCAGCACTCTGCTTCACGCTATCCATGGTGTCGCTGAAAGATAAGAACACCTCTTTTCAGCCCAAAATAAGAGTCTTGGTACTACACAGTGGACCAGTATCTGGCCGTGCTTTTCACAGGCCACTAAACACTATTATCCAGAAGTAAACAAGAATGGAAACCACCGCAAGGGGTTTTAGTTTTTTTTTTTTTTTTTTAAAGGATTAGATCCCCTAGTTAATTATTCAAATTACTTTTGACTACTTTGAACGTGTTAAGTACTTTGATAAGTGGTTTAAAAATTTGGCTAGTTACACTAACTGGTGTAACTTCTTCTGTACTCTTTGCTAAACACTATTTGGCAACATAAAAGCAACAGTGAGACAACACTCCCTTGTCTCCTAAAGCAACAGTACACAGGAGATTTTTCTTCACTCTATAGCTGGAAGTACACTAGTGTTAGAGATGTGATAAGTCAGGGTAAAGCAATACCAATGATCTTCAGGCAGAATACATTTGAAATTAGAGAAGGGATGAGAGTGAAACCAGGATCTCAAGGTAGATGTTCATAGTTGAAAAATGGTTTACAAATATTGTATGACCTTTTATTTCCCAGAGAAGAGATACCAAAAGATGCTGTTTGATGGAGAGCACCATCAAACTCCATATACTTAATTTGCCTTGTTCATTAAGAATAACTCACAATCTTTAGGAAACATGATTCATGAACAAGCTAATACATTTAAATTTCTAGAGCATTACTTGATTTCCATAGCGGTATCCTGCTTGGTACCACATTATGGAACTAAACATTTTCCTTTCAGCCACATGACTTAAGACAAAATTAAATGCAGCCCTTTATTGTATGGGGAACTGGTAGCAAATCCTAAATTTAGATTATTTAACACTAAAATCTGAATAACTTTTGAAATCCAACAAGGACAAAACCCTGAGGGCTAAACTGTCTTGCTTTCTCATGAAATTCTGTTCAGGCTTGGCTGAGCTCTGCAATGTTCAATCACCATTTATTTACCTTCTGTTGCTTGTGTACATCAGGAAAGTCAAAGTAACTGACTAGGATTATTCTAACAAGCCAGGCCCATGCTGCTGTTGCTACAGCAACAGTATTACCACAACCCTGTACTAGGAGTAACTGGAAAATGCCAGAGCATTCATGGAAGTGACCAGGGAGAGGAAGGGAAAGGAGAGAGTCTTGCAGAGCCTGCTCCCTTCAGATCCAATACATGACTTAGTGTCCCAGCCTCCTTTGGGTGCCAACGCATGAGGCAGAAGCTCTAGAACTGCCTATGAGAGGATGGTGGATCCCTTGATGAAGTTATGATAGGGTATTGTTAGTTGCACACAAAGAAAATAGGTAGAAATTTAAAAAAAAATACACTGAGGAAGTTGCATATAAAAAAATCTTTGGAAGAATGGTTTTTAAGTGGCAAAGTCAAGCTCTTAACTTAGAAAATGTTAGATTTACAATTGCATGTGCACAATTAAGGTTGCATGTGCACTGTGTTGCAATTTCTAATTATATGATCATATGCAATTTTTTCCACAGGATCCTTGGCATATTTCAGTACCCAGGATGAACAAAGCCAGAACAACCCAATTATCTTTTTAGTATTCAATACATTCAATTATTTTTCTATTACAATGATGAGAGGTGAATGAGGCAACCAAAAATCTAGTTAGTATTTCAAAAAGTGTATGAGAAGGATCCATACAAATTAAGAGTACTTAATACTAATAAAGAAAGCAGAATTGAACTGAATTACTACCTGGAGGTTTTCATTTCTTTTAAGTCCTGAGAATTCTCAGGAACATAGGCCTAGTCCTATGATCATAATTTCTTATTACACAGTTACTGATGAGAATTCCAGTCAGATAATAGTTGCAAAACTTTTGTTTGGGCCACGGACTTGCTGGGCAAAACAGGGAAAAAAGATAAGTGGCAATTTAAAAGAAAAAAAAAAAGTCACTCAAATGATTTCCTGTGGCTATAAAACCTTGCCTATTCCTATGTATACCTAGAAAGGAAATGTGGATTTTGGGGGAAGCTTGAATATAGAGTGGCGGGGGGGTTGTTTTCACCTTCCTAATGAAATCATAGACACCAATAATGAGCTTCCAATGAAGTACATTTCTAATAAGGAAATCTGTAGTTGAAATATGGTGTTTTCAGATTCATTCACTGCCCATTTTATTAGGATTTATCTGAACAGGAAAAAGGAAACAGCTTTTGTTTTCCCAGGCAAAATATTCTGGATCATACTTCTGGGACAAAAAGTAGATACTTTTAAAAAACAAAATCACGTGGATAATGAACTGGACTCTGCAAAAAAATGCAATTTGGGTTATTAGCCAAGAGGTAATTAGGGCAACATTTTTTAACTTGTTAAATTAGTTAAGTTTCAATATCGATGTTCAGTCACTTAAGCAAACAACCTGATTTTCAGATGTGTTGAGCACTTACCTTCAGTTCCTAATGACAGCAATTGGCACCTCTAGAACATCAGGTCACTTAGGTGCGTAAATATGGCTTTCGACCCCTAACTTCATGCTGAGAACCACTAGTACTACCTATCATTGTGCAGTTGTTTCAAATACAATACAATACATACCCAGCTACAAGTATTTTTGGAATTTCTCCAGCAAATGCTTCTGCCATTTCCCGGCTACCCACATTGGCTATACAATGCAAAGCTAGTCCCATGAAGGTGGGGTTGCGGCTGGCCAGGTCATTCTTGATTGCATTGTTTATCAAGCGGATCAGCTCACTGTTGGAGTTCACTAGCACGGAGATGAAAAGATATCCCTGTGGTTCAGAAAAGGGACAAGAAAAAGTAATATTTCTTATAAAATTAGTTTTAGCTGACTTGATTTATGTCATTTGCTAATATTGTAAAGTATCCTATGTACTCATGCAATTCCCCTCCAGCAATACTTGTCCTTACAGCTCTCCCAAGAGTTGTGTGTAAATAAGTCCCTGGAATTTTAGTCCAATAATAGAATAAAGAGGTCCACAGTTGCAGAGTACAATAGCAATGTCTTGGGGGGAGGGGGGGGAAGAAGAGAATCACATGTACATTCCACCCAAATCATATATTTTGCTCCTCAAAGACCCAAGTTCTGCTCAGTACTTGTCATACACCATCACTTCACATGCACCTAGTAAACGCTAGTTTTCCTCAGTCTAAACTGTCTAATGTTCTACTTGAAGAAAGTATCTTGTCTAATGGAATGTGTGTTTCTTGATAAGGTACATTAAAAATGTAACATGACTAGTCTTCTGTTGCAGTTAGTGCAATATTTATTTTAGAGATTAAAAAGGCAAGAAAATCCATCAAAGTTATTTATCCAAACAAGAAAAGGACTCATCTGTACAGCTAAAAGTTACTCTGCAATCCCAGCTAGAACTAAGCTAAGACCATGCAGAAATAAGGCAAGGGGAAAAAAAAGACTATTTATTTAAGCAGCTAGTTATATAGTGAGGCAGGACAGGACAGGCAACTAGGCAGTATGATATTTCATAGATATTTCCTTCTTCAGGGCTGATAAATTACTCACAATTTGTTTCTCTGTGTATCTGTTAGAACTCAGTAGGTTTACAGCCTCCATGTGGCCAAAGTCAATATCATGCCCCAGGAGGAAGATGAAAAGTAGCTTGCAGACATACTTTTTCTTACTGTAGCCATCCAGAGCCTTGTCACCTATTAAACAATTAAGAAAAAAACATATTTGAAAACCAAGACTCTTTGAAATGCAGCACAGACCAACATTTGGATATCTCCGTATGGCCACACACTAGCATTCTAGTAGCACACGGTATCATTTCAAGTACTGCAGCATGTGCTAAATGTTGTTTCAAGAGTTGTA
This sequence comes from Mauremys reevesii, assembly GCF_016161935.1. Lineage (NCBI taxonomy): Eukaryota > Metazoa > Chordata > Testudines > Geoemydidae > Mauremys > Mauremys reevesii. The sequence goes on from NC_052626.1 coordinate 110,017,499, forward strand.
GTTTTATCCTGTCAGGTTTCATTATTTATGTTTAAGGTTCTTTTGATCCATTAGACGGGAGAATCTATGCAAGTGCTTATTACACAATACAAAAGTTATTGGGTAGCTTGACTACATATTCTGATAGACACTTCTGACTGTAAAAAAAATATATCAATACATTCAGATTTAAAACAACCTACAGTGGCGTACAATACTTTTGAACTAAGCTGCAAAGCAAGCAAACACTGATCCGATGACTCTACAAAACACCGGCACCAAAACACCGGTAACTGAATATACTAGGGCTGTCAATTAATCGCAATTAACTCACGCGATTAACTCAAAAAAATTAATCGTGAAATCATACTGTTAAACAATAGACTACCAACTGAAATTTATTAAATATTTCCGATGTTTTTCTACATTTTCATATACACTGTATTCCGTGCTGTAATTGAAATCAAAGTGTAAATTATTTTTATCACAAATATTTGCACTGTAAAAACGATAGATAAAATAGTGTATTTCAATTCATTTCATACAAGTACTGTAGTGCAATCTCTTTGTCGTGAAAGTGCAACTTACAAATGTAAATTTTATTTTGTTACATAACTGCACTCAAAAACAAAACAAAGTCCACTCAATCCTACTTCTTGGTCAGCCAAATAGCTAAGACAAAAGTTTGTTTACATTTACATGAGATAATGCTGCCCTCTTATTTACAATGTCACCAAGAAGTGAGAACAGGCATTTACATGGCACTTTTGTAGCCAGCATTGCAACATATTTACGTGCCAGACATGCTAAACATTCATACGCACCTTCCTGCTTCGGTCACCATTCCAGAGGACATCCTTCTATGCTGATGTCGCTCATTAAAAAAATAAAATGTGTTAATTAAATTTGTGACTGAACTCCTTGGGGGAGAATTTTAGGTCCCCTGCTCTGTTTTACCCACATTCTGCCATATATTTCATGTTATAGTAGTTTCTGATGATGACCCAGCACATGTTGTTCGTTTTAAGAACTCTTTCACTAAAGATTTGACAAAACACAAAGAAGGTACCAATGTACGATTTCTAAAAATAGCTACAGCACTCAACCCAAGGTTTAAGAATCTGAAGTGCCTTCCAAAATCTGAGAGGGACGAGGTGTGGCGCATGCTTTCAGAAGTCTTAAAAGAGCAACACTCCAATGCAGAAACTACAGAACCCAAACCACCAAAAAAGAAAATCAACCTTCTGCTGGTGATATCTGACTCAGTTAATGAAAATGAACATGTGTCGGTCTGCACTTCTTTGGATTGTTATTGAGCAGAATCCGTCATCATTATGGAAGCATGTCCTCTGGAATGGTGGTTGAAGCATCAAGGGACATATGAATCTTTAGCAAATCTGGCATGTAAATATCTTGCAATGTTGGGGACAACAGGGCTACGAGAATGCCTGATCTCACTTTCAGGTGACATTGTAAACAAGAAGCGGGCAGCATTATCTCCTGCAAATGTGAACAAACTTGTTTGTCTGAGCGATTGGCTGAACAAGAAGTAGGACTGAGTGGACTTGCAGGCTCTAAAATTTTACATTGTTTTATTTTTTAATCCAGTTTTTTTATACATAATTCTACCTTTATAAGTTCAACTTTCATGATAAAGTATCAGAGGGGTAGCCATGTTAGTCTGGATCTGTAAAAGCAGCAAAGAGTCTTGTGGCACCTTATAGACTAACAGACGTTTGGGAGCATGAGCTTTCATGGGTGAATACCCACTTCGTCAGATGCACGTAGTGGAGAGCTACATGCATCCGACGAAGTGGGTATTCACCCACGAAAGCTCATGCTTCCAAACGTCTGTTAGTCTATAAGGTGCCACAAGACTCTTTGCTGCTTTCCTCATAAAGAGTTTGCTCTACAGTACTTGTATTAGGTGAATCGAAAATTCACATTTCTTTTGTTTTTTACAGTGCAAATACTTGTAATAAAAAATAAATAAAAAGTGAGCACTGTACACTTTGTATTGTGTTGTAATTGAAATCAATATATTTGAAAAAGTAGAAAACATCCAAAAATATTTGCATAAATGGTATTCTATTAGCTCTTGAATCGTACGAATAATCTTTTTAATCGTTTAACAGCCCTAGAATATACAAATGTCAGTTTTGCCCCACAATCTGTGGAAATGGCAAAAGCCCAATACTCTGGATTAAGGCATTTAAGTATTCTGCAACAGTTAATGCACACATCAGGAAGTGGAGGAAGTCTGACAAAAAAAAATTATTTTGATTATGCCTTTTTTTAAAGTCTGAAACATTACACTGACTATCATGTGTAAAGGCCATAAACTAAGATTAAGTTCCTCTTGATTACATGCTATCCAGTCAGCTTTACACGTCAAATTTCAAAATGGTTTAGATTACAAGGTTAAGGTGTTTTGTTTAAAAAAAAAGGGGGGGGGGGGGAAGCGGGGAAGAGGATGCTCTAAAACAGTTTACCTTTTATGGTTGTAGTACAGACCTCTAAAATATGTACTTCTGAAAGCTCATCAGCATTATTTTCCAACCTTACTTTCTTTGTTAAAATCCTGTTGTAGCGAACTGATGACTAAATGGGAGGGGGGATATGACAGAGATCTATAAAATCATGAACGTTGTGGAGAAACGAATAAAGAATACTTTATGTGAATACTCCTTCACATAACACAAGAACTAGGGGTAACCAAATGAACTTAATAGGCAGCAGGTTTAAAACAAACTTCTTCACACAACGCATAGTCAACACGTGCAACTCATTGCCAGGGGATGTTGTGAAGGCCAAAAGTATAACTGGGTTCAAAGAAGAATTAGATAAGTTCATAGAAGATGGCTAATAGGTCCATCAGTGGCTAAGATGTCAGGGACACAATCCCCATGCTCAGTGTCCCCCTAAACCTCCAAAAATCAATCAATCAATAAATAATGGGACCGGATGACAAGGGATGGATCACTCAATAAATTGCCCTGTTCTGTTCATTCCCTCTGAATCATCTGGCACCAGCCACTGTCGGAAGACAGGATACTGGGCTAGATGGACCATTGGTCTAACACAGTATGGTCATTCTTATGTACTGAACAGTATAGCCAAAGCCAGTTGGCTGTAAGTGCAATCTTTCCGGCAGATCTGTTACAATATAGGAATTATTTTCTTGTAGAGAAACATGAACATTGTGCCTTTTGGCCAACAGCCTCTTCCTTTCCCCATTCAAGCCTACAAGGAAATGTCTAATGATCAGACAGTTTCCTAGAGTTCTGTCTGTGTAACAAAATTTCAGGGAAAGCTTCTTCCCAGAAGCTTTTAAAAACTTTTCAGCTATTTTTGCCTCACTCAGAGTGAAACAGATTTGTCAAATCAACGACCATTCTTTTTTGATGGGCAGCATTAGTCAGCACAGAATTGTATGGAATAAAGCCTTATATGAAAGGTTACATTATCCCAAAATCAGCAAAACCCAACACACTGCATGTATTTAACAGGCTGAGAAGTGATCAGCTAAACCTACAGGCCAGTAGGCCAGTTTTCAAACAAATCCATGTTTATGTAGTTAAAGAGGGGACCCTGATTTTCAGAGGTGCAAAGTACCCACAACTCACTGACAGGTACTGATAATCAGGCTATTTAATTTGGTGGTTAAATATTGAGGAACTTCAGCATTCACGTCTATGAAGATTTCCAAAATTGTTAAGAGCTACTATTACATAAATTCAGTTAGTTACAGTTGACATAGCAAGCTCAGTGACTGCACCAAGTGTCATAGACGAGTGCCTGGCATATTACAGATTATGCCTACTGGCTGCAGTATTGCCAAAAAACCTAGGTGAGGCTCCGAAAAGCCATAAGATTGGGGGAGTGGAGGGGGATTGGGAGAGGGAGATATTTGCTTTATCAGCCTTGAGGGTCCAAATTTTCAAGTTTCTCTACAAGCATGAAGGCTAACAATTTTTTAAAATTATAGTGAAGATTTTCATGTTACCACTTGATTCCTGGAGCTAGGGCTTGAAGAAAATACCATACATCACTAGACTTGTGGGGAAAAAATGGGAAGAAACTGTTTTCTAATCTATATCAGGCAAGTGTAGATATGACAAACTGACAGAAAAAAAACAAACCCACACCACGATGGCCAGCATGAAGAAAATCCCTTTACATAATCCAAAAATACCTTTATCTTAAGGCAAACAAGATTGCCTTGACTTCTTGAAACCATGAGTGCCAGAACAATTAAATCAAGGATTTAAATTAGCCGTGAATCATGCCTGTGCGTCTGCATATAGTACTCCTGGGGGGATTCTGCATCACTGCACAATGCAGAATTAATATTCTATGCCAAATTTAATTTTTCCCCATAGAACTGATGCTGCAGAGCTGCTGGCTGCCACTAGGGGCCGCTGGATCCAGCGGATCCCAGCTCTCCAGATTCTGTGGGGGAGGAGTTGAGGAGTGAAGGGGAAGCTGGAGGGTTCTGAGCAGCTGCAGTTCCCAGCAGGTCCTGAAGGAAGGAAGTGGCATGCAGAAAACTCTGAATAAGCCAGGGACCCAGAATCAGGCTGTTTTCTCCCTCTGGATCGCGGGAGGGAGGGTAAGGGGGGTTGAGGGTGCCCTACAGCTGGGCTCTTAGGGGTAGGAGGTGCGGGTGTCTGAGAGCAAAGGGGCAGTTTTCTGCCCCCAACATGTGCCCAGCTGGCACGTGTGATACGCCCATACTGAGGCGCCCAACAAAAGCATCATAGTGCCTTCCTTAACTCCCAATTCCTGGGGGAAATCTGTTGTCTGTATTATTAAAGACATACTTGCTGACAGGGATTTTGAAATAAATTACCAAAAATTATTGAAACTGGCATGATTATATAGTGTTATTTTGACAAACTAGGCAGAATTTTAAATTATTGTGCGCAGAGTTTTCAATTTCTTGGCGCAGTATTCCCACAGGAGTAATACAGAAGCAGCAACATAGGTCAACTAACAAAATAGACCATATTACTATGCTGTTCTTGCTGGGGAAGCACTACAGCAACAGCAGTACAGCCAGACAGGATCTTCTTTTGCTGATGGGGCAATCTATAAAGAAGCAACTGAAGAGAGCAAATAAATCTCTCCTTCCCTCAGCAATGAATCATGCTTACAACTCTGCTGATACTCCGGAAAGACAGCACTATCAGCAACAGCAGTGGAGTGAAAATCCACTAGATTCATGCAACTGAGTGAAAAAGTAACAGGAGCACATTAAGGGCAGGGCAAACAAACAAAGGAGGCAAAAAGTGGAGGGAGGAAGAAAAGAGAAGGCAATAGTAAAGAACAAGTGGGAGAGAAAATGGGTGAGAAAAGATGGAAGAGGAGTGAGAACTAGGAGAGATGGAAGCTTGGATTTAAAAAATGTAAGATGGATACTGTAGAGTCAACATGAATCTAGGGCAGACGTCTGCTACAGTCTTTAGTCTCTGCCAACTGAAGGAGCAAGAGGAGTGATAGTTCTGCACTAAAGGCAGGGGTAGTGAGCACCTCAGATTACACTATTATCTCACTAGTTGACTAATATAGGATTTAACTAAAGGAGTCTCTTTCAGCCACTTAGACATATGGGAACAGGGAGCATACACAGAACTCTGCAATCCACTGAAAAGTGGAGCCTTAAAACACACCAAGGTAAGAGATGAATTAATAGCTTTCAAGTTTAATCAGATGTCAGTAGATCAGCAGTTTGGATGCTTCAAACACTTGACCCCAGCAAGTTTCTCCAGGTCTGCAGAACACCTGGAAATGTGATCGGTGTTCACTGTGATCTGAAGGAAGAATACTTCTGATTGATAAAAGCCAGTTTGGGGGTGGTGGATGGGGGGGGAAAGAAAAGGCAGGGACAATTTAGGTTTATTAATTTGGAGACAAAGATGTGAACCAATCTGTGGTTAGGCCACTGATTAAGATATTAAATATCAGATTGCTTCTTGATCAGATATGGAGAGTACTAAAAAAATTGACTAAATTCACCTGGATTTCTCCAGTGTCTGAGACCCCCATAATTAAGGGCTGGATATTGTACTTAAATAGCATTTATATTGGTATATGTGGAGTAATAATCCATTAGAGTAATCCCCAACTCTTAAATTTTATGGGTTGAAAACACCTTTCAGCTACACCTGGAAGCAGATGGGAAGCTAGTGCAGTTCAGAGCATGCATGCATATGCATATGCACCTAACTCATTAAGCAGACTGGCCACATCTTTCTGTACTAGCTGAACTTTTCAATTAATGTTCCAGAGTAGGCCTAAATAGAATGGATTACAATAGTACAAATTCCTACTGACACTCAAATCGTGTATTTAAAATGCCTTCTTGTGCATTTGAAAACCTCCCCTTAAGTAAAACAGAAGGGAAGAGAATATATTGGGAACTAGGAGAAATTAAATAATCCTCTTGTTCTCTCTCAGCTACAGAACAGTGGACACTGAAATGCTCTTTCTTGGTCTCAAAAAATACATTTAACATGTTTTGCAGGAACCAATTTCTTGTCTCAGAGAAATGACCATCTGGACTCTGCAAGAACTGCTGAAGGATTCCAATGTGAAGATGAAACCAGTCAACCCCAATAGACAAACCAATTGTATTCTAATTCCATACAAAAAACTTTAAAAAGTTAAATTAAAGCTGAGGGCTAGTCTACACTGGCAACATTAAAGTGCTGCCACGGCAGCACTTTAACGTGACTTGTGTAGTCACAACAGAGCGCTGGGAGAGAGCTCTCCCAGTGTTCTAAACAAAGCCACCTCCACAAGGGGTGTAGCATGGCTCCCAGCAGTGGTGCACTGTTTACACTGGTGTTTTGCAGAGCTGAAATTTGCTGCCTTCAAGGGAGTGCTTTTCCACACCCGAGCGAGAAAGTTGCTGTGCTGTAAAGTGCTAGTGTAGCCAAGCCCTGAGTAGCAGTAGTTTATAGTCAAAGTATTACAGGGGATGTTTTAAACTATCCCTAAAACAAGCAAACAAAGGATACTGGATTTCTTTTAAGATTAAATTTAACCCAAACACGTTAAAATGACAGAAATACACAATTAAGGCATCCAAACAATCATAATCCTGCCTTGCAATGATATCATGCAATAACCATACAATTGTGACTAATAAATATGTTTGTGGTTCCAGTTTACAAAAAAGATGATTTTCAAGGAGATTTTGTGCGGTAAGCAGAAAAGCACTGTGAGGAATGAGTGAATGCAGGTGCTGGTGATCATCTTTGCCAAGGGCAACACATGGCTTCCTTCCCAATGAGAGCACAAGATGCCAGCCATTTTAAAAGAGGGCAATTAAGTTTTTCTGAAAATTGTTGTTCTACTTTGGCTAAACAACAACAAAAAAAACAACTTATAATTAAAGGGTTTTAAAAAAATTCTATATTCACTTTATTCAAGGCATACTCAAGATTCACTTCCCTGTGAATGGGCAACCCCTGAGCTGAGATCATTCAGGACAAGAAAATCTGACAGTGCTACATTTCTTAAAGACTCCATTTTAAATTAACATTAACTGTTTAATTTATTTGTAAACTCTGAGAAAACTCTGGAAGTGCTGTAATTGAGGAGAATACGGTGTATTCTACATACATAATTACATGGTTAATCCCTTCTTTAAATGCAAACTTAATTTTACCCATGGACACACACACAGGGCTTTCATGACCTGGGAACAAAGGAAAGGGAATGAAATAGTACCCTTTACTACAGATGACACTTAGACCGTTGGCATCCACTGGTTAAGGAAGCAGGCAAACCTACCAACAACTGTGATCAACAAGGGAAAGACCATCACAATGATGGCTTTCCCAAGTGCTTGCTCCTAAAGATTTGTTTGTACGTTAAGGGTCTGGACTGCTGTGAAATTTTAATCTCGGTTGTCAGTGCTTCTTCACAAGACACTTCCAAACAGAGAAAATGAACAATGGTGTCTAAAGAAAAAGAGCCTGAACGCCACAGCCTGCCCTCTAGGATTGTAGAGGCACCCCTGAAGCTGTGCTGTTAAGTAGCAGTGAAGCAGACTGATATTTTGTTCTGCTGCCAGAAACCAATTCCATTAGACTGTGGGAATGACCAACGCACAAGCCAAAGCCTCTTGTGGTGTGAGCTCATGTGCCAACACAGCCACTTGCAGTCTGCTCTTCTTTGAGTAGGGAAGGAAGGTGGTGATCCTCCCTCCTGGCACGTCTACTCATCTTTCAAAACAAGATTAGGAAAACAAAGCTTTTAAAAGACAAGTTACAGATGTTGCATCTACTTCACTGTTCTACAAAGAAGTACTAAAATGAAAATTTCAGACTGGAGATACCCCTTTTTTGCCAGCTTGGCTTTCAAGAGAAACAGCAGCTACCTATCAGGGTGGATAAAAATCAAATTGGATTTTTTTGATAAAATGCTTTTGGGGGGGGAGGGGGAGAGAAACTTATCTTAATTAAAACTAAACCTCAAAGATATCTCATCATGGAATAGGGATTATAAATTCTAATTCTATACTATAAGACAATATATTAATGTGATGTTTAAGAAAAGTTTTGTAAATGAGTTCCAATAGTTCATGGATTAGGGACCCAATTGTATGGGGTTCCCCACAGGCTTCTGGATACACGGCTTCTTGGTCCTTCTTTGAGCAGGGGGTTGGACTAGATGACCTCCTGAGGTCTCTTCCAACCCTGGTATTCTATGATTCTACAATAGAAAGATTAACCTAAATAATCTACCTACCTAATGGGCTCCAGAGGTAACATGCCTGTTAACAGCAAAAACGTTTTAAATAAATAAATAGAGAGAGAGGTGAGAAATAACAGACCTCAACTCTATTGTGCCTCTGCAAATTTGCGTACACAGAGTCAATCCCTTACCTCTCTCTAAAAGTGCCAAGTTTCAGAAAGTTCAATGAACAGAAGATTGTTGGGGGTGGAATAGATCTGGACAAGGAGAAGAAGTCTGGAGATAAAGGTGAGAAGCAAGGGACATGTGCTTGTTTTGTTAAAATATTTTATATTTACTGTTCAAGAAAAAATCCAGATAACTTAACGTTGTTGTTTTAGTTAAATAAAACAATTTAGATGTCTGTCTGGTGATGTTCTCCTCCTAATACAACATGGCAAGAAAATCCTCCAAATATTAATGATTAATCTGTTGAATTGGAGATAGTTCACCTCCCAATGACTTCATAAATATCTGCTTCAATTACCTTTGATAAATGAAATAACCAAACAATTATTCATTTTCTGATATAATTGTAAAACTAATCTGAAAAGTTTTCAAAATAAATCATTGTAGTGTTTGTACCATGTAAAAATTACACCTACATCTATCTCTGAGTTGTGAAGAATATGTATTAAGGTTATAACATCCAACAAGAATGCACTTATGTAGAAAACCGTGATTAAATAGAGTCTTCCTGACTAGTGATTTAAATCATGATTTAAATTATTATTTAAAAATCAAATTCACCTGGCTACCTATTCATCTTGTACACGTGGCAGCAGAGATGGATATCTGAGGAAGAAGAATAATTTGTTTTAGGGCTGTCAAGCAATTTTTAAAAAATCGTGATTAATCGCATTATTAAACAATAATAGAATACCACTTATTTAAATATTTTTGGATATTTTCAACATTTTCAAATATATTGATTTCAATTAAAACATAGAATACAAAGTGTACAGTGCTCACGTTATAATTTTATTACAAATATTTGCACCGTAAAGACCAAAATAAATAGTATTTTTCAATCCCCCCATTGCAAGTACTGTAGTGCAATGTTTTTATCATGAAAGTTGAATTTATAAATATAGAATTACAGATGCTCCCCGACTTATGCAAGCGTTCCATTCCGGAACACCTTGCATAACTAAAATTTTGCGTAAGTTGGAAACGTATACCCGACCATTACGAAAAAAACTAAAAAAACCATCCTATTTCTAGCTTATGGAACTTTTTCCATAAGTGCAGATTTGCATAAATCGGGTTTGTGTAACCCGGGAGGCGTCTGTATGTAAAAAAAAAAAAATCTGCACTCAAAAACAAAACAATGTAAAACTTCGGAGCCTACAAATACACTCAGTCCTACTTCTTGTTCAGCCAAATCGCTCAGAACAACAAGTTTGTTTATATTAGCAGAGGATAATGCTACCTGCTTCTTGTTTACAATGTCACCTGAAATAGGCATTCCCATGGCTCAGTTGTAGCTGGCATCGCAAGGTATTTACGTGCAAAATGTCCTAAAGATTCATATGTCCCTTCAGGCTTCAACCACCACTCCAGAATGCATCCATCCTGATGACAGGTTCTGCTCAGTAACGATCCAAAACAGTGAGGACTGACACATGTTCATTTTCATCATCTGAGTTGGATGTCACCAGCAGAAGGTTGATTTTCTTTTTTGGTGGTTTGGGTTCTGTAGTTTCCGCATTGGAGTGTTGCTCTTTTAAGACTTCTGAAAGCATGCTCCGCACCTCTTCCCTCTCAGATTTTGGAAGGCACTTCAGATTCTTAAACCTTGGGTCGAGGGCCGTAACTATCTTTAGACATCTCACATTGGTACCTTCTTTGAGTCTGCCAAATCTGTAGTGAAAGTGTTCTTAAAACAAACAATATTTGCTAGTTCATCATCTAAGACTGCTATTAACATGAAATACATGGCAGAATTTGGGTAAAACAGGGCAGGAGACATACAATTCTACCCCAAAGAGTTCAGTCATAAAATTTAATGGGTTTTTTTTGTTGTTGTTGTTTTTTAAATGAGCACCATCAGCATGGAAGCATGTCCTCTGGAACAACAGCCAAAGCATGAAGGGGCATAAGAATGCCTAGCATATCTGGCACGTATATACCTTGTAATGACAGCTACAAAAGAGCCGTGCAAACGCCTGTTCTCACTTTCAGGTGACATTGTAAATAATAAGCAGGCAGTATTATCTCATGTAAATGTAAATAAACTTCTTTGTCTTAGCTATTTGGCTGAACAAGAAGTAGGACTGAATAGACTTGTAGGCTCTAAAGTTTTACATTGCACTCAAAAACAAAACAATTATGTAACAAACAAACAAAAATCTACATTTGTAAATTGCATTTTCAGGATAAAGAGATTGAACTACAGTACTTGTATGAAGTGAATTGAAAAATACTATTTCTTTTATAATTTTGACAATGCAAATATTTGTAATCCAAAATAATAATTTAAAGTGAGCAGTGTAAACTTTGTATTCCGTGTTGTACCTGAAATCAATATATTTGAAAATGTAGAAAAACATCCAAAAATATTCAATAAATTTCACTTGGTTTTTTATTGGTTAACAGCTGATTAAAACTGCAATTAATCGCAATTAATTTTTTAAACCATGATTACTTTGAGTTAATCATGAGTTAACTGTGATTAATCAATAGCCCTAGTTTGTTTAATTTTGTATTACAATATAAAATCTAAGATGGATTCCAATTCCAAAGACTAAATTGAACTGTGTATAGTTTGTTTAAATAACCTTATTATAGTTTAAACACAGCTTTGTTATTTTAAGTACTATATGCTGTGAGAACTCAACAACAGCCCCACTTTAAACACATGCCTGGGCACACTTATGTATGCTGAAGAAACCTCAATTTGCGCAACTGAAGTCTCCATCCTAGCACTTATTCTGATTTTTTGCACAGTTTATTGTGGTCTGAAACTGCATAAATACCCCTTGTCCATGCTGAATTTCACTACACAAAAAACCCCAGTGTTTTAGTGCCAAAGGATTATATATTTTCCTATAACCCCTAACAGCAAGTTCATATTTTATTGCTCACAGGAAACAGAAAGGAACAGGAAATGTTTTTCTTCTGATCAGGTTCTCCTCAATGAAAAATATATACATAAGTTTCTGTAACAACTTATGTCTGAAATTCAGCAGAAACAGGAAGGATCCAAAGAATTCTGGTCAGCAGTTTCAACCACAGCAAACAGGACAAAAATGACTTCTTTCCCTAGAAAACTTGGTGTTCTTGTCATCTGATGGGAATTACTATCCATTGATGAGGCAAATTCCACTGTTGTAAAAAAATTATACTTTCAAATTTCTTCTTGTTCAGAGATTTTAGCACCAGATTCTAGAGCTGTGCACACACCAATAGGAACTGTAGTTGTGGATCATACTTCTCTCAGACATATAATCAATATAGGAAAAGCATACATCAAAAGCAACATTATGAAGTCTCTGAATTTATTCCAACCAGAAACCTAAACAAGGCTAATGTACAAATGATAGTTTATAAATGAAGTCACAACAGAAAGGGGAAAATTAGGAAAACATCTCGAGCTGTCTGCAATTTTACAGCAATTTTTAAAGTATAGTCTATTGAACACAATCAGAAAGAAGAGTAAGAACACTCAGTTCTATGTAAATGGACTATCTACACAAATTAAGTAACTGATAACACCCAACCAGTCCAATTAGCTTGTGTGGGCATTAGTAAGGTGGGGTTTTTTGGAGCCAGTAACCAATTGGAATGTAAAGATTTCAATTTTATGTTAAGGGGGTAATGGTTTACATTCAGGAGAGAGAAAATACATTCTGTGGCAAAAAAGTTTGCTTACCAGTTTGTGCAATTCAATGATTTAGCTTTAAGTTCTGTATAACTTGCTTTTGTGTAGTTAGTACACTAGTTTCGGCATTCCAATGGACCAGCAGATTAAGTATTCTGGGTGTAAAAACTCATATCACAGCTTGTAATGTGCTATCGAGTTTTGGTAGCTTCTATGTTCACATCTATACACTTTAGAGTAATTTATGTACTTCTTCCAGCAAGTGTGGCAGGAATTATAGAAAGGAGCCTAACTGAATAGTTTAAGCGAACAAGCAAAAGTCTCCAGGAGTTACAATATCAGTTACAAATCCTCCAGTACTAGGGCCTGGTCTACAGTGGCGGGGGGGGGAGGGGGGGAGGGATTTCGAACTAAGGTACCTTAGTTCGAACTTCTTACCTGTCCAGACGCCGCGGGATCGAAGTCCGCGGCTCCCCCGTCGACTCTGCCACCGCCGTTCGTGGTGGTGGAGTTCCGGAGTCGACGGGAGCGCGTTCGGAGTTCGAACTATTGCGTCTAGATTAGACACGATAGTTCGAACTCCGAGAAGTCGAACGCTACCCGTCGACCCGGCCAGTAAGTATAGACGTACCCTTAGTTGCCAGCATACTAGCAGACAAGCTTACTATGATACCTACAAATCAGGAAGTACAATCAGGATTTAAATATCAGTTTACAATAAAATCTGTTCACCACCAAGAATGTTTAAATTAAAGTATTTATACTTAAGGTCTACTTAAACTGGGTAAAGAAATATTGCTTCATAAAGTGTTAACAGAAGATGTATGTGTCAGTCAGTCACCTGTCTGCTACGACCAACCCCTTTTATATGAATTTTTTTTTGAAAAAAAAGAAGTATTTCATTATGCTATACAAAAAACTGGCTGTGTTGTTTTAGTTGGTATAATCATCAAGCACCTGTCCCACATCCTGTCCATAGCCCTTTCTTAATCATTTGGTAAAAAGTGCATTATGATGCATCTCTGCATGCAATTTGGGGAAGGGAAGAGTGACAGGACTTTCAGTTCTGATAAGAAATCAGAACAGACTATTACAATTACAGGATCTTTCAATAGCACAAGTTAAACCACAAACATTTTAAGGATAAAAATGAAGCATCTTAGGCTAAAGTGGCTGAGCTTTAGAAGAGGAACAGTTTAGTGAGTTACTAGAGCAGGCAACTGGGATTTAGAGCTCCTCTTTTCTCTCCCCACTCTACCACTGATTTACTACACTGAGAAGACAGATACAGTTTGCCTGTAGAATCAGCATACAGCTGGCATCTGAGACTAGTTTTTCACAGCTTCAGGGTTTAAAGAGTGCTTTGAGATCTTCAGATTTAAAAAGTGATTTATTAACCCAGTAAGCTTCCTTAAGAAACAGTCATATAAAGACAGTCTCATTAAAACTACTAATACTCATATCTTCACAGCCATGCTTACAATTTACCACTGGGGGAAAAGGCACAATGTTTCTAGATGTTTAAATAAAAGGGCTACATTAGATTTTTCTTTCAAGACAAAGACCCCTAGATTTCACTCTTTACACACCAACATTAATTGTGTTCTCTATTTTCTCTCCTGGGCCTGTATTTTGTTTTGATTTGTATACAAGAGAGGGTTTTAGAAAGGCCCAATCCTAGTGGCCAAGTTTTCTTGTACGGAAAAATCCAAGTCCATATTTAGCGTAGATCCTTAGCCATTGGGAAACTCCAACACACTGGGGGAAGGGCTTCCCTGAAACCGACATAAAGGCAGTGCTAGAACCCAGGTCTATGTACTTGGGCTGCCTGGGCCCCACCAGCTGAGGTATGGAAGTTCCCTTTTTATCCCTAAAGATCTCCATGCCATGGCATGCAGTGGGATGGGAACAGTCACAGAGCGCGAGTCTGGGGCCAGCCAGCCACCCTTGAGAAATAGCCTCAAGGAATTCTTCTCCCATTCCTACAAGATAATTACAAAAAAAAAAAAAAAAAATCCCACAACACTCCCATGGTGGGTCCACTGGGTTGGGGGAAGAGTAGGAGTGAAAGCCAGAGTACTGGAGCTATGTGGGCCAATAAAGTCTGAGGATGCAGAGCAATGGGGAAGATGACTGGATTTGAGCTATGCCAGAGCAGGCAGCCAAAGGTGTGCTAGGAATAGAACACTAAACTGTGGTGAGGGAAAAAAATAAAGGCAGCCGCCAGCATTGCTTCCTAGTACCACTCCCTGCCCACCCCAGCTCTGCTATCAGTAAGCTCTGCACTGTTCCACTGGCTGCCCTCAGGCAATTTACACAGTATCCAACCAGTAAGCACCTTAACTTTCTGCCTACAGTGCCAATATTTCCAATAGCATTAGTTAACTGGAACTAGCTGGCAATTAACTCAATTTACATCAACCAAAACTCTCATCTAGCCAGAGCGTTTGTAAACACAGTCTGGGACAGTAGTATGCCCCAAGGCCTCAAGAACTCATGTATAACAGGCTCTTCAACTGCAAGTTTTCCAACTGCCATATACATAACATTTCATCTCTTACTATCAAAATGTAGAATATCAAATTATACTGTGAAGATAATGTAATTCTTCCTCTAATTAAAATATGATCCTAGGTTGAAAGTTAAGCAAGAAAAAGTACACATGGTAAGCTAACTGGAGAGAGGCTTTTCTGCAATGAACGCACAAGTCACACACAACATTTAACAAAGCACAGGTAGAGCACACAGCAATACTTAGTCATGTTTGCGCAAAATATTGTAATAACCTTGGCTTTGATGCGTTATACTATTGACAAATTACTCAGGCTGAAATTCAGAGTGAAATCCTAGCCCTCCAGCTGAAATTTTTCATGTTGGTGGCTAGAATTTGTTAGTCTTAAAACTTCCTAAATAGCTAAAAATCATCATAATGCTTACACACAAGGAAACAGAAGTAAGGTATCATGGGCAACCTAAATTGTAGCATTTCTTAATTTTTAAGCGCTTGACTGTGTAACACAGAAAAGAGTTCTTTAGCTTATGTAGTTTGCTTTTTTTTTTTTTAAAAAAAAAAGGATGAAGATTAAAAACAAGTTATGTGAACTATAAGAATCTTATGCATCAGAAAGGATTGAACTCTGAACTCTCAGCACTGCAACACAGCTGGTGTTACAGAGCTGCCTATGTTAGCTGGAGAAGGCGGCCATTATTTGGGGGGCAGGAGAGGAGAAAAGAACGGAAGGGACTCTGTGGGGCCACTTACTCGGCCTGAGGGAGCATGGCCCATCTGTCCCCAGAAAGTGGAGGAGTTCCTTCCCCATGTTCACTTCTCAGAGGGGTTATGGGCCACTGGAGCTATGTGAAATCCAGAGGGATTTTCAGAGAAGCTCAGCAAGACACTTGCTCCACAGCACAGTCCCAAGACAGGCTATCTGCTCCCAGGGCTCCCAATGCACTGTGTACTGCTGCTTTGGTGGTGGTTGGGGGGGGGGGGGGGGAAAGGGGCGTGGATGGTGGTGGTATGAGCCCAGCTTCTGATTAGAATGTGTATGTTCAGTAATTCTCAGCAACATTTGTTCAGCATTCTAACAAAAGCAGATAAATTGTAGTTTTCAGAAGTTTGCATTCAGATTTGGCTAAAACTAATTTCATTGGAAAGAAAAGGCTTTGGGCCATCTTTTTCACAGCTACATGACAGAGATTCACTGGAAACAATGGAAGTGCTAGATCTTCTCAGAAAAGGTCACAAGGACCTTTTATAATGAAAGCATTAGGCAACAAATATGGGGAAGCTAATAACAATCCCTATAATAAAAGGGTGCTGCATACATTTGCAAAAAAAAAAAAAAAAAAAACTTTTCTGTGCTAGTGCACAATTAAGCCACTATGCATTCTCTAAGGCCGTGTCTACACTACCACTTATGGCAGCTCCGGGGTATGGGGAAAAAAAAAAAAAAACCAACAACAAGCATGTAAGCATGCAGAGCTTAAGTCACCAAGTGCTTAATGGCTATGCCTCCAGTTACTACCCTACCAGTGTTTAAAATGTGTTGCTTTATAAAGGATTTGAACACTTTGTACACAATATTGGATATACTATTTTCAGCCAGTTCAAAATTCTTAATGGGGGTGTTGGGACAGATTTCAATGGTTTAAAAAAAAAAAAAAAGGCAGGTGATGAAATAGATGCTAGAGTTGTAACAGGATTTTTTCCCCTCCAGATATGGAAAGCTGTCAAGGGAGCGCAGAGGCACAACCAAGAGAGGAGAATATACAAAAAGGAAATATATAGTTCATTGACCTGTGAAATAAAGAGCTGTAAAGAAGACAGATATAACAGGCAACAGGGTATGCTAAAACATAGTAAAAAAAGAGATAATGAAATAAAACAATTTCACTGGAAGATGTACCACCAATTTTGGCTTGGGAAGACAACAGGTCACTGCTAATGGGAACAGACTCAAATTGCTCCTTAATAGGCGTACAAGCAGATCTAATGACCAAGTAAAAGTGTCACAGTGATACAAAGATTTTAAGAATTTTAATCCCTGTTCCACAACAACATTCACTTATCTATGTTCCCCTCCATCAATTAACAAGCTCTGCTTTCAGAATAAAAGACACTTTTGTTAATCAGCAGAAAATGTCCCTGAGGAGGGGAGATTACAACATATAAATAATATGGATCAGGGCTAGCTGAAGGCAACTTCAGTGAAGGCTGCACAACTCAAGTGAATTTTAGAAAGCCACTTCTGTTCAATATTCAGGAAATGCCAACATGAAAAACCTATAATAGCAACAAGAGGAAGACTTAACTTTGATGAATACTTACAAATTTGGCTCCATATAAGCAGCTGTGGAACTACAACTTGTCTACAAATAGCTTTTAAAAAAACCCACTCACACAAGCCACAATGCTCACGCTTTCCTGGAAAGTCACTGTAATTAATATTTTCTCAATCTGCACAGAAACATGGCAGATTTTTAAAAAGCTGATATTGGGGAAAGAAGAGCGTCTTATTCCCAAAAAATCCTCAACTGAGGAAGAGTCAGCTTTACGAGGGAAAGAGTTTTTAAAATAAGGAATTCAACACATTAACATTTTGGAATTGTAAATGTTTATGTAATGACCTTCAACGCTAACGACTCAGTGAAATTCCACTAGCAGAAAGCAGCTGTACTAACACAGTGTAATCTGGTACCCTGCAATGCGTACAGTTATCCCATATGCTATCTATCTACATTGGCTCTTTATGTTTTTCATTTGATAAAAAAGTCAGTTACAGAGAGAAGTGTGGGTTGGGACCCAGCTTCAAATACCAAAATAGCAACTTTTAAATTCTCATTCTTGTGATTAAAACAAGCTTGCAGGAGTAATAGTGTAGGATTTTGAATGCCACTCTTGAAGAAAAAAAAATCAGTCGAATTAACTTGAGCTGTGTGGGTAATTGGCTTATTTCTGAAGACTTGCATTTATGTGGCTCCGTGAAAAAGAATATTAAGATAATTTGTAGTATTTTAGTAAATTTCACCTATTGATTTAGTCCTCTTCCCAAAACACTGATTTCCCCACCCTGTGTGTTTTTTTAGTGGAGCTGCAGTCCAACTGGGTTTTGTTTGCTTCCTTGATAGTGCACTAGTGCTGTGCACCTGAAAAAAAAAAAATCCAGAGAATGGCATTCATCAAATTATAGATTTCAAGGGCGTTTAGAGATACTTGCACCTGAAATCACATGTGCAATCCATTGAGCCCTTTAAGTTAGATTCTTCTTGTGCATATTTAATAAAGTAGATGTGGCCAGAAAGTCTGACTAACATTTTAATAAAAAGTCTTGACTAGCTCTAAAAGAAACTGAGGACATTTCTTAGAAAGTGGAGATACTTAAGTGAGCCTTTGGCCCTAAAGCAGAAGTCAAGTCTCCCTTCTTTCAATGTACGGGGTATTCCAGGGTCCGAATAGTACCATTGTAAACATGAAAAAATAGATCTTTGAACTATATGGAGAATGAAGGGCCACACACACTGACTAGAGCTAGTTTTCCAGCCACATAAGGAGATATCAGGTTCTTGAACTCTATGCCCCACATGGGATGATAGATAAAGGAAGATGTGTTTGGAATGAAGGATGGATAATCTGAAAGGTTATCATGCCTGATGCAATGGTTCTGACATGAGACTACGGCCCATAAATAGCAGGTGGACTGTTCAGATGGCAGTATACAGGAGAGAATAGAGATGGTGGCAGTCTGTGGCCCATACTGGAAATCTAGATAGAGTATGCATGTAAAAGTGTTTAGCTCATAGTTAAAAGGTTAGTAGGGATACGTGATCAGAATAGGTGCTGAGTGGATTTTAGAACCATGATTTGAGTTCTAGTTTGTGTTTTAAAATGTTAGAATAGTTAAAAATTTAAGAGGCACAGTATTCTCAAATTAATGACAATTAAGTAGAGTCAAACTTAAATATTTTGAAAATAGCTTGTTAGGGAAAATTTGACTGTTGATTAGCATTGTGTTACATATTTCAGTATTAGCCACAAGCATTAGCCAACACCATATGGCATGGTTATGTCTGATCCACTGCAGAAAATGGAGTGAAGAGCTGAGAAGATGTGCCATTTTTAGAAAAGTCACATTAATATACAAAGAGAGAGAACAGTATGAGATTACATCAGCAATATGGTGGGCTGTGCAAAACCCAACGTCAAACAGGATTTACGCCAACACTAAACAGATTGTCAATGAACTGAATAAGTCAAGCATCCAACCATGCTATCTGGACCACTATAACCTAGTAATTATACGAAGTTCAGAACACACTTCTAATCCCTCTCCCGCCCCCACCATTATCTGCACAGAACCTGCTGCAAGTCAGTTTGTAACATGGCTATTAGGACAATACCAAGGATTTATAAGGGGGAGCAATACAATCATGAACACTCAGAGCCTTGCCTACACACACCATTCTGTACCTGCATCAACACCACCATAACCAGTGCCATGGCTGACAATGGTAGTATTACTGCAGATACGGTTCAAAGCAAATGGTCTTGACAAAGTATAAGATTGTTTAGCCAAGTCTACAGAAATATAATCATTATCAACAATTGTAGACAAGACTTTGGAAACTGAAGTGATCCTATTATACTGATATTGTTTGCCTCTAGGTCTGGGCATGTACAGAACATATTAGTATTAGATAAAAAGGTCTGATGCGCTAATATAATGCAATCTTGTGATTGTCACTTTTAATTGAAGAAAATTATTTCACTGATGTACTGTCACTGCAGTGCACGTTTCTGTTCCAGTTCACCAAATACTGCATTTAGGCTGCAAAATACCCAATTCAGAAGATATTTAAATTACAGCAGCTGCTGTGAACTGTGAAAACTTTGCCTGTCTATTAAAGCTTTCAGTTAAAAGCAGTAAACATTCTGATCAGTTTGAAGACATCTCTGATAATCAGAGATTATCTCTGATAATCATGTTGAATCGGTACAATGTTTATCAACAAAAAATGTTTGTGTGATGCCTACTATCACTTGCTGTCATTAATCTTAATTTGTTTCTCTTCTAGAAGCCACCTGTATCACTTTCCCTAGACACTTATTTCTGCAAAAGAAGTCTGTTAATTAGCATGTGAACTACAGTCTGTTTGCTCCCAACATACTTTACTACAAGATGCTTCATGTCTAGAGACTTTGCCTGATAAAATAAACAACCCAGATAAACAAATTTGAAGTCTGCTGCTTTTACAGTTTTAAATACACCAAAATTTCGGACTATTGAAAGGTTATCAAGAGAGCAGAGCCTGGAAGTGCTGTATCTACTAAGCCTGAAATATACTGCAGGCAGATCAGTAAAATGTGCAATCAGGATCTCCTGGCTATTCACTGAGGCCTGTGGCATATGAAAATGCTATGCTGGGAGCACACCGGTGCTTTTCGTCACAAAACTTTTGTCATTCATGGGGGATGTTTTTAAGACAAACCCTAAGTGAACGATTACTCTGATTAGAAATAGCACTATTTGTGACAGAGAATGTAAGACTTTTGGGGAGCTTTTGAGAAAAACCTTAAGAACAGGTTTACCACATAGTAAATTCGGAGATGCAGATAACTTTCACCCCTTTACACATTACTATTGTCATATATGCAGCCCTCAGTATAACAAGTCAATATAAAACATTTATTGAGTGAAGACGCTGCTGGTGAAACACTGCATTAGGAAAGGGCAGCAGCCACTAGCAACTCCACAAACCACATACTTAAATTCAGAACGTTTAGGAATCTTGGATGAGATTACAACTGTAGGTATATATGATGTACTAAATATACACTTGAGGTACAGTTTTAATACTACATAACGTGGAAGCTAAGTGTTCTCTAGCCTTCGCTTTATAAGAATACTTAGTATTGCTTAAGTTTTATTACTATATTAAAATTTAAAACTGCTTATGTTGAACCTAATTTTAGAAGCCCTGTTAAAAGATCATTGATGGACCTATCCTCCATGAATTTATCTAGTTCTTTTTTGAACCCTGTTATAGTCTTGGCTTTCACAACATCCTCTGTCAAGGAGTGCCAAAGGTTGACAGATCATCTAGAATGGACAACTGTTCAGTTTTCAGTATTATATTTTAACAGATGACATTAGCATTTTGCTCACTTGACACCAGAACAAGGAAGAAAAAAGACAGACATGATGAGATGAGAGAATAAAGTATAGGATAAAAAGACAAGGTAAAGATTTGAAGGTACTTAAGATACACTTACCTTTAAATTTTGACCGAATGTTTGCCAGTTCTTTGTTTATCCTCTTTATCTCTGCTTCTTTGCTTTTGCCTGTAATCAAGAGAATTTACATCAAGGGTTGGCATTTCAAACAGCTCCTAATTTGACTATAATTCTTTCAGCACAGCTTTTTCAACTCACCACTCACTCACTAAAAGTGGAGACATTGGTAGAACCTTCCGGCCCCCCCCACACACAGCAACAATCAACTACAAAGTGAACACCAAGTGTAGTACATTAACATATTCTGGGGAAATGGAAAGCTTTTTTTTTTTTTAATTAAAAAGGCTCATCACTCTGCTCTCCCACATTAGTGTCCAGAGAACAAAGTTTCAGAGTATTTGACAAATAGCCAAAAGTTAAAAAAAAAGAGTCTGATTTTTAACCTATTACTCAGAATAAAAATCATGCATGGCATAATTTTCAAAGAAAAGTCAGTTCTTTCGAAAGGTTTACCTATAATTTATTTGCATATAGCTGTCATGTGTGTGCTGCTCTTTTACAAGAAGGGGGGGAGGGGAGATTCCAGGATTCAGATTTCCAGGTAGCAGCAGTAGCCAACACTACTCCTGCCCTCACTCATGTGCATTTAGCTAGAACGCCCTGACCCAGGGCCCATGCTTTCTATGTAGTCACATTACTGCACAGTTTACTGCACAATTCACTAGTTTTCAAGAGTGCCACAAAATTTAATGCTGACCACGTGGAGCATCAAAAATTCCCTCTGCAGCAAAGGAAGGCAATAAGCAGTAATGCAAAATAATGTAGCCAGATGGATGGACGGGAGATACCTAGGGTAACTGGTTGTCCAGGTGAGGGTGCTAGGGCCAGGGGAAGGTTTCCAATGATACTCCTCCCTTTGAAGTTAGTAGAATCCCAGGGGCCAATACAATTCAAACCAGCTTTTTACCTTTTACTTAAATGCAAGGTTCAGAGGAACTCAAAAAGCTGTGGAGCCTTACTACAGGTCTTGCAAATACCTGAAAGTGATGAAGACTAAAGGAAAATTCAGTTCTGCCATCAATACTTCTGTTACCAGGGCCATCCTACCCATATGCAAACTACGCAGCTGCGTAGGGCACCAGTAAATTTGGGGCAATTTGGGCAAGGCTGGGAGCCACGGGAGCAGAGCGCTACAGGCTGTGGCTGGGTCACTCCACTTCTTGCCGCCCCATGAGTGCAGGGTCGGGCCCGCCCTGCAATCACCAGGCAGCAGGAAGTGGGGCGACCCAGCCCCAACACGTCCGCTCCACCGGCTAGTGCTGGGAGGCAATTTCTCCCCCGCCCCAAAGCCTGCTCCTGCCCCCCCCCCCAGAGCTTGGGCAGGAGCAGGACCCGTGGGAGGGCTGTGTAGGGCACCACAATGTCTAGGGATGGCCTTGTCTATTACATTACAATAATGAAAGCACAGAATGAGTAGTATGTGCACTGGTGCTTTCGTACTCTACCAACAAAGGGTAAACAAAACAAGTATATAAAGCAAAGTGTAACAACAACTAGGTAATGTGACTTGTCCCACTGAAGGTTCTGTTTGCCACTTTGACAGTAGTAGCTGTGAGAGTTATTATGTGGCTTTTCATTCTGTAGCTACACCTAGAAGCTACACCTAGACCCATTTATGGCACCAAAATCCTGGTGAAGTCCAGGCAAATGTTGGGAGGCAATGCTTCCATTAAACAGCACAACAATGCAGGAGGACAATTAGGTAGGCCAAAATAATGGCCTAACCATAGAGCTACCAGGTTGCCAAAATGCCCGGTCGAAAAGGGACCCTGACGGCTGCTGTCAGCACTGCTGACTGGGCCGTTTGAAGTCCAGTCAGTGGCGCAGCAGGACTAAGGCAGGCTTCCTGCCTACAATGGCTTTGTGCAGCTCCCAGAAGCAGCAGAATGCCCCCGCCCTCCCCCGCAAAGGGGCAGCCAGATCCGCTCTAACCACCAGATCCGCAGCTCCCGCTGGCAGGGAACCACAGCCAGTGTGAGATGCGGGGACGGCGCCTGTGAACGGGGCAGTGTGTAGAGCTGCCTGGCCACGTCTTCGCATAGGAGCTGGAGAGGGGACATGCTACTGCTTCCAGGAGCTGCTGAGGTAAGCACCGCCCAGAACCTGTGCCCCTGACCCCTCCCATGCCCCAACCCCCTTCCCCAGCCCTGATCCCCCTCCTGCCCTCTGAACAACTCTGTCCCAGCCCAGAGCACCCCAAATCCCTCATTCCCAGCCCCACATCCCTGGCTGTAACCCTCACATCCCCCCCCCGCACCCCAAGCCCCTGCCTCAGCCTGGTGAAAATGTGTGAGTGAGGGTGGTGAGAGTGAGTAACAGAGGGAGGGGGGATGGAACATGGGAGGGGCCTTGGAGAAGGGGCAGGACAAGGGTATTCGGTTTTGTGAAAGTAGAAAGTTGGCAACCCTACCTAACCACTACCTTTAAGAAAGGCTTGGGATTTTTGTAGTGCAAGACCAAAATAAAGACAGGATGGTGTGAGAGGAAAATGATTTAAGTAACTGGGGTTACAATAATTTTAAAATATGGCAACTAACAAATGGCAATATTTTAAGGGCTTATGTATTGAAGTCTGAATTGTGTTGAAATTTCCCTATTAAGAAACCCTCCTGTAGAGAAGGCTTTTGGCCTTTAGTTACATGGTCCTGTTTTCAGCAATCCAACTGGTTTCCATATGACCAGAACTGTGGAAAGAGTGTTAAAACAAAGAGGTAGTATTCATGTAAATTTCAGCGACTACTGACAAAAGCTGCTGGCACGCCATTTATCTTTTACAAAGGGGAAGAGTAAAACGCTGACCTTTAAGACTTGAATCATTGAGTCACAAGAGATTTTGCACTTCCTTTGAAAGTTCATCTAGATAACTAGGCACCACTGAACACCGACATCAGTCTGAGATATCACTACATTTATTGTGTCTATGAGAAGCAGCAGGAAATAATACCTAGCTCTTGTGTAGGCAAATCTACTACGCTTTTTATAAAAAGTGCAAACTAAAGACTCAATAGCAGAATATTTAGGAATGTGTGTAATTAAGATTAGAGAAACTGAACACTTTCTATAACATCTTGAAACTATCTCACCCCACTTTAAACAGAATTTAACATCAACATTACAATACAAAAGTGTGTGTGCAGGTTTTACATTACACAGATACAGAAATTGAGACGAGGTTTAATTATGTGCTCCAGGTCTCACTCAAGAGCCTGGATGGAGTCAGGATCTTAATTTCAAGTTTGATGCTTTAATCTCAAAAAGCTATCCTTCCCCGCCCCTAAAGAATACATTTTTAAAAAGAGGCTTACCACCTATTGGGACTCTTGCCTAGGAACTGGTTTTTATTTCTCTAGGAGGCAGTTGACTACAAAAGTATCTAAGCATAAGGAAAGTTGTACCAAAATACTTCATGCATTTGTGATGCCAGCAACCCTTGAAGGGGGGAGGGGGGGAACCCTACCAGACTATGTTCTCAGCAGAAAAAATGGCTATTTAACAGTGTTCAAGTCTACACATTGCTAGAAGTCTCCCAAATCCTTAATGTTTCTGTTAAAAAGTCAGTGTACCCACAAATACATAGCAGAGTCCAGAATTTGTATAAAACCCTGTCAACAGTGGCCAAAAACATGCCCTAAGTATATAAATTGTTCCAGGCCATAAAGTATGATAAACGAAAGGTCTTCTCAGATGAAGATCAATCAAAAACAAGGCAGCTGATGCAACTCTGTGTCTATACTAACAAGTTGCTTCAATACTTACTGTATTCCACATGTAAGAGGGCCAGCAACAGTCAAACTCGTAGCTAATCCCCAAGTCATCTGCTTGGTCAACATACTTTGATGATTTCAGCTACATTAATACCTTGGACATACAATCAGTAATTCCTTCATGAATTTGTTGGACACTAGTGTAGTATTTTTGTAGAATAAGCTGTTATGCTGCTCTGCAGATTAGGACACTGCAGTCCCTTCCCTGTTTTTTGTTACAGATAAGGACTAGGCAATTGCTTTTCAGCTACACACCATTTAATAACTGTCCAGAAAGCCGTCTTCACAAAAGGTCACTTGAATTCATCGGCTTCTAAATCCATACTAGCCGGGCAACTGAGAGAAATACAGCCGTCAAATTTAGCATGGAGGCATGTTTTTCCCTGCATTTGGAGGAATTCCCTTTTATTAACTTCAGCTAGAAGTGTCCAGATTGCATCTTGCTTGAGGAGGCTCAAAGCCAAAAGAACAAGTCCCCGGAATGTATAATACGAGGATCCCCTGTATACACTGGGGTTGCATTTTTGGAAAGGGCAATGGATACCGAAATGACGTATACCGGGGAATTTTTCTCCATAAGAAATAATGGAATGGGGGTGGGGGGGAGAAATGCATTCACAACTTCACTACACTCACCTATGACAATGGCTCTTTTTGTCTAAACAGTGTACCCTTTTACACTGACAAGTTTACAGTATACATTTTACACATAAAACATTTAATAAAATAATGTAGAACCCTACTAATACTGTTCAAATATCGAACATTTTAATACAGTAAATAATACAGTATAAAACATGGTCAATTACACTAAACTTAGGTAGAGGGTGGCAGCTGGGTTTTCTTGGGTTGGCTTTTCCGTGGCTGGCTTTTTGGTTGCAGAAGTCTTAGAGGATTTTATCAACGTCTGCTCTCCTGCATGAATCTGAATGCTAGATATCCCTATAGCAAGCCACTGCATCATTGAGAGCCCTGGAGACTTTGGCAGACTGTTCACGAAAAGGATCACCGCTCTCTACGATTTCCATCATCTCATCCAGCAATCCAAAGAAACGGGAGAGATTCTTTGTTGTCACACTCCTGGCTTCCTGCTCTACGTCATCATCATCCTTGCTGTCTTTGGATATCCATTGTTGGTCCAGCTCAATTAGTTCCTCATTTGTCAGTTGCTCAGTAAGAGACTCCAACTCCTGTACATCCTCCTCCTCCACCTCCTTGTAGCAGACATCCTTCACCAACTTGACAATTCCTTGCTCGAGACCAGGAACGGCATCAAATCCCATGAAGCTGTGGACAACATTTGGCCATGCACGGCACTAAATGCCGTTCATACATTGTGAAGTGACCTCTTCCCATGACGCGTCAATGTATGAATGGCGTTCAAGATATTGTAGGACTTCCAGAACTCCTTTATACTGGGCTTTCCTTCACCTCCCATCTCCTTAATCAGCATGGAGAACGTCCTCTGTAGGTAATAAGCCTTGAACATGGCCAGAGGACACAAATACAGTACAGTACAATAGGGAAACGTGTTCCAATTCACGTCGGTCCCGATCCGTGCAAACAATGGATATGCAGATCTGGACCAACGTAAATTGAACACATTCCCCTATTGATGAGTGACAGATATCCAAAACAACAGGTAAGGGGGAGATGTATACCGGGGACCCTCTGTATTCGTGGGATCAAAATAGGCACAGGATTTGCTTTTGAATATTTTTTTCAGACTACTACAGTAAATTATTGTGGCTCAAGGGAAAAAGTGGTGGCTCCACCACGGCTGCTTACAGTAAATGTCCGCCTGGCATTACTCCTTTTACAGCTGTACCACTACTTCAGCTGTGGTTGAGAACAGCCACAAGATCATAAATATGCTGCTTTTGTTTACTACACTCTGGACTAAAGATAGCAGGTTGTGCCTTCTGAGAGTTTTCTAAATTTACTGCAATCAACTTTCACTTTAGTGGCTCATGCAACTCAGAACTAGAAAATCTTGCTACTATTCAGATTAAAATTGACAAAGTGAAGAAATTAAGATTTAAGTGAAATCCTTTAACATTTCATCAGTACAGCGCATTCAACCCTCTGCACTGCTTTGACAGCCTCTGGGTGCCCATTGCAACTCTTAATTAGTGAGCAGGGTCTGATGCCTCACAAAAGTAAAATAGGATTGGGAGCAACACACACCTCTAAACACGGCAGATCAAAGTCTCTGCACTTAGCCATGCTGCCTCACAGAATTTACCAGATTTGTGCATTTAATGATACTTTCTGTAAAATGCTTATTTAACCCACTTGCTTTACATCCGCTTATAGCTGGCCCAGAGAGTAGGAGGACCTAGTCCTGATGCCAGCTTATGTTTGTTTTTGAGTTCACATGAGAGAAAGCTGTACTGCAGCGCTGAAAGCCCAGAGTTCAAACCCTACCAATGCCACATGGAAGTGTGTTGCTACAGTTGCCATTAAATTTCTCTTTTTTTGTGAAAGAAATTGCATACAAGAACTATATATTACAAGAATATTAGTGTTGCAAATCCAAGCAAGTTAGAACTGCTGAATTATGATTGCATGGGCTTTGGAAATATTTCTGTGCAGGAAAATAAGGATAGACTCAAGCACAGCCAAAGCAGGAAATGTAAAGTATATCCATGTCAATTCAGTGTGAGGAAGAGGATGTACTCTGAGTTACTTCAGTCTTCCTAGTTTCTAGGTTTACCACAAGACTTGAAGCTGAAAAGGAAGGCCAGCAAGTCAATTGTCATGGACAAAGGTTGGATACAGCATCACAGTAATTGCTGGTTAGATGTGCCTCTGAGCTCATGTTCACCAAGGTCCATGTCTCTGGAGGACAAGCTACTGAAACAGGTCCACGCCAACCAATGAGACCAAGAGTAGCTTGAGACCTTTGTATTTAGGTATTACTATCAGGAAGTTAGAAGAACAGGAGTACTTGTGGCACCTTAGAGACTAACAAATTTATTTGAGCATAAGCTTTTGTGGGCTACAGCCCACTTCATTGGATGCATGCAGTGGAATATACAGCAGAAAGATTTTACACACACACACACACACACACACCATGAAACAATGGGTGTTACCATACACACACTAAGGAGAGTGATCAGTTGAGGTGAGCTATTACCAGCAGGAGAGAAAAAAAACTTTTTGTACTGGTAATCAAAATGGTCCATTTGCAGCAGCTCACAAGAAGTTGTGAGGAAAGGGGGGGGGAATAAACATGGGGAAATAGTTTTACTAAGGGCTTGGCTACACTTACAAATTTGCAGCGCTGCAGCAGGGTGTGAAAACACACCCTCTGCAGCGCTGCAAATTGCGGCGCTACAAAGCGCCAGTGTAGTCAAAGCCCCAGCGCTGGGAGCCACGCTCCCAGCGCTGTCCGTTATTCCCCACAGGGAAGTGGAGTACGGACAGCGCTGGGAGAGTTTTCTCCCAGCGCTGGCGCTTTGACTACACTTAGCGCTTCAAAGCGCTGCCGCGGCAGCGCTTTGAAATGCAAGTGTAGCCAAAGCCTAACACAGTTGGTACTCTAAAACCTGACATTAAAGGAAGTTAGAAGTGATCTTTGTGTGATTTAACCATATACATCACATTGTTTTTATATAAGTGGGCCTGCTGTTTCATTACTGTAGTATCCATTGATTTAGCATTTGCTTCAGTGCCTAAGCAAACATCCAGATGTTGCAGGAGTGCTGTTGAGGCTGCACATCTTCAAAGCATCTGAGAACAGTACCTGAGAGAACTAACACTAGTCAACTCAAGCACCTCAGTTAGCAGAGGAGCAAACAGCATCCGTTTTACCAGGGGTAGGCAACCTTTTGCACGGGTGCCAAAGCAATAAATATTATAATTATCTAAAAGAGCCTAATCTGAATTTGCTAGATTTACTAGAAATCAGTACAGCAGAAGAGAGGGAGGAGTTAGACAAGAGATTAATTGATCCTTCTTGGTTTATTCATTTAGAGGATATCTCAAATCTATGACATCAGCTTGGCAGAAACCAGGGTTCTGAGTCAGAGTATTTAATATATTTTGATTAGTTCATTATTTAATACTTACTAAATAAATGAGCTGCTCCAGTAAGATAAATTGTTGCCACTGCCACACTAAGCAAATGCATTCATTTCATGGACAAATGCAAACTGCTCATGCTGCATTTGATGCCCAAGGCACACACATGCAGGCTCTAATACAGATGTATCATTCTCCGCTGCACAAAGCCATTCATTCTTATGATCTTTCCTTTGTTTTTCCAACTGGCTTTGGCTCATCTGGCTGCAAGGTGTTTCAGGGCCTTAAGAATGTTTAAGGACAGCTCTTTTCCTTGCAATGCTTTCTTTAATCACCAACTTCAAGGACGTACATTTTGGTGCAGAGATGGCTCCGCATACTGAACCTAATAAACTGGGCTGTAAAGCTGAACAATGCAAGTCTCAACACCTGAATCTGGTTAGATATGGCATTAAATGCATCATATATAATGAAGTAGAATGTAGATAAACTCCAGAGTATGGAAAGTAGAGTTTAGTGACCAGTAATGATCTTAGAGCTAATTACAGAACGTTTTGGAGTGTTTAAGAACTAATTGAAGAAAGTTCTATGGGGTTTAAAAAATAGAATAAAGACCTTGATTAGGAATTCAAGATATTGCTCTCTGCAGTGTACTATTCTGGGAGGCAGGGGGAGGTTTTTTTCCCCCTAACCCAATGGTTTTTACTGGAACCTCTTTTCCCTAATTAGGTGCCCAGGCAACTTCCTCCATAGATATCTGCAGAGATGGAACTCTCCAAGGAGATACAACTTTAAGCACCCACTTAATCCTGATTTGGCAGCTCATTCTCTGCTAAGAGGGCGTGTTCTTAGGAAGCTTATAACAGCTATTATCCTGCAGTTCTCAAAGAGATGCACATTTTCCTTTCCTGAAGAGAAGGCTAAAGACACTGGGATTGAAGTCAGTACTTCATCTAAAAAAACTGTGCTGCAGGTAGAGATTCTAATCCAAACTTGCTAGTTTTAATATTGTTGCTCAGAAGAAAGGGGTGCCAAGGAGCAGCTTTGGCTTTGAATATACACTATATATGGTAAAGGCTTCATTAGTCAAGATTAATGATTGTATCACACACACAAGGCCTATCTGGGGGCTGTTTGTACAACCTAAATGGCAAATCTGTGGAGAACTATTTCCTAAACAAACTAATATGGACTAATATGTTTCCTAAACAAACTAATAAGCAGCTTCCAGAAAATATTAGATGCTGACAGCTACCCCGAACACCAGGATGTTTTATGCACAACCTTTATTATTGGACTATGTTTTGGACTGTAAAATACTTGTAGTAGGACATTTTTGCTTTTACTCTGATATTATGAACACCAGGGGCGGCTCTAGAAATGATGCTGCCCCAAGCAGCGCGGAGCGCTGCGCCGCCCTTCCCCGGTCCCGCGGCGGGTCCCCTCTTCCCGCGGCTCCGGTTGAGCTCCTGCCGGCATGCCTGCGGCAGGTCACCGGAGCCCGGGACGAGCGGACCTGCCGCAGTCATGCCTGCGGGAGCTCAACCGGAGCCGCGGGAAGACGGGACCCGCCGCAGTCATGCCTGCGGCAGGTCCGCTCGTCCCGGGCTCCAGTGGACCTGCCGCAGGCATGCCGGCGGGAGCTCCACCGGAGCCAAATGCCGCCCCCCCGGGAAACGGCCGCCCCAAGCGCCTGCTTGGCGCGCTGGTGTCTAGAGCCGCCCCTGATGAACACTGTTTTGGTTCTTTACTTTGTGATCTTCAGCTGGACTACTTAAGACCTAAGTACTGGACACCACAATTATTTTGAATTTCTGCTTACCTTCCTTTGATTTGCATCTTACTGAATCACCAGCTTAACTAATAGGTAGATGACAGCCTATAGAAGAAGCCGGAGTTCCTCTCAAAATGCTTGCCAGGGGATATAGCATAAGACTAGTCTTGCCCACAGCTGGCACCTGTCCCAGCATCTTCAACTTTTTCCTAGTGTCTAATGTACTTCCTCTCCCATTTTGCCAAAAATTCAGTTTATGGGGGTACATAAGGTGCCACTGAGTACTGTTTTTAAACCAGGCCTCTGCAGAACTACTCTCCAAGGATTTAGTTACTAGTTGGTATTCTGTCTCCCCATTGATGCCTTAAAAATGATAAAGGCCTAAGTAAAAACAAGGATTCTGTAATGAATTACTTAGGGATTGTAATTATGTTATGTAATTTATGTGCATACCATTTACAGATGGATTTCACTAATTTATGGCTGGGTGTTGACATCTTATCCAGTGCCTCATTACAACTCTTTTGGCACAATAAACAAAGTGATAATCAAAACCACTGATACGCTTCTTTTTTGCCAATGATGGCAAATCAACTTGAAGCCCTCATTCCGTTTATAGTAATCTGTAATATTAAAAAAAAAAAGTCACCAGGTATCATGTTCCGAGCATTAACGGGTAACAGTGCTGTCAGCGGAATACTACAGTTTAACTTGTGAGGGCTGCATGTTTGACATGCTTGTATTAAAATGCAATTAAAAGATGTTGATTTTTAAATATTTCCTAAAATATATATCTACATAATTGGTCTAGGTCTGTCTTGTTTAGTACCCTTGTACTCATGGGAGAAAGGACTTTCGAATGACACCCAGCTCTGCCCATTTCCAATGAAATTACATTATCAAAATTTCCACCAACCAAATACTCTGCTGACCAGTTACTGTGATTTTTGGGCCAAAGGAAAGGCACTCAAAAGTATGATGCAGAATGGTCCCATGAACCAAGCACAGGATTGAGAACAAGGAAGTCCTGAATTCCTGATCCCCACTGACAGTGGACATGCTTTAAAAACTCCCCTGCAGTAACTCATTAATGTCAGCATGGTTATTATACTAAGTTTCAGTATAATAAATACAAATTATTTTTACTCACTTCACCGGACTTTAAATGGCAACTTTGCACTTTGATGGAAAGGTTCATGTAAATTTGTAGTTAAAGTACCCATTGCATGCTCTGCTGAACTGCTATGCTGAATAGTCTGGCACCAATACACTGTGAAATCTATTCCTTTTAATCAGCAATGGAAGAACACTGATGCCAAAACTACAGTAAGGATTAGCCCTTTCCTACAGAGAATGTCATTAACTTCATGAAGTATGATGCCAATTCCACCCTCCTCCTCTCTCTAATCCAACATGCAGCTGGTTATCTGGCACAGCAGGGTGAAGAAAAAAAAAAAAGACAGACTGCACAGACCTATAGCACCCTGTAGCAGCTGCCTGCAAGGTGCTTATCTTCTTTGTAGCACGCCTGCCCTTATGTGGTATATGTGTGAACTTGGGGTACATCCCACTGATTATCTGGGATGGTTGATTTTTGTCAGTAACAGTATGGGCAAGCATCCTAACATACTTCACATGAATTCAAACTGGTCCCAGATCTCTTAATGTCTGATATTTGGGTTTAATCACAAGTTCGAGCCAGAGTCAAATGAACAAGGATGCCTACACACAGCAGCAACCCTCCATGCAAAAAACAAACAAACACTCTACTTAAGTTTTGTTCAGGTACAAAATTATGCAGTGCAAGTGACTTCTTTCTAATATTAAGTGTAGTATGTTACAGAAGTGTCGTCTTAGGACCTGAATCATTAGACTACATCCTACCCTTGCAGGGAGTAAGCTTGACCAAAAAAAAGTCCTCTTTTTCTGAACAGCTCTAGGGGCAGATCTTCCAAAGGCACAATAGGTAGTTGGGCACCTGGTGCCTTTGAAAATCCTGCCCTGAGCAGGTAGCATTCATAGGTAGGATAGTTACATAGTTGCTGATGGTGTTTAATCTAACAGACACTATGATGGGAATTTTATGTGCGCTACTACATGACAATGAATTTGTTCAAAATAAGAGGAGTCCTTTCCTCTTTTTCTAACCTGTTTTCCTCAAATGTGCTGCCAAATGTCTTCCACTTCATTTTTGGGAAACACTTGAGTGAACAGATGGGGACTAGCAGGCTAGCTTATTTAGATCAATAGAAAGCTCTCAGGTTTACATTGATACATATTATTTCCAGTTAAAGAGCCCCAATATCCTCTAGTCAGCTTTTGTGACAGCCAGTGAAAGACAGCAAGAACTGAACTAAACACAAGTGGCACAAAGGTATCCATATATGAAAATTATGATACACATAATATTTCAGTGCAAGTTTATAAACCGTGTGTTTGTTTTTACTCCTGAGATAGTTGAAATGTCTACTGTTTTGGGACCTAGTGCATCACCACAAGCGAGGTATGCCACAATCTGGTCTATAACAGAATTCCTAGTTCCAGTGAGAATGTAATGCTCCCACACCCAACATTTAAGTGTACAACTTTCCCAACATCCAGAGAAACCAATTTACCATAAGAAGTTCAAATCTGGCTACTTTTAGGACATCTGAACTCCATCTGGTAGATTAAGTTAAGGAGACATTCATTCCTACCGAAAAAGTCACAGCTTCAAGAACGAAATACCCTGATGAAAACAGCCTAAAGCTTCTACTCTTGCACTTCTGCATTATTCACCAAAAAATTATTTTCCCCCTTGCTAATCAGCAATTAAGTAGTCACATTTCTGGAGCAAAACACATTAATATGATTATGTAGCCTCTTACAAGCGGTATGGCAACATCTCTATGATCAATGCTACATTATTACACTACTCCAAAAAGATTTTACAGAATGCCATCTGAACCTACGAAAAGTATTCTGGCTTTGCCCATTTAGGGCTTGGCTACACTTACAAGTTGCAGCGCTGGTGGAGGCTTTCCAGCGCTGCAATTACACCCCGTCCACACTTGCAGGGCACAACCAGCGCTGCAACTCCCTGGTTGCAGCGCTGGCTGAAAACCCATCCCGGTTGGGGTATGGGGAGTGCAGCGCTGGTGATCCAGCGCTGCTCAGCAGGTGTGGACACTCACCAGCGCTTTAATTGTCCTCCAGGGAATAGGAGTTATCCCAGAATTCCTGTTCAGCCACTCTGCTCATCAGTTTGCACTCTACTGCTCTTGCCTCAGGTGACCCGCCCTTTAAATGCCCCGGAAATTTTAAAAATCTCCTTCCTGTTTGCTGCAGCCAGGTGTGGAGTGCAATCAGTTAATCTTTACAGGTGACCATGCCTCCACGCGGCAAACGAGCCCCAGCATGGAGCACTGGCGAATTGCAGGATCTCATTAGTGTTTGGGGGGAGGAAGCTGTGCAGTCCCAGCTGTGCTCCAGCCGTAGGAATTACGATATCTTTGAGCAGGTATCAAGGTCCATGCTGGATAGGGGCCATGATCGGGACACACTACAATGCAGGGTGAACGTTAAAGAGTTGCGGAGTGCCTATTACAAAGCCCGCGAGGGGAATCGCCGATCCGGAGCTGCCCCCACGACCTGCCGTTTTTACAGGGAGATGGACGCGATACTTGGGGGTGACCCCACTGCCAATCCCAGGACAACGATGGACACTTCTGAGCAGGCTGGGGGACAGGAGGAGGAGGAGGAGGAGGCGGAGGCGGAGGCAGAGGCGGCGGGGGGGGGAGGAAAACGTGAGTGAAGCTACTGGGATGGGGGAAGACACCCCAGATTTCCAGGAGGCATGCAGCCAGGAGCTCTTCTCAAGCCAGGAGGAAAGTACCCAATCGCAGCAGCCAGCAGTTGCAGAAGGACAAGCAGAGGAGCAGTTTACCGGTAAGTGGCTTTTATTTTCTGGGTGGAAATGTTTCTGGAGAGGAAGGGGGGTTATAGCTGCATGCATGCCAGCCTAGATGTGGAATAGCCCATTGATGTGGTCTATCACGTCGCGGTAATCGGCCTTGGTAATCTCCTCAAAAGTTTCAGCCAGAGCGTGGGCAATGTGCCTTCGCAGGTTTATAGGGAGAGCCACTGTGTTCCTTGTCCCAGTCACGCTGACGCGTCCGCGCCACAGTGCCGCGAGGGGTGGGGGGACCATTTCTGAACACAGGCAAGCCGCATAGGCGCCAGGGCGGAATCCACATTGCTGTAAAAGAGCCTCCCGCTGTTCCCTAGTGACTCGCAGCAGGGAGACATCTTCCAGGATTAACTCCTGTGAAAAATGTTGGGAGACTCTTTAGTGAAGAGATAGGGAGATAGTGAAGATCACCCCTGCAGCTGCATCTTCACTCAACCCCTCTATCACTCCAGATTACCCGAAGCAACCAGCTCCCCTCTATCAATCAAGCCCCACTTCTCCCTCTATAAGCACCCCTCACTCACCATTTCGTGGCTTCTGTTGTGTTATGTGTGTGGTAAAAGAATGCTAAAGTGAGAACTCCCTCAGTGTAACTATTAATGTCTGGAGATAGTGAATACAATGCTGCCCCTGTTAAATGTTGTCATTTCTGGGTTTCTACAGTGACCTTGACTACTGGACTGAGCAGATGTTCCACAGCACAGAGGCTGCACAATTTGAGAAAAAATCCCCGAAAGAGCAAAGAGGACATGCTGAAAACTGTTCTTCATCACTCTGCTAGAGAGAGTAAAGAATTGAAGGAGTGGAGAGAAAAGGAAAGCAAGATCCGCCAGAGGGAAAGCAGGAACCGGCAGAGAAATGCAGTGGCCAAAAGGAAAAGCACAGAGCAGCTTCTAAGCATCCTGTCGCGCCAAGCGGACTCTATCGAGTCACTCATTGCCATGCAAGCAGAGCACTACCGTGCTACTCCCCCACCCCACCCCCGTCCCAAAGCTTTTTGCCTTGTGCCCCAATGTCAGCTCAAACCACCTTTCCCCAGCATTCAGGTTCTTACCACCACCAGCTGCCTCCAACACCTGTACGTTCACCAACCAGCCCTGATACCTACCACCCTTACCCTCTGCACTCAACCCCCATCACCATGCAGTATATGCACCCTGAAGTGCAGGATTCATTAAACAGCACTCCAGACAGGACATATGCAAACTTGTGACTGTACAGTTCACCAACCCACACCCCTGCCCTCTTGTGTTCATGAAATGTTGTGTGTCTGTCTGTCAAGAAAGTTTTTTTCTTTTCAATAAAACAATTCTTGGCTTTGAAAACAGTCTTTATTATAGCAGATAGTGAAAGATACCTTAGCCCAGTAAAGAAAGAGGCACTGCAAATCATTTTAGGGATAATAGAATAACAGTGTAAACAGTGCAATTCACTCCCATGCAAGACAGCAAACATTACTGTTGGCTTTCAGCCTCAAATTCTTCCCTCAAGGCATCCCTAATCCTTGTAGCCCTGTGCTGGGCCTCTCTATTAGCCCTGCTCTCTGGCTGTGCATATTCAGCCTCCAGGACTTGAACCTCAGTGGTCCATGCCTGACTGAATGTTTCACCCTTCCCTTCACAAATATTATGGAGGGTACAGCAAGCGGATGCTGCTTTCCCCCAAGTCTAGCTTCCCATACAAGGATCTCCAGCGGGCTTTTAAACGGCCAAAAGCACACTCCACAGTCATTCGGCACCGGCTCAGCCTGTAGTTGAACCGGTCCTTGCTCCTGTCAAGCTTCCCTGTATAGGGTTTCATGAGCCAAGGCAGTAACGGGTAAGCGGGGTCTCCAAGGATCACAATGGGCATTTCGACGTCCCCTACTGTGATCTTCCTGTCTGGGAAAAAAGTCCCTGCCTGCATCTTCCTGAACAGGCCACTGTTCCGAAAGATGCGTGCATCATGCACCTTTCCAGGCCAGCCTGTGTAAATGTCAATGAAACGCCCGCGGTTATCCACAAGCGCTTGGAGAACCATAGAGAAATACCCCTTACGATTAACGTACTCTGATGCCAGGTGGGGGGGGGGGCAGAATAGGAATATGCATCCCATCTATCGCCCCTCCACAGTTAGGGAAACCCATTTGTGCAAAGCCATCCACAATGTCCTGCACGCTCCCCAGAGTCACGGTCTTTCTTAGCAGGATGCGATTAATTGCCTTGCAAACTTGCATCAAAACAATTCCAACGGTCGACTTTCCCACTCCAAACTGGTTCCCGACCGACCGGTAGCTGTCTGGAGTTGCCAGCTTCCAGATTGCAATAGCCACCCGCTTTTCCACCGTCAGGGCAGCTCTCAATCTTGTGTCCTTGCGCCGCAGACTGGGGGCGAGCTCAGCACACAGTCCCATGAAAGTGGCTTTTCTCATACGAAAGTTCTGCAGCCACTGCTTGTCATCCCAGACTTCCAGGACGATGTGATCCCACCAGTCAGTGCTTGTTTCCCGAGCCCAAAAGCGGTGTTCAATGGTGCTGAGCATTTCCGTGAATGCCACAAGCACTTTAGTGTCACACGCGGCAGGAGAATCGATATCGATATCATCGTCAGACTCCTCACTGTCACTTTGGAGCTGAAGGAATAGCTCGACTGCCAAACGTGTTGTGCTGGCGACACTCATCAGCACAGTCCTCAGCAGCTCGGGCTCCATTTGCCACAGAAATCGCGATTCACACAGAGAGTAAAACAGAAAGACACTCACAATGGCGCCAAACGTTGCCGGAAAGAGTGAATGCTGGGATGTGAAGCGATGCACCACGGGGCGTTGGCACATAGGAAGCGGAATGACCCGCACACTTCCTTCCCCTTCCCACAATACTCAGCGCCAAAATGGGACGAGGTGCTCTGTGGGATAGCTGCCCACAATGCACCTCTCAATACAGCGCTGGTAAGTGCTGCAAGTGTGGCCACACTGCAGCGCTGGTAGCTGTCAGTGTGGCCACACTCCAGCGCTGGCCCTACACAGCTGCATGACCAGCGCTGTAACTCCCAGCGCTGCAACTTGTAAGTGTAGCCAAGCCCTTAGTCTCCTTGTTTATCTGCAGTTTCTAAACTTGTCTATTTCAGAGGAATTTGGGGATGACAATAAGCATGCTCAGACATGATTAAAACAAGTATCAGAGGGGTAGCCGTGTTAGTCTGGTTCTGTAAAAGCAGCAAAGAATCCTGTGGCACCTTATAGACTAACAGACGTTTTGCAGCATGAGCTTTCGTGGGTGAATACCCAATTCTTCGGATGCATCTGAAGAAGTGGGTATTCACCCACGAAAGCTCATGCTGCAAAACGTCTGTTAGTCTATAAGGTGCCACAGGATTCTTTGCTGCTTTTACAGAAGTTGATGCAGCTAAACTGCACTTTCTCAGTGACAATCCACGAAAGCATCTATTAACTTGGCCCAGATTTTGGTCCATCAGGCCTTGTATTTCAACGCCAGTAGATAATGATGGTAATACAGTTTATTCCAATAAAGTTGGGGGAGAGGGGGAGAAGCAGAGGAGTCAGATATACATAGTAGGTCCACCAAACCCCTATAAATCTTTAACTTTGTTATAAAATAGGTGCTAGTGATTCAAGCTCAAAGCTTGCTCTTAAAGTTGTTACCCTAATGAGTAAGCATCCACTGACACACACAATCTTCAGAATTCATGAGGAAAGGACAAAAGGAGAATAAGATTATAACAGTTGAAGATTATTGTTCAGAAACGCAGGTTATGTTTCAGATATCCTCTCCGAAGGAGAATCATGCAAGTTCTAGTTTTGCTGTTCCTAGTTAGTGCTGTTGGCAGCACCAGAGTAAAATGAGCTTTAATTAATTTTTACTGCTTCTGCTAGACCCCTAGACTATTATACTAAAAATTAAATCAGTAGGCGAAAGGGAAGCATAGAACACATTAAAAGGAAAGAGGAGGAAAACAGAGTATGAAGATAGGCAGAGGAAGAGAGGAAAGCAAAAAAGTGATCTTTTACAAGAACAAATCATTTAATAGACATTATATAGTATTTAAAAACTGGGAAAGTTTTCAGATAGATTGTCTTCACTACAAATTTAACTTGAGTTGCAACTTGAGTGTTCACATTAACTTGAGTCCTGTTCACACACAAGAACCTACAGCTTCAGTGTGGTGTGCTTTTATCTTGAATTGGCTAGCCTGTCAGCATAAGCTACAGCTCGACTTAGCACAACTTGTCAGCTGCTAACACAAACAGGTAGAACATTATTTTGCAGCATGGCTACACTCACTTGATCAAAGATACTCAAGTGTAAACCTAAGTTAACTCTGCAGCTGAAAAATAGCCAGTCTCTCTTTTGTTAATTAGGCTACTATATGATCACTAAACCCCTGTTCCTCTCACGCATGCTATTTTACAGGAAGGAGTGAAATCTCTTCAAGAGACTTTTACTGGTTTTACTCACCTCAATGAGTTCCTCTCTCTTTTTCCACCCAAGGAGTAGGCTGGTCCCAAACTGGCCAATCTCAAGGAAGCTTGTACCTCCACACTGTTCCCCACTGCCAGCTCCTTGAAAGCAGTTCTACCAACGACTTCCACTGACTATGGTAGCCACTGGGTCAGTACCACAAAGGATACATACTGGGTTGTGTCTTCCGCCAGAGGGAAAATTCAGTGTGCGCTCCCCTAATCCAGTCTACACTCTTCTGCTTCTCCTCCACATTGCACCCATTTTATCATGTGCAAACCAGACACAGAGGACCACCATTCTCAAGGCACAGTGGGTATATAAACAGTGTCCTGAAGGGATGTGACTCCTGTCCCATTTCAGCACATGGTAGGGGAAAATGCATGTATGAAATCTGGTGGGGGACAGATAATCTAGGTTTGAAACTAAACTCAGGGGAGAAGTTTGAAAAAAAAATAGCCTGAAAAAAAGACAGAAAAGTATGAGCAGCATCTGGAGACATAGGGAATAGCATCATAAGATACAAAGTATATCTAAAAACAAGCTGTTGGCATTTTGTTTCTGGATTGTACATTAAGCAAAAAATTCAAGAGAAACAACTTATTTAAAAATTATTAAAATTCCATTGTTAAAGGGAAGTCTCATGTTTCCTGTCTCTAGCAGCAGCTCTCACTTTCTTGTCTAGGTACATTCCATCAAGATGATACTGTATTTGGGTTGGGTTATCAGTGCATACTTTAAAGAAGTGCAATGGAATATAAGTTTCCATAGCAAAACTATGGCTGTTAACTGCCTTCACTTTCAGGGTGGAGATTAGTAGTTTAAAAAAAAAAAAAGATATTTCATACCTCCATTTGGAAGAGTTGTGTGGCTGTGAGATAAGTAACTGTTGTTAACCGTACAGAGAAAGATTTAAGTTTAAGAAACCTATTTTGACGATTCTAAGCATGAAGCCAGTCTTGCAATACTGTGCCCCCTGCCCAAGAGGGCCTTTAAAGTGCTGATAGCTATTTCTAAAGCATTGTCCTGTACAGCCACATGTTGCTGAAGACCAATAGGTCTAAGAAAGGAGGAAGAAATTTAACTCAAACTTAACTATTTTACCTACATTATTCAGATCAGGTAAGGTAAAACCCTTCAGCAGCTCTTCTCAGCACCACTGTTCACCATTTACCATTAGCACCTTTACCAAACAGATGGAATGTTGCTTTTGCAGGAAAAGCATGTCAGATCCAGTTGTCAAGATTAAGTAGCTGAAATGCTACTCTCTCCAACTGTGCCTCGTTTCTGATAACTGAAAAACAGAATCAATGTACTATAGGAAGAGAAACTCTTGCATCTCAGAAACGATTGTAGTAAGAACAGCAAGCATTTGCAAAGATAGCTGTGGCAAGACTACAGAGTGTTGCAATAACATATTAGAGTTGGAGCTTTTCTACACAAATGCACTGTGGGGGAGAGGGAGAAGCGACTTCCCAACAGCACTGACATGCTGTGCATTAATTGGATGACACACACCTTACTGGAGCACACTACAGGTTCCCTAGTCTAGTGCACTGTGACACAGTGCTGTTTGAAACAATACTACATTAATGCATGCTAGAGAACATTTATTGCGCTCCAGTAGAGTCTACATGGACCAAGTAAAACACAATTCATTAGTGCACTTTAGAAATCACTCTCCCTTATAGTGTATTACCCAATAGTGCAGACAAGCCCTTAAAACACATTGAAAGTATTTGGATTCTGAAGGAGAACTACATTATCCCACAGTTCTGAAATCAGATGGGTTGATTTCCATTTGAACTGGAAATCTAGGTCTCCATGAAATGGTCCAAAACTTAGTAACACACACATTTCAGAGGCCATGTGATCTAAAGCTGGATTCCTTAGATGTGACAAAATTTGTTGTCTACTATTGTTAAATCTGTTAATGAAATGAAGATGTAACACTATTCTATTCAAAGCTTCTTACTCATTATCTTGCATCACTTAAATCATAAGACCTATCACATCCAGAGTTAAAATAGATTCCGTAAGACCAATCAAACAAAGGAAGAAAGTAGAAGCATTTTAAAACAAGTCTTGGGCAACAAGTTGCTTGTAATGGGTTTATTTTTTTCCCCACAGAATACTTGAACTTCCATTTTTATTAGCAATCAAGAGAGGGTGAGGAGTCATGGCTACAACCAGACACTGATAGGTACACATATCCTCTTAAGAGCCCTCCCACTGCTTTACAATGTAGTACAAAATCATCCTTATAATTTAACTTCTGTAGTTGTTGTAGAATGACCAGGCATTTGTCAGTATATCAAGCAAGTTATCTGAATTTTCTTCAAGTTGTCACCAGAATATTGCCACTAAAATTTACATCTAAACAAGAGTTAACATATAAAATTGCACTGTTAAACATATCTGCAGGGGACAAAGAAGATAAGAGACTTGTGGATAACTTGCATAACTTGAGTTTCTGGTTTTACATTCTGAGAAGAAAAACAGATGTAAATATTTACCTTTTTTGGAGTGTTGAAACTTCTCATTTGATTCATACCGTATTTTCCGGCGTATAGGGCGACGGGGCGTATAAGACGACCCCCTAATTTTAGAGTTAAAATATAGGTTTTTGGGCTATACTCGCCCTATAAGACGACCCCCCCCTTCCGAGGTCGTCTTTTAAATCCCAGCCGCGGCGGGGAGTCAGAGGGTCTGGGCTGCCCGCTGCGGCGGGGAGCCCAGAGCCTTTTAAATCCCAGCCGCGGCCGGGAATCAGAGGGCTCTGGGCTGCCCGCTGCGGCGGGGAGCCCAGAGCCTTTTAAATCCCAGCCGCGGCGGGGAGTCAGAGGGCTCTGGACTGCCCGCTGCAGCGGGGAGCCCAGAGCCTTTTAAATCCCAGCCCCGGCCGGGAATCAGAGGGCTCTGGGCTGCCCGCTGCGGCGGGGAGCCCAGAGCCTTTTAAATCCCAGCCGCGGCCGGGAATCAGAGGGCTCTGGGCTGCCCGCTTTGGCGGGGAGCCCAGAGTCTTTTAAATCCCAGCCGCCCGCTGTTATACCCGGCGTATAAGACGACTTCCGATTTTGGGGGGTTGTTTTTTTAATATAGAAAGTCGTCTTATACGCCAGAATATATGGTAAGTCTGAATCTGGAGTAGGTCACAACTTAAGCACATTTGATGGGATCATTTTATGTCAAGTTTAAAATTAAAACTGACTGGCCAAATCAAGAGAGGAGCTAGGCACACTGTATGTCAGGATTATATCAGAAGATGTTTATATACCACTTCATTGCATTATGCCATGCTCTAGAAAGGGCTGTCTTAATTTTAATGGCAGCAAGTTACTTTGACAGCGACAAAGTTCATCTTATTACTCCAAAACTTAAGCAACAAATGACAATCATGAGATTAAACTGTTCCTGGACTTGTCACTTGTAATCAATTCAGTAATCCTTAACGCATCATTGCGTCTAGAAGTCTTAGATCGTTTATGCATTTTTCTTTACTACACATAACAATCCATTTAACCAGTAAATGTATTTTTCATATAAATTATTCATTTAGAAGGCTCCACTGTGAGCAGCTTTGGTAATCCTATGTTTAATATCCCATGAAAATCCGAAATTCAGTTCAGACCCAGTTTCTTATTCCCCAGAATGTCATGGGGGGGAAGGGGAGGGGGAAATCAAAAAAATTCTGTACATCATGTTAATCACTTGTAAAGGATCATTATCACTCAAACAATTAAGATTCAAATACATTAACTGTGTACTAGAAGTCCTTTCTCAAGTGTAGGGAGACATTTTGTAGTTTAATGGCCTCCCTTGCGTAACTACATTTGTACACTGTCAGCGTACAATCATGCTGAAAATGGATCTTCTGGAAGTTAATTGTGTAGAAAGGCTCTAGTTTTCATGTGACAGTTCCACATACATTGGTTTCCTGGGAGAAGATTGACATCTTTGAATAGCCATGGTAGCCTCAAATCTGTTGCTAGGACGATAGGAGATTCAGTGTCTCCTCTAAAGAGTAAGATACAGAAAAAGTTAACAGAGAAGGTTCCTCATTATGCAAGAGCAACTGAATAACTCCAGATTACAGCAACTAAGGTGAAGATGGTAGGATACAGAAATATAAACTAATTGTGGCAAGATGCTCTTGTGGTCAAGGCACCAAACTGAGGCTCAGAAAAAAAGTACAATTCATAGCTATGCCACAGACTATGACCTTAGGGACTAAGCTGTGTCATGGTTTACCAAGTGTAAAACAGATATATTTTCCTGCTTCACGGGGATTTTCTTAGGGTTATTAAATTTGTGAAGTGTTTGTACATGAAAGTATCATGGGCCACGTAAGTACCTACCTTAAGCCCAGTCTCTGAAAAATACTTTTTCAGTAAGGCTGGATCTACAATGATAATTTCAGAGAATCCTCACAGTATTGCAGCTCAACTGGTACTAGTGCTAATACAGACGAGCCACAGGCATTTACCATAGTCTCTCACCAGAGGTAAAAATGCCTGTGGGAGGTGTACAACAGCTTACCAACTATTGGTAGCACTGATGGAGCTGTGCTGGTGCTAGACCAGTGGGATATTTCCCTAAAAATTTTCAGAGACAGGGCTTAAGGTAGTCAGTTCACACCACTATTTGTAATTTATCAGAAGTACATTCATTGGATAACTGTCTTGAATTTTTTTTTTTAAATATTGGCCAGCCTACTCTAGTAAAAGGGCTCTAATGTTGAAAGAACTATTTTGATGTTGTGCACAGAACACATTTAACAGATATAGTAAACAAATTTCTTACTTTAATGTAATATTCAGTGTTTTGTACACTGTGATTTTGCCTAGAATTAGCTTCCGAGAACCTCAGCGCATTGATCTACGTACCCATCTTTTATGTCTAGAAAATACTGAAGAGCTAACCATTCAGAAAGCCCTTTTAGGGCTAGCCTCTGCTCTCAGATACAATGTAAGATACATCCAACAGTGCAGAAGTGTGATGCAGTAACTTAGTAGAGCTACTGATAGTAATTCTTAATACTTC
This sequence comes from Mauremys reevesii, assembly GCF_016161935.1. Lineage (NCBI taxonomy): Eukaryota > Metazoa > Chordata > Testudines > Geoemydidae > Mauremys > Mauremys reevesii. Next base: position 110,061,856 of record NC_052626.1, read on the forward strand.
TCCTCAGTCTCCAGCTCTGCACCTTTTTCCATCTTCTCCCCAAACCCCAACCTTTTTTTCTTGGGCTCAATAATCTTTGGCATTGCAGAAACTTCATTTTATCTTCTGTTAGTGATGTGATTGCTCCCCTGAGCATTCCTCAGTTGCATGAAGACATCTTACAGACCTTTTCCCCACTTTGTTTCAAGAAAACAATCTCTATTTAAAAAAAGATCAAGAATATCTCTTACACATTGTAGTAGCTTCAGACCTTGGATTTATATTTGAATAAGCCAGATAAGATACATAAAAAGGATACATAAAAACATACAGTATTTTAGAAATCAAAATAAATTATAACTAAAAGGCATTTTAAGAACTATTTTCAGTTGCTTATAACCTTGCCAAATTTAAACTGCTTAGGCTGAAATTTTCCATGCAGGACGACTTTTGGTGCCATTTTGTACCTTAATGACAATATTAAGGGAAAAAAAACTATTTCAATGTAAGCAACCTGCTCTCCCACCTCCACCACTGTCTTTGCTATTTAAAAGATCTACCAACAGTTTCAATTAAGTGGCTCTGAAACTTAGAAACAAAGTCTAAAGCAGAAATTAATGATTACTGGAACTTTCAACAGTATTGGTACACACAGTAGGGGGCTTTTCCCTCTCTCCCAGCAAAAGGAAAACAAAAACAAAAAAAAATCTAAGGATCGCATTAATAAAGAAAACACTGAATTTGGAACAAGTTCCTTTTGCACTTTACTAGCAGTGGACAAATTAACTCCTGGTACAAAACTACTCACTGAAGTGATATTCAACAGCTAGTTTATTTTTTAATTCTAGCTCCCCCAAATAAAAAAGTTGTTTACATCCTGACAGTGCATGCAAAAGAGACAACAAACCAATCTGCTGGCGCAGTCTCTAAGGGCATGTCTACACTGCAATTAAAAACTCATGGCTGGCCCATGCCAGCTGACTTGGGCTCCTGGGCAAAGGGGATGTTTAACTGTGATGAAGATGTTCAGGTTAGGGCTGCAGCCTAAGTTCCAGGACCCCCAGCTCACAGGGTCATAGAGCCCGGGCTCCAGTCTGAGCCTGAAAGTCTACACTGCAATTAAACAGCCCATTAGCCCAAGTCAGCTGGCATGGGCCAGCTGTGGGTGTGTAACTGCAGTGTAGACATACCCTGAGATTCCAAATCAACGGACTTGAGCCCACGGGGCTTGGGCTGCAGAGCTAAAAATAGCAGTACAGATATTTCCACTCAGGCTGGAGCCCAGGATCTGAAACACACCAGGGGGGTGGGGGGGGGAGGGTGTTTCAGAGCCCAGGCTCCAACACCAGGAGGAACATCTATTGATATGCTTCCAGCAGAGATTTAGAAGTTAATTTGTCTGTGCACTTGAGTTAACTCGAGTGTCTAGCTGTGAAAAGCTATGAGGCCCCTGGGACTGGCAGCCTCCCTTCTTCAACTGCTAGTGAGGGCACCTGCAAAATCAGCCAATCCTCCATCACCCAGGAGTTGCAAGTACTAACAAATAAAAATCAAACACACTTAATCCAAGTAATGTTATTTGTGATAATAGGGAAGGAATCAGTTACAAAAGCAATGTTTCAACAACCACTTAATTTATTTGCTTGCAACCTTTCCACCAGAATATAAATTGTATTAACAAAAATATCTACACTTAAAAATCTAAGTCCAAGACATTCAGTTTGAAACCCAGAATGCCAGTGGGCTTTATGCACAAGATAACAAGTGTGTCAGATATTTAGCCTTTCATTTAAGTAGAATTAATTGTATTTGGTGTAGAGATTCCCCCCATCCTCCTCCCCAAATACAGAACTAGTTCCAGAAGTCAGAAGATTCAAACTATAACAGAAGGCAGCAGCCATCCCGTTTCCCAATCATGTACAGGAAGTACTGGAAAGTTTAAGTAATGCCTGTGTCACTATTTGCAAAAACAGATCCCTTGTTCTTTAAAATATATATAATTACTTAGGCACTTTTGAAAATTTTACCCAAAAAGGAAATGAGCCTACTGACAAACTGACAACATTTAAAGCTCCCTAAACATGCCATAGTCAGTAAAGGGCTCATGAAACTAGGCACAATGAAGGACAGTCTCTTCAGTTTCCGCCTCTTTCTAATCTACTTTTCCTTGACAAGGATCACAAGAATACTCAGCCAAATTCCAACAACATTAACATTCACTGACAACCTATACTCTTCAATCAGGCTTAAATTTAAGATGTGACAGCTTAGCATACTCTGACTACTGGCAGAGATTACAAGATGGCACAAATTCCATTGCCAACTACATGCTCATGTACAACTACATGCTCATGCTCTTCTGGTAAGAAGTTGAGATAAAGCTTCTCAACTTCTTACCAGAAGAAATCACTGCCCTCGAAGACACTGATGTTTTAAGAGATCAGCACCTGAACGAAAAAGAGTAAACAAGACAGAACTCACAATATTGAAAAGGGAAAATGTATGCTGAAAAAACTACAAGACAATGCCATTTCCACCACAGCATTTGTTCTATATTTGTTAAGACAGTACAAGTCCCTAAGATCCTACTGGACTCATCATTAATTATGGATATCCAGGCAGAAACAGTGGTGAGAAAACCCTTCTGTCTCCAGTTCCTAAGAAATTATGTTCTTTCCTCTAGGATGAAATTCTAACCATACTGATTTGTGCTAGTCACCTCTGGATTGGATTATTAAAATTCACTGTGTTTGTGGATGAGGGTGTAAAATCCATATTAAGAACAGTAAAGTCTGTGTAAGAAGAAAGGCCCATGAAAAATATTACGATGGTGTTGTGTCCCAATTACACACTCAGTTCACTTCCAGCGGGAATTCAAAGCCCTGGTTTTAATCTTTAAGGCCCTCCACAGACAAGGCCTAACTACAGAGTTTAATTCACAACCAGTTTCATCCGCAACCAAACACAGCTGCACTCCTAAGGAACAATGCAAGCATTTCTCATATTGACTTTTACAATATCCAGAGAAAAGTACTCAATTCAGTCTGCCTCTCCACCTCAGTAGAGCTGCCTTCCAGAAAACAATGCTGAACCTGAGTTTTGCTGTTTTCATAACATGTTACAAGGCCACTTTTTCACAGTCATATCCACAAAGATGAGGACTGCAAGAAAAGAAAAAGTATGCAAAGCTGGAAAACCCCCGAGAGGTGAAGAACAAAGTCCACTATGGACAACTCTATGTAAACATTACTGTAACTGACAGCAACAAGTAAGAGACAAGGTGGGTGAGGTAATATCTTTTATTGGATCAACTTCCATTTTATTGGACAGTGGTAAGTGATATCTTAAAAATACTTTGTGATCATTACTGCTCTGCTTTAGTTAAGGCATTCTTCATTTTAATTATGCACTTAATTCTGTATTATTTTGTTTGCTACTACTAAGCAAAATGTAATACAGGATTCTATATTAAGAACTGAGGAAAACAATGTCTAAGAGGCAGATAGTGGATATACTAGAGAAAATTGTGATAGAAAGTCACTAGATATAAACAATGAGCTCAATTATTTTCATTTTATAGCAGCATCTATATAGTAAGAAAAAAAACTTGTCTGAAGAATGAGAGGGTGAATATTTTATTACAAAATTACATTTTGCCAACCTAGCTCATGCAGCAAATGCAAGCAAGGCCTTTTTATTTCTCTTCACCTAGGTCCTTCTAAGGCTGATGACATTCAGGATGTCTGCCTATTAGCATCCCTAGCAGTGTCTCGGCACATACAGCCTAGATTTGATTCACAATGTTACAAGACATTTACACGTTTTAAGTTTCTCCAACTTATTACTACGTGATATATCCTCCAAACTCAAGACCTTGTGCAAAACTAACAGGGCTAAATCAAAAGCCCCAAATTAGCTTTTATGGAAAAACTGGTGAGACCATTAATTTTCTCTTGTGTTTCATCTGTTCTGGGTTCCATTATCACTTACCTGATTTTTCTTTCGGTCCATTAATTCAGCCCAGATGATAGGAACATGCTACATTTTCTCAGAGTGTGAACTATCATAACCAATCTTTATGAAGAACAGAATAGCAGCACTATTGGACAACAACCTGAAAACAATCAACGGTTGCAGTGACTGCAGTATTAAGAATGATAGCAGTTATATTTGATGTTAAATGTCACCAAATTCCCAGAATTTACATAGCACTCTGAATTTCACCAGGAAATCTTTAATATACAGTTGGGCCCACCAAATGAAAAAATAAAATCTGCTTATGGCTCATCTTAGATACCGCTCTCCTAGTTGCCTAACATCCACTGCCACAGTATCTGAGTGCACCATGGTCAATCAGTCTGTTTATTTTCATAATACCCTGTAAGGTAGGGAAGTGCTATTAACCCCATTTTACAGATGGGAAATGGAAGCAGATAGATTACATGATTTGCCCATGTCACACAGGAAGTCTATGGCACAGAGTGAACCTGGATCTCCCAAGTCCCAGGCTAGTGCCCTAGCCACTGGACCATCTTTCTTCTCCATTTGCAGGCTAGAGATCCTAAATGTCACCACCATACAATAGGTTGCTTCTTGCCTTGTTTATATAATAGATGCATCTAAAATTACTTGAAGACCATGTTGCCCCCGTTTCCACCCTTATCCACACTCTAAGTCATTTCTTCCACCCCTACCTCTGCCTCCATTACCACTGCTTGCATTTTGTCTTCATCGTGCAAAATGTATGGGTTTTTCTTTATGCTGTGTCCAGGCAGAAAAACTATAGAATGCCAGTCAGTATTTTAGATTCATTTTATCAATATGGAACAGTAAAGTAATCATTACAGCTGCAGAAATGAGCACCAGCTTTTTAGTTATCATGGATTCCTAGAGTTCTAGTCATCTTCAGCTGCAAGCAAAGTTGAATTTCTTTCAGCCATGGAATTTTCATTTTGTGCAGTTCTGATTGTGAAAAATCATATTGCCTCTCATCTAGTCTGTATGTATGTAGCACAAGCCACAATCCCATATCCAAGCAAATTAGATATTTTCATAGAATGATAAACTGTTTCAATGATCCCATTAGTTCATCAGTATCACAGAAGAATATTAAAGTAACACTGTCAGGTAATTTCTTATAAGAGTTCTACCTACGTCAGCACTTTAGTGTTAGTTTCATTTATTTAACACATTGAAGGTCTGAGTGACATTTGATCAACACTGTCTAATTTTGTACTCAGGAGTTCTCATGAACTTGCAGTGTTTGGTTGCAAACGTTTTAAGAAGAGTTACCATTGTGCTTAATATTAATCCAATTCCCAAGGTCACACAAAGAACTCCAAGAATTCAGGCTTCTCTCTAACATGCGCCCTTGCCTCCCCCACCTTTTCCCTTTATCAGACACAGCAGAGTATGTGTGTTTGCCTCTCTCTGACACACACAACCCCTCCCTTGCCATCACCCTCAGCCACACAGTTTTCTTTTCATGACTCTTTTCACCTCACCTTTGGTCTTCTCAAAGATCAGGGACAAAAGCGCTGTCTGCATGTGTTACACTTGTCTAATTAACATAGATTTTTTTAAAAACAATTTAGACTGGCACAAACATCCTGTGTGCACAAAATTAAAGTGGCCTACAACTGACATTGATTTTGCTTAGGTCAGTAACATCCTGAATTAAGCTAAATTGATATAATCCTATTGTAAAGTAGATTTAAGTGTGTCCACAGAGAATGGTTTGGGGATGAGGGGGGTGTTGTACCCGTTTAAACCAAATTAAAGCCAGAGTTCAGTTCCACTCCCACAACCTTTGCTCTGGAACAAGGCCAGAGTCTTCCTCCTGAACCCGCACTGCACTCCTCTGCAGTGGCTAAAAATGACAACTAAAGACTCGGAATAACCCCCACACCAAGCCACATTTTTCCCCCACACAGCCAAGAACTGGGTAGGAGCCGTCACGCAGCGAGACTGTCACCCTCACCACAAGTCAGTAAGAAAAAAGCCCCAGGGCGCCGCAGCGCTTGGAGATCTCAAAACAAGCGGGCCTGGAGGGGGCAGGAGGACAGGACAGGCCAGAAACCCTCCCTCCCCCCCGACATCATCATCCCAGAAGCCCCGAGTCCAAGCCCGCCCGTGCAGACTAGCCCCCCCCCCCCGCGTGTCCAGGCTCCCAACGACCCCCCATTGACAGCACGGTAACGCGCTCCCCTTCCCCACACAACCCCCGCAGCAACCGGCCTCCCCACGTCAGCACAGCCCCGCCCCCCCCAGAGCGCCGTTCCCGGCACAGCCTCGCGGCCGCACTCACAGTTCCGGATGTCGGAGATGAAGACCGCCAGGCCCCGCATCCCGTCCCCCTTCGACACGGCCGGCATCTTGGCCCAGCAGCTGAGCCCGGGGCCGTCAGCAAAACGGAACCGCTACAACCGCCACCACCTCCGCACTCGGGCTCTTCAGCCTCCGCTCGTCTGCGCAGGCGCGCGTGGGGCCCGCCCGCCGGCCCGGCAGGCAAAACAAGGGGGTGGGGGGAGGGAGGCTGTGAGATAGGGGCCCGCAGCGCCCCCTGCTGCGTGGAGAGGGGGAAGGCGAGTCAAGGAGGGATACATGGTTAATAACTAGGGCTGTCAAGCGATTAAAAAAATTAATCGCGATTAATCGCAGGATTAAACAAATTAATCACGCTGTTAAACAATAATATGATACCATTTATTTTAAATATTACTACATTTTCAAGTCTATTAATTTCAGTTGCAACACAGAATACAAAGTGTACAGTGCTCGCTTTATATTTATTTTTATTACAAATATTAGGCCTGTAAAAAAAAATGTATTTTTCAATTCACCTTGTACAAGTACTGTAATGCAATCTCTTTATCGTGCGAGTTGAATTTACAAATGTAGAATTATGTATAAAAAAACCTGCATTCAAAAATAAAACAACGTAAAGCTTTAGAGCCTACAGGTCCACTCAGTCATACTTCTTGGTCAGCCAGTCATTCAGACAAACAAGGTTGGTTACAATTTGCAGGAGATAATGCTGCCTGCTTCTTGTTTACAGTGTCACCTGAAAGTGAGAATAGGCATTTGCATGGCACTGTTGTAGCCGGCATTGCAAGATATTTACATGCCAGATGCGCTACAGATTCATATGTCCCTTCATGCTTCAACCGCCATTCCAGAGGACATGCTTCCATGCTGATGATGGGTTCTGCTTGATAACGACCCAAAGCAGTGAGGACTGATGCATGTTCTTTTTCATCATCTGAGTCAGATGCCACCAGCAGAAGGTTGATTTTCTTTTTTGGTGGTTCAGGTCCTGTAGTTTCTGCATTGAAATATTGCTCTTTTAAGACATCTGAAAGCATGCTCCACACCACGTCCCTCTCAGATTTTGGAAGGCACTTCAGATTCTTAAACCTTGGGTCGAGGGCCGTAGCTATCTTTAGAAACCTCACATTGGTACCTTATTTGCATTTGGTCAAATCTGCTGTGAAAATGTTTTTAAAATGAACATGTGCTGGGCCATCATCCGAGATCGCTCTAACATTAAATATATGCAGAATGTGGGTAAAACAGAGCAGGAGACATACAATTCTCCCCCGAAGAAGTACAGTCAGAAATTTAATTGACGCATTATTTTTTTAACAAGCATTATCAGTATGGAAGCATGTCCTCTGGAATGGTGGCCGAAGCATGGAAGGGTCATACGAATCTTTAGCGCATCTGGCATGTAAATATATTGCAATGCCGGCTACAACAGTGCCATGCAAATGCCTATTCTCACTTTCAGGTGACACTGTAAACAAGAAGCAGGCAGCATTATCTCCTGCAAATTGTAACCAACCTTGTTTGTCTGAATGACTGGCTGACCAAGAAGTATGACTGAGTGGACCTGTAGGCTCTAAAGCTTTACGTTGTTTTATTTTTGAATGCAGGTTTTTTTATACATAATTCTACATTTGTAAGTTCAACTCGCACGATAAAGAAATTGCATTACAGTACTTGTACAAGGTGAATTGAAAAATACATTTTTTTTTTACAGGCCAAATATTTGTAATAGCATATCTGGCACGTAAATACCTTGCCAAGCCAGCTACAGAAGTGCCATATGAACACCTATTCTCACTTTCAGGTGACATTGTAAATAAGAAGCAGGCAGCAGTATCTCCTGTCAATGTAAACAAACTTGTTTGTCTTAGCGATGGCAGAATAAGAAGTAGGACTGAGTGGACTTGTAGGCTCTAAAGTTTTATACTGTTTTGCTTTTAAGTGCAGTTATGTAACCAAAAAAAATCAGCATTTGTAAGTTACACTTTCACAGTAAAGAGATTGCACTTAAGTACCTGTATGAGGTGAATTGAAAAATTCTATTTTATCATTTTTACAGTGCATATATTTGGAATCAAAAATAAAAAATATAATCTGAGCACAGTGCACTTTGTATTCTATGTTGTAATTGAAATCAATATTGAAAATGTAGAAAAACATCCAAAAATATTTAATAAATTTCAATTGGTATTTTATTGTTATAAGTGAGACTAATCACGATTTTTTAATCACAATTAATTTATTTGAGTTAATCGCCTGAGTTAACTGCGATTAATTGACAGCCCTATTCATAACACCAGCTCCCCTTGCCACTCCTGAGGAGGGGATAGCCTTTTGCAAGGTCTGGGCACCAGAGCATAACAGTGGTACCTGAGTGTGGTACCCAGCGCTGAAGGATAGCTCTGTGTGGCTGGAAAGTTTGTCTCTTTCACCAACATTGGTCTAATAAAATATATTACCGTACCTTGTTTTTCTGTTACTGAACACAGGAATTCATGTTACAAGCCATCAGCTGCACAATATTGTCTGGCTACATTTGCTCTAGCATCATTACTTATTTAATATTTTTTTCTATTATAACAGCAACTAGAGTCCTCAACCAATGTTGGGGAGGTCCTAATGTTTTACATACACATAGCAAGAGACAGTAGTTCCTGTTCCAAACTGTTTCTAATCTAAATAGACAAGACAGGGAAAAGGTGGAAGAAAAGAAAATGGAAGAATTATTATCTCCATTTCATAGACAGGGAACTGAATCACAGAGGGATTAAGTGACTTGCTCAAAGTCACTCAGGATGTTTGTAACAAAGCTTGGAATTGAATTGAAATCTCCCAGTCTCAGTTCAGCATCTTAACCCTGACACCATCCTTCCCCATTATCATCTGTTGGACTTTTGTTTATACGACTGTATGCTCTCTCAGCTCCTGCACCTAAAAAGCACAATAGCATCATTAAGTTTGTGAGAGCAGACGATTATTTATTTTAATTTCACCAAACTGAACTGAGAAGAGATCATTCCTGTCAGCCCACACATTATGCTTTCAAGTCCATGGATATGAAGGGGCACAATACATTTGGTGTGCAATTAAAAGGGATTAGGCTGAGTGACTCTCTCTGAGGTTTTGACAAGATTAGGAATCCTTAAACCTTTTGAATCTGAAAATCATTGTTCTGAAGTTTGAAAAACATCATAACAAACTACCTCTCATCAAATGCAATTGCTATTTCGTTAATTATTGAAAAAATTAATCTGATCTGATGATAGTTGAAAGAAAATCCATGCATTTTGTGAACTCCACAGAAAATATGTACGGGTCCCATGGGGGCAACAGATCCCAGTTGGAGAATGTCTGAATTAGATGCCCCCCTTTCCCCACCCCCAGTCTTACCATCTAAGATTCTATAATGTGCATAAGAGTTGGAAAGCTACACCACCAAGCATCACATGGATAATGTACCTTATGGACATATAAACCACAATTCTGAGACATTACAATATGCAGGCCATAACTCCTCTGAAATGCCTTCTCAGGATCTCATGTCTAGCATGACAATCATGAGATTCTCTTGGGGATCTTCATGCCCACCCACGCACCTGGACTAACATGTCTAGACCTGATCTTTGGCCTAGCTGTAGGAATATTAGGAGGAATAATAATTATTATGCTCTATCCTGATCCATCCTTTATCTCCTCCAGACAGAGGTCAGAACTTTCTCTCTCATCTGAAAAAATAATCCAGTTTGCTTATCTATACCCGGGACCTCATAGATTTAAGGAGTTTTCAGGATGCCATGATGAAGAACATATTCTAACTAAAAAAAAGAACAGGAGTACTTGTGGCACCTTAGAGACTAACACATTTATTTCAGCATAAGCTTTCGTGGGCTACAGCTCACTTCTTTGGATGCATAGAGTAGAACACACAGACAGAAGATATTTATACATACAGAGAACATGAAATGGTGGAAGTACCCATAGTCTAACTGTAGCATTGATATGTTGCTGTACCAATAAGGGTGAGTAAAGCCATTGCTTTCCTGGTTGCCAAATACACTATATCTGAGGAGTTAACCTAAAATCAGGATGAGCCTAAGGCTTTGTCTTCACTACCAAAAAGGTGTTTTTCTTACAGTGAGATAACTAAAAATTAGTAGTTATCTCGCTGTAAAATCACAGTGGAGACAAACAAGATTGTGGTATGTGGAGCTCTAAGAATTGTGGTGACTGAATGTGGCAATTTAAGTTCCTGAGAGAGTCCAAAGTCATGATCCTGCAATTTGTTTTATGCAAGTTGACCCCTGAGCTTGCACAGAATCCCGTTTACTTTAACAGGGCTCTGCCACACACAGCATATTGCAGGATTTCAGCCCAAAAGACTGAACGCAGTTGCAGCTGGGATTAAAGTTGGATACTGAGACCGAAATGGGCTGGATGTAGCTTATAAATAAGGACCCGCTCACAGTGCTAGTCTGATCAATTTCTGTTGTTATTTTGTTTTTTTATTGTTGCTACTATTGTTAGTTTAATCCAATTAAAGATATTTGCTGTAGTTATAATTAAAAGTCATGATTTGCTTTGTGACGGAGTGTACAGATTTCCCTGAGCTGGCAGGAAAACAGGTAACCCCTTTTCTTGGGGAAGGACCACAGTTCAGTGGCTTTACTACTGAGATATTCAGGAGGGGGCACAGACAGCAGTGCAGAAGAAAAGCCTGCCTTTTCCTCCCCCTCTATGAAAGATGTCAATAAGTGAAGAGAAGAGGATGTGTGTCAGGCAGGGGATGGGGAGTTGTAGAAGGATTTGGTAATAGCCTGAATGGTCCTTTGGTGGCTATTTTGGGAAATAAACTGAATTAAATATGTGTGGGTTAAAGTTTTTTTATGCTGTTTTTAACAGTATTGGGGCTTTTTGGATCCCATGTACTGCAGTTTGTAATAAAACTTGTTCCATAGATCTGGATTAAGATGAGTGAGGTCAAAGGTATATACCTATATGTCAACAACCTGGCTGAGGGTAGCTTAGTAGTCATAGCCCCCTTCTTTTTTGCAGGAGCAATGGCTGGGTCTGCTGTAGTTGCTAGTATGGGTCAAAATGGTTTCTTGCTTGGTTTTAGTGGCTTCTGTTTTTTCCCTCAAAGGCTTCATTTAGAGTCAGGAAAATATCACTGCGTTGGTCACACTTGCAACGTGTCCGGGGATTTATTTGTAACCATGGGGACTTGCAATGTAAGCTTTGGAACTTTACCATTCCTTAGAGGAATGATCTTAAACTTTCTTGAGAATTCCATAAATGTCTGACCCTGCAGAATACACAGCACTCAATCCCATTGAAGTAAATAGAATTTGAGGGTGTCAAAGCCGCCCAGGGTCAGGTCTAAAAGATGAAAAGACAAAACTTCAAGTATGTGTGGAGGTTTAGATACAATCCAAATGACTAGAGCATCCAGTGGGCCACAGTGAAACATGGGATGTTACAAGAATGTTTTATATATGTAAATAGCTACTTAATAGATAAAGTGATAGATGGTGTTCAAGAATACCAGGATAATTCTTGGGATTTGTACACCCAAGACAAGTACTTGCTGTTGTGCACTGGAAATGGCTTCCTTTGACCTGCTCATTAAATTAGCTCTTAACACAGGTCAAACTCAAACAGCAAATGAAAGCAATTCAAATGATCTACAATTCCTTCTTGTTTGAGTACTAGATGCTTCCCTTGGCTTTGGCTCATCCTATCTACAGATTAATGTCACAGGATAAAGGAAATAAGCTATATTTCCTGACTAACTCCAAAGAAAACAGGTACACATTTTTATATTAAATATCTGTTTTGCTGGCCGGTGTGACTACCCTGCAGATTGAAGTCCTCCATGCAGACAAGGCTAGCTCCAGGCACCAGCGCAGCAAGCTGGTGCTTGGGGTGACCCATGGAAGGGGACGGCACATCGGGTCTCCGGTAGAGCAGCCGCTGAAGTGCCGCCGATCGCAGCTTTTTTTTCTCTTTGCCTCTTGGGGCGGCAAAAAGGCTGGAGCCGGCCCTGCATGCAGACATAGCACAGGCAGAAGAGCAAGTCTCTTCTACATAACCTCAGCAAGTCCTTGAAATGGACAGACCACCTGCATAATGTAATGTAAGTCTTGCCAACCTCTTCACTCCTTGGTTTCTCTGCTGAGACCACAGACATGGCTAACAATGTCCATTGTTGTGATTTTACAGACGGCTCTACATCTGCCCAGATTGAAACTATAATCTTGCTACACATACCCCACTGAACCAGTAGAACTAGCAACATGCTTCATTATTTACAATTGTGACAGCAAATAGGACAACAGCACTGAACTCCAGTGAGTTTATTAAACCCAGAACTACAACTGGGGTTGGTGCAGACTTGTACCAGAGAGTCATCGGGAAGGCAAAAAAATGGAAAGTCCACAACACCTCTTTATGGGTGGCAGAACACTGTGCACCAGCACTGTTCCAGAGGGTGATGCAGGGTTGGGATTCCTGGCTATGGCTCTTCATTTAGGGAGCTGTACCCCAAAGGGATGGACAGAGAAGCAACACTGGTACAATAAGTGCTGGGACTGAATTTATGCTCCTCTCCTCGGCATTCCTGTAAGACTTTTCAGAAGCTGTCCCATGATTTACTTGGTCAATGGCCTGCCTGATCTCACAGGATAAGTAAAAGGCAGAATATAACTAACCTAACCCTTCTAGTAATCTAAAACTTTTCTGTAGTGCTTTCCTGTCTGTCTTGCTAGTTCACTGAATCTTCCTTGCAGTCTCAAAGCTGTTTCCAGGTAATACTCATTTCACCAAATTTCTTAAGACTTTTTGCTTCTTCCCCTTGTGTCTTTAATCCTCCTTGATTCAAGAGCTGAATTAAATTATAGAAGATGATGCTAAGAGTCCAGTCTAGTGAGAAAGCCATTATCTCTTATGTTTCTTAGCTAGCCACTTTAAGTCTGGACTTTCCAGAGCTCCCTCTTCTGAGATCCTCTGAAATGCTAATCAACATAATCTACTTCAAAGGGCTGTATTTTATATTCCAGATTATTACATCCAGACAGTCTCCTAGTCAATTTGGTTTCTCTTCACCTGCAAACTTAAGCAGAGAGAAGAAACTGTCTTTTTCCATAGATCAAAGACCATTTTATTTTAAAATCAGACCTTGACACTTGACAACAGGTTTAATTCCCTTTGAAGCTTCACGCTTATGACTAAACTACTTAATTTCCAGTTACACAAAAAATAAACTCCATAATATTTTAAGCAGGTTGGCCAAAATGATGTCTTGATCTAATTTCCACTCATAAGAAAACAGTGTCACCTGGTGGCCAAATGCACCATCCCTAACTGTGTGACTTTTTTGTATCGAATTTCTTTACTGCTTTTGGGTCAAAATACTCTTGGACAATAAGTTGGTACCACCACACATATTAATATAAACTCAGGTGTCACCAAGAAATGTTCCCCTCCTCCTTTTAGTATTCAGTGCTATGAGCAGACTTGCAGGCCACCTGTACTGAGGCCGGTCTGAGTTTGTTTTCAGTTCTGAGTAATGCGTGGAGATTTTTATTTTAGCTAAAATTGCTTTAACTTTGATGCATTACATGCAGACTTTTGCCCAGACACATTTAATATTAAACAGGACAAATAAGGATACAATCTATAAAAAGATAAATGGATACCTTAGAATCATAGAATATCAGGAATGGAAGGGACCTCAGGAGGTCACCTAGTCCAACCCCCTGCTCAAAGCAGGACCAGTCCCCAACTAAATCATCCCAGCCAGGGCTTCATCAAGCCTGACCTTGAAAACCTCTAAGAAAGGAGATTCCATCACCTCCCTAGGTAACCCATTCCAGTGCTTCACCACTCTCTGAATGAAAACGTTTTTCCTAATATCCAATCTAAACCTCCCCCACTGCAACTTGAGACCATTACTCCTTGTTCTGTCATCTGGTACCACTGAGAACAGTGTAGATCCATTCTCTTTGGAACCCCCTTTCAGGTAGTTGAAAGCAGCTATCAAATCCCACCTCGTTCTTCTCTTCTGCAGACTAAACAATCCCAGTTCCCTCAGCCAGGGGCGGCTCTAGCCATTTCGCTGCCCCAAGCACGGCGGCACGCCATGGGGGGCGCTCTGCCGGTTGCCAGTCCCGCGGCTCCGGTGGACCTCCCGCAGACGTGCCTGCGGATGCTCGACCGAAGCCGCGGGACCAGTGGACCCTCCGCAGGGATGCCTGCGAGAGGTCCACCGGAGCCGCCTGCCGCCCTCCCGGCGACCGGCAGAGTGCCCCCGGCGGCATGCCGCTCCAAGCACGCACTTGGCGTGCTGGGGCCTGGAGCCGCCCCTGCCCTCAGCCTCTCCTCATAAGTCATGTGCTCCAGCCCCCAATCAAAGTAACACTGAATTATTATCCATGGGAGTTCAGGCATGCAGTGCTTGTGGGATCTGGCCTTCTGTCTGTCTCTTTTAAAATGACATTTTCAGCTTCTTCTTTAGGAAGAATTTCTAATCTGTTACACAAGTACAATTAGAGTCAATGGAAGTTCTATATATGTGTCTGCAGATTGAATTTGACTCTGGCACATTGTACCCAATGTGCAAAATAAGAGCAAGGAAAGTGGCAATTAGTTGGGGTAGTGAACCAAAAACATGATTTTACAGGTTCTTGCACCATATATTCATTAGGACTAATGCAAAGTGGGAGTAAAATGCTGCCAAAACAGAATTGTGCTCACTTTGCACAAGTGTAATTGACTACACAAAGTACAAGACCATAGAGAACTAGCCTCTGTATCATGCTGTACTACTGTGAATCAGAGTTCAAAAACTTAAAATACTTAAAGTTACTCCTTCAAAACCTTCCCACTATGTTATTTATTTGTGTTGTCATAGTGCCCAGGGCCCCATTGTGCAGGTACTGTACAAATACATAAAAAAGAGTCCCTGCTCCAAAGGTACAATATATTTCAAACCACCTAATGTAAGTGCAGCCTAAAAATTTCAAAATCTGGAAAATTCCTAAATGTCATAAATCCCTAGGATTCAGGAAAACTCAGAGGAGAAATCTAGCTAAACCAGGCACAGTAAAGCAAAGGTTTGAGATGAGTCATCTTAAATCTTTTGTTTGTGTTCAAACAATTATTGATTGGGTTGGATGGCATGTTGTGGAGACAAACAGCCAGATCCTCAGCCCTGTTATGGCTGCTTTTTACCACTCATAGCACAAAACAACTGAAACCGGCGAGTAGAGAGTTCCCTTGGCATAGGAAAATCGTGTACAGCAGTGTGGCTGGCTCATACACAACACACTCCCAGTGTAGGGAGTGAGCAGGGTTATGGGTGGGTGACTGCCCAGGACACTATAGTTGGGGGAGGGGGCGCACTGTGGTCAAAAGGGAAGGAGCGGGGCGGGCCTGGGTTGTGAGGCCATGGAAGGGAGCTCAGGGCAATGGAGGGAAGAGAGGCAGCAAGGGCCGGGGGTGATGGGGGGATTTATGGGGAGGCAGCTGGGGCCAGGGGCAATAGGGGGATGGGTAGAGAGCCTGGGGAGGCACCGGAGGCCAGAGGCACCAAAATACAAGTTCATCCAGAGCACCATTTTCCCTAAGGTCGGCCTCTGGGGTCATCACATCCCAGAGATCCCTGGCTGCCCAAAAGGTCCTATAGGACCATAATCAGCCAGCAGTAAGCTAGAACAATCCTGAAACTTACAACAGCAAAACTCACTCAGAGACTTGCTGATCAGCTGAGCTGACCTTCAGCTGCAGCCTCCTGCTAGTGGGAGCTGCACTGACCCTTCCCGGGCAGGCTGCTCTTTCTGACTCAGCATCTTCCATTCCTGTCAGCTCTGAGTGCAGACTGTGTGGGGAGCCCAGCCTGGCAGAGAGGGGGTGCATTGGTTGCAGAAAGGAAATTGACCCTTGGGCCCTGTGTCCAACACCAGTAAATCTGGGACCACCAGTTCTAAAAGCATGAGCCTGTACTGATAAAGACTGTGCTCTGTCAGCAAAGACTGTGCCAGACTCATCAATCTCTGTGTGTTCCAGCCACCATTAAAGGGGGGTCAGAGAACCACATTGAGTGGGTGTGGATAATAGAGACTGGAAATTTGGAAGGAGGATGAGGCAGAGAATATCTGGGAAGAGAGAGGTGTTCACAAACTTTTGGTGAGGATGGAGAAGAGAACTTGTATTGCTGGGAACCTTAGTGGAGCTTGTAGTACTGAGGGTCTGTCCCTCTGACTTTGCTGGCAAGACTACTGATCTGTTCCAAATGTAGCATGCGTGCTAGCTTCAGTGGGAGTCAGGCATGTGAGAGGACTGAACTGGCTCCAGGAATACCAGTGATTCTGTTTGCTAGTTTAGCACTGTTGTATTGCCTTCATATTAAATGCTGATTTGGAAGCTGTAGAGTATGCATCTGAATAGACAATACAATTCCAGTAATTAGAATCTCATGGTTTTTGGGCTTCCATGAATTGTAAGAACCCCAACTAAAGCAAATATAAAACATTAACATGATGATGGACTGGGAGAGGTAAGGATACTTCACAGACTGCAATGAGTCCAATGATCAGTGTGATCAAAAATCTATTCAAGCCACAAAATAGCTATATAATGCACTCAAGTGCTTAGTAGACTACAGTAACTTAACATACTCTCTTGGTGTGCTTTTGCCACTCCCATAATTTCCATGCTGCCCCTTCCCATACTCCCTCACAGCCAGCCAGACAAGTCTCCTTTGTTTATTCAACTTACAGTTTTCATGAGGCCCACAACACAAAGAATGAGGGTAAAAGGAAAATTGTAATGAAGCTTACATTGATTACCATCAAGTAGTAAAGACAACAAACCACAATAGTCATATAATCTTATCTTTTTATTTCTCACTTCCTTACCCCAGTGTCTGTAGTTCAACATAGAATGTCATGGGTCACATCCTTATGTGCCTTGCAGCTTGCATTGTCACTTTCACCTTGCACGGTGGATGTGAAACACATCCAAATCAAAATAGTACAATGGCCAGGACCTGTGCAGTGTGAGTGCCACTGAAAATAAGCTCACGTGCCACCTCTGGCACGGGTGCCATAGGTTGCCTACCCCTGATATAGCCCATAAAAATATCTGTTTTTGTCGTTTTCATTGTAAAGAAGCAGGGAAAATAAGGCTGTGAATTTCATTAAAAATTATCACTGGACTGCCCCTAAGCTCAACTGTTGAGCAGTACCAAGGACCAGTTTAGAAATATTTCAAAACTTATTGCATTACAAAAGCTTTAGTATTGGCTTACAGACTATTTGTATGTATGGGAGCTATTGATTCCTCAAGAACTCTCTTGTTTGTACACATAGAACTATGTGCTCACATGGTGGCTTAGCTGAAGAAGAAGCACAGTTCTTTGACCCTAGGGATCATAGATACAAATCCTTTCCTTGGGAGGCTGGTTGCTGCCTTCAAACTGACAAACAGCTTCGGAGGCAATTTGGCAGCGGGTGCCGAAGGTGCGGGACCAGCAGATCACCCGCAGAAATGCAGCCGAATCCGCATGACCAGTGGACCATCTGCAGGCACGCCACCGAAGGCTGCTTGACTGCGGTGCTTGGGGTGGCAAACAACATAGAACCACCCCTGCAGCACATGGCAGTCAGGGGAGGGACAGCTGAACTGCCGATTGATTGCCTGCTGGGCAGCTGCAGCACAGGGAACTTAGAGGAGCAGGGAGCTGATAGGGGGGCTGCAGGTCCACCCTGATTCCAAGACCCCACCAGCTAACTGCAATGGGCTGCTCTTCCTGCAAGCAGTGGACAAAGCAGGCAGCTGCCAAACAACATTAGAGGGGAGCATTGCATAACTTTAAACAAGCATGTTCTCTAATTGATCAGCAACCAAGCGACGTTAACCGGGATGACTTTAAGTGAGGAGTTACTGTATTAACTTCTGAAGCACCCGCATGTGGCTCAGGAGCCATAGGTTGACCACCCCTGGCCTACTTCCATTTTGAAGGGTGGGAAAGCAAAGCTGATGAAATCAAACTAATTTCCCCAGTGAACGGTCTGCCCAGCTCATTCATCTGTGAGAGCCGCCTGGGAGAAGCGGGACAGCAGTGGGCCCCAGGGCCGGCTTTAGGCCTATTCCACCAATTCCCCTGAATCGGGCCCTGCGCCTAAGAGGGCCCTGCACCCAGTGAGAATCCCTTCCCTGGTTAGAGGTGCCTTTTTAATTTTTACTCATCTGGTGGCACTTTGGGTCTCCAGTGGCACTTCGGCGGCGGGTCCTTCAGTACCGCTGAAGACCAGAGCAAGTGAAGGACCCACTGCTGAAGTGCCGCCGAAGACTCGGAGCATCGCACGGTGAGCACAAGCCCCACGTGTTGTTTTACATGTGTTTTTTTTTTTATAAAGTCATTCCTGCGGGGCCCTGTCGACAGAGGTGGCTCTAGCCATTTCGCTGCCCCAAGCACGGCGGCACGCCGCAGTGGGCGCTCTGCCGGTCGCCGGTCCCGTGGCTCTGGTGGACCTCCCGCAGGCATGCCTGTGGATGCTCCACCGAAGCCGCGGGACCAGCGGACCCTCCCCAGGCACGCCTGCGGGAGGTCCACTGGAGCCGCCTGCTGCCCTCCGGGCGACCGGCAAAGAGCCCCCTGCGGCATGCCGCCCTAAGCATGCGCTTGGCGTGCTGGGGCCTGGAGCGGCCCCTGCCCATCAAAACTGTTAAAATTGGGCCTCGCACTTCCTAAAGCCGGCCCTGGTGGGCCCTGCAGGAGGCTGAGCGCTCTGGGAAAGCCCCGCTGCGTGTGTAGAACGAGGCCGTGTCATGCACGCTGCAAGGGTCGGGACGCTGCCAGGCAGGACCTAAAGCCAGAAAGCCCCATTAGCAGTGGCAGGGCTCCCGCGCTTGTGGGAAAGGAAAAAGCGTTGCAGGAGGCGGGACCTTTAATTGACCAGCTGAAAACACTCGCCCCCCCCCCTTGCTTTCCCGTTCCCCCGATATCGATGTATTGATTTGTTGTTCGGTGGCCGGAGCACCGCTGGTAGCGCCTGTCCCCGGCACAGGGAGCGTGGGCGGCCGCTTTAAAAGGCGAGCCCTGGGGTAGGCCCTCCCCGCTCGCTTCCACTTCCGAGTCCCGGCCGGTCAGGTTGCGGAGGGAAGCAGCAGCAGGCGGCGGCGGCGGTGGCAGCAGCGGCCGGGGTAACAGCCGGGTGGGCAGCAGGAGTGGGGAGCCCGCCTCACGGCGGCGATTGCGCCAGCCTGGCTGCCGGGGCAGGGAGAGCGAGCGCCAGGCGGGCGGCACCGAGCTCTGGCTCTGAAGGCTGCTCCCCAGCCCGCGCGCGCGCGGCTGGCCGGTCCCGCGCGGTGCCGGTGTCCGGCTCTTCCCCTTCGTTTGCGTCAGCGCCTCTGCCCGTAGCGGTGGCTGAGGGAGGTGGAGCTCCTTCCCCCTCAGTTTCCCCCTCCCTCCCGGTTAATAACGTCTCTGAATGTCTCCTCTGCTGCCCAAGCACGGTGGAGAAATGCGGGGATGGGATGGCTGGTGTTTCTACTTCTCCCCCTTATCCCCTGGCTGGTGGCCTCTTCCCACAATGGACCTGTGGGGATATCCCTGGGGTTGCCTCTCCACTGAGAGGTGGTGGTGGGAATTAATTGGAGGGGGTGGCTGTGGGTGTCAACCTGCTGCTTTGGCATTCTGGTCTTTAAGGCCAGGCGGGACCATCATGATCCTGCAGTCTGCCCCATTGCAAACCCCAGAACAGGGATCAGCAACCTGTGGCAAGTGGCCTGGTTTGTTTACCTGCTGTGTCTGCAGGTTTGGCCGATTGCAGCTCCCACTGGCTGTGGTTTGCCATTCCAGGCCAACAGGGAGGCGGGAAGCGGGGGGCCAGCGCATCCCTCAGCTCGCGCTGCTTCCCGCACCCCCCTGTTGGCCTGCGACGGTGAACCGCAGCCAGTGGGAGCCACGATCGGCTGAATTTACGGATGCGGCAGGTAAACAAACCGATCTGGCTGGCCAGGGTGCTTTCCCTGGCGGGCCGCGTGCCAAAGGTTGCTGATCCCTGCCCCAGAACCTCACCCACTTGCTTCTGTTGTAAGCGTATAATCTCTGCCTGAGTTACTGAAATCCTGGAATTTTGCTTTAAAGACTTCAAGTTACAGAGAATTCACCATTGACTGTAGTTTAAACCAGCAAGTGACCCCCTTGCCTGTCTCCCCTCCCCCACAAAAAAATAATAAATGCTGCAGAGGAAGGAGGAAAAATCTGCTAATCTGACTCAGGGGGATTCCTGCCTGATCCTAAATATGACAGTCAATTGGACCCTGAGCATGTTGGCCAGACCTACCAGCCAGATGCGTAGAAAAGAGTTCTCTGTAATAAGTCTGAACTCTTTCTGTTTAGTATCAGAGGGATAGCCATGTTAGTCTGGATCCGTAAAAAGCAGTAGTATTGGAGCATAAGCTTTCGTGGGTGCATCTGACAAAGTGGGTATTCACCCTCGAAAGCTTATGCTCCAATACTTCTGTTACTCTTTGTCACTTCTTTCTGTTTAGTGTCCCATCTCCGGGTTCCTAGGTCTACTCTCTACCAAAGCTGCTCCACTGTTCATGGTCAGTAGATCTTTCTGACTATTCACCCCTCCCAAGAAGACTTAACCTCCACTTTCATCCTTTAGGTAGCAAGTAGTCACAGTGTCTCCTCACTCTGGTGAGGTTTGTAAATATTTTCATATTTGATGACCAGTAGATAATAGGGTTACTACTTATTCAACTAACACATAAGCAACAAACAATACAGAAGTTCTTAGGGCAACATTTCCTTATTTGGGAGATGTCAGAAAAGGGTGCCATTTTTTGCAGGGGGGGGGGGGGAATAACTGGAGGCACTAGCAACTGGAAGTAGGCCCAATATGAAATTTTAAACAAACCTTTCATCTGAATTTAAATTTATAAACACTTCTAGTCATTGTGTTTTGTAAACCCATTTAAGAGTATTAACACAAGTGTTGTAAATGTTTCTTTAAACTTAAACGGAAACTTGGCTTTAAAAAAAACACTTGTGGGCAACATATTTGTTTAATAAGTATAACTCCATTATCTGTTTGTTTTCAAATATCTTGCCTATATTGGAGCAATTCTCTGAAGCAAAGTGAAATGCTGAAAGTAAACAAAGAGCATTAATTGTACCCTATAAGTAAACTGGATTTTAAAGAGTATTTCAGTTTTTACTCTAACCTGTTACATTTTCTTGCTGTCTTTTTCAATATGAATTATATTGACAATACACCTTCAGTGTTTGGTCTAGTAAATTACATCTGATTGTCTTGTCCTTGTTCAGGACATCTCAGTTATTTCTTCAACAGGGTCTCAAAGATGAATGCAAGTTTCAAACTCACAAATTCTTAGAAGATAAACATATTAAAGCTTACTGAGTGTCGGCATCATGGGAAATAGAGTTAATTGTATTGACCACCTTGTTATGACAGAACTAACATCTTAAAGGCCCCATTTATGTCCAGAGTTGCACTTCTTCAAAATAAGTGTAATAAACCAAATTAGTTAAAACAGTGCAAAACCCTGTGTGGACACTCTTAATTCAACTTAAACCTGGTTTATACTGATTTACTGAAACCCAAATTGAACTCAAATTAGCATCTAATTTTGCATCAATTTAACTAAGTGTTTTTAACTGATTTAGTTAAACTGGAGCAACTTTGAATATAGGGAAAGGCCTAAGGGGTGTTAGATCTCATTTGAATACTACAGTGGCATGCAATATAGGAAAACCTCACTGCTGAGTTTGTTGAAGAATTTTTGGGTTTTAATCCTCTTTGTGCCCTTCTCAATCTGGAATTTTGGGAGAAGTTTGCTGCAGACAAATTTGAAAGAGGTTTTTCAGGCAGGTAGAACAACTTAAATCAGCAGTTCTCAAACTTTAGCAACCTGAGGGCCCCCATTTATATTTAAAATTCTTTGTGGGCCCCCTGGCCCTGCTTAGTCCCAGGCTCTGCCACCACTCCACCTCTTCCCCCAAAGCTGTGCCCCCACCTTTTCCCACCCCCTTCCACCTCTTCCCCACTGTCCCCTCCCTGGAGTATTCTCTGTTCCTGCTCCTCCCACTTCCTCCCAGTGCCTCCTGCACACCACTGAACAGCTGTTCCTTGGCGTGGAGGAGGTGCTGGGAGAGAGGGGGAAGAGTTGAGTTGATCAGTGGGGCCTGTAGACCCCCTGGAGTACCCTTGTGGACCCCAGCTTGAGAAACGCTGACTTAAATCATTGATTACATTGGTTTTACAAAGCTACAGCTGTGCTGGAAAACGTGCTGTTCAGCTTTTGCTTTATTTTTTAAAAAGCATTTATAGCTCAGTTAATGAATTTTTCAACACTTGGAGCGTCACTACTACTGAGCTATCTTACTTGACTTTTAAAAAATTGCTGCAGCCAAATAACAAAATATTAAAAAGAAGGTTCCAATACTGGCTGTCAGTTGAACTACTATTTGCAGAACTCTTGTCTAGCAATAAAATACCTTCTACGTATTCAAGAGCAAATGTTTATTGAATGAAGTTGGTATGTGGATATCATACGCTTGGATGTGACAAAGTGCTGAAGTCTGAACACTTTCAGAACACATTTGCCATCTGACTGCTGTTCCGCAAGGGTTTTTCTGTTTGTGTCTTTGGAACTTGCCATCTTCAGCCAGTTAAAGTGCTATTGCTGAGAAATTGTTCCAAATATTGAAGCTAGTAGCGAACATCTTCAGATCAGTGTTTATCAGCTTCTGGTGGAGTCAGTATTTAGTCTATAGTTTTCACAGATTTGCATTAACTATCTAGGTACTAAAATGGTCCTCACCACCATTTTACCTAGGGACCTCCTCCCATGAGTTTAAACATGGTGCTCTTCCTCCTCTGCTACCAAAAAGCAGGCTTTAGGGAGGTTTTGGTGTCTTATTGTAAAGAATCTGAGAATGAGGGTACTGTTGAGGGGCAAGCTTGGGAAAAGAATTGTGCTTCTAGCTCAGTGCGCAGAGGTTAATGGTTTATCTTTAGCTAGTAGGATGGAAGATTGATTGGCAGCCTCTATGGCAGGGGTTCTCAAACTTCAATGAACCGTGACCTCCTTCTGTCAACAAAAATTACTACACGACCCCAGGAAGGGGGACCAAAGCCAAAACACGAGCTCCTCTGCTCTGGGCTGGGAGGCCAAAGCCGGAGCCCAGGGGCTTCATCCCCAGGCGGTGGTCTGTAACCTGAGCCCTGTCACCCAGGGCTGAAGGCCTGAGGGTTTGGCCCCAGCAAATCTAACACCAGCCTTGGTGACCCTATTAAAATGACCCACTTTGGGGTCCCGACCCACAGTTTGACAATTGCTGCTCTACGGCTTGCAGGGATGACAACTGCAGACCCCATCAGCTTTTTATATATTGTAGGGATGTTGGTTGACCCCAGCCAGCCTAGGCCTGCAGAGGATGGGCTTTTTCAGGGGCTCCTCACTGAGATTCTTTAGGCCCACAGTATTTCTAAGACTTGATCTTTTCTTTTGTTCAAGGTCTTCGTCTCATACCTTCTTGACTACTGAAATCTGCTCTTGCCTTGGTACCAGTCACACTGCCTCCTTAGTTTATTCAAAACACTGCTGCTAAGATCACTTTCCTGGCTTGTGACTCCAGCATCACCACTCCCTCTGCATCCTTCCTCTGGCTTCCCCTCTACTGCATCAAATTTATCTTTGCCTTTGCCTCTGAGGTCCTTCACTGTTTAGCACCACCATATCAGACCTACTAGCTTACTGAGTTCTCCATCCCTATCTTTGCTCTACCACTGCCAGCTTCACCCTCATGCACTTTTGTTTTCTTCCAGGTTGTCTGGTGTAGGGAAGCTTCCTGTCAAAATTCATAAAGCTTTCACCTTATCCTCTCTTCATTCTTCTTTAAACCCACTTTTACCATGTGGCATACGAATGGCTTCTGTCTAGCATAGATTAGGCAAATGCTTTTTGCTAGACTTGCCACATCTTCCTCATCCCCCCTCACTCCACTTGCCTGTTTCATCCACCCATTGTGTCCTGCCCGACATGTAGGTTGAGACCTTTCTGGGGCATGGATTCATTATTATGGATCTGATCCTTGACTGGACATTAATAAGAAAACAAAGTTTCCATATTTTCAAACATATCTTAGCTCAATCCCTTAGCTTTCCAACCTCCCTTCTTCCCTTCTGTAGTTACTTTATAAGATAATTTTGGATTAAGGTCTTAATTAAGTCTTGTGTGTGGCTTACATTATGAACAGCCACTACTTGTACAAGTTTCACAGGGAATGTTGACGATGCACCGGCACGCTGGCTTGTGGTTGACTTGATGTTACCGTTGCACATGCACTAGCTGTTCCTATCTTGAATTGCTGATTGGACCTTAAAATCATGGGGCTTAATGCTGCAAGGTTTTCAGCATCATCATTACCCCAAGGAAAGGATTCCACTTATCAAAGGAAAATCTCAAAACACCATTGCAATAGCATAATTAATACAGCTAATCTATTTCTGGCTCAATCCAGAAGCTGCAGCAACACAGTCAGCAGCAGGTCACTTAACTTTATAATTTTTTTCTTAGTAACTTAAATTTTGCTTTGTACTTACAAAATAGCTATAGGAGTAGCCTGGGTCTATAGCTCCAAGTAATAGTATTTGTTTGTCTTCCCACTTCCTATGTCATGCCACTCTGAGGGTATGTCTTCACTGCAATTGGCAGCGTGATTGCAGCACATAAAGATATACCTGAGCTAGCTTTAATCTAGGTGGTGCAAGTACCAATAGTAGTGAAATTGTGGCAGCCCACAGTTCAAAGTAGGCTGGCTGCCCCAGTACGTATGCAGGTCCTCTGTGCTGCTGTGGTTTCATTGCTATTGGTACTTGGACCAGCCAGATTAAAGCTAGCTTGCGTATGTCTACATTTACTGAAATCACCTCTGCCCCCTCCCATCCAATTGTAGTGCAGACATATGCTAAATATGCAAACATTTCTTGACACTCACACCTTGGAGAGCTTCTCTGCACTGGACAAGTGTTTGAAGGATTGGGGCGTTTTTTTAGCCAAGTTAAAACAGAGAAGTAGAAGTAAAGGGCAGCTTTCTTCAGATGGGGCAGAGGGACAGATGAGGGGGACAAGCAATCCTAATTTACTTGTTACTGTAATAGTTCTCTTTTGTAAACAAGATGGTTAGTTTATTGACCCTGTTTTCTCCCGGGGAAGAGGATATTTCTGACTGCTCCCAGCATTTCACTACTCATTGAGTACTTCTTTTGAGCCTCTTAATAACTTATTTGCCTATCTTTTGTGTAGAGGTATCTACACGCTATTAACATCTAATATGCTTCTAATTCTAAAATACTAAAACACACTTCTCAACAAGGTCAACAAAACCAACTTGAGGTCTGTAAGCATAGCAGTCTTGGAGGTGTGAGCCAATAAAAGTTAGTCTTCAAATTGAATAGTAGAGATTTTATTAAATGCCATTTCAAAAAACTGTTCAAACCTGTACAAAATCTACCTTGTGATTAAAATGTGAATTTTGGGGCATAATGTATGAAAAAGCTGATTTTTGTTGGATCTCAGTTTTATGAAAGTCAGTTTAACTTGACTATAGAACAGCTATTAGTTCTCCATAATTAAACACTGTTCCTAATATGAATCCTTGTATCCTGCTCCTAGCCTCTTTTTTTTATGTTGAAAACTAGTCATTTATACTTCCATCCCTTAACCAGTTTTTAATTAAATTAATGTCATCATATTACTCCTCATCCCTTGACTACTTGGTTTCCTCAGTGACCACTTGAGGGAATTACACAGAGGAAAACCAGCCTAACGTGTGTAAAAGACAACTTTTCCTCCAACCTCTCTTTGATTATATTTGTTCTGAGTGTAAAGAATAACTTGATATTCAATGTTATGTGGTCTGTGGATAGGACAGTTCTGTTCAGTTCTATTTCAGGTAACCCATCATCTTGAGCTTGGAAAAGATACCTAGTTATTTTTTAAATCCCCAAGTGCCCATAATTTGCCACCACTGTGTTGCACCATTGACTTGCAAGAAGCTTGAGTGTGACAATTCAGATATTAAGAATAAATGCACACACTCATATTTGTTTGTCAAACCTGTATCTCCCTTGGTTGACTTGAAACTTGCAGGCTAAGTTCACCAGGAATGAAATTTTGATAGGTTTCCCCCATAATCTACTGCTACAAGAAACACATGGGGCAGTGGATTCCATTGTAGGGATCTGGAGGCAGCATTTCACCCTCAGGCTAGGCCATAGACACTTTTGTGAACTTGCTTTGTTTCTGAAACATGACAAAATAAAAAATTCTCTATGTAAACATAACAGGGGTGTTTTTTTTTTTCTCAACCTGTTACAAAGTTAAAGTGCTTCCCCAATCAGAAGCACTCTTGTATAACTATTTGTAGCATAGCTAAAAAACTAAATGGACAATAGTGATTAAAACAGAAGTTGTATGCTGTTTTGTCTTTCAAAGTCCAGCACTCTCTGCCAAGAAACTACTAGCCACTTGGGGGTGTCTCCCATTTCCTCCAGTCAAAATTTCCTGATATCCATTTTATAAACATTGATGACTGTAAAGGCTTCTCATAGTGTTTTTGGTATTCTAGGTTTTTTTTTTCTTGTAAATCTGTTGCTTGTAGTCTTCAAAATAGCAATAGTTTAGTCTCTGAACTGGCATTTACATAATCATTGAAAGAACCAGTACTGGGATTCTAGCTTATTTTTGGAATTAAATGATACCGTGTCACTGGATGGCTGTCTGTGCTGCCACAGAATGCCACTTGTGAAAGGCAAAGAGCTGTATTTGTTTGTCTCTGGTTACATCATTATGTCCAAAAGACCTATTAAGAACTAGCTGTGAAACTGATTAGTATAGATGCATTTCAGATTTTATTTATTTTTCATAATCAAAATTTACTGAGCAGCCAAAGTATTTTCATCAATACGGGATGGCTGGTTGATGATTTAGTTGGGGTTGGTCCTGCTTTGAGCAGGGGGTTGGACTAGATGAACTCCTGAGGTCTCTTCCAACCCTAATCTTCTACGATTCTATGGAGAACTAGTTCATAGGCTGCTTTTATGATTTAAGGAAAGGCATAGGTGGGGACTTTAAAAAACGAAAACAAACCCAAAATGCACGCCAAGCTTGAGACTGCTCTGGGACTTGACTTTCAGAGGGTGAATGATCAACGTTTTCTAAAGAGGCCTCCTGTAAGAAGTCTCAAGTTGGACATATAACTGACATCCAAAATTACTAATCAGTTTTGAGCCAGTGTTTTCAAAAGTGTTTTACTCATGTGACAGTCATGTATGAATGTGAGTGAGTGAATACAGCAGGCTAACAAGTGCAGAATATTTCATGTATTCAAATTAAAGAGGTCAGACTCACTATTAAGGTTCATTTTATAAATGGTTTATAACGAAAAAAATTGTGAAAGATATAAGCATGTTATGGACATGAGTAGTGCGGGTTAGATGGTTATAAGCACATCACTAGAAGGTTGTATAAATGAGCTATGGATATAAGCAATCTTTTGACCTCTTGGTCTTTAGTAAATGCTTTCTCTCTCTCTCTCTCTCTCTCTGTTTTTTAAATAAACCTTCTACTTAATCTAGCGATAAACAAAACCTTAATATAGTCTGACTAATAAAGTCATACCTTATGGAAAGAGCTAGCTATGTTAAACTTTACAGAGCTGCAAAGAAACATAGAACGTGAGAAACTGTAAAATATTCATATTTGATGTCCTCATCTTGATATTACTTACTCATAGATTTTAAGGTCAGAAGGGACCATTATGATCATCTAGTCTGACCTCCTGCACAACGCAGGCCATACAATCTCACCCATCCACTTCTATAACAAACACCTTATCTATGTCTGAGTTATTGAAGTCCTCAAATTGTGGTTTGAAGACCTCAAGCTGCAGAGAATCTTCCAGCAAGTGACCCGTGCCCCATGCTGCAGAGGAAGGCGAAAAACCTCCGGGGCCTCAGCCAATCTGCCCTGGAGGAAAATTCCGTCCAGACCCCAAATATGGCAATCAGTTAAACTTTGAGCATGTGGGCAAGACTCACCAGCCAGCACCCAGGAAAGAATTCTCTGTAGTAACTCAGATCCCATCCCATCCAACATCCCATCCCAGGCCACTGGGCATACTTACCTGCTGATAATTTGGCAATTGATTTTAGCCTAATTTTGGCAATTAATCAATCCCATCATACCATCCCCTCCATAAACTTATCAAGCTTGGTCTTAAAGCCAGATATGTCTTTTGCCCCCACTACTCCCCTTGGAAGGCTGTTCTAGAACTTCATTCCTCTAATGGTTAGAAACCTTCGTCTAATTTCAAGTCTAAACTTCCTAGCGTCCAGTTTATATCCATTTGTTCTTGTGTCCACATTGGTACTAAGCTTAAATAATTCCTCTCCCTTCCTGATATTAATCCCTCTGATATATTTATAAAGAGCAATCATATCCCCCCTCAACCTTCTTTTGGTTAGGCTAAACAAGCCAAGCTCTTTGAGTCTCCTTTCATAAGACAGGTTTTCCATTCCTCGGATCATCCTAGTACCCCTTCTCTGAACCTGTTCCAGTTTGAATTCATCCTTCTTAAACATGGGAGACCAGAACTGCACACAGTATTCCAGATGAGGTCTCACCAGTGCCTTGTATAACGGTACTAACACCTCCTTATCTTTGCTGGAAATACCTCACCTGATGCATCCTAAAACTGCATTAGCTTTTTTAACAGGCATATCACATTGGCGGCTCATAGTCATCCTGTGATCAACCAATACTCCGAGGTCCTTCTTCTCCTCTGTTACTTCCAACTGATGTGTCCCCAATGTATAACTAAAATTCTTGTTATTAATCCCTAAATGCATGACCTTGCACTTTTCGCTATTAAATTTCATCCTATTACTATTATTCCAGTTTACAAGGTCATCCAGATCTTCCTGTATGATATCCCGGTCCTTCTCTGTGTTAGCAATACCTCCCAGCTTTGTGTCATCCGCAAACTTTATTAGCACATTCCTGCTTTTTGTGCCAAGGTCAGTGATAAAAAGGTTAAATAAGATTGGTCCCAAAACTGATCTACTTACCTTTCTCTTTAATGCTGAAGACAGGATGTCTGTTGCTTGAATTCATGGGCCCTTGCTGATTATTTTCTTTGTGCCAATGATAGTTAAGGGCCAGCTATGTAATCAGTTCTGTACATGATCCAAAAAGTACAGATCCTGCCTTGGAGAGTCTAAATCTAAAGGTTGACCTGAAGGAGGGTGATCTCTTAAATCACTTTTATTTTTAAAAATAAAGTCTTTGTGTTTTGGGCATTGATTTGGGTTTTAAATGACAAAAGGAAGGGGCTCCTGATTCAGAGGGTATTCAGTCCATGGGAGCAGCTTGGAAGACCGTGGGATGACTGGAATGGGAGAAGGCTTTCAAGACTGACCTTGCTGGAACCATAAAAGGAGGGTAGGGAGGCAATCCAAAACAATCTCAGAATTGTACATTGGAAGTAGGTATGCTGGGTTTAAAGTCAGGATGCAAAGTTTAATGCAGGGGATCGGGATGGGGCACAAGCGCAGCCAGTGGTGATTGGACTGGGAAGGGAAGGCTTTTTCGGTTGTGGCATCTTGGGAACACTTAAATGATGTGTGGCCATTGGAGGTTACAGTAATCCGTGTGGAGCTGACCTGTGTGTAAACAGGCTGTCCCATTTGCTTGACCTTATGATAGAAGGTGCTACTATACCAAAACTTTCCGAATAACACCATGTGAAAGTCTAGTGGACAGAATGATTTGCTAAATAAAGTCAACTGTTTCTCATGCAAAGTCTTAAACAAGAAAATCTGACTCCTATTAAACTGCTGTATTCTTGTATTCACAGAAGAGAGAATCAAAACTCTAGTCTCTTTTAAGCAGAGCTGACTGGCATAGTGGAAACTGCCATGAGACTTCTTTGTACCGCACTTTCTTTGGCCTTGATTTACCAGCTGGTTGATGCTACATTATCAAAGACAGATGCAAAGAAAATGGCTTCAAAAACACTGGAGGAAAAGGTATCAGAACTAGCTGTTCATGACAGACAACTTGTACTCCAAAGTGAGTTAACAAGGAATGTTGGCAGATGTTGAAAAGTTTTTCTACTGGCATTAATTTATAATGGTTTAGTAAGAAACCAATAAGTTAACTAAAGTGTACTGACACTGAATAGTCTTAACTACAGCTGGACCATGTGTTTGTTTTTTTAATTGAAAAGTCACAATTTTAAAAGCATTACCAAGGAAGACAAGCTGTTTAGCTGATATTGAACTTGTAAGAATAACTATCTGTACAGTGTTAAGTTCACTAAATGGCAAAACATGAAAGGTGTAAATTGTCTTGCTTAAATGAACATTATTTAAAATTTTGAAACTGTGTAGCTAAAAATTTCAAGTTTCTGATAAAGAACCTTTTAGTATCCTGAACTCATTGCTGAAAGCAAGAGTGGTTCTGGCTGCCTTTAATGTTAAAAACAGTGCTTCGGGCAGGCCATAAATTCTTGCCGCTTCACTTTTGGCATTGCTGCTACTAGTGAATGTCCTCGTGCAGAGTCTGGGAAAGGGTGTGCACATTGAATGAAAAACACCATTTCCCAGCGATCAGGTGCAGAGGGAAAACAGAAAGACCAAGGACAGAGCCCTCTGGAATCCCCATAGAAAGTTGAAGGTGAGGATGACAGGGATTCTTCAAAGTAAATGGTGAAAGAGCTATTAGAGAAAGAGAGAGAAAAAGAACCAGGAAAGGACAGAGTCACAGAAGCCAACAAAGGGTAAGATTTCAAGAGGAGGAATGTGGTTGATGTTGTTGACAATAGCTGACAGGAGAAGGAGGTTGAGGATGGAATTGGTTCTGAGCTTTGGTTAGAAGGAGGTCATCTGAGAATTTGAGAGTGGTTTAAGTGGAGGGCAATGGGCTGAAGCTGCATTGGAGAGGATCTAGGATGGAATGTGTTCAGTGAACTTTGAGACAGAAGGGAGACTGCATGGTAGCTGGATAATCAGTGGTCAAGGTTGGTTTTTTTAAGGTAGGAGAGACTAAAACATTCTTGTCTTATGAGAGGAAAAAGCCAGAGGACAGTGAGAGTTTAAGGAGAAGAGTGGGCACAAGGGAGATCAGGAGATGGGATGGGTTCACCAGGGCAAATGGAGGGGCTAGAGGAAGAGAGCAGACAAGTATGTGTCTGTGACAGGAGATGAGTTGTAGGAGGGGAAAGGTAAGGTGAGCTGAGGGGAGGGGGAAGGTCATGTGTTTTTTCCATTTTCTCTTGGAAGAAATTTCAAGATCCTGAGCTGGGAGGCTGGAGGAGGGAAAGATTTAAGGAGTGAGTCAAAGGTGATTGGGGTTGAAGACATAGGATACAATTTAAATTGGCAAAATAAAATAGTTTTAGCTTGGAAGAGGGCAGAAGTGAAGGAGGAGAGAATGAATTTGTAGTGGTAGAATTCAGCATGGTTCCAGGATTTCTGCCAAAGACACTTGCTGTGTGGAGCAGGAGTGAAGAAAGTGATTGTAGGTGGTGAGCAGGGCTTGGTGGTATGGCAGGATGGACCTACTCACAGCAGAGAGGGGCAATGCTGAATGGTAATCATGGAAAACCGAGTAACAGGGCGTGATAGGTGGGCGATGTTGAAAATGGTGTGTGCAAAATTAAAAGCATTCTTTAGAAAAAAAAATGTAGTTGGTTTCACAGTAGTGTTCAAGATATGCTAGGTACTGCTTGGAAAAGACCGTCCCTGACTCCCAAATCTATTCTGTCCTCAAAGCAAACTGGGTACAGTAGGAAGTGACACCATATCTGTACTCCTACCACCTTAGAAGACTAGCCACTCTTGCTAGATGTCTGTACTCAATCAAATCTGGCTAAAAATAGTGGGACGTTGATTTGACTTTTCTTTCCTGTCAACAACATCAACCAATAAATGCTGACAAATTGTCAGGCCTTAGTGCTCTGCTTTTGGTTACTAGAATTCCAGCTGGTCCTTATTCTTGCTCCTGATGCCTATGGTACATTAATGATTGTGGATACTTTGCTAGTGGTAGAAGCTGTAAGCAATATCTCTACCTTCAATACCCAAATCACAATGAAAGTTTAATCCAAAATGTCTTAAATGTAATGGCATCCTTGAAATGTTTAACCAACACACCAAACTGGGAACGTTCAGTCTTGCAATTATGTTTTGATATAATACTTGAGACTACAGTTATACTCTGAAAAGAGACTATGCATCGCCTTATTCAGCTGATCTGCTGTGGATCTCTAATTTATATTTCAGTCCTTTGAACACTACAAAACTTACCACAGTTAAGTGATCTAATTTATGATTCCTCGCAAAACTGGAAATTAGTACATTGCCAATCAGTTGGGACTGTGTAAAACTGAACTTGGAGAAATGGGATTGTACTTATTACTGGTCTGAGGAAACTTAGCTTGACTCCCAGAGTCCATGCTGGGTTTGCAAAACTGGCATTAGAAAAAAAAATCGTGTGTGATATTGAGTATACGAATCATAAGACACAAATATGAACCCCACAATACTGCTTTAGTCACTTCTCACTGTAGAACAGCTCTTAAACCTTGCTAATGGTGTCCTAAATTTGTCTGACTATAATAGCGAAGAGTTAAGTGTCTCAGGGTCTTCTTCCAAAAAGCAAAACATGTTAGAGTACATTATGAACTTATTGCAAAATCATTTAACCTCTGAATGAATGTCATACTGCTCATGTGTGGAGACTGGCATACTCTGTTCCTATAGTAAATTGGCTTTCTCCTTTTCTCTGTTTGCAGGGAAGTGTGTATAAAGTAAGGTTTTAAATATTGCTGATACTGACAGCATTTCAGAGCTCTAGCCTGTTCCTTTTAACTAAGCTATATTGCATCATTTATAGGGAACACTAAAAGTTTAATGATGTGATTCAAGTGTACATTAACTCAAAGTAGTTAATTGTACAAATGCTGTTAATGAAAGTAATTCTAAAAATTGTTTTTCCCCTTAGATATTGCATTCAGACAAAATTGTACAAGACCGGGGTCTGGTAGTCACTGATCCAAAGGCAAAAGATATTGTGTTGGAACACAAAAGTTACTGTGCCAAGAAAACGAAGGAGAGACACTTCTGGGGAGATGTTCTGGGATATATCACCCCTGTAAGTAATAAAATAAAAATCAGAGTCTTTGCTGAATATACATAAGACTAATAAGATGCCAGGTTTCTTTATTCTTGCAGCCTCAGTAACAGATTCAGCCAAGCATGAGGTACAATATTGTACCTATCCCTTCAGTTTCCTTATAATACGGTATTATAGCTGCTTCTGATGCTTGGTCAAATAGCCACCCAAGAGAAGGAGGATGGTTCATTAGTTGGGTACTAGTCTGGGACTTGAACCTGCGTGTGTTTCCCTGTTCTGCTACAGGATTCTGTGTGACTTTAATGCAAGTTGCATAGTCTCTCTGTGTCCCAGTTCCTCAGGGGGATAATAGTAGTTCCCTGTCTCACAGGGATAGTGTGAGATTGTGATGTGCTCACATACTAGGGCAATGGGGACTATATATGTACTATGGATAGCTGCGCAATGCAACTTGAATAATTTCAATACAGAGCAAAACGTTTTCTGCTGACACCAAACTAACCCTTATTTCCAAGCTCGCTAGTATTCAAGACATCTCCCTAGATCCCTTTTAGAATAATGAATATACGTTTTGATAATAGTAAAGGGCTGTGTAAACAAATAAGAAAAAGTGTAACCAGTTAAAAATAAATAAATTGCTAATGATACCAACACTACTTATTGCAGCTCATCAGTTGCTGAACTGTTGACTTTTTTGTAGGCATGGCTAAGTAGAGGTTTGAAGGAGGGATTTGAAGGACAACGAGGAAATGTTACCCCTTTGACTCAAGTCCAGTTATGTGTTTGTACTATTTTCCTCCCTTTGAAAGATAGAATTTTTTTGACAAGTATTCAGCTGTGTCCATTTGCCAGTTAAGCTTGGTGAAAGTTGACTTCCAAGTGAAGGATCACTCAAGCTCCCAAACCAATTTTGCTTTTACTGTTAGCAGGGCGCTACCAAATTCATTGTCCATTTTTGCAAATTTTACAGTCCTAGCATTTTAAGTATCTGAACCCGTTAAATTCAAGATTTAAATTTCAGTGTTGTAACAAAACATGAATATGTATTTAAAAATGGCAAAATATAAACACGTTAAAGCCTTTAAGACTCAGCATTTCTGAAACCTATCCCTTGAAGTACCTGTTCTTTTTGGGTTTCAGAAATATTTTGAACACGAAGTAGTAGGTGTTTTCAGAGTCTTCTACAGACTGAAATGATGGCTTGAAGGGTGCAAACTGGACCACTTATTTCCATGTGTCAACTGCAAAGCCACATGATGACTTAGTTTTCATCTTTAGCTATTACAGTGCTCATCACTTCAGTAGAAATTTCTAGGAAATGTGCCGCATTAAGAAAGGTGGTCAGTTTTTTTTTTTTAAAGGTCTTGCAGAGGAGTAAGGATGCAAGCGCTAAAGCAAAAATTGATGGTCTGGCAGCACATGTTTTAGCCCTTAACATAGGAGTTGGCTAGAGGGGAAGAGAAGATGTTGGCGGGGACTGAGAGATGATTTCTTTTAAACAAGTCTTGGTCTAAAACTGTCTACACTACTGCCTATGTCAGCAAAACTTACATCACTCAGGGGTGTGAATATTCTACCCCCTGAGCAACATAAGCTATGCTGATGTAAGTGCTAGTGTGCACAGCGGCTGTGTTGGCGGGAGAGCTTCCTCTGCGACACAGCTTATGCTGCTTGTGGGGGCGTTTTTTAATGTTGTTGGCATAGAGCGTCTTCACCACATGGTCTGCAGTGCTATAAAAGTAGAAATGCCATAAGAAAAATGAATTTTAAATATTTAGATACAATATTTATCTTCCTGAATTTTCATTTTTAACAGCTTCAGGTATCTGGAGTGAACTTGTTTTGTTTAAAAACAAAATAGTACAGATCTCCCTGCAGCTTTTCTAGAAGCTTCCTTTAGAATGTGGCAAAATTCAGCAGACTCTGTTCACACTTCACTACAGCAAGTGTTTTGAATGCAGTAGACTCTGTTGGAAGCATTATCACTTATCAAGGAGGGAAAGCATAATCACAGGAAGGCTAGGCCTTCTAGCAGACTCCACTTGGATATCCTGTGACTGTCTGGCTCTTCCATCCCTTACAAGAGCAGGTGTGTGAAATTTCACTGTTCCTAACTTCCATTGGTCATGAAAAAAATGGAATGTATAACCTATTAATCCCATTCCCCACTGGAGTCTCTCTTAAATTCAGTAAAATCTGTAGCTAAGATGGGCTTGTGCATTTACCTTTGCTGGAAATTTGTAGTGTGCATTCCATAGTTGATACTAAGTAATGAAGCTCTACAAACATGTCAAAACACTTCTTCAGAAGCCCACAAGGTGACCTGCAGTGATCCTTCCAACACTTTTCCTTGGAATATACCGAAAAATGGTCATCTGGCAAGTAGTAAAGTCTGTTGTAGATCCTGTTGTAATGTCTTTTTTTCTTTTCTTTTTCTTTTCCCTCTTTGCAAGTGGAACAACCATGGCTACGACATTGCTAAAATGTTTGGAAACAAATTTACGTTGATCTCCCCAGTCTGGCTACAGGTGAAAAGAAAGGGAAAGGAGATGTTCCAGTTCACAGGGCTACATGATGCTGACCAAGGTTCTTTATTTTTGTGTTGTGTGATGTTTGGATGTGTATATATGAAATATATAGTCAGTATTGCCATAGGCTGAATGAAAGACACTAATGATTAGCCTTTCCAGTATACTAATATGGATTTGTCTCTGGTCTTTCTGAGGATGAGATTCCACTTTGTCACTGTACTCTTCTAATTAAAAGTCTCTCTCTCTCTCTCTCTCTCTCTCTCTCTTTAAAATAGAGAGAGAGACCCATTTATCTCCCAAAGAGTAGTGGAAGAATGGAGATTTCAGTGGCTCCTTTCATCTGGCCCATCACAAAGAACAGGCAGAGATGGTTATGTACATAAACATTTTTAATGAATCTGTAATAACTTCATTTAACTTTGTAAAGTATTTTGGGATACATGCCTCTACAGTCAGGTTACATTTCAGGCTTTATGCTATTAAAATTAAAATTTGATAATGGCTTAGGTGTCGGCAAATGTAAAGTTATCTCAACTGAAATATCATCTCTGGTGACCGATTCTGAACAAGCTTTAATTCTGATCATTTTCAGACCAAATAATGAATCAATAAAATGATCCTTATGAAAATGGGACAGGCCACTAAAAATACCATTTTATTTAAGCCTGTTCATCCCAAAGGATGATTGAAGCCTCCAAAAATAATCAAAGCCTCAATATGCTGCAATCTGGTTGTCGTGACAAATGAGCCAGACCACATGCTGTTGCATTTCATATGAAAGGCAAGGGAAACTTTTGTAAGGTAAAAATGTTGAACCACTGGTTTCCAGACGGAATGGGGCAACTAGCTTTATTCTCTAGATATCAGTAAGGCTGTACTCACAATAGAATGACCTGTGAGCCAGTAACATTTTCTCTTATGGGAGGAGGAGAGTTGCAATGAAACTACATACTTTACTTGAAGATATCTCTTGAAAGAGACATTATAGATATTTATATTAGGTATGTTCTTAGTTTAACAGCTGTTTCATTGTTTGACAGATTGGATAAAGGATGTCAAGAAAAACTCTAAAAACATCAAAATAGGTGAGGCTGCATTTTAAGTTTCTTGTAGTCTTCTGCTTGTGGTTATTGGCATAGGCAAGGAAGCCTTTATTTCAGGAGTATGTGGATGGGAGATGTTAGCTGAGCAAAATAGTCCTCATGCACAGGCTATTAAGGGAAAAGACTGAAAAAAAAAAAGTATAAAAGAGTACATCTAGCTTTATTTGGGTCAATTAATTATTGGTAGCTCAGTAATTGAGATACCATACCTGTTGGTGCCCTGAGGTTTTTCTCCTGAGATTTCTCCCCTCCTCCCCAACTTTTTTTTCTTGGTTCAGACTCTGGGACTCCGTGTTCCTGCCATCTTACTTCTGGATGAGAATTCCTTCAGAGCTGACTGCCATGTTCTTGGGGGAGAGGTTGGCCTTGTGACCACAGTACTCTTAAGCTCTGGTTAGAGAACCAAACTGATGATCCAGTTAGAGTGTCTAGCATGATGATGTAGAGGACTGCTGCATTTTTCTCTTAACCTGAAAGTCTGAGGTCTCTATAACAGTTTCCTATTTTAGAAAAATTGGAAAACATTGATATAGATACATCTGCTAAACAGCTCACCTTGCCTACTCCATGATCCTGCCAGTGACTGGCATGCTTGTTTTATGAAGATGTCAGAATGTAAAGAGTGGATTGCAGAAGGGTGAAATTCATTTAAATTAAAAGAATCCTCAATGTGAACTCTTTAAATACACCTCTACCTCGATATAATGCTGTCCTTGGGAGCCAAAAAATCTTACCGCGTTATAGGTGAAACCATGTTATATTGAACTTGCTTTGATCCACCGGAGTGTGCAGCCCTGCCCCTCCCCCGCCCCGGAGCACTGCTTTACTGCATTATATCCAAATTCGTGTTATATCGGGTGGCGTTATATCAAGGTAGCGGTGTATGTCTTTTAAAATACAACTTTCTGATGAAGTAACTTTTTAAATATGTCCTAATTCTCGTTAGTAACCTAAATCAATTCTAAGCCTTTCTGCTCCTTTGATTAGAATGGTTTTCCACTTGGGGGCACACCCTTCTCTGGTCCACCTTGGATGCCAGCCTCCCTAATAGCTCCCTTTCCTGCTTGCTTGTTGTGACTTCACTTCTAGTAACATGGGGGCAGAGCTAGTAAACAGTTTTATGGAGCTTGGGGAAGAGCATGTCTGAGCTTCCCCAAAGAAGGAATACAAGAATGTTGTCATGAGTGCTAGAAATAATCAAAACAGTGAAACTGACTAGACCCAGTGCTGCTAAACTCACAAAGGTAACAAACTAAAGTTTAGAAGTAAAATTCTTTATCTTTCCAGTATAGTAATCTTAAGCATTGTGTCAATAATAGGTACAAAACTTCCAGAAGGAGACACGATTTTCAAGCTGGCATCCCTTTAAGAGTGATTTTACAGCCCCTGCTACTAACTGGTTCTCCATTGGAAGTATTTACTTTGAGTCAACATTCTTCAATGACCCACCTTTGAAACAAAGGACAAGATTGCATGAGCAATTTGCTTATCTATACTAACTGGAGTTAAAAAGTAGAGAAGCAAAACTTTTAGATATGGGAGATTTTCCTGTGAATTTATTAGTGTAATCAGAGCAGTTGTAATTTTCATAATTACTTGTTTCTTTCATCTCAGTTCCTCGGATTTTGTTTGATGGCTGGACTTACCAAGATTTTGAGAGTGTTTTTGGCAGTGAGGATGAGATAGAGGAGCTTTCCAAGACCATGGTGCAAATAGCCAAGGTAAAACCATTGCTAATACAAATGAGTTAATCAGTGGGATACCTGTTATCGATCCCTTATAGCTGGATGATACCTTCACATCTTATAGTGATAATGACATTTCTATTCAAATAGTAATTAGGTAGGATGTTAAACAGTAACTGCTAAACATAAATATCTTAAATCTGCGGGACTGGACAACTTGCACCCAAGAGCTCTAAAAGAGCTGAAGAGCTTTCCAAGCTGTTCAGTGAATCTCTTAGCATGCTGCAGCAGTTCTAGAGGACTAGAAAAAAGTAGGGCTGTCGATTTTAAGTGCAGTTAACTCATGTGATTAATGCAAATTAATGGCGATTAAAAATTAATTGTGATTAATTGCAGTTTTAATTGCATTGTTAAACAACAGAATACCAATTGAAATTTATTAAATATTTTGGATGTTTTTCTACATTTTAAAATATATCAATTTCATTACAACATAGAATACAAAGTATACGGTGCTCACTTTTTATTTTTATTACAAATATTTGCACTGTAAAAGTGATAAACAAAAGAGAGATTTTTCAATTCACAACATACAAGTATTGTAGTGCAATCTCTTTATGATGAAAGTGTAATTTACAAATGTAGTTTTTTGTTTTATTTTGTTACATAACTGCATTCAAAAGGAAAACAGTGTAAAACTTTAGAGCCTGCAAGTCCACTTATTCCTACTTCTTGTTCAGCCAATCGCTAAGAGAAAGAAGTTTGTTTACATTTACGGGAGATAATGCTGCCTGCTTCTTCTTTACAATATCACCTAAAAGTGAGAACAAGTGTTTGCATGGCACTTTTGTAGCCAGCATTGCAAGGTATTTACATGCTAGATGTCCTAAAAATTCGTATGCCCCTTCATGCTTTAGCCACCATTCCAGAGGACATGCTTCCATGCTGATGACGCTCGTTAAAAAAAAGTGTTAATTAAATTTGTGACTGAACTCCTTGGGGGAGAATTGTATGTCTCCTGCTCTGTGTTTTACCTGTATTCTGCCATATATTTCATGTTATAGCAGTCTCCGATGATGACCTAGAATGTTGTTTGTTTTAAGAACACTTTCACTGCAGATTTGACAAAACACAAAAAAGGTACCAATGTGAGATTTCTAAAGATAGCTACAACACTCGACCCAAGGTTTAAGAATTGGAAGTGCCTTCCAAAATCTGAGAGATATGGAGCATGCTTTCAGAAATCTTAAAAGAGCAGTACTCTGATCCGGAAACTACAGAACTGAACCACCAAAAAAGAAAATCAACCTTCTACTGGTGGCATGTGACTCAGATGATGAAAATGAACATGCATTGGTCTGCGCTGCTTTAGATAGTTATCGAGCAGAACCTGTCATCAGCATGGACTCATGTCCTCTGGAATGATGGTTGAAGCACAAAGGAACATATGTATCTTTAGCACATCTAGCACATAAATATCTTGCAATGCTGGCTATAACAGTGCCATGCGAATTCCTGTTCTCACTTTCAGGTGATATCATAAACAAGAAGCAGGCAGCATTATCTCCTGCAAATGTAAACACATCTGTTTGAGTGATTGGCTGAACAAGAAGCAAGACTGAGTGGACTTGTAGGCTCTAAAGTTTTACAGTTTTTTTATTTTTGAATGCAGTTATTTTTTGTACATAATTCTACATTTGTAAGTTCAACTTTCGTGATAGAGATTGCACTACAGTACTTGTATTAAGTGAATTGAAAAATACTATCTCTTGTATAGTGAAAATATTTATAATAAAAATAAATATAAAGTGAGCACTGTACACTTTGTATTCTGTGTTGTAATTTAAATAAATATATTTGAAAATGTGGAAAACATCCAAAATATTTACCATAGAATAAATGGTATTCTATCTGTTTAACAGCGCAA
Organism: Mauremys reevesii; assembly: GCF_016161935.1. Taxonomy (NCBI): domain Eukaryota; kingdom Metazoa; phylum Chordata; order Testudines; family Geoemydidae; genus Mauremys; species Mauremys reevesii. The sequence continues at coordinate 110,102,645 of NC_052626.1, forward strand.
TTAATTTTTTTAATTGCTTGACAGCCCTAGAAAAAAGCTAATGTGGGATGACCCAGTTATTAAGATATCAGTCCTGGGCAAAATCACGGGACAGCTTTTAAAGAATACAATCTTTATAGAATTAAAGGAAGGTAGAATAATTAATGCTAGTAATGTATTTTATAGAAAATGGATTTTGTCAAATTTGTCTCACAGATCTTTTTGAGATTAAAGAGTGTTGACAAAGATCTGTTATACTAGTTACTTATGTAAGGTGTTTGATTAGTACTGTATAACATCCTATTTAAAACTAGCACTAGGAATCAACATAGCAAATGGTAAATGGATTATAAACTGGCCGACTGATCTCAAAATAATTGTAAATGGGGAATCCCCATCTAATGAGTTCTTAGCAGGGCCCCACAGGTATCTGCTTTTGTCCCAATGCTATTCAATATCTTGAAGAATGATGGGGCAGAAAATAGAAAATTGCTGCTGTTAAAGTCTGCCAATGACAGACATTGGTAGAGCAGTAAATGGTCAGTTCCACAAAGTGATATGGATCAGATGGTAGGCTGGGCTCAGCTGAATTCAGCTGTATTTCAGAGCATGTTATTTAATTTTATATTTGTGTAAACAAAGACTGAACAGCACGTTTGAAGGAGAGGGGTAGTGTGTTTTGGAAAGCAGTGATGCAAAGAAATTGGGGATTATGGTGGATAACCAGTTTGAACATGAGCTGACAGTGTCTGTGGTGGCGAAGAACAAATGCACTCTTGGATGTATAAGCAGGGGACTATAAAGCGGAAGTAGGGAGATATTACTCATGTAGCATTAGTGAAACATCACTGAATACTCTGTCAGGTTGTGAAGTCAAAACTCTTCAAAACCAAAAAGCAACAAAAAATAAACCTCAAAACAACATCCCCTTCCCCTCCACCACCCTAAATGGAAGGGACTCAGAAGAGAGCTACAAAAATGATTTGAGATATGGAAGACCTGCCTTGCAGTGAGACTAAAATAGCCCTTTCTCTTTATTTGTATGCAGTGTGTGAACATATTCTTTGCTCTACATGTACAAATTAATATGATTGGGAGGGTGGAGAAGGGAATACAATACATGTTTGCAGAGACTGGTTATTAGTTAATATATTAATCTCTATGGTATTAGTATAACAATATGACAGCTGAAGCTTTCTAACTTACACTGAATTGTTCCCAATTCACTTTAGGAAGAAAATTTTGATGGATACGTAGTTGAAGTGTGGAGTCAGCTGGGAAATCAAAAACAGACGTAAGTATGAGCCTTTAGGATGCAGTGATTGAAAAAGTGGCTTCTGTAGTATAAAACCAACATATCATTTTAAAAAATTGTATAAAAGCTGTTGTAATTAATCCGTATAGATCTGAATTTTATATTTGCACTGTTGGTGTTTTATTTGTACACAAGCCCTAACCAACTTGTTGCTCCTCTAATTGAATGCCAGTAACCTTCAAGGATCCTCTTTGCCTTATAATTTGCATGCAGTAGGAGTGTCTACATGGCAATTAAGAGGCGTGGTTGCAGCACATGTAGACACACCTGTGCTAGCTTTGATTAAGCTAGCTTGCTAAAAATAGCAGTATAACTGTAATGGCACAGGCTGCAGCCTGTGTTTGTACCCAGTATCTTGGGTTGTCTCCTGATTGCAGTGAAAATATACCCATTTTTTGTGAACTCAGTTAAAGTTGCTCATTTGTTTCCTCAGAATGGAAACCTTGAAAAGTAAAGAAACTGCAAGTTAAATCAGTTGCACCCAACACTGCTATTTTTCAGGCCTTAATCCACTGTTATGAGACTTTCATACCACATTAATAACCTTTCAAACTCTAGTTCAGTTCAACAGTAAATCCCAGTGCACAAAAAATGGATAAGCACTGCACCATACAACATTAACTCGAACATGTACATGTTTTGTCTAACATATTAACGGATCTAAGTTAGTGGAAAAAACTTGAACGTATGAAGCTGGGAGGGGTTGCAAGTGCTTTGGAGGATAGGATAACTTACTACAGCTGATGTTTTGTCTATCAGTTACTTTCTTATGGTTGTAAGCAACAGAGAGTCCTGTGGCACCTTATAGACTAACAGATGTATTGGAGCATAAGCTTTCGTGGGTGAATACCCACTTCGTCAGACACATCACATGTATAAGGTGCCACAGGACTCTTTGTTGCTTTTTACAGATCCAGACTAACATAGCTACCCCTCTGATACTTTCTTATGGTTGTGTAAACAGTAAGATTGACTTTATATTATTTCATTGAGTAGCTTTAACACCAACTACAGACCAGTTTAAATATGTTAACATGAACTCAGAGGGCTAAATTGCCAACAACACACGATTAAACATTACAGGAAATGTTGTTTGCTAAACTACACGGGGAGAGTATCCTTTATTTGGTATGCTTCCAAAATGAGGCCTGCTTTCTCTACACTTCTGTAAGATTTTTGGGTGATTTATGGAGTTTAATTCTTAGCGTAAGTGTAATTTGCCTTCATTGTACGCCAGCATCAACTTTCTCCACATTGATACAGTAAATACTATTCCATTACTTCAAGAGCAGTGGAAGCTCCTCATAGTAGAAACAGAAGCTATTTGTCTGCATTGTTATGAGGTTTTTTTATTCATGAAGTTGACTGTTAACACACCTTTACATATCTTTAATGCTTATCCATTTTTGCTAGCCATGCTGATTAAGAGGCTTAAAATAGATCTCACTGACCTTGGCAAAGCTATTAGAGGGAGCAGATCTAATGGATCGCAGTTCTCCTTCTCTTTGGAAGTGGTCCAAAATACAGCTTGGATAAAAAGTTCCTACTTGTATACAAATTAGTGGGTTTGTGTTTTACAGTTCTGGTGTTGGAGTTTCCAGGCAGTTGAGCTTGGCTCCCCTTTGTCAGACTTCCACTCAGAACCCCTACTTGTAGCCTTTATTATGCATTTCCCCACTGCATTTTGCTGGGGCCACTTAATCTGTTTTTTCATTAACCTTGCCTGTGTACAGTAGCCATAAGAATTTAGCTGTTACTGTGGCCATGAGATGACACACCCTTCTCCACCTTAAGATCACAGTGCCTCTCAATTGTGCCTAAGTTGTGGGGCCCATATCTTCGTTTTACCCCTGGAACTCAAGTCACAGTATTTAATGCCACCATTGATCAGAAGTAATAGATCTAAGGTCACTCTGCCCAGGTATCGGTACGACAGTAGACTTTCGTTCCACCATTCTTGGGGCTGGCGGACTTTCAGCAGTTTGCAACCATATCAGTGATTTTGGCCCTAACCTTCTAACTTGCAGAATTAAGCTAACACAGTGCTCAGGCAAGCCTGCTCTTGGATTGGTTTTTGTTCATAGTGTCTTGCTTTAGTGTCCACTAATTTTACCTCAAGCATCAGGGTAAAATTGTGTACTTGTGTCATGAGTATGCATGAGTTGTCTGCTGCTGGTTACCAGAAAAGTACAGGGTTAGAGTTTTCCATGTCCTTGTTGGTTAGTCCACATAGTGGCAGTATTGTAACATAATTCCTACTGTAGAGCAGCTGACTTTCAAGGGATTGTATTTCAGAAGTGAAAGAACATCAGAAGGCAAGGAGCGCTGAAGTTGGATGTTGGCACAAGAATGAATCCCTGTCCTGTAGAGACGTAGGTCCTTGATAGAACAGTAATTATGTATGCTTCATATACAGGATCTATATTAATTCTGCTAAGTACTTAGTACAGATTTCCCAGCAATTCATCGCTTTCCCTGAGTGTAGGGTTGGCTGCTTTTTGGAATCTGACCTTGAAGAATCTGTACCATCATAGTGGTGCTCCTAGGAACAGCTAGCTTCTGCTATCAGATTATTTCCCAAGCCATCGGATGGCAAGACAACAAGGAGATCTGGCTTCCTTATGGGATTGGTACTCTTACACTGTAGTATGAATCTGGTTATGTTGTAAGAGTAAATTAGCCTGCTGACTTTAAGCACCACTCCCTGTTGGCTATAGCAGCCAACAACTGACCAGCAGGAATTGTGCATGTGTGTCAAAACAAATGCAGAAATACGTAACAGATGTCACATTAGTTACCTGACAACAGGATCTGCTGAAGTTATGTAAAATTCTGCTTTTTGAAAAGGGATCAGGGTTGCAGAGCTGTAACTAAGAACACAACAGTTCTAAACCTAAATACACGAACACTTAAATACTAATGTGATAAATGACAAAATTGTTTTTTCTGATTGATCCTTCCAGTGGTCTTGTGGTATGTCAGCTGTAAGGAGGAAGTAGATTGGCTATGGAAATGTCTTAAATTTCCTAATATTATAGCATAGCATTATGGAAAAAAGCTCATAGACCATTCTGTACTGCTCCCAATGCTGGATTATTCCATACAGTACACTTTGTAGTGTTTTGGTCAATTCCAAATTAAAATCCCTTTAGTGATACAGCTTGTTGGTTGCCTGGGTAGGCCATTCTACAGCCTAATAGACTTTGCTGTCAGAAATTTTCTTTTTCTCAATTCCATCCTTTCATCCCATTACTCCTAATTGTACCTAAATAGCACATCAAACTCTCTTCCTTCTGCTTCTAGCATTCCAATATTTGTAGACTTCCCAGCTCTCCTATGCAACCATTTAATATTCATTTAGCATTTTCAGTAATTCTCTCAGAATAGGTCATAGAAATATGGTGGGAAATGCAACCATAACTAGTTACCAAATTTAGCAAAGATTCTTATAGCTTTTTATTGTATCTTTTTTTTTTGCTTCTAGCTTTTTGCAGTATTAATATTAACTCCAATCTTAAGGCTCATTAAAGTTCTAATAGTGCTCATGACTGTGTACACTGGTACCTTACTAAAATTACTTAGTATGACAAAGTCAGGCTCAATGACTGTAAGAGGGTGGTGGAATCAGGTATATTAGTCCGAGGATGATAAAGGCCCTTTTCCCTACAAACTGAGAAGGGGTTACCTCAGGTTAATTAGGGACACCTGAGTCCAATTAAGGGCTGCCTGAGACCTCTTAAAATGCCTCCTCTAGTGAGAGAGAGAGAGAGAGGGAGGAGAGGAGACAAGCTGCTGCTGGGCTAGTGGAGTTAGAGTGACCCATTCTCATCCCAGTTGATTGGCACAATTGGAACAAGCAGATGGACAGAGACAAAAGGGAAAAGGAAACAGAAGAAATAAGGATCAGGAGCAATTAGCTGGAATTCCATTTCTGGGGGAAGCTTCAGCTTTGCTCTCTACCCCTTTCTCTCCTCTTCCAGGTGCCTGTCCCCCTAGACAACAGTTCTCAGGGGTGGGCACTGGCTGGCAGAGTCCTGGACCCTGTTGAGGCTCTTTAGAACATAAGAGTGGAAGCAGGAAGATAGGCTTCGCTAGGGTGAGAGGCTTCTCTCCTCCCCATAGGGTAAACAACCAAAACGGAGTGCCTGTTTAGGGGAAAGACTGATACCCTGGAGCCAACAACAGGACATCCCCTCCCTCAGCAAAGGGGTAGGGAAAGGTATCCTCCTTTGTTTTGTGTTTGTAAATTGGTTTCTTTTTGTTTGGTGGGGGAGCACTCCTTGGGCCTGCCCCTTGAAAATACTGATAAGTAAACAGAGGCGGGGGGAAAACAGCCCCACTCTGGACAGTGTTTGATTTACCCCAGGCCCTGCCACCGCCAAAAGGGAGAGTGCTAGATATACAGTAAATCTGGCCATAGTTCACTAGAGGTAAGGAACCTAGCAAGCAAAGGATTTAGCATAATTAGAACAATGATTTAAACACAAAATTAGCCCACATTTCAGCCAAGTTGGATTAGTTGGTACAAACCATGTCTTCCAGTTAGGTTTTAGTTGAGCAAATATCACAGAGAGAGACATTTTCTTGATAGGTAATGCTGAATTTTGCTGGGATTAGTGCAACTGTTCTTGAGACACAAACTTTTTACTTGTCTATGTGGTGGCACTCTAAGGATAAAATGTGTAATAGCTTTGAGTAAGTGTCCCTACGGCCTTAGCTGCTTTCAGGATTTGCCACTAACAATGCATATCAGAGAGGGTAGTAATGATAGTGCTGCATCTTTTGTCTTCCTATTTTCCTGTGTAGGTATCATAGAACTCTTAAGTGATCCAGTGTATGTGGTGTGTCCAATTTCAGGAATTTAGGGATATGTTTCCCTGTTGCTAGAATTCAAAGGATAAGGATATTTGACAACTGACTTAGTTCAAGTTCTTCAGTTTTCTCTCCAGCAAATAATTGCTGCCTAACACAGCAGCATGGTCCAGTAGATAGAGCTCTGAAGTAAGCATCTGAAACATTGTCAGCTCAGCCACTGATCTTGTGACCATTGGCAACTTCTTTCATCTCTTTGTGCCTCTTTTCCCTTTGGTTGTATCAGTATAGATAGTAAGACAATCCCTATGCAAGGAGCTTATACTGTGTGTGTTCATATGCCTAAAACAATGGGGCTTCTCGGCACTACCATAATACAAATAAATAATTTTGCAAGCTGAAACGCTTGACGTTTCCTTTGTTTAGAATCAACGTCTGCATGGCTTATTGTCATGGTTACAGGGTGAACTGGGCTTTGGACCCCTTTAGTTCCTCTCAGGTGTACCCCATAGGTGACCAGCCTGCTTTCTCCACCTCACTCTGGGTCCAACCACTCCAGCCAGGGTCTGTAGGTGGCAGCCCCCACCCTCTTTTCCCAGCTGTGTTAATGTGATTCGCCCAACTGCTTTTGTTCTGTGTGTGAGAGCCCTGTCGCTTCAGGGAGCTCTGATTAGCAATAGTGGTTAAAGTGACTAAAAAATCTTCAAAAAACCCACAAATAGTTATTTATTTATTTATTTATTCACCCAAAGGTACAAAGCATACAGAGAAAAGAATAAAAATGATAAAGGTCTCTAATTGCATATTTTCCCTTATGTACACCTTAATCTGTCCTTATAAGCATTTACAAGTTCCTCTGAGCCCAGCTGAGCTCCATCTCTGGCTAGGAGAAACAGGCTGTTCTGCTCGCAGCATGGTGTGCGTCCTTGCCAGACTGTCAGTTCTCAGTGAGGGTCCCTGGCAGCCTTTCTCAGCTCACCTGAACCCCCTCCCTTTTCTAGGCCTGAGGCCCTGTGATTTGCTTAGCATTCCCTTTGATCTCTCTTTTTCTCAGCCTTGGCAAAAGAGCTGTGTCACCAGCATTGAGACCGAGGAGTTGCCTTTTCATGGCTGTAAATCTAGCTATTGTGTCTTTGTGTGTGTTGGGATGCACCTTAGCTAGGCCATTGTACTGCCTTTCCTTCTTGGTTCCCCTAAGAACTCTTTTTTGCTCTAACTCCATAATAAATAACTTACCATAAACACAGATGTATGAACCATACCAGTAAAAAAAAGACATTTCCCAGTTCATCACACTTTACTCATTTCTGTAAGCTCTTGAATCTAGGGATGTCACTTTAAACTAAAGCAAACAAACCACCACCACCTCCTCATCAGTAAGAGAGCAAGAAGTGTGGAGTTCTTATGAGTCCAAAAATAGCTGTTTATAAAAAGCTTTGAGTCTCCTTTCTCTTCAACTAGCTTTTCAAAAGAGCAGGAAGGTTGCTGGTGCACTAGTTTGATCACACCAAGGCTTGAAAGTCTGACTGCTCAAGTTCCCCTTAAATCGTGTTTTCTGTTTCTCTTATAAAGTGGACCGGTCATGGTCATCTTTAATTTATTTTGGAGAGCAAAAAGTTAATGTTGTCAGTATTCCAATGTTGGCTGGAGCTGTGGCTGTTTGCTCAGAGGTCCTGCCCCTGTTTAGCCTACTATAATCTTCAGTCCGTTCCTTCAACTCTGACTTTTACTCTTTGCCTGTGCATCCCAAGACTATATTGGTTTTTAGTACACTTTGAACCTTTTTTATCTGAGAAACTTGAAGTGAATTGCCTTTAAAGGGGCCACTTTTATTTTCCCATAGAAAAGAAAGCATTGTTCTAACTGAAGCAGTTAAGTTGCATAAAATCAGACTAAAAAGGTGTGCAGTACACAATGTACAGGTCTCCATTTGTCTATTTGGAGTGCAAACTGCCTCAATTCAAGGGTACAAGTTTTCCTGCAAGACCCAATGTTTCCACAAATGACCATATGATCTAATGTTAACAACATTCTTTCCACAGCATGCCCACCTGCTACTGATTTGTGAACTAAGGATTTTCTTTTCCTTCAGTCATCCTGTGCTCTTTATACAGACTAGCCTCTTGCAGCATCCACTTGGTGCCTATTCACACTCTTGTGCTGAGAACCACTGGGAGCAATTAAAGATGGGGGGGGGGGAATCTTGCTAATCTTCTCTTCTTTTCAGACTCCTACACAGCAAGTAAACTCCTGTTTCTGTTAATGAGCGGGATATTTTTACTCTGCGTTTAGCCTCTCTGCAGAACTCCACAGTACAATGGACAGATCTTCAGTCTAATACTAGGTACTTTTGCTTCATATGAGGTAGGGAATGTGGAAGAAAACCTAGTTCTCTGGCAAGGTAACTGCTTTCCCTAAAGAGTGACTCCTAATTGACTCCAAAGTGACTTTCTTTATATCACTCAACAATAGCAAAAGTTCCTTGGCAGGCCTGAAGAATAAAATTCCACAAGCTTCTCATCCTGTAGCATTTGGCTCGAGAAATGTAACAAGGTAAAGACTGTTAAAAGGGCAGAGTGTGCACTCTTTCCCCTATCTCTCCTCAGGCAGATGGTTGCTTGCTGGGCAGATTCTCTTTCAGTAATCTGATACCTAAAAATTCACTGCATTTTTATTCTGTTCTTTTCCCCAAAGGTCCTGGATCAGTTTGTTGTAGAGGCCTGAATATACCACTCAGTGTCATACTAGACTTGGAGATTCCACATGTGTAGTTTATTCCTGTCATTCAGGCAACCATTTGCTGATAGGTGGCACCACCAGCTTGTGAATGTTGCCTGGAAAAGATGCTTTTCTCACAATGTGCTGCAGGAGCTTGGCTTCCTACAGAAGATGACCTTCAGGCATCTTATTAATTGTTGGTGGGAGTAAAGCAACAAAAACCTGTGCTGGCAGTTCCATTCTTCAGGTTAATCCTTGGAAGAGTAATTATTAATCAAAGATTTCCTGTAATTCACTCTAGTTTCCTGGTATTAACTAGAGAATGAAGTGGCATGAAAGGACAATTTCTTATTTAAGTAGACAGCTTTATTCTGTCCAATTTCCCGGATAGGTCATTAATTTCAGGAACTACTGACTACCAACCTTGTAGAAAGGCTAAAGTTAGAAACTTGCTGAATTTCAAAGGGTCACATAAATATAGAGGAGGATGCAACGGGCTTCTGATAACATGCCCCATGGCAGACTTCAATATGCTGAAGTGCAAGTACTGTGCATTAAGACCAACTGTGTATTCTGAGGTCAGTGTCATCATGAACTGCAGTAATAAAGAAAAATCTCAGATGCCAAAGTGTGTGGACAGATACTTAAATTTTATAGGGGGCAAATGTAGAATTTGAAACTGTGGATGTTTAGAAAATTGACCTTCATTATTCCAGGGATAATGGAAGCCCTGGAAGAGTAGGGAAATGGTAGATCTTAATTGGTTCAAGATAGATTCTTAAAACTGCCAATGCTTTAGAGGCATCTCTGAAGTTAAATTTGACAATGGTGAAATGTATTATAAATATTTAATGAAGTCTTTGCATAAAGACCATTTTTGTTCCCACCATACTGTACCTCATTATAACTTTTAAAATGTGAGAGTCGTTTTTCTTTCAAAATTGTCAGTGGTAATATGGGAAAATATTGTTTTAAGACACTAAAGAGCACTATTGGGATGCAGTAAAGTTTTAATTTATAGCATGCTGTACATGGACATTCAGCTATTGCTGTTTGGGGAAGATGGGAGAGTGCACACTTAGTTTAAATCATCTATCTTGGTTGACAAATGGGAGTGTGCCTAAATGAAGTCTTTAAGCATTAATCATTAATCCTGTCTTATTCAGCATAAAGCTCTCATGGGCTAGAGGGATGGCTTGACAGGTTAGCGGGCCAGTTTGTAAATCCTGTTTTTTGCACATGAAGCTGCAATTCTTCTGCTGTTACTTTCCTCCCTGACTCGCCATAAGCCAAATATGGAATTTTGATATGTGCAGTGAAGCTCTAACAAGCCAAGTTACTTGGGTCCCTGAGATGATCTGACATTCTGAGGAAATCTGCAGTGGCATTACTCAGCTTTTTTATATAGACAGGCCAAACAGGGTTGGGACGTAAGAATTCAGGAAGCCCTGAATTCTAATCCTGTCTTTTGTCAGTGATCTGTACTGTGGAAAGCGTGGGTGGGTGGCTGCATGTGCATACGTGCAAGGAACACTTTGCCATAAATTATCTCTAGAAAGTGACTAACAGGTAAATCTTTCAAGGATATTGAGGGGATCAATGTTCAGGTGAAACTTTGAACATGAAGACGTTAATAATAATTTTTAATCAAGATTTTCTAGAAGATGCTCTAGGAATTATTTCGGGGATCAGCTATGGCCTCTGCTCTACAGAAGTCAGACTAGATGATCACAGTTGTTCCATTCTGGCCTTAGTTTTTCATAGATTCATGAATTCTAACATGACTTTAACAATCAGTTTCTTCTAATCTGCAGTGGCAAATAAAAATGCCTTAATCATAATCACCTAGTTACTGCAAGTTGTTACTCCAGGACGGAGTTAAGATTGTTTGGGTGCCTTAAGTATGTTTCTTAACTTAACATATTTGGATTTGTTTTAGTGTAACCTTAATTCTGAATTTCTAAGGCTTGCAATTGTCCCTAAATAAAGCATTACAACATCCCTGAAATGTTGGCTCTTAAAGTACTGCTACAAACTGGCAGCTGTGACTACATCTTAATGTAGTTTTTGTTGAGGATTATATGGTGAGGGTGGGGAACCTTGATGGAGGGCATTTTGCCAGCACTTGTAATTTAAGTTGATAACTCAAGGTTCTGGTTATTGTTCCAGATGCTGACTACCAAATAACAGCAGCAATTTAGATCACTTTTTTCCCTGTATTGCGTCAGGAGGCTGTGACGTTCCCTCACAGATCCAGACCTAAGCATGGTGCTTTGTGCCTTTCCCATTTGAAGACTGGATTTTACTGCAAGACACTCTACAGGGGGTTACACCTCTACATCCATTTGGAAGTGGAGACTAAAAGGACATAACTCCAGGATTTAGGTGGTGGACAAGGCGCTGATTTTTCCCTATAAAGCAGTAAATGATCTGGGACTTCCTTACCTGGTGGATCAACTCTTCCACGTACCACACTGCACCCAGTTGCTGGTGCTCTTGAGCTGCAGCCCCTCTGAGAGCTGCCAGCAAGGTGTCCTACATGGGAACCCTTTGGCTTTTGCATTCGCTTGCATCATCCCCCATCTACCCTACTCCACCAGTGTATTTGGTTCAAAACTGGCCAGATTTAACCTCCGTGCTATGCTGCAAAGTCCAGTTGTCTTAACAGGTATTTGGGGGAGATGAGGCAGGTACGGGGGATTGAGATGTTTTGGTTGGTAGGAATATAAAAGGCAGGAGCTTCTGACTTGTGAGTGAACATGTGGTGGTACTGTCACTCTTATATTCCTTTTCATGGAAAGGGTGGCTACAGCTTAGGGTAGGGATTCTCTTATGCTGTATTTAAATCAATGACTTGTTTGGCTAGATAGTGGTGCTCTAAATGTGGAATACATACACTGAGGGATGGGAAAGGCAGTTCTTACTCTTCCTGAATGAGAATGGAGACGGTAAATATGGCAAATGAAGAAAACTGACACTCGTGATTACTTGCAATCTAGTGTTTTGTTCTGGATGGGAGACAGAATATATGTAAGATAGTGACAAGTGGAATGATTCAGTGGTATTTCAGTGCAATGTTTCGTCCCGAGGCAACCAGGTCTCAAGTAAACTCCAGAGAGGTGAGGATGCTGCAGAAGCAGTGTGCTAGGCTCTTGGGAGTAAAGTAGGAATCTCTGTTTGCCACTTTTGCCAAAACTGAGATTGCAGGGTTATTGGCAAACTCCAGAGGCATCTTCAGCCATGCTGTCTAAAAAAGTGCTCAGATTTTCTTCCTTTATATAACTCTGCAACAGTAGCCAATCTACCCCCAAGTGAAAGTCTTAACTGTAGAGAGGATGGCTGACTTAAGAAAAATCTCTGGGTGAATAATCAGGTACCGGGGGGGAGAGAGGAGGGAGGGAGGGAGGGGAGATGAACTCCTTCTCCCCTCCCATCATACAGCTGGAGTGGATTACTGTACACAAAATTAGTCTGTTTCTGGGATTTCAGTTCTAATGTAACCTAGTAAGTGGAATGAACAGTTTAGGGTGACCGTTGCTAAATGACCTGTCTCCCACTCGGGTACCTTCAAGTTGTAGGGATCTTTTTCTTGTTCAATGTAAGCAAAATGAGTAAACAGGTACCATCAAAGTGCCTCTTGCACCAGCTCAATTTAGGTTTGATTCTGGCAAAAACCATTTGGCTCTCAAACCAAAATCTGCACCACAATTGATAGAAGTATGTGTTCTTAGATAGGGTTATAGTTGGGAATTTTCTTTTTGCTCTGACTTGTTCACTGTAGGTTTGCGGTGTAACTAAAGAGACTTTAAATTCCCTGTTCAGCTCATCTGTCTGCTTCCACCTTGCCTATGGCTAAATAGGGAAGTTGACTTTGTTCTGATGAATCAGATGACTTAAGGACTGCACACAGAGGGATGGTATTTAATTTGTGAAGTGAAAGTAATAAAGGACTCTGCTTGAGCTGCTAAAAGTCATTAAACTTAATTTTTACATCTTATCTCTATGTAGTTTACTGATAAATCATCCACTTCACCTAACAGTGAGAAAATTACAGCATAACTTTAATATTTGAGGATTCTTTGACACTGCCTGTATAGCCAGTTGATCCTTGCACTCAGTGTTTCACGAGGGAACTGAAGAATAAAACAAATGTATCTGCAAAACAACAGTTCTGCTTCTATATATGATTTCTCTTCATTATATTACTGATGGCAGCTTTCTAAAAGGATCTTTCAGGGTATGTCTAAACTAGAAACTTAAGTCGACCTATATTAGGTTGACTTACAGCCACTGCAGTAATTACTGCAGTGGTGCATGTCTACACTACCCTCCCTGGGTCGGTGGTGCGGGTCCTCACCAGGAGTGCTTCACACTGCCCCTCTTAGGTTAGTGGGGGAGGTGAGAACCGAGTCTCAGCTTCGATGGCATCTGCCTCACAGGCTCCCGGGCTCCTGGTGGGCTGCCACCCCCTCTGCTCTCTGTTCCTCGCTGGAAGCTGTGGTGTGGAGCCACCTGGGGCTTCTCAGCCCTCCTTCCCACGAGGACCTGGACTACCAACATTCCAAGCATCACCCTAACTCTACTGATGTGAGCCCTATGCCTCTCGTGGAGGTGGAGTTATTACGTCGGTGTATTAGGGGATTTACATTGGCAGGAGCAAGGCTGTAGTGTAGACACTGACTTAATTAGGTCAATTTAAGCTGCTTTATGTCAACAAAAGTGTGTAGTGGAGACCAGGCCTAAGAGTTTACTTGCTTTTTTGACTTTATTTTCCACCTGACATCCTAATGACTTATAAGAACTGGCTCCTGTGGAAACCTTTAAATTGTGCCACAAATAGAGGGTGATAATTTCAGGTAGGGCAGGGTCAGCCAACTCTTGAAACAAAAATCTGATTTTTGTGCATACAGGGTAAGAAGTTTTTTTTTAAAAAAAGTACAGAAAATGTATAGGTAGAAAGGTTTCTAAAAACACCCACGTTTTCTTGGGGCCTCAGAATGCTTTGAAGATTGCATGGCTTGCTGAAAGCATCTTCACATATTCCATTAAACTTAAATTCAACAGTACAATGACAATCTGAATCTGTTCCAGAACAGAATTCAGTTCTATTGCTTGGCTTAACTCTCTTCTTACCGAACATGAACTGAAGGGATAATCCCTTCTGATGAGAATATAGTTGGTACATATACGCACACCAATGTCTTTGTATTTCAGGAGCTGTCCCGGGGGGAAATTTCATAATGTACGTTTTAGCTGAGAATTTACATGTGAAAATGGAAAAATTAAAATTACAACTAAAAATGGCAAAATTTTAGCTGTACTATGATAACCTATTATAAGTATAGGAGTACCTCCAGCAGTGTTGTATACTTAGTGATGCTGGAAGAGGGCATGCCTTGACAAATCTGCCTAGAATGTTTCACCTGATACAAGACTTCCTGATAGGGTGTACTGCCTGTTACATGTCTTTACCTCTAGTTTTACTTTTTAAATTACTCATGCAAATATCATGCCACATCTATTGCCTGTAGCCTAACAATGTGTTTGTATTACAGGGAGCTGATTCATTTGCTCACTCACCTCTCAGAAGCTCTCCATGAAGCACAGCTTAAGCTAATACTGGTCATCCCACCTGCTGTCACACCAGGGTGAGTACTGCATTGATGGGGGAGATTCCAGATGAGAAATTCTACTTCATTCTCTTGTCAACAATACAGTGAACAGCTTTCTCAAAACTAAGTGTGGCTTGCAGGAGCAGGAACGTACTTTAGTACGGTGCCTGTGATCATGTGGTTTTGCTCGTCACTCTCTGTATATTTGTAGACACTAACCTCATTCATATTTTTTTTCCAAAATGGCTTGGATTAAGGCCTCCTACTGTGCATTAGTCCAAAATATCAGGGCAGAATTGCCTGGAAAAACAAATCAGGCACATTTGTGAAACTTTGTGACTCATCACCAAAAGTGGGATTGTGTGTGTGTGTCTTTAAGACTTCTGGCACACTTTCAAAATGTCGTAAATGGTGTTTAAGAGATGGGGTTAGGGGAAGGTGTGACATCTATGGTAACTGAGCTTTATTTTGGTTTGACTTTCACATGTATGTGAAATGCATCTAGTACCCAGCAATAGATGAAGCATGGTCTTACTATATATACAGTCAGGCAAAGTAAGGAGTTGGCTTTAGTGGCACTAATAGCGGTGAGATAGAAAGCTGACTTGAAAAGAACACACAATTCGAGTTCAGTGGTTTTACAGGAACTTCTGATTCAGCTGTAGTAAAACATTTTGTCTGTTTCTATCTTTCAATAAATATTATAGGAGGGTTCTTTACTTCCTAAAATGTTACTCATTCAAAAGTGGAAGCCAGTCACCACGGCGTAAACCAGAATGTAAATTTCAGCAGGAAGGAAATTGGTCCCCCTTTCTTGTTTTCATGAACCTCAAACCCTCTTAAACAAATGTCCACAAAAGCTGTAACCTTTAAGTACATCACACACACACACAGTAAGCTGGCGACCGTTGCGCCAGGCAGACTGACCACAGTTGATGGTATCACACCAGGCATCGTGGAGTGAAGTTCCCAGATCTGGCTCAATCCTTGTGAATCTCTGGGGCGGTGCCGGGTAGGGTCAGGGTATGCATACCCTTTGCATGGCCGTGAAGAGTTTGAGAGGATTGTGTGCTGGGGTGGTTTTGTCCAGCTGGCGACTTGGCCAAAAAGCACTATAACGAATGATAGAAGGAAGGTCAGATCTCTGCGAGACTGACATTTTGCACAGAGTCAAACCACTTTATGCTCAGGATTTGGCACTGACAGCGCATATGAAATGCCACTAATCGTTCCAAGTCTGTATGTACTGATTCTATCTGTCCCTATGGGCAGCCAATATAACAGCAATATTTATGTATCTCATATCATTGACTTTGACAGTTAGGCATTCTGGATTTTAGATATATGTAGTCATTAATTATTTATCTGAATGTAAATACCTAAAACTGATGAAAGTTGGGTACTAGGTGGTTCTTGGCATTGGTAATGAGATTGAGCCTTTATACCACACAGTCACCAGTTCAAATTGAGACCTAACCTCTTATGTACACTCCAAATTTCCATTTGCATACTGCTGCCAACATAGGTATTTTGGTAGAGTGCATTCACATTTGGCTGCCCTCTGCCAGTGCAGTGTGGCCTCTGAGCATCAGGTGGTATTGGCAAAAGATGTTTGTCACTGTGGATAGACCCCTGTTTCTCTCTCCCCTTTCCCCCTCCTCCCCCCCAGTCTGGTGCACTGTCTTGTGGATGTGTTTTGCTGAGTATTTTGGGGCTGCTGCCGTTGATACCATCACTTCTCTAGGGAATTACAGGAATGTGGGGACAAATTCCTACAAATCCCTCTGTTCCCTCCTATAATCTACTGTTTTGTGTGCTGTTTTTCCATCTCACTGCCAAAAACATGGATGCCACACAAATCACCGGAGAAGCTGACTGGCTGCTGCTGGTGTTCACTGACCAGCTGCAGATGGTGGAGCAGTGGTTTGAGACCCATACAAAAAACACTGAGTGGTGGGATCAGATTGAGTGGGTCAACCAGCAGCGATTCTGGGATTTTTAGATGAGACAGGCCACAGAACCTGAACTTGTGAGACAAGGTCAGCAGCGCACAGACACTAGGGTAAGATTTGCTCTGACAGTGACGAAATGGGTGGTAAGTGCTGCTGAGCGCTGTCTGGAAGCTTGCAAACCTAGATTGCAATTAGTCTGAGGGCAATCAGTTTGGTATTCAGGGCAGTCATCATCTGCGTGTGCAAGGCAATTAAACAAAGATTGTCACTCGGGTAATGTGCAAAAAATAATAGATGGATTTAATGAAATCTTAACTGTGGTGGGGTGATAGATAGGATCCATGTCCTCACTCTGTGTCCTCACTTCCACCTTGCCTCTGAGTATATAAACCAAAAGGAGTACTACTTCTCCATAGTTACATAAACATTGGTGGATCTCCATTGACCATTTACTAACATTGGTGGTGAAGAAAAGTCCGTTATGCTTGCACCTTTAGAAATGCAGGAATTTGTGATAAGCTGAAAGCAGGGACAATTTTCCTGGACTGGCCTGTTGACGTTAATGAGGTTGCAATACTGATGGAGATTCTCAAGGGCCGCAGCCTATTGCTTCTCTGGCTCATGATGTCATACCCCAAACAGTAGGACAGAAGCAAGGAAAGATTTGACTATTGTCTGAGCAAGTCCAGGATGACTGTGGAGCATGCCTTTGCAAGATTGAAGGGGAAGTAGAGATGTCTCATGACAAGGTTAGATGGAGGCAAGGAAAATATTCCGGTTGTTGCTGCATGCTGTGTATTGCATAATATCTCATGGCCAAGGGGGAGAAGGTTACTGCTAGTGTGGAGGGATGAGGTGGACAGGCTGTCTGTTGCTTTTGAGTAGCCCGAGATGAGGCTAATTACTAAGGCCACTGCAAGTTCTGTCCTGGTAAGGGAAGCTTTAAGACACATCTTGCAGTACCCAGACAGTAATTTAGCTGGTTTATCAATTTATTTTTTTTGGAGGGGGAGGGAGGTTATTGCTTTTGGGGGATCCACATCTCCATAATGTAAGACACAGGAAATCTGGGTTTTCACAAAACAGAATTTTATTAGGTACTGCTTACAAGAAAGTAAGTGCAAGGTGTACTATTCACACTCAGCTGCATGACTGACAGGTTGCAGTTGGTGTAGCCTAAGCAGTTCTCATTATTGTCCAGTGGGGATAAATGAAAGGGATAATGCTGCTGGAGGGACTGGAGTTTTGAGGAGAGGGATGTTTGGCCTAAGCTAGGAGGAATAGTTCTCCTTGCTGTGTAGTAGCTGCTGTGGAGTTCTTCTTTGGGTGCTTTGATCCATAATGTGCTCTAGCAGCTGAGTCTGTTTCAACAGCTGCAGCGTGTCTTGGTGCACCTCTTGGTCTGTCTTTATCCCCTCCAGCATATGTTTCCTCCATTCACCAGTCTCACTTGCTCCAGATTCAGCACTTTGCACCAATTTGGAGAATGTCTTCCCTGTCAGTTTCCTTTTCCTTCTTATCCTGCTTAGGCTGTCAGCTGGTGTAAAAGGGACATAGTTAAGGATACTGCAGCTGAGGTCACTGATAAACACAGAGAGCCAGTGTTAGGTGTGGGGTGGGGAGGTAGGACCGAAGATGAATACTTCAGCTCTGTATTTCTTCCCTTGGGCTTTTGATTTCTTTTAAAGAGGTTCACAATCACTACTCCTTTATTAATTTTTAACAGTACACTTTCAGGTGTAGTAAAGACTGCGAAACTTACTACAGGCAGTCATGAGCCATGAGGATGTATTAATCATGAGGGCAGAGAAGGGAGCTGCTTTAGAGTTCTGGCTGTCACCTGGGGTCATGCTTCTGAGCTCTTCTCAGCAATGATCCCTGAAGAGGTCCTTACAAAGTGGTGTGGGAAGATCTCCTATTGTGGTGGAAGAAACAAAGGCAGCTCTGCCTAAAAATGTCCTGGCAAAAGTTAAATGCTCCTTGCTGGAAAAATTCAGTGATGAGCCAGTGGACTGAAAAGTTTCATATGCTAAAGTAAACCAGCTTCTTCACCACCAGCAGCACAAGTGCCCTGTGACTGCTGGCTAGTGAAGTTAGCCTGTCCAAGCCAAAACCTGAGTTGATCACACATTTTGACCCTCTTTTTTTTTTTTTTTTTTTGAAATGTAACCCCAGTCTGTAAATGTACACACTTTGAAGTGCTTAGTAACTGGTTTCACTGAAAGATCTGTAAATCGTATGTAAGCTTTCACTTTGAAATCAGTGGAAGTGCTCTGTTTTTGTGTCCATTAAATGTGGCTTTCTGTGGTTGCAAGCAAGCATTTTCTGTAAAAGAATGTATCTGGGAATGCTTTTTGGCTGTTGTTACAATCTTTTTGACTATTGTGTAATACAGCCATTTCATGCTTTTAAAATAAGGCAGCTAGCTGAAGACAGACTTCCTTTGATCCCATGCAGAATTGGTCACGGTTTGATGGGGGAGGTGTGGCAAAGTGTTTCGGGGGGCCTAGAAAAGATAAACAAAATGGTCTGCATTTGTGGGGAGTCCTATTAAATTACACCTACCAGAATCCACTTTGTCACTGATTGGTTCTGTGGGTCCAACTGGGATTTGAAGAGCTCTTGGCCATCCCAGCACCATCTGTATCCCCATTCTCAGTGATCTCCTGGGTTGCCAATTACAGAGGGTCTTCCCCTGCAGTTTTTGGGTGTCCAAATCTCAGGGTGTTGGTGGGATCCCCACTCAGTATGACATCAAGCTGGTCATCATGGGGGCAGGTCTTGGGGGCAGTACTGAACTTGAGGCTCTGCTCTTTTGACTTTGGATAAGTCTGCTGCAACTCCTCCTTTTCCTATCATTGGTCCTCATCCCTGCTGTACCCCATTATCTCCATGGATTTTTGCGGTGTCAGCATGCCCATCTTTATTCTGGAGGGAATTCTGCAGCTGTTGCTGCACACCTTCCTCTCCTGACTTCCTGAGGAAATCTAGGACTTCATTCCTGGGTCACGCAGTAGCAGGAGGGTGAGCTGGAGCCATGCTTGTAGAAATGGCAGAAAAGAGGCATTTCCAGGGCTGGGGATTTTAAACAGGAGGAAGACTTCCAGTCATGGTGACTAGAGCCCTGCATGGATTAAAAAATGTGTATCTGCACCTGATCTGCAAACATGGACTGTGGATAGCCGCATCCACAGATATAAAGCAGATATCTGCAGATTTGCAGGGCTTTAACTGTGACCCCTGGGCAGTGGAGTTGGAAAGCTCAACCAGAGCAGTCATTACTTATTGCTAGAGGACCTCTTACATCAGTACAGGTACTTCTGCTTCCATAAAGGCATTGTGCTTGTAGAACTATACTGACAGAGGGCTTATATCACTCACCGAGCTGGTTTAACTTGAGTGTCATAAGTGGTTGAGGGTTTTGTTGGCAGGGCTCAACTTTAAGTATGGAAACATACAATACAGAGCTGACACAAGGAAGGTTTTTCGGATAAAACTTTATAGTATAGATCAGGCCCCAATAACTGAACATCGCTTCTCGCAGCGGCTGCATGAAATGAAGTGGTCTTAATGTAATTTCTAGTGAGACAAATTGCTGTGGCTCTTCTGGATAACTGTTAGTGCTGATGTGTCACACCACAGGAAATGAAATGAAAAACCTCTTCAAGAATATATGCTAAGAAGATAGGTCCTGATGAGTCTATTTCTGATTCTGCCATATACTTCTTTTATTATATTAGGCAAGTCCTACCTTTTGTCAGCCTGCCTGTTTGCACCAGTAAAATGGGAATAGTATTTCCTTACCTCAGAGGGGTGTTAAAACATAATGTGAAAAATGTTTTGAGCTCCAGCAGTTCTGGTTAAATGAAAGCCAACAACAGAAAAGGTCTTCACTTTTGTCTGCAGCTTCCTTCTGATCTTTCATACAGAGAAGAAGTTCACTGCTGTTCCTGAGAGCTGAAGTTCATCCCATTCGGTAGTTCATTTTTTAAGGCAGTTTTCTGCTGTGGCTAATTGTTGTCTGTTACAGATAAAGCGTTTTCATTTGCTCTAACATTTTTGTAGCATTTTTCTGCAATGGATTATCAATCATTTCTCTACAAAAATGCTTTTCATTAGGCTAATGCAGGCTTTTAAAGTTCTTAAGTAATTGCTGCCAACTATGGATGATAGTAAAATGCATTCACTCCTTTATGTAGTAAACAAAGCAACATTAAACATCATTAAAGCAACAAGATTCCTATTCCTGTTTAGTAGTTAGCTGAACTGGGTCCATCACACTCTGGATGGACATGCCAGTATGTTGTGATTGAATCCAACCACTGAATCCCGTGTGTTTTAAGCCCCTGGGTATAAGTAGTTACTGATCATTGTTCCTTGCTCTGGATCTCTGTGGCATACTCCCATTGCAGACCCAGTGTCTGACATTCTTCTTGGGCAGGCAAACTGCTGTCCTGTGCAGGGCAGTGTGGCCTGGTGGCCGGATTCACCAGGGGCTGCCCTCCCGTGCAGGGCAGTGTGGTCTGGCAGCCAGGCAAAGAGGGTGGGCCACCACCCAGGAGTGGATTGGCAGCTTGGGCAGGATGATCCAGGCCCTCCCAACTCCACCAGGTGCCAGCCCAGGGCCCTGTCAGCTGCAAGTGTATTTACTACTGGGTCAGTAGAGATCTGTCCAAAACATGCTGACCTGCTTCACGATTCCACTACCAAACCAATGTTTGGTTCCCTTGGGCCACTTTCTACCCTGCCTACCTGCTCCATAGTCCGCAGGTCCTCTGCTTCTCTGGGGTAGCTGACCAGCAAAATTCCTGGAGACTGCTTCCCCTCGGGGGCTTCCATGGGCAGTCAGCTATCCTCTTGGGTCTCGGTGTGCCTGGCCTCTGTGGTCTGGGGCACTGACAGCTCCTGGGTGCAGGAGCTTGCAGTGCACATCCTCTCTCCTCAGCGGTCAGCCCAGACTGAGCTGTATTGCTTCCTTTTATACTGTGGTCCCAGTAGGAGCCTACCCAGCAGGGGCAATGGGGCATGGCTTCCTCAGCCCACAGTATGGGGTTAACTCCTTCCTGTCCAGTGCAGGACAGGTATATCCCATCACACCTATCCATAGGAAGTTACTTAAATCCTTCTCCAATTAGTATTGGGTTATGCCTAGAAGAATGAAGGTTCCTATCTCTTTAATCAGCTAAAATACATACTGTGGCTGTACATATAAAATGTCTGTAATAAGCTGGCTTGCCTCTGGAGAAGCCTGGTGCTAAGACAGATCTGATTACAAGGTGAGCCCCCCCGAGAGGAATCAGTTTATTAATATAAAAGGCAGCAGGAAGCTGTGTGGGGGAGAAGGGGCGGCGGTGGAGAGTGTGTGATTGAGAGAGTAGCTGAGACAGCCAGAGGCTGGAGGCCTAGCAGGATGCCCAGGAGACTGTGGAGCTGGGGCTGGTGGAAGGAGCAGTTCTGAAGAGCAAGTTGGGATCTTGCATAGTTAAAGAAGGGAAGATGAACTAAAAAACTGTTTTGGACTTTTGAGTTCGGTATTTGACTCTGTTGACAGCCCAAGGAGAACTGGTGGAATTAAAGGATTGAGCTTGGTGGATCACTGGAGACTGTGTGAGTTCTTAAAGGGGGCTGGATGAAGGGAAATAGAGGCAGGACAGCCACAGATGCAACCTTAGCCACGAGGGGCCACTTAGTGGGCAGTACAAGCCACCGTATTACTCTAAGCGCCTTTTGAATCCTGTGATGTTCTTGGTGTCTGACACCTTGTGGCAGTGAGTTATTCCTTAAGCTAATTATGGATTGCATAAAGTGTTTCCTTCTATCGGTTTGAAGTGTTCCTTTTTTAATTTGATTGGCTGGTATTAAATGTCAGATATTAAAGGATCGCAATATTGAGATCATTATTTATTTGGAACTGTAATATGGTCAAATAACTTAAAGACACCTAACAGTTTCTGTGCAGATCAAGAACACGCTTTAATTTTACTGAAGTATCTCAAACTCTGACCTCTTTTCTGTCGAAGAAAACTGCCTGTTTTGGAATTGGTATATTTTCTGCAGCTCACATGGTATAAATCTGTTGTCTTATTTTTCAAAGGGTATGTCTACACTACAAAATTAGGTCAATTTTATAGAAGTCGATCTTTAGAAAGCGATTTTATACAGTCGATTGTGTATGTCCCCACTAAGTGCATTAAGTCGGCGGAGTGCGTTCTCAATACCATGGTTAGCATTGACTCACGAAGTGGTGCACTGTGGGTAGCTATCCCACAGTCCCCGCAGTCTCCGCTGCCCATTGGAATTCTGGGTTAAGCTCCCAATGCCTGATGGGGCAAAAACATTGTCATGGGTGGTTTTGGGTATATGTCATCAGTCTCCCCTCCTTCCCTCCCTCTGTGAAAGCAACGGCAGACAATCATTTCGTGCCTTTTTTCCTGGGTTACCCATGCAGACGCCATAGCATGGCAAGCATGGAGCCCGCTCAGCTCACCACTGCTGTTGTGAGCATAGTAAACACCTCGCGCATTATCCTGCAGTATGTGCAGAACCTGGCTAGGATCTGCCAGCACGAGGACAATTGTGAGGAGGACATGGACACAGATGTTCCTGAAAGCACGGGATGTGGCAATTGGGACACCATGGTGACAGTGGGGCAGGTTGATACAGTGGAACGCTGATTCTGGGCCTGCATAGTGTTGCAGGTATGGGATGATTCCCAGTGGCTGCGAAACTTTCTCTTGCGTAAGGCCACTTTCCTGGAACTTTGTGAGTTGCTTTCCCCCGCCCTGAAGTGAAGGAATACCAAGATGAGAGCTGCCCTGACAGTTGAGAAGCGAGTGGTGATAGCCCTGTGGAAGCTTGCAACACCTGACTGCTACTGGTCAGTTGGGAGTCAATTTGGAGTGGGCAAATCTACTGTGGGGACTGCTGTGATCCAAGTAGCCAAGGCAATCACTAACTTTCTGCTAGCAAGGATAATGACTCTGGAAAATGTCATAGTGGATGGCAGGTCATAGTGGATGGCTTTGCTGCAGTGGGGTTCCCTAACTGTGGTGGGGCGATAGGGATATGTGTTCCATCTATCTTGGCACCAGACCACCTTGCCAACCAGTATGTAAACCGCAGGGGGTGCTTCTCAATGGTGCTGAAGGCACTGGTGGATCACAAGGGATGTTTCACTGACATCAACGTGGGATGGCATGACGCTCGCATCTTTAGGAACTCCGGGCTGTTTGAACAGTTGCAAGAAGAGACTTACTTCCCAGACCAGAAAATTACTGTTGGGGATGTTGAAATGCCAATAGTTATCCTTGGAGATCCAGCCTACCCCTTGCTCCCATGGCTCATGAAGCCATATACAGGCAGCCTGGACAGTAGTCAGGAGTAGTTCAACTATAGGCTGAGCAAGTGCAGAATGGTGGTAGAATGTGCCTTTGGACATTTAAAAGCTCGCTGGCGCTGTTTGCTGACTAGGTTAAACCTCAGCGCAACCAATATTCCCATTGTTACTGCTGCTTGTTGTGTGCTCCATAATATCTGTGAGAGTAAGGGGAAGACATTTATGGATTGGGAGGTTGAGGCAAATTGCCTGGTGGCCAATTTTGAGCAGCCAGATACCAGGGTGATTAGAAGAGCACAGCTAGGTGCGCACTGAGCATCAGAGAGGGTTTGAAAACCAGTTTCATGACTGCCCAGGCTATGGTGTGACAGTTTTGTGTGCGTTTCTCCTTGATGCAAACCCACCCCTATTTTTTATTTTAATTCCCTGTAAGCCAACCACCCTCCCCCCTTTGATCACAACTGGCAATGGAAATGAAGTCACTATTGTTTTGAAACCATCCATTCTTTCTTTATTAATTAAAAATAAAGTGAGATAACTGACAAAGTAGCCCAGGTGGGGTGTGAGGGGAGGGAAGGACAAGGCCACATTGCTTATTGTAGCCACACTACAAATCAAAACTGAATGACAGCCTTCTGTTGCTTGGGCCATCCTCTGGAGTGGAGTGGCTGGGTGCCCGGAGCCTCCTCCCCACCCACGTTCTTGGGCATCAGGATGAGGAGAATATGAAACTTGGAGAGGTGGGCAGGCGGTTATACGGTGGATGCAGTGGCCGTCTGTGCTGTTGTTGCCTTACATGCAGCTCCACCAGATGCCTACCATGTGGCTATTCTCAGGGATGATCCCTTCCCCCTTCCCCCCACTGTGTGGCTATTCTCAGGGATGATCCCTTTCAGCCAAGCGCAAACATCCCAGCATGAACGGAGTCCTTTTACTATTCCCTTACAAAATTCCCCCATTTCTACCAGGTGGCCATGAATGATATCACTCTCCTCAGGCTAACACAGAAAGATAAAGACCGAATGTTGCTTGAATGTGACCAAAACCCAGGACCATTCGCTGCCATGCTTTGTGCTGCAGTGATTCCAGACTATGTAAAGTGTCCTACCATGGAGGATGAAATAAGGCAGCCCTCCCCAGAAACCTTCTGCAAAGGCTTTCAGAGTACCTCCAGGAGAGCTTCATGGAGATGTTCCTGGAGGATTCCTGCTCCATCCCCAGACACATTAACAGACTTTTCCAGTAGCTGTACTGGCCGTGAATGCATCCCAAGTCTTCAGGGCAAATCAAACATTAAACACAATTGCTTTTAAACCCTGTAGTGTAGTTACAAATGTGCACTCACCGGAGGTGCCTTCTCCGGTTTCAGGGTCCGTGAACCCCCCTTGGGAGTATATTGGTTCCAGGGTGATGAAAAGGTCCTGGCTGCCAGGGAGAACAGATCCTCTGCTTGCCTGCTGTGCTTCTCCTCCTCCTCCTCATCCACAAAATCCTCCTCCTTGTTGCATGAGACTCCCCCCTTGCAGGTGTCCACAGACAGTGGTGGCATAGTGGTAGGGTCTCCCCCTAGAATGCCATGCAGCTGATCATAGAAGTGGCATGTATGGGGATCTGACCCGGAGTGACCATTTGCCTCCTTTGTCTTTTGGTAGGCTTGCCTGAGCGCCTTAACTTTCACATGGCACTGCTGTGTGTCCCTGTTGTAGCCTCTCTCCACCATGCCCTGTGCGATTTTTGGCATATATCTCATCATTTCTTTTTGATCGGAGTTCGGCCTGCACAGATTCTTTTCTCCGTAGAGCAATCAGATCCAGTGTCTCCCATTCAGTCCATGCTGGAGCTCGTTTGTAATTCTGGGACTGCATGATCACCTGTGCTGCTGAGCTTGCCACACTGACCAAACAAGAAATGAAATTCAAAATTTCCTGGGGCTCTTCCTGTGTAACTGGCTAGTGCATTGGAGTTGAAAGTGCTGTCCAGAGTGGTCACATTGGAGCACTCTGGGATAGCTGCCGGAGGCCAATACCATCAAATTGCGTCTGTACTACCCCAAATTTGACCCAGCAAGGTCGATTTTAGTGCGACTCCCCTCACCGGGGAGGAGTACAGCAGTGAATTTTAAGAGCCCTTTAGGTCGACAGAACCGGGTTGGATGTGTAGACGCATTGCTTATAAAATCAACCTAACGCGGCTAAATTCGACCTAACCTCATAGTTACACCAGGGCTTAGCCTGAAAGTTGGATTTGCAGGATACAATATTCATTAGTTGTAGAAAGACCTTTTGAGACCAAGATAGCTTTGTTCTTTGAACATGAGAGCCAACCATTTAACTTGTTCAGTTCTTCTCTAACCATAAACATGCTCTTAAGTACTGAATACAAAAGAGTCTCACTTCACGAGCAACTGAAAAATAACTACTAGTTGGTATCTTCCAGTGCCCTAAGACATGCTATAGAACATCTAGAATAACAGCACACTGCACTAAAGTGCTAGAGCAGGTTTGTCATCCACTGTCATAAATACTTAAACTGTTTTAAAAATGCAGTTTATACAAAAAAGGAAATATTTTCTCCTTTTTAAAAATTATCCATGGGAGCAAAACAAAGGAGCATGAAGATGCATCAGAAATACCAGAATGCAGAGAATTTTTTTAGCAAAGAAATAACTAATGGGATTCCCCTTCTCTGTAGATCTCACCATGTGCAACTACTTGCCAGGCAAATTATGTCTTGGTACTTTGCAGAGGAGAATATGAGTATCTCTGCTATACATACAGCATAACCAAGTTGCATATTCATTGAGGTAACATGGCAAATATGTAAAGTGGGTAAGAGTTTGTTTTACTGTATAAGGCACCTGGGTTCTATTTCTGGCTTTGCCAGAAGTGACTTTGAGGACTTTGTTAGACGGCAAAGATAGCTAGAATTTTTGAGATAGGGCTTCCTGGAGTCTATTCTTGGCCCTGAGAGAAGAGAGGCATCTTGTGGCTGAAGCAGTGGATACTGACAGGATAGCCAATATGTTTGCTAATCCAAAATCAGTGTGGCTAAGTGGATGGGACTTGGGTCTGACATTTTACAGCTGGGAATAGAATCCAGTGTTCTACCTGAAGTAACCTTATGCAACTTTTTTATCCACAAAATATGTGGACTTAGTAATGCTGATAAATTGCATAGTCAACTGCTTGACCACACTTTGTTTCATTCAGAAATATATTCGAGACCGAATAACATCAGTCAGGTTTATTACTCAAAGTTAATTATAGTACAGTACAAGAAGATAGGCTCAGTATAATAGCAGTTTCCAGGAAGCCATTGTGTGCAGTGTTGTTAAATTCACCTTACAAAGAAGGTGTGCTCCCAAAGTTACACTCCCAAAGCTATGCTTTTTATATCCATCCTGTTTACAAATAAAAGGTATTGTGTGCATGCATCGTCTGAAACAAAATTTAACCTATCTGCTTTCTACCTTGTTTTTCTGGTACCATGGCATACCCCTTATCTCTTTGTTCTGAAAACAGGCATTCCAGGTATCAGTGGGCATGAAGTCATCTCCTGGGTTTGTACCAGGTAGAACAATTGTGGGGAGAGTATAATACATTCAGTTAACGTGAACTCCCAATACTTACAGTAATATTATGTCTAACATATATGTTTTGGTTAACAGAAATAAAGGTAGTGAAATACTATATTTTCTGAAATACACAACATTTTTTTCAGAGGTATTTAAAATAATCTAAAAGGATTGCAGATCACTCTGTATAATCTGCATTTTGTATCTGGTCTCATTTTTCTCCACTTTGCTCCCCAGAGATTTATTCAGAAACTGTGCTTGCTTATAGAAACAGCCATTAAACTCAGATGCTGTTAGATCAGCGCTGTTACTTAAATAACTAATTTGTCTTCACATTATTACATGTCTTGCTGCTGTATTAACTAAAAAAATAAATTTTACACCGGACTTTTTGACTTCTTGATGAAATGGAGTGAGCAGCCTAAAATGCATCCATAAGGTTTTATAGCACAAATAATAGAAATGCCGTAAAGTGTGCACAGAGTCCAAATGTACTTTAAATCTTAAAGAAGGTGTTGGATGGAATGACTTCCATAGGCAGAATCTTTAAACTCTGTTCCTGCCTTATTTTAATTCCATATACTGGAAATTCTTGCAAATTTAGATTTACAGGATAACTGGGCTTCTACTAAAAACTGCTTTTCATTGACATATTAAATATCTCATGTTTTCAAATTCATTGTGTCTTGAAAATCAGTTTGGGTTCTAACCTTCTATAAATGTGCTTTAGTGGATCTTATATACTTTGTTGGCATCACTGTAGACTGTTAATCAAAAATATAGTGAAAGTCATAGAAATAAATACCATAAAAATCAAATAACAGTTTATAGTTCAGTAGCTGCTAAAAGACTGATAAGCAGACAGAGCTGTTTCTCAAATACGCCTCTCTTGAATTTGGGCCCCCAGGGGCTGAAACATTCTTCCTTTTGTGTTCTATCCTGATTAAATTTTAAAGAGAGACCATACTTAAATGTAAGCAGTTTATTTAAGGTTTTGCTATTATACTCCTTTTTGTATGCATTAAGATCAAAGCAGTCTAGCAGCAAATGCTATCTTAAAAGAAACACTTTTAAGAGCTAAAAATACTGGATGGTTTAGGAAAAAATCCAACCTAGAAAATGCTAAGCATTGATACAATAAAAATATATTACTATATGAGATCCAGTGTATGATATGGAAAGGCACCAAATGTGATCCCCTTTTTAACCTCCTGCATTAAACTTTATGTGAAGAACTCAAACTAGACAAGGGTAGGATAGTAGCTGAAGCCTACTTTAAACCATCCTTTGAAACCTCTGCTTTTAGCCTTGCTCACATACCCTAGTAGCCTTGCCAGACTAACAGACTTGGTAACTGTGTTGCATCATTATGCTGAGTTGAGAGCTTGTGTATTCAGAGGTCATGAATGAGATCTAAAGTGAAATGAGGAAATAAAAGCTGCTATTAGGAACAAAATATATAGATGGAAATTTGGAAGGGGAAATTTGGCCAGACATATGAAGTATGAAGCTTGAACTTGCACATAAGAGGCTATAATAATGCCCTAGGAATGATTCCCAACAAAAATGAAAAGCACTTGGGAATCTGTCCTGCACATCTTGTGCTGTGCTGTTCTGCTCCCCTATGGCCAAGATTTCTAGCACTGGGGCTCAGGTGTTGACACAGAGGCGGCAGAGCTACTTATTAGCCTTTTAGCAGAAGGTGAAACATTCTTTTATTTTGCTTATTGCTCTTATGATAACTACATGCATGTATTAAAAAGGCATAAACAACTCTTGCCAATAGTAGGTGTAAGGTGAGCCCATGCCTGCCTGTTAAATCTCCACCCATTGGAAGGAATAACCCTCCAATGACAAGTGCTATTTGGTGGCAGGCCCAGATTAAGAGAGTCAGAATTTGTCTGTCTTCCAGGTATGCTGCTACCGCATGTATTAATTGTACTACTTCTAACTAAACTAGCCAGCACCAAGATTGTATGTTGTGATCTAAAAAGCAAATTAGTTGTGCCATGACTCTCCCTTGGGATCAGGGCCAGCTCCAGGCACCAGCCCAGCAAGCAGGTGCTTGGGGCGGTATGTCCGGCTTTTCGGTGGCAATTTGGCAGTGGGTCCCTCGGTCCCTCTTGGAGTGAAGGACCTGCCGCCGAATTGCCACCGAAAACTGAAGCGGCGGTGGTAGAGCTGATCGCGAGCCTGGCTTTTTTTGTTGTTGTTGCTGCTTGGGGCGGCAAAAACCCTGGAGCCGGCCCTGTCTGGGATGACAGAATTAAGATTGCATGTAATATTTTAAGAGACGTGCTGCGATTCATGATTGCTGTGTTGTAAGTGTCATGTATATGCCTGCCAGTGCAGATGAGCAGTAGGAGAAATTTAGCAAATCTCAGTGTTGCTAAATGTTGCTTCATTTTATAAATGTATGCATAGGTTGTATGAGTACAGTGGCTAAAGCAAAGGATTGGGAGCTAGGAATAGCCTAGGTTCTGATCCAATAGGACAGTAAATCATGTGGGACCTTGGCCAATCCACCATTTCTCCTTGTGCACCATTCACTCAAACTGTAAAACTGAGTATAACTCAAGACTGCTTCAAAAACCTAATATAGCATCTGAGCTGACCATTCCTGGATTTAGTAAAAGGTCTGGCTGTGAACAGTGTGGGTTTTTTTGTGGGTTTTTTTGCGGGGGAGGGGCTGATCTAAACTTGTTTTTTATCAGTATAATTTTAGGTTAGTAGTGTGATTATTTTACTGAAATAGCTATGCCAATAAAAGCCCTAAGGTAGTTGCAGTTATACCTGTAAGAAGATGGCTTATGTTGGTATAGTTATTCCCTTTCCTGAGTGGAAATAGCTGTGTTGGCATGAGGTACCTTTCATGCCAAAATAACTGCCCACACTAGGGTGAT
Source organism: Mauremys reevesii (assembly GCF_016161935.1). Taxonomy (NCBI): domain Eukaryota; kingdom Metazoa; phylum Chordata; order Testudines; family Geoemydidae; genus Mauremys; species Mauremys reevesii. The sequence continues at coordinate 110,132,846 of NC_052626.1, forward strand.
TGTATCTCTTTAATAGTTAGTAGTGCAACTTTCCAGTGTAGGCAAGCCCTTAGAAGGTTATACAAAAGCTACAGGTTGGAGATTCAAAATAAAGCATCATGTTTAGGTTCTCTTTTTATTGGAAATGATGTGTGCTGAGGAAATAGAATGAAATGGACCTAGGAAGGAGAATTGAAAGGTGGGAGAGGAGGATGAGACAGAAGGGATGGAGAAGGTGAGACTTAAAATTTTACTACCATAGTTTCAGGAAAGTGTGTGTAATTGTAACTCAAAGGGATTTAGTTAAGTATTTTCTTGTTGATTATGCCTCATGATCTTAAAGATATCAGACTGAGTAAGTTGAACATGATGTATTTGTTTTTGGTTTTTGTCCTTATTTTTCCAGATACATGAATACAAAATGTGTGGTTTTGAACTTGAGCAATAATTCTTGTTTATCTGCAAACAAACCAAATCTAATCTATTGACTAGATAGCATATATTTTGTATATGTTTAGATATCTCTTTTGTCCCCAATGCTTCCTCTTTGCAATGAGAAAAACAGCTGATAGAGAAAATGAAAAACTTTTTTTAGGGATAGGCAAGATGTTATCAAAACATTTTAAAGGACATCAGAAAAGGCAGCTTGTAGATGGCAAATGCAATGAGGGATGAGAACCTGGACCTTCAAAGTGGTAGAGAAATATTTACTTGGATTCTGAGACACTTAGAGTGAATTTATTCTGTGATTCCACTTAACAAGGTAGTAAATCAACCATGATGGGAAAGGCAATAGGAACTAAACTGGATTTTTGTGGTATTGAGCAATGGGGATCATGAAGTGTGAATAGTTCCCATCTTCTGTTCTTCCAAGTTGCAATTATAAACAGTTGATTAATTTTAATGCTTGAAAAAATTACAAAATAGCTGGTTTGAAAATAGACCTCCCAGCCAGGGTGAAAAATTTGCCCTGCCCTGCAACTTAAACATGATATAAACATAGTACTCATGCCTTTTATTCCCTTAAAATGTTTTAAATGAAAAGTTAACAAGGTTACAATGAAAGTCTGACTCCATTTTTTTCTTTTTGCCCACTTATAGCTTATTGTGTTCCCCCCCCTACATTGTTTTCAGCTTCCCTGAGGCTGGATCAGTGAAATCTATAGACTCGTTGTCTCGTGCGTCTCTTGAGAGTAGGGGCACTTGCACAAGCATAAACACAGATCCCCCGCTAAGCCTACATCCAGGAGAAGGGATCACTGGCCAACTCCTTCCAAATAGGGTGAGTCTTTGCATGTGAATCCCAAGGACTTAGGTTTGCCTAAGCTTCCCAACCTACCAAGAGAAAGCTTGCTAGGGCAAAGCTCCTGTGGTATCAGTCCTGGTACTAACAATAGGACCAACCACCTCTAATAAGTTGAACAATCATCAACCACCAGTACTGATGAAAAGCTCCAGATGGGACTCTCTCCCCCCAGTGGTATCAACCTGGTTCCAAAAGGACCTGCTGACCACTAAGTTTGTCGCAGCACTGAATATAGTGGAACTGATAACTGGGATCCCTCATATTCTGGGATGAACTGAGATCTCTGGTCTCCTCTACATTCAGGTCTGGCTCTTTTGAGCAACATATTGATCTGAGAGGAGGATACCACTTCAAGAAGGAGTCAGTTTCCTATTCTGTCAGCAAGCTGGAGTTTCCTCTCTATGGAATTGCTGATGTAGGTGGCTCTGGCCTTCTTGTTGGCTGAATCCAATGCCCAAAATGATACGTCACCTCTTAAACTAGGATGGTAGCTTAGGCAGGGTTTTGAGTGTCTTGGACCAATCTTTCACCCCAACAGGTTAACATTCCAAGAGAGCACTGATACCCAATGCCCTAGGGTCCACCCCAACCAGCTTTCAACCCTTTGGAGTCCCTGGAACCGTTACACACAACATCCTGGATCCATGCACTCTATCAGAGAGTTACACCATCCCTGTACTCCAAAACAGCAGCAGCCGGCTCAGCAGGAGTATATAGAAGAGGACGATGACTAAATGTATCCGCTGGTAATGGCAGTACCAACAGGTTTATCCTCTTCCTCACCTGATGAGTCAGTTCCCCATCTTCATTGTCTCTTTTTAATGACCATAGGCAATATCAAGAACTATTGGAGAGTGTGGCAGCAGAGCTTCAAATTCCACTAGAGTTCAAAATATATGTAGCACAAACTCTTGGAAATCCTGTAGTCACCAGACCCAATTAGGTAGCGCTCCCAGTGAATGAGGCTATTATGCAGCTAGAGTAGTATGGCATGCATTGGCAGTGTATACCCCTACTCTTGAAAAGGGCTGAGAAGCACTACTTTGTGCCTGCAGCAAATTCTTGTTCATGCACCCTGCTCCTAATTCCATAGTAGTACAAACACATGGAAAGATCCAGGTAGCAACACCTTAGGTAGCAACACCTGAGGACTACCCCAGTGAACAAGGGAGCTGAATACTTTTACCTTTAAGGAGGAAGGTATTTGTATTTCCCAGCCTCCAGTTCAGAATTTTTAATTACCAGGCCTTGTTAGTGAAATATAAGTTTATGAGCTACTCAAAGTTATTGGAGTTCAGAGAGAAGCTCCCCTGGTAGGACTGGATTCAGTTCCAAGCCCTTGTTGAGGAAAGTAGACGTGGATAAAATCTTGTGCAAGCTGCAGTGGATGCGGCCAATACTGCATCAAGATCTGCGGTGACCATAATATTTTACCAGGACAATAATGACCAGCAAATTGAGTTTTCAACTGGTACCTCATAAGGCATATTTCATTCAAAAATGTATCATAGTCTTGTAAAAAGGGTGAACATAAGGGTACAGACTGTCACACCTTTCCATTATGGATTGAGGCTGTCAACTTACGGAACTGGTGTATCCATAACCACATCAGTTTATGCAACATACTTTTTAGGTGTCCAAAACGCTTTGGTGGACAGGCTCAGCATTTCACCACTGATCACAAGTAGAAATTGCACAATTCAGTGCTGAACAGCATCTTCATTCAGTCTTGTATTGGGATCTGTCTGCTTACCAGATGAACACAAAGTTCAGTGTATATTGACGCAATACTCGAGACGTGGCTTCACCAGTGCCGAATAGAGGGGAATAATCACTTCCCTCGATCTGCTGGCAATGCTCCTACTAATGCAGCCCAATATGCCATTACCTTCTTGGCAGCAAGGGCACACTGTTGACTTATATCCAGCTTCTCATCCACTGTAATCCCCAGGTCCTTTTCTGCAGAACTGCCACTTAGGCAGTCGGTCCCTAGCCTGTAGCAGTGCATGGGATTCTTCTGTCCTAAGTGCAGGACTCTGCATTTGTCCTTGTTGAACCTCATCAGATTTCTTTTGGCCCAATCTTCCAATTTGTCTAGGTCACTCTGGACCCTATCTCTACCCTCCAGTGTATCTACCTCTCCCCCAAGCTTATGGCTGGTCTACACTCTGGGGGGGGATCAATCTAAGATATGCAACTTCAGCTACGTAACTGAAGTTGAAGTATCTTAGTTCGACTTACCTGGCTGTCCTCACGGCGGCAAGTCAACTGCTGTGGCTCCCCCATCAACTCCACTTACTCCTCCTGCCGAGGTGGAGTACGGGCGTCGATTCAGGGATCGAATTATTGCGTCCCTGATAGATCGATTACTACCCACCGATCCAGCAGGTAGTGTAGACGTGTCCGTAGTATCATCCATGAATTTGCTGAGGGTGCAATCCATTCCATCATTCAGATCATTAACAAAGATGATGAACAAAACCGGCCCCAGGACCGACCCCTAGGGCACTCCACTTGATACCGGCTGCCAACTAGACATTGAGCTGTTGATCACCAGCCATTAAGCCCAACAATCTAGCCAGCTTTCTATCTACCTTATAGTCCATTCATCCAATCCATACTTTTTTAATTTGCTGGCAAGAATACTGTGGGAGACCATATCAAAAGCTTTGCTAAAGTCAAAGTATATCATGTCCACCACTTTCACCATATCCACGGAGCCAGTTATCTCATCATAGAAGGCAATCAGATTGGTCAGGCATGACTTGCCCTTGGTGAATCCATGTTGACTGTTCCTGATCACTTTCCTCTCCTCCAAGTGCTTCAAAATGGAGTCCTTGAGGACCTGCTCCATGATTTTCCAGGGACTGAGGTGAGGTTGACCGGTCTGTAGTTCCCCAGATTCTCCTTCTTCCCTTTTTAAAGATGGGCACTATATTTGCCTTTTTCCAATTGTCCGGGACCTCCCCTGATCACCACAAGTTTTCAAAGATAAAGGCCAATGGCTCTGCAGTCACATCAGCCAACTCCCTCAGCACCCTCGGATGCATTGTATCTGGCCCAATGGACTTGTGTATGTCCAGCTTTTTAAAATAGTCCTTAATCTGTTCCTTCACCACGGAAGGCTGCTCACCTCCTTCCCATACTGTGTTGCCCAGTGCAGCAGTCTGGGAGCTGATCTTGTCTGTAAAGACCGAGGCAAAAAAAAGCATTGAGTACTTCAGCTTTTTCCACATCATCTGTCACTAGGTTGCCTCCCCCATTCAGTAAGGGTCTCACACTTTCCCTGACCACCTTCTTGTTGCTAACATAACTGTAGAAACCCTTCTTGTTACCTTTCACATTCCTTGCTAGCTGCAACTCCAGTTGTGCTTTGGCCTTCCTGATTACACCCCTGCATGCTCAAGCAATATTTTTATACTCCTCCCTAGTCATCTGTTCAAGTTTCCACTTCTTGTAAGCTTCCTTTTTGTGTTTAAGCTTACCAAAGATTTCTCTGTTAAGCCAAGCTGGTTGCCTGCCATATTTGCTATTCTTTCTGCACATCGGGATGGTTTGTTCCTGCGCCCTCAATAAGGCTTCTTTAAAATACAGCCAGCTCTCCTGGATTCCTTTCCACCTTATATTAGCCTACCAGCAGATCCTGCCCATCAGTTCCCTGAGGGAGTCAACGTTTGCTTTTCTGAAGACCAGGGTCCATATTCTTCTGCTCTCCTTTCTTCCTTTTGTCTGAATCCCATCTCATGATCACTGCTGCCAAGGTTGCTACTCACTTCTACTTCTCCTACCAATTCTTCCCTGTTTCTGAGCAGCAGGTCAAGAGGAGCACAGCCCCTAATTGGTTCCTCCAGCACTTGCACCAGGAAGTTGTCCCCAACACGCTCCAAAAACTTCCTGGATTGTCTGTGCACTGTTGTATTGCTCTCCCAGCAGATGTCAGGGTGATTGAAGTCACCTATGAGAACCAGTGCCTGTGATCTGAAAACTTCTGTTAGTTGTCCAAAGAAAGCCTTGTCTACCTCATCCTCCTGGTCTGGTGGTCTATAGCAGATGCCCACCATGACATCACCCTCATTGCTCTTGCCTCTAAATTTAACCCAAAGACTCTCAACAGACTTTTCTCCAGCTTCATACTGGAGCTCTGAGCAATCATACTGCTCTCTTACATATAGTGCAACTTCTCCCCCGCATGTCATTCCTGAACAGTTTATACCCATCCATGACAGTGCTCCAGTCATGTAAGTTACCCCACTAAATCTCTGTTATTCCAATCACATCATAGTTCCTTGACTGTGCTAGGACTTCCAGTTCTTCCTGCTTGTTTCTCAGACTTCTTGCATTCGTGTACAGGCACCTAAGATAACTAGCCAATTGCCCTGCTTTCTCAGTATAAATCAGGAGGCCTCCGCTCTTGCACCCTTTTCCTTGTGTTTCCTCCCAGTATCCCACTTCCCCACTTACCTCAGGGTTTAGGTCTCCATCCCCCGGTGAGCCTAGTTTAAAGCCCTCCTCACTAGGTTAGCAAACCTTCCTGCGAAGATGCTGTTCCCTCTCTTCATTAGGTGGATCCCATCTCTTCCTAGTAATCCTTCTTCCTGGAACAACATACCATGGTCAAAGAATCCAAAGCCCCCTCTCTGACACCACTTGTGTAAACACCGTTTACTTCCACAATTCAGTGGTTCCTGCCTGGCATTTTCCTTCAACAGGGAGGATGGATGAGAACATGACTTGCACCTCAAACTCCTTTATCCTTCTTCCCAGAGCCACATAGTCTGCAGTGACCCACTCAAGGTCATTCTTGGCAGTATCATTGGTGTCCACTTGGAGATGGTGACGGCAATCATAAAATTAATGGATGCCAAGGTTGTAGATATTGTATCATCATTAATATTAACCAACAAAATATTCCCCTAAACAGCAAGGCATAACTTAAAAGTAACTTTCACTTGTACTATTTGGATGTCTTTCATAAAGAGGATTGGACGGAGGCTGTTGTCAGAAGTAACTCTTCTTTTCCTAGGTACAGCAACAGATTCTTTCTCTCTTCTCCCCTCCTCGTGTCCCTCAGAGTTCAGTTTTTTTCTAAAAAAAGCTTTCATCTATCTTGCCTTAGGGAAAGATGTAAAACCTGCTTCCTTGTAATAATGTCGCTGACTTGGCTGTTCTCTATGTTGGGAAGCAATTTAAATACTAGAAAAGATGAAATGGGCAGAGATGTTTCTGGATACATGTCTTTTGTGGGGCTAGCTTAATTTGGTATTTATCAAGGCAAAAATGATGTGAGCTCTAAGCAGTTTACTCTTTGTTGGTTTAGTATGTTATGTACTTACCAGTCTGAAATTAGGGAGACTTAATTTGAGTTTTGATGTCACAGCACCAGTGAGGTAACATTTAGGAGGATCGCCTCCAGAAATTTTTTTTACCTTCCTGTCTCCTAATTTCTGCTGCAGTCTCCGGGCTTTCTGTGCACCAGCTTGATTGCAGTCATTCTAGTAGCACTACCCACTCTGGTCCCTCGCCTTTGACCATCAACTTGCCTTCTCCCCCACCCCCTCCCTGCCTTCAGTTTCTCATTAGTGTCAGAGATTTGTTTTTCTTCCTGTGGGAATGACTCAGTTATTAGTCCTATAAATCAATACAATTCAAATTACCTTAAGGCTTTATATAACACAATAAACCAGGCTCAACCTAGGGAGAATGCTAAAACTTGGCTTGCTCGTCTAAGAAGTTCAGGTTACAAACATTGTTATTACAGCATATCTGAGTCTGTCTTCTATTCTCTGATGCCCTGTACTTGAGAGAGCCACACCAAAAAAAAAAAATCACTTCTGGCTGCTTAAAGTCCCTTTATGACATCAACCCTCTCATGAAGTGACTGACTCTTACAATGTATACAGAGACATTTGTACTATATTTTTCTCTCCACAATTCAGTCTAAATTCAGTTTCTCCTCAGAAGGATTGTCAATAGCCAACTTCCCCTCTTTGCTTTGTCACAGGTTTGCTTCCTTTAGTGTCTTTCTGGAACGTAACATTTTAGTAGTGGACTTTTGTGTTGGCTGGCGTGGCCAGTCTTTTCATCCAGAAGTTGGATCAACTGTAGCTTTCACTCTCTTCTCAATAGTGTATGAATCTTATCCTTTGTTGTTGGTATTGGCAACTCTGTGCTGCAATGTGCATACGTCTTGTTTCCCGGGTTTAACTGTTCGTCTAAGACAGGTATTGTCAAACTTCATTGCTTTGTGATCCCCTTCCAACAACAAAAATTACTACATGACCCCAGGATGGGGGACTGAAGCTTGAGCCCGGCTGAGCCCCACTGCCCTGGGTGAGAGGGCCAAAGCCCAAGAGCTTCAGCCTTGGGTGGGGGGTCTGTAGCCCGAGCCCCACTGACCAGGGCTGAAGCCAAAGCCTGAGCCCCACCAACCAGGGCTGAAGCCTTTCGACTTCAGCCCCAGACAGTGGGGCTTGGGCTTAGGACCCAGCGGCGGGGCTCGGGTTTCAGCACCGGGCCCCAGCAAGTCTAATGCCAGCCTTGGCGACCCAATTAAAACGGGGTCGTGACTCACTTTGGGGTCCTGACCCACAGTTTGAGAACTGCTGGTCTAAGACATAACCTACTAATATATGCTGAATGCATATACTTGGATGCCATTACTAACTTTAAATATAATATATATACTGAAAACTACATTAAAATATTATTTAGGTAGCAAAAATACTATTAATAATATCTGTAAAATGACTGTACCAATCCACTGAGGAAAAGTGCTATATGAGAGATATTTACATTGTAAATTAAGCATTTGAAAACTTAAAACCCCCCAACACATTCACAGTTGTGCATGCAACCTCAGTTCTACCCTCTCCTCTTGTGCTTCCATCATGTGCACTGAACAAAGGAGTTCAATGCATAAGCACGAGGAGGCAGAACTAAGGTTGTACAGGTAACAGTCTGGCATTTCCTAATTTTTCAGAGCTTGGTTTGTAACCTTAATCAGGGCCGGCTTTGTGACCCGTGGGGCCCGATTCGAATACCCAGCGGTGGTCCAGAGCTTCGGCGGTACTTCGGCGGCGGAGGGTCTGCTCCGGGTCTTCAATGGCACAGAAGGACCCCCTGCCGCTGAAGTGCCACTGAAGACCCCCAGAGCAGACCCCCCGCTGCTGAAATGCCGCCGAAGACCCCCTGGAGGGGAGGCCCTCTTAGGCGCGGGGCCCGATTCTGGGGAATCGGCCTAAAGCCGGCCCTGACCGTAATAATGTTAATTCCCCCTCTTTAAGAGGAATTTCCCTTTAGGAAATTATATACAAATATTAAAGGAACAGCACCCCAGTTTGTATGATCAACATGGTTTGAACCTTAAATGTGCAGCACTGCAGGCCAGACTGCTACTACTTGAGCTACAGGACTGACTGGAGTAGAAGATTGTTATCTCTTTGGGTGCGGGGGTGGGGGCAATAGATTGCTGTGTTCCGGAGCGGGAGCCCAGTCTGGCCCAGCTCTCTACACCCTCCTGACCCCCTGGAAGCTGGGGATCTCCGGCCAACGTGATGCCCCAGGATTCAGGTAGTGGGCCAAATATGGGTGTTATGGGAGAGGAGCCTAGTTTTGTTCCTTCGCTGTATGGAGCCACCCAGAAGGAGGCATTGGTCTACCAGGGGCATGCACAGGGTCTGTGGGAAGCAGCCCCATTTGCCTTTGCCCACACATCCTTACTGCTGCTCTGGCTGCTCCCCTGCACTCTCAGCACATGGTGGCTACTTTGGTTGTAGTGGCATCAGCTTAGCCTCACAGTTTTTCGGTTCACGTACTTTTAGCATGTTATCAAAACTTTCTTGACGAAAGCAGGTGAATTTATACCTCAGCGAAAACTGAGCAGAATTTCATGGGAGGGTAAAGAAAAGGCACTGCTGTAGCTTGAGGGTGTTTGCCCAGCTGAATGTTAAAGTCATTCTGCAAATCAAGGTGTGCACGCTCAGAGAAATACTTACAAGAGACCTTTATCTAGGAAAGCATTAGGCAATCTAAAATGTAGGTACCAGCTTCCACTGTTGTTTCTGCTTTGTCATAGACTGAAACGGAGACCAGTGATCAGCTCAGTGTTTTGAAACTCTCTCCTTGGTTAGCAGAGTTGTGAAGTATGGCTGGCTCACTTAGCAGAGTTCCCTGCTGCTGCTGAATTTAAGGGTTCTGTTGGCCCAGTAGTCATTCAGAAATATGACATCCCTATATGCAGTCTCCATGCTGCTAGAGAAACCAGACTAAAAAAAGCACCCTTTTATATTGTCCTGGAATTTGGGGCATATTGCTTTTGTCTTTTAACATCTGTTCATCCAGGATAGTTTAATCTATAAGGGAGAGTTCAGTTTTGAAGACAACTTAATAAATTAGTCTGCCCTGTAGTTCATCCCACTATGTCAGGAAGCAGGGATGCATTTGTAATTTATAATAGACATTAGGTATGTGGTAGAATAGTGCTGTGGATTGGTTTCCTGGACACTGAGAGCATTAAAAGCTGTTATTTCTGTTAAGCATAGCGGTAAATAACTTAATCTGTGGTCACTTTAATGTGACTTTTATTGTCTCCTAAAACACAATCTCTCCTTATACACTATTAAAGCAGGTTTCAGAGTAGCAGCCGTGGTATTTTGTATCCACAAAAAGAACAGGAGTACTTGTGGCACCATAGAGACTAACAAATTTATTTGAGCATAAGCTTTCGTGGGCTACAGCCTACTTTATCGGATGCATGCAGTGGAAAATACAGTAGGAAGATATATATATACACAGAGAACATGAAACAATGGGTACCACCATACACACTCTAATGAGAGTGATCAGTTAAGGTGAGCTATTACCAGCAGGAGAGAAAAAAACTTTTTGTAGTGGTAATCAAAATGGTCCATATGTGGCAGTTGACAAGATTGAAGTGTTCTCCGACTAGTTTTTGAATTTTATAATTCTTGACGTCTGATTTGTGCCAACATTTTTATGGCTGACTTAGAACAACGCTTCCTCAGCTCTCATCCCCTAATGCCCCTGCTCTACTTGCGCTACATTGATGACATCTTCATCATCTGGACCCATGGAAAAGAAGCCCTTGAGGAATTCCACCATGATTTCAACAATTTCCACCCCACCATCAACCTCAGCCTGGACCAGTCCACTGGTCACTCAATTACAGACCTAAAAGTCGCAATATTACAATAAAAAAAACTTCAAAAACAGACTCCAGTGAGAGACTGCTGAATTGGAATTAATTTGCAAAATTGACACCATTAAATTAGGCTTGAATAGAGACTGGGAGTGGATGGGTCATTACACAAAGTAAAACTATTTCCCCATGTTTATTCCCTCCTCTCCCCCCACCGCCCTGCTCCTCATACCTTCTTGTCAACCGCTGCAAATGGACCATTTTGATTATCACTACAAAAAGTTTTTTTCTCTCCTGCTGGTAATAGCTCACCTTAACTGATCACTCTGTTAGAGTGTGTATGGTAACACCCATTGTTTCATGTTCTGTGTGTGTGTGTGTGTGTGTGTGTGTGTGTATATATATATATATCTATATATCTTCCTACTGTATTTTCTACTGCATGCATCCGATGAAGTGGGCTGTAGCCCATGGAAGCTTATGCTCAAATAAATTTGTTAGTCTCTAAGGTGCCACAAGTACTCCTGTTCTTTTTACTATTAAAGCAGTGCCATTTGTTGGGTCACTGACTTCATAATCTAATTGCATCATGCCCTTCATTTGCCTATAATATGTCAGAATATGCACTGAGCAAATTATACTCTACACATTGAATCTCCTTTCTTTTGTAACATCAGTCTTAAGGATGCAGGGAGGGTGCCTGGTTGATGAGTAACAGGTAATAGATTCCTTTCCTTTCATCTGGAAGCTTTTATGGAATATTAAAGTGGATTATGGGACCTGAACAAGTAAAACTTCTAAACGTATATTTTGGCATAGCCAAGGGAACTCATCTTTTGTTAAGGAAGATCACTATTAAAAAGTCAGTTTTTATATCTTCTATACCATAGCAGGTTCATGAAAGTATTAAGATGGTAACTTTATTTTAATGAAGAATTTCCAGTTACAGAAGAAAGCCTGGTAGAACTGCTGAATCTCAAAAAGAGTTTCCTCTTTAAGCCTTCAAAAGTTTGGAGGATTATCTGTATTGAGCATAAACTGTTACAATGGTCTAAAGTAAAATAGATTTTTTTTTTAAAATAACTTACTTCATTTTCAAAAATCCAAGGAGGTATTAGTAACACAAGTAAAGATTTGTGGGGTTTTACACTTCATTATTTTGTAACAAATATAGCACAAGAATACTGGAGGTGCATGAAACTACTTAAGCCAAGGATCCAGTCATGCTATACAAAAATATTCTCTATTACTTGTCTCAGTAATGTGCTTACTAGCATAAAACAGAAATCTTCAAACATTATGTTTTCATTTGCCCTTATGGGACTCAACATTCAGAATTATGCGTCAGAATAATAGAAGTATACATCAAGTTCTATTGATTTACGAGTTCTCCACAAGTGTTTCCCCCAAAAAGTTGGATATAGTAGACTGGGAGTAAATTCCCCCCTCCAGCAAGCCTTGAGATAGATTAGTTGCCAGTAGCCTAGCACTTTAACTATCAGAGTAGTATTTAATTTAAAAACAGATGTTCTTGACCTTTACATCAGGGAAACAATCAGAGGGACAAATAAGGATGTTGCCAGAGACCCAGACTTAGCAGGGTTCTCAAGAAAGATTGGTAAATGTTAGCAGATATATGAAGTGTGCCTACTCATTTGCTGTGAAATTAAGGCTATACTAGTACTTCTCTGCAAGCAATAAAAAAATCCTTAGCATTTAAAGTAAATAACTTAAACCTGACGACATACATTTAGAACCTGATTGTGAGCCAGCCTAATGCAGCTGTGCAAGGGAAGAAGGGGGAGCAAGATCCCTTTATCTTCTTGTGTGGCAGTATTAATGCCCAGCACATCTGAGTGCGGAGGTAAGTGCAGGCTAGAAAAGTTGAGTCAACATGGATGGAGAAAGTAAGTTCTAGCCTGTAGAGGGCTGCAGTAACTTCTCTCTCTACCCAGGATCAAGGAGAGAATTGCCTCAATTCCATTCCAGAGTTCCTTCTGCACCTATGCACCATCCTCTATGCTGGGCCTAGTGCTAAGGCTCAATCTAATCTAAACGATTAAAATGGTACTTTTCTATCCCTTGATTAGTGAGGCTTTCTGCAAAAGTTTGAAGTAAGCTGCAAGCTGAAAGAAGTTTAGCTTTCATAGCCTTGTATTTAATTTAAAAATGGTTGAAGTTATTAGAATGAAGTTCTGAAATATGCTTCTAGGCTGAGAATTTACAGGATCAGTCCCGGCCCAAGCAAATTAAAATGGCTGAGTCAAACCTTTCCAAAATGTGTTTAAGACTTTGAACAAGCCCATATTTGTTTATAACCTGATGCAAATTTACAGGTTTTGGCTAGAATCACGTCTCTGGCAAATATTCTGTGGTTTCTTTGCTCTGAGCAGTTTGCCATATCTGTATGTTAAGCACAAAATTTCAAATTATCTTTCTGTTCCCCATCCATTCTCAGCTAGGTGCTATTATATCCCAGACATAATTTTTACCTCTGCTCCTTAGTGTGCATGATTTCTTATTTGACGAAAAAAGTTGAAAGCATAAAAGCACTTTGTACCTTTCAAACAGTCTGATGCCTTAAAACTTGATTTCTCAACCCATTTGTAGTATGCTGAGGTAAGTATTCTTGACATTCCATTCTAAAAAGTAGTAAGAAGTTGGTGGCAGGGGATTTTTCCCCTTTACATATGCATTATAAGACAAAGGACTTTAAGGGAGATTGGAAATATCTCACCAGCCATTCCTGTATAGTTCTTAGAGCTGAGAGATGATAAAACCTGATACTGTTTTACTGTGATTCATCACTTCTCCTCTTCTCTGTTCTAATATGCCTTTTTACTATGCTGCTGAAGAGAGTGCACCTTACATTCTAATGGCATTTAGCATTATTTTTGTAATTTTAATTGTAGCCTACATTTTTCTTCAGCAGTTGAAAATGTTAACTTGCTGGGATAACGCTCTGTAACTTTTCTTTTTGGAAAAGAGAAACTGAACTTCTGTATTGTTGGCTTAGACTCATTTCGTTAGTTACTAACTTAAAAAATGTATGTTCTTTTCTAGTTGAATGATGACCCCTCATTTGGTATGCCATGATGTGGCATGAAAGCATGGAGCTAATCTTTCTGGTAGGAGATTAAACTGAAATTGACACAGGCAACCATTTTTTACAAACTTAAACGCTTTAACAAACACTGAATTTCAGATCATGTACATCTAATTCTCCTTGTATTCCTAATCCATAAAAGCCAGCATTGCTTTGTTTTGCATCAAGCACGGTATCCTTGGGTTAACAGAGAGCTAGCCAAACACATGGCCTCCTGAGAAGGGGTGCCTCTATGATCCTTCAGATGTTAACTGTACACCTAAGGGTGTATAGATCCTACCACTCTTGTATTTGGGACCATAGAGCTGATGGAGTCTGGTAAAAATTGTTGTTTGAGCAGATGAGATACCTTGGATTTCTTCTCAGCAGAAAATAGCGTTGTGTTGAAATGAGGAAGTGTCCTGATAAGAATGGCTCTTCCACTGGAGTAGCAACAGTAAGGAGAAAAAGTTTGAGATAAGCCAAGCAAGCACCTTTTGGGTAGGAATCACTTAAGTGCTGAACTGCCACTGTCGGTGCCTAAGTCCAACATTTAGGTGACACTGTCATTCACAGAACTTTTGTCAGCTGCTACCTACCCTGTAGGTTCCTAAAGTCCCTAGATGCCTAAGTTTCCTCTGTTAAAGTCCCTAAGAAAACTAAATTTTGGTGGGTGGGTGGACGGGCATGCACACAGCCACCTAAGTCCTGCTGCTTCTCCCCAGCAGCTCACCATTTATCTCGAATCTAAGCCCCAGTGGGATTCTCAAACTAGGCATTCCCCGGCCTATCTTGCGTATGGAGACTGATGTGGTAGATATGCTCTGAACACATCTAAACCCACAAAAGAGTGGGAGATGTGGAAGAAAGAGGTAGTGGAGCCATCCTTCTTATAACTTTTAGTCTACTGCTTCGGGCACTCACCCAGGATGTGGAGGACCTGAGTTCAATTCTCCCTTCTGCTTGATGTGGAGAAAGGATTTGAACTCAGGTGCCCTAACCATTGGACAGTGGGCTACTCTGGGGCAGGTCTCTGTCTCTCCTGTTGAAGCTGTTATTCTGTGCATAAATAATTACATGTGCATTGGGCCAGAGAGAGGGACTATTAGAATGACTGTATGGCCCAGTGGGTTAGGGCACTCAGCCGGGAAGTGGGAGACCCAGGTTCCAGTGTCTGTGCTCCAATGAATCTGCAAAACCATCTTTCTGTCCTCCTTCAGATCCCTCCATGAAACTTGCCATTGCGGTGAAACCTACAAAAAACTTGATACTGGTTAGGCAGCTGGTGATGCTGCCTATCTTGCTGACCCACATTGTCTTGTTTCCATATGCTCTCTCTGTCTGTTGTATCCATCTGTCGTCTCTTACCGTTTACTTGCTCTTTGGGTCAGGAATCATGTGTGTCCAACAGGGCCCCCGTCCATGAGTGGAGCTCCTATGTGCTACCAGAGTACAAATAGACATTTTCGACTGGGAGAAGTTGAACACAGTGAGAAATTGGTTTCACTTGGAGATAAGACATGGAAAGTCTGTGCCTACTGAAGCCTAGTAGCCTAGATGTCTTTGGCTACCGGGAAGTCTGATTTCCTAGCTGTAATTAATTTTATCTTGTCTTGTTTCCTGTAACTGTTGCTGTAAGTCTGAAAAGTTCTGGATGTAACCTGGATTTCACATCAAGGACAGACATCAGTCATCCTTTATTGAGTTAATGATGATGCTCTTGTGTCTTCTGCTTCATTGACTGCTTAGATCATTGGATCTTCCTCTCAAAGATATGATTCTGGATCTGTGCAAGAGTTTGATCAGGAAGTCTACTATGACAACCTTTGGCCGTGAAAGTAGCTTATATTAATGTACATATTAGTTGCCCATCCTAGTTCCATAGCTTAGAAGGTGTCCTGATAGCACTGCTTGTTCCATAGTGCCAGGCAACATAGACCTTGAACAATGGAACTGCATATAAACCGCATATAATCATTTCCAGTTATCCTTTAGATGTACCCACAGTCACAGTACCAGGGTTGGACGGTGTCTAGTCTTGTTCAACTTCTCACTTACTAACTTGCTTGAAATGGCAACTTGCTTGATATGAGTCTTAATTGTACTCACACTCAATTCTGTATTGGAGTATCTCTTTTCATACTTGCATTTTCACATATTAGTTGCCACAGCAAATAAATCTTCACATTCTTCACTGGATCACACCTATAATACACCCTGATACCACTTCTCCTTCTCCCTGATAGCATTTTTGGAATATTTATCTACTAAGGAATAGAATTGCCCACATTTGTTACTTGCTAGCAGAACAAGCACAGTTAAACTTGTAATTGAGCATCTGTCTTTCATCTTTACCTTTTTACATCTCAGACTTTGAAAGAAGCATATTAAAGCTGCTGCTTTCTCAGCAGATTGTTAGCTTTTTATCAGTTTCATGAAATGCACAGCAACAATGCTGCTGGCTTTATTTGAAAGTCAGGAGAACCAAAAACACTGTTCTCCCCCTCAAATATTTGAACATAATGTGTACTCCTTGTATACAATATTTTGTGTATCCATAGCTGCAGATGTTTGAGGTGGGATGCATAAGGCTTGAAAAATCCATTCTCCCGGAGGTTGAGAACTTCCCTAATTGCTTAAATCTAAGCTTTCATTATTTTTTAAAATTAAGTTTCTAGCCCTTCTGCTTATTTTTTGTTCCGGCTGCAAAGAGCCTTTCTATTCACAAGGTCACCTTAGACAGCTCAAGTGCCTGTGCATTTTCTGTCCAAAGCTGTAGTAGAGTGGAAAGTGACCAGAATTTCATTAATCTTCACTGCTGCTATTCAGAACTGTAGGAAGGAATGAGGGTGACAGGCTACTCTGGAAATGGAGTATGGTACTCTAAGGTTGGTGGGGAGTAATGGAAAGTAGGAGGTGGAACACAATGTAGAGAAATAAGGAACTGAAAAGAAGATGATGATGCACCAAGATCTGCCACAGGAAACATTTATGCCAAGAAGGGTACAAAATCAAATGTAGGGGAGGTTATTAACTTATAATAAATAGAAATTTGATTGAGCATGTTGTGCTTAAAAGGAATGCAGAAGGAAGGTACTTTACTTAAAGGGGCATAGCAGCACACTAGTAGGACTAGTAGGCTTAGTCCTTGGGCTAAGGTGTTGGGTACATTTCTCAAGCTTGTTGATGCACATTCAAGCCAGATGAAAAAGTGGTGCTAATAGTTGTTGGGTGGTCTGGGTGAAATTCTCTCTGAACTTAAAGCAACAAATAGAATGTTACTGGAGTCATGCCATTGCTGGTTTGTTTAACCAAACTGAGCAAGGTGTAGGTGAAATCCCTTGGCCTAATATTAGGCTCAAAAGACTTTTCATCACAATGGGGTGGGAATAAAGTTGCATGAGGTCTGAAGTACTCTGATTTCTATTCATGTCCGTGAGAGTTTAGGTGCCAACATTTCAGTAGACTCAGCCCTTTAGGGTATGTCTACACTGCAGTTAGGCACCTGCATCTGGCCTCTGGCAGCTGATTCAGGCTGGCCTGGAATGGATTAAGGGGCTGTTTAATTGAGGTGCAGATGCTCGGTCTGGAGCCTGAACTCTGGGACCCCACGAGAGGGAAGGTCCCAGAGCTTGAGCTTGAGCCCAAGCCTGAACATCTACACTGCAATTAAACAGCCCTTTAGCCCAAGCCCGGTGAGCCTGAGTCAACTAGCACAAGCCAGACATGAGTTTTTAATTTTAGGGTAGATATACCCTTAGTCACTAATTGCTGTTCAAGTCTAAGATGATGTCAAAGTACAGTAAATAGGGTGGATTGATTTAAACCACAAAGTGAAAAGCTTCAATTTAAATAATTGATTTTAGTCAGCTTTTCCATTTGTACTTCAATTATTTTCTAAAGAAAATTGCATTCCGTTGTTTGACATAACAATTAAAACATGTTGCTTTACAACTAAATAGAGCCTTTACGCTGGTACATCTTTTTGTTACTTGGTAGGTTACACTATAACAGTTATTTAAGCAATTTAATCTTAATGTTTTCAATGTATTAATTAAATTATACATTTTTAGTATGTTAGAAAATAGTGAATGGTCTATTGCTTATTTATTAGATAATTAACTTTTTGCTCATGATTTGTGTCAAGCTGTATTAGTATCGTAACTGGAACTTAAACACACAAAACAGCACATTACACTGACTTTTATTAAAATGAGCCCTTAATACAGTACATGATCTATTGTGCCATATTTATAAGGCTGGACCTCAAAAGTTAGATTTTTTCCCCCTGATTCTTTTTTTTATATAGAAAAACATTCTTTAACTCAAATTTTTGATAGAGGTTAATGGATTTGAGCATATTTATTTTGTATTTAAATGTTTTAAGAGATTATAAATAAGTTTAGGTCTTGGACATATTTTGTATTAAATGCAGAATTCATTTTAAACAGGCTTATTTTTAAATAAAATAAAAATTCTGATTTAAATAAAAACTTTTAAAAACATTTTTGTCAGGAAAAAAAATAAATTTTTATCTCTCCTGACAATAAAACAAAGTATCAAGCTGAGCCAAATTTATAAAGGGACTCAACATAAAATACCATACTGGGTGGCCTGTGTCCAGCTGATGCTCAGAACTTGCTCTTCTGTCAGTGAGTTCTTTTCAGTGCAGCTAGTCCTATCACTTTGTTTGCAGGTATTAACTTATGAGAAAACAAAACTGATTTTACTGTGTTTATACAGGGGCCGTGCTGCAAGAGGCTATGCATTTACTCAGCTTTTGGAGGTTTGGGTCCATAATTTAAATGTTGTGTGGTGTAAGCACAGTGACTTCTAAATTGTCATAAAAATTGCATAGTATTTTAAAACTCAGTAAATGGTTCATCTCCATTCATTATGAGCATATTGCCTGAAAGCTACATGATGTTTTCATCTAGAACTTAAGCAGCCTTTATGCCCAGGAGCAATTGAGTCAAATTAATTGAGGCATGGTTGACAGTGAGATGGCAAAATAAATACATTATTTCAAAACAACCTTTTTATATGCTTTCAGTGAACATATGTTGCCTCCTCCTCTAAACTTCAAAAGATTGTTAATTTATCTTTAGAAGGTAGTATACATCCTTCTGGGGATGTTGGGATAAAACTGGCACTAGTGGCAATATTTGAAAAAAAACCTCCTTAAATTGCTATTGATACAGTAATACATTTAGGTTTTTGTTTTACATTGAACATAGTAAAACAACAGCTCATTCCCCTTTTGTCAATTCTGTTCCCTTTTCAGTTTAGGTAACATTATGAACACTTACTAACTTACTCACTTTTACTGTTGGTTGCAGGTTCATGCTTTCCAAGCTTAATTAGTTCTGGGCAATCCAAATTCCTCTTTGGGGTATTAATTATGGGGAACACACAAGCCCTAAATCTTCTGAAAATACAGTTTTTAAAAAATGTTTGAGTCTCTTCCTCCACTCTGGCAAATGTTCTACTTTTCTTTAAATCAAAATCAATACCAATTGCCCAGTTCAAAGAACCTTACATATAACAAGTGTTTGCATATATAAAAGGTGATCACAGTTATTAAAGTATCTTGAGTTTTATTTTGCAAGAGATCAAACTCTTCTTTTTTCAAAGTTGTTGCAATGTTTTTGCCACAAATCTAAATACCTTCCAGTAACTTCCTGCAAGCAAACAGGTGTTCTTGTGTGGTTCCTATCCTAGAAGGTGGAACTTTTTGTTTATAAAAATGCACAGCAAGTTGTAATTTCAAAACAGAACTAATAAGGAAACAATATGGTAATCTTTATGGTATGATAGGGCCAACAAACTCAATTACATTATAAAATAGGTATATTCTAAGGTTTCAGTACATTCTGAAATAAGGACACCAACACTTCAGGTTTTTATTATTGCCAGATCACTGAGAGGCAAATTTCAATCTTTGCAACTTGGATAAGTAAATAACATGAGGTATTAAAACAGCAGGAACCCAGAAACTTATTTCAAAAGGTGCTGTTTTACCAATGTTTGCTGTTGAGAGCAGCGAAAGGTCAATGTGCTTGTGACAGACTGAGGTATGTTAAACTAATTTTGTGAAAGCAGTAATATTCCTGATACACTGTCCTGACCTTTTCTGGTGGCAGACTTTCTTTCTGATTGCTCTCATATTTGAAATATGAAATTACATATGGGAAATAATGCTTATATCATTAGTATGCGTAAACTATAGGTAGCATATACATGGAGTGAGCTGGCTATGCTTTGTGTTTCTGGTAACCTAGGAAGACAAGCTGTTTGGGTGGGCAATGATCCACTAAGATAAGCAATAGATAAAAAGCGAAGGAGAAGGATGACATCAAATTGTGAAAATTATAAACATTTTCCCCACCTTATTTCCACTTAATCAACTATACCATGTTGTCCCTCACGCTGTAGACTAATTGTTCAGTTTCTTGTAGGCATCATAGAAAAGTGGGGTCTCAAGGTTGTGGAGAGCCCTTCATGGTCAGTACGTTCACATCGTGAGAATGTTTAATACTGAAGCTGATCACCTGCAACACTATTGTCAGTTGTCCTGGTACCTGAAACAGTGTCATGACCAGGACATGGATGGTCTGACCTAGTGGTCAGAGCAGAAGCCAGGCTGGGTCAGATACTAGGAGATCAGAGTCAGGCAGTAGGACGAGGTAACACAAGAGAAGCGGTCCTAAGCAGGGGAAACCCAGTTGCCTGGACAACTTCCTGTTCCTATGCTTGGTTTAAATACAATCAGGGACCCTCCCACCCCTAATTCTGTCATTCAGCTCTCAGGACTTAAGCCCTCCTTCAGAGTTCAGCTTCTAGTTCTAGCAACTGTTAGCAGGTCACTGGGTGGCAGGTTGGAACTTACTGGCTCCTTAGACAGAGTTCAAGACCCATAGTTAACTAACAAACAGCAAAGAGTTTCTCTACTCTTGATGTGAAAATGACCAATGAAAGCTTATAAAGGGGCCATTCCGATATCCTGCATCATATATAAAATGGTGTCTGGAGCATTTGAACAATGTCCGAAAGAGCCACAGCTGTTTTCCCTGTCGTGCAGTTTAAAAGTCTGAACGTTGATATCTGTGCTTTATCTGAAGTGTACTGGCTAGGAAGCCATGAAAAGAAAGTTGATGACCACACATTTTCCCCCCTCCTCAGACTGCCCCAATAGATTGCCTTAGTAAGGGATAGCCACTGTACTTTCACCCAGTGCATAGTGGGTATTGCAGAGTTGGCAGGTGATTAATGATCAACCTATCACTGTCTGATTCCAGGCCATCTGTGAGCATCTTACCATCCTTGCAGTGTAGTCACATTAACACCAATGATGTGGCTGCAGATTACTTTTACCAGTAGCTCCAGTCAATTGTTAATGAAGCTCCAAGAAGAGATGTCCTCATGATCCAGGGAAACCTTAATGTGCTAATAGGAAAAGCTAATGACACGTCAAGTGTATGCTTGAGAAGTTTGGTGTCGGGCAGGAGAACAGGAAAGGGCAGTGACTGCTGGAATTTGTGGCTGCCAGTGACATGGTGATCACCGACTCTCACTTCTGTCACCTAAAGGTTCACAAGCAGATTTGGTACAGCCCAGATGGTTTCACTAGGACTGTTATTCGTCATGCCCTCACTAACAATCACATTGGTCAATGGTCATGGATGTACAAGTTTGTAGAGGTGCTGAACTTGACATTGGACATCTGTTTCTGCTGACAAAAGTGTGTCTCTGACTTGAAAGACAAACAGTTAATCGGCTGAAATTAGTTCAATTCAACCAGGTAGCTTTCTGTTCTGAGCTGTTGAAGAATATCGAAGCATCAGAGACTGAAGGCGCTCTCCCTCTGTCATCTGATGAAGAATGGCATTTTCAGATCAACCGTGCTGACTGTTGTCAGTTCAGTGCTGGGGCCTCAGCCCTTCAAACATCATCCATGAATCAGTGAGGAGATGCTCATTGCAGTTAGAGCTAAGTTAAAAACAAGGCTACCATTTGAATCTTCGAATTGTTTGTTGAATGCAAAAGCAAAGGCTGAATGGATTTGACTTTGGGACATCATCAAGTCATCATGTAAGAAAGATAGAGAATCCTGGTGGTTGACTCTGGCAGTCAGTTTAGACCAGGATGCTGTCAGGTGCAGTCTCTACACCCACTATTCAACTTTGTGGTGGTTGTGGGGGAAGGTGGCCACAGCTTGCCCAGTAGAGAATCTGGATGTCAGCAACAGCAGGAATCTTCAGGATCAGTTGCATCATTGGAAAGATCATTTCAAAATACTCCTCAATTGTCCATCACCTGCAGTCCCTCTTCCATTTGAAGAGGAATAGGAAGTTCCAGTAGAGCCACCTTCCTTCAACCAAGAAGAGGTCTGGATTGCAGTCCATAAGTTTAAGACTGGGATGATACCAGGGGTTTGTAACATTACCCCAGAGATGCTGAAGACAGGTGAGAGTATTGTTGCACCATGGCTGCATATGCTGTTCCAGACATCTGGTGCACAAATGTCATCCCGAGCGACCTGAAGAGGGGTATTTATTCTGCCTCTGTTCAAAATTGGTGATAGGCCAAATATATATAACTATAAGGGTATTACACTGTTGTCAATCCCAGGGAAAGTCTTTGCTTCTGTGTTAATATCTCAATCAACAATGCACTTCATGGCAAAGGTCTGAGTACTCAGTGCCGCTTGATACCTGGTTGTTCCACAAAGATCTTTACCTTGAGGCTACTTTTTTTAGAAAATGATTGAGTTTAATAAATGGGCACAGCATATGTTATAGATTTCCATTAGGCCTTTGTTTCAGTGCATGGAACATGTTTGTGGGATCTAATGAGGTGACTCAGTGTCCGTAGGAAGATAGTGTTATTGGCAGAAGAGTTCCATAATGGAACAGAAAGCTGGGTTTGAGTCAGTGGCAGATACACATCATGGTTTCCTGTTTCCATGGAAGTTTGGCAAGGCTGTGTTCTGTAACCATTGCTGTTCAATATCTCCATTGATTGGTTGATAGATAAGCTTGAGCATGCAGCTGTCAGTGGTGTAGAGCTTTGAGATCTTGAATACACTGATGACGTTGACTTGCTGGCTCAGTTTGGTGAATCCCTGCAGCTCATGGCTGATCTGGTTGTGGATCTGGCTACTAGTCCAGATAAAACTAAGTCCTGGACATTGCCATCAACCAGCCTCCAGCTCCAGATTACAGTCAGCTCAGTATTAACCTGTCTGGATGGGACACTGAGCAGGTAGCATCTGTCGAATGCTGCCCAAATATTTTACACTTGTTTAACAGTAATATTGTGATCTTCTGAATTATGAGTACAGGCGAGTCTCATCTTACGCGGGGGTTCCATTCCGCGGTTAGCGAGTAAAGAGAAAAACGCGTATAGTCAAAATTACATTGAGTTGAATGGTGGGCGGAATCGCCCGCACTACAGATACAGTATTAAAATTGTTGTTTTTATCTTTTTTGTTTTGTTTTTGCCGACCGCATAAAGCTGAAATTGTGCATGTTAAATGCGCGTAAGATGCGACAGACCTGTATAGATAACTTGACTTTATAGCTATCATCACTGATGCAAAAATAGCTTAATGTTTATTAATATATAGCACCAGAGGTGTGCACAACTATAGACAGCTAAAATCTGCTCTGTGTTGAACTGCTTATTCCACTAAGCATAGGGAGAGATGAAAGATAAGAGATGAGTCTGGGAAAGATGAGACCTAAATAAAATAGGGTTATGAGGTTACTTGCTCCACTCTTGTGTTCGTATCATTTCACTTTTAAAAGTCTCATTTTTAAATTTTATTTTTATTAGTTGCAGAAGTGAGGGTCATTTGAGGTGAGTTGCAAAATGATAGCTTATGATTCTGGTAATTGCTTCTGAGTAACTGTCATTGGCAAATATTTAATAACCTTTTAAAGGAATGGTAATAACAGAGAGTCAAACACTGAGTTATAAACACTCCCATCATCCTCATTAGGTTTTTTCCTCATATAAAAAGATAAAGTGTAGCCCTGCTGATCAGACTTGTTCTTGATAATCTTATTTTAATGGCTACTGTTAATGTGGATGTCTGAACAAAGGCACTAAGTTGAATCTGTGTTTCTCTTGCATGCTGTTCAGACCAGTGACTGCCCTTGTTTGCTGCTGTTTGTTGGGCTGCCAACTCATTGCGGCATGGGAATGACTGCAGACACCGGAGGTTCAATGTATTTTATATAGATTCTTTAGAGGAGCTCAGAAACAAATCTATTCTTGGCAATAAATGGCTTCCAAAGACTATGCCTTGCTATTTAAAATTAATGTAACTACTATCAGGCTGCACTTCCAAATACTGAAGCTGGTGTAAATGTCAACACAGCTTTGAATTCCTATTAGATAAGCTCTCAATGCCTTTTATTAAGACAGTGAGCAAATCTGTAGGTCGGTTGACCTGGTACAGACCAATATCTGAAATTTATGCTTTCTCAACCCTAACATTTGCAGAGCTCCTGATTCTGAACCAACTGCTATAGGGGAAATAGATACCTTTTGGTATGATACTGGACAGTTATGCAAAAAAAAAAGACTCATTAATCTTTGTAAGGAGAAGTAAATTCTACATTTGGCATGTTAGTGTTTTCAAATCAGATTCATATGCTTAGAGATACAAGCTCACCCTGTGTAAAGCTTTGCTTTTGGAGCATGGCTTGCCTGGGCATTGAGCCCTGGCATCAAGGGTGTTGGAATAGTTTGGAAATTAGAGAAACTAATGGAAGAGCAGCAGATGTTCATTCTGCGTAGTCTTGCTTAATTAACTTATCAAAAGAGATGGAGGCAAAGGAGTTGAAGAGAGCTGGACCCTTAAAATGGGTTAAGGCAATAGAGTAAGGAGTAGGGAAAGAAACTTTCCCTCCAGTAGTCATGCCCTTGATTTGTGATCATATATGAATCTTTTTAATCTGGTTGACCAGCCCTGGGTACAACATTTCAAATTATCCACAAAATACCAGCAGTGGCAGTCCAAGATGCCCTGCCTACGTGCCTCAACCCTGACCCGGATTACTCTCCTGTTGGGAAGAGGATGACAGCTCCTGGCCCATTCAGTCCTTGATGTCTGCTGACTAACATTTACATACTTTTTATTCAGGACATGACATTGTTGGCAAACTCCCTACTTCTTGACTTCTGTTTCTGGTTTATACCAGATGGGCCACAGGTAATGATTTTGGCTTCTGGAAAAGTGTGTTGACTTCTGCACAGCAGGAGCAGATCATGTGCTCATTTCTGTTTGGAGAGCAAGTACTGCAAAAGCAACAGCTGGGATGGAGTGGCGGGGGAATATGTATCAAGGAAAAATGCCAGCCCTCACTGATCTGCAGAAATTTCATATGGTACGTAAGTACTATTTTGTTTCCAGATCAGAATGCAGTAAGTCTTTACTTGTCAGCTAGTCAGCAGTTAAAATTCCCCAGTGATCTGAAGCACTCTTGCCTTGTGAACTGTCCTCTGACAACACTCTTACTTTATGAATCTGCAGCCCTTGCATTTGACATTCCCAACTGGCTTGTTAGTTTTCTAAATTGGTGCACTCTTCTATTCCAAGAAGTCAGTCAGGAGATTCTTGCCTTCAAAAAATTAAAAATACTTCAATAGTTTAAAAAGGCCTAGAATGCTAATCCACAGCAAGTGGAGAAAATTGGGCATACGTAGTAGGATGTATGTTAAGCCCAGGTCTACGCTAGTGAATAGTGTAGCTGAAGTCGGCGTATCTTAGGTTGACTTACCTGGCCATGAGGATGGCGGCGAGTTGACCTCTGCCGCTCCCCCATCGACTCTGCTTCCGCTTCTCGCAAGCTGGAGTTCCGGAGTTGACAGGGAGTGCGATCAGGGATCGATTTTATTGCATCTACAAATCTAGGCATCCTTAGTGAACAACTGGTAAATAGCACTTTGGGTCTCCTGTTCTGGAGTAACTGCAGCTATGGCTAAAGTAGCTGAAGGTATTGAAACTACAGGGTAGACACTTTAACTTTTCTTCTTCTGAATTTAAACACCATTCATTTTGAACTATGGCTCAGCCGGTATGATGATTGTTGGTGTGACCTCAAAGAAATCTCTCCCTTTACATGTATGGCTTTCCCTTCATCTTTATGTCAAGCTGTTGTTGAGATAATACCTTCCTTGGAGGATTTACAATCCATTTATAATTTGTTCAGCATATTGGGACCCAATTCCAATTTGTGATCTCTAGGTGCTTCCATAATATGTTTGCTACTAACTATAGGACAAATCAACCAGTGCCTGTAGGCCAAGTACTTTTTCCATGCCCCTAGTATTGTAAGCTGTGTGAGCAATTTCCATATATGTGTATGTACATAATTTAAAGTACACACTTTAAGATGTTGTCTTTTTAAGGAGCATTTTCTTGGTCAGTCCCAGACACACTTGCTGTTACTCAAAAGTTGATTGATTTTAGGAATGTGGTTTTTACAGTTTAAAAGGCCATAAAACTGCATAAGTAGCTTGAATTTTTTCCCCAGTTTAAGCTGATCAGTTTTAGGTTGCTCCAAACATAATACAGGGGAGCAGTATATGGAGGCTGGCAAGGGCATGAGTTAAGCTTGTCCATTCCTGAGCAAGCTCATAGAGAAGCTACTCAAAGGACAATTTCAAGCTCATCTAACTGAAACTAGTATTCTAGACCCTGCACCCTCTGGATTCACATCAGGACGTGGAACTGAAACTGCTTTAGTGGCACTAGTGCATGATTTTCTGCTGTCAATAGGTAGAGGACAGACATCAATTTTCATCCTCCTGGAACTCTCCACAGGCATTCAACATCATTGACCATGAGATACTGCTCTCTCACTTGTGAGAGGTGTCAGGGGCCCAGGGTAATGTGCTAAAATGGTATGACTTCTTCCTGAAGGGGATGCACTCAAAGAGTAGCGATGTCCTTCTCAAAGAAAAGCGACATGTCCACAACAGACCTTGTGGAGTACCACAAGGATCAGTTCTCTCTTCTGTCATATTCAGCATCTATGTGTAACCACTGGGGTGAAATTATAAGACAACATGGACCGAAGTGCCAGCAATACGCAGATGACACAGCTCTACTTACCACATATTACCAAGATATTCCAGTGCTTGGACGAGATCAGCTCATGGATAAGGAATGACTGGTTAAAGATTTACCCGAGGAAGACGGTGATGCTGGTGGGCAGGGGAAAGCATTTGACGCTCACCAAACTTACAGAAGTGCCCCTGGAATTTTTCTCTGTTCCACCTTTTGCTGTTCTCTTTCATGGTAGCAATCATCTTGTCCAGCAGGGTCTTAGAGGTAAAGGCTCTGACAGCTAGTCCACCTTAGATAAACAAGGTGTTTTTTGCACTTCATCCAAAGTTTCTGACTTTCATCTGAAGTCAGTTTCTCTGCCTGTTTTCTTCTCAAATCCCATAACTATCTTGAGGAGGTCATGCTATGTATACAAACATAAGAGCTATCGGCTACTATTTAGAAAGAACAAAGCCTTTCTGAAAATGTTAGGTTCTGTCACTGTGTGCTTGGACACACAATGCCCACTGAATGGTTCTCTGGAGGCAATAGTATAAAACAGTTATTGTGTGTGGTAAGTAATCCCCTCTTTTGCCCACTTCTATTTTTCTTATTACATTTAAAAGTGCGTACGTGCAAATTTTTTCATGCCGCACAAACAAATAGCTCTTACAATGCTCAAAAAATGAGTCCCTATAGTGACCATTAATAGGTTTAAGGGTGTGCGTGCGTATGTGTGTATGTATAACAAACAAAATAGTCAATTTTTTAAAATAACTAACTAAGGTAGTGCAGTGAGTCATATAGCATTAATACAAAAAAGAAAAAATGTACATCTAAAGTATATGAACAAGTAGCAACATGGTAGTTCTCTCACATTTTGAAGATATAACTCATACCAAATCAATTTAATTCAGGTGACTCTTGCTGCAATATAGGGTCCTAAGTTGATAGGATAATGAGCACCTCCTATGATAGAGTGCTCTCAGTTCTTTTTGAAGGAAATAAGTAGAGTCCTAATCAACTACAAGGCATGATCAGTGATTGTACAGTTGGGCCCTGAATTCTTGTTACAAGACCTAGATTGCAGTCATTGAATAGAAATTTTGTATGAGTAGAGTACGTAAACTTTTAAAACACTTTATACAGGGGCATGTTTATGTGATGCTTCACAAACCTAGTTTAAACCTGTTCTATCATGTAAACTCAGTTTTCTGTTACTGTTTCTAGCCCTTGCAATTTTATCGTGAGTCTCATGACTTAAAGTCCCAGCTCCTGGAGGCTTGTTATAGATTAATATCTCAACTTTTATCCAAAAGAGTCAAGATTTTTGCCCTCATAGCTGTGGAGAAAAGCTTGAAAATATGATGTTTCCTAAGAACTGAAAACAGAAAACAACATACTTGATTTTTATTTGTTTATTTATGAATTATGAGGTTTGTAAATCAGTTTAGCAATTTTGGGGGTCTGAATCCTGGGGTTGGAAATACAGTTAATGTAAATATTATTGCAGACCTGACACCAGCCTGGGTCAGTTGGTTACACACACTATGCAAACAGTAAATTCCTAGTGAATGCAGATAGATTTAGTTATTTGTATTACTATATTGCATAGGAGCCTTAGCCATGGACCAGGATCCCATTGTGGTAGGTGCTGTATAAACACAGAACAAAAAGACAGCCCCAGTGGTAGATATGTTAAACATTAAAAGCACCTCAGTATAAATAACTAGTTTACATCCATGCTGCAGACTGTGCAAAGCTCAGTTTTCACGTAGTGACTGTTGTGCATTTTAAACTGTTCTAGAGAAAAGGAAGAGAGTTTATAATACAAAAGGTGCTTGGTATAGATATCTAGCTAAATGCAAGATTTAAACATTCCTTATTGTTGGTATTACTGTTTTAATATACATGGTTAGTTGCAGTGGTTTTTTTTTTTTTTATCATTGAGTGAATTGCTAAGTTAACATTTCAGGCATTAAATTATATGCATGTCAGAATCTTTTTTCCATATTATGGGAATTTCCTCAAGAATAATAATTTTTAAAAAAAGGCGTGCATGTTCCTAGACCCAGACAATGTAACACTTGTGGTTCTTTTATTTATTGGCATTTGGCTCCGAAACTATATCAGTTTTGTCTCTCAGTTTTCAGATGTCACTTTCCTGATGATATGGATCTCTCCCTCTTTTAGGCACTTCTGTGACCTACTTGTACATATTCTCCTGTGGCCCTGGGTCTGACTCTATCTTCAGTTAATACTGTTAGCTTGTGCAAACTACCCAGTTAGTGAGATGATATATTGAGCTATACTATCCAACCAAATAATTGCCAGGGGATTTTCAAGCAGTTCTGTGAAGATCATTCACTGCAGGTGCTGCCCAAGGACGGGGAGGGGCTGTATTAATTTAGATGGAATAATTGGGCTAAAGGTGTTAACATAACCCAGTAATGTTTAATGCTGGACATTAAACAGTGTTAAAGAAGGTTTGGGATTTGGTATACCGAGACCTCAGTCTGCTTAGTATCATTGCAAAGACACCATTAAAAATCCTTTTAACCTTTTATTGAAGATAAAGAAAAGAAGGAAAGACAGTTCAATCATTTGAAATGTGAAGTCCTTAGGGCTTTCATTTTAACTACATACCTTTCCCCATTAGATGGAGAGAGGTTTAGAAGGAAAAAAACCCTTGTGTGATCATCTCTTGAATGGCATCAAAGATGGTAATAAATGTCCTTTTGGAGAAAAGAGAAGAAATTAGATGGGATGGGATGGAGCAATTGTTAAAGTCTATTTAATCCCAGGTGGCGGTTGGGATTCAGCTGTAGCCAGTAGGGGTGGCAAAGTCATCTGGGACCCTCTATCTGATCTGGCCTGGTCTGGTCTGGACATCTCTCAGGATCAAGATGATGAAGACCCAAGGTCCCAGAAGACAGTGGGGGTTGGCAGGTATGATGGTGAAGCTTGTTCCAATAGTCAATTTTTCTCCCCAAAGTCTCTTTAAGGACCCATAAAGGAAATGGAATAGCCCATCCCCTCATTATATTGTCCACCAATTAGGCCTTTTTTCCAAACACACAAATTCTGGTTCACTGATTTCTGGTTCCACACTTTTCTTGTTTACTGGCATGGTCTTAATATAGTTCTTGAGTTATATCAATAGGCCTTTTTGTTTTGACTAATTCAGTCTTTTCATCTCTTTCATACCTTTTCCCATCAACATTTATTATAAATTATTTGATGTTTTATGACGTTATAATTTGTTCAAGTACTTTTTTTTTAACAGTTAAGCTCACTATTAAGGTAAATTTGTAGTCCCAGTTATCACAATGATGTGGCAGGTTCTGTTCCTTGCTGGCACCCCCCTGTTGACAGCTAGTCTGGTTCTGCGGTGGTTTTCCCCTTCTCTGGCTCAGCCATCTGCCCAGGTCACGCATGGATGTCTATCCCTTTCAGAGTATATAAACAGTCCAGCAAAGGATAGCCCTCTAGTTAATGTGAGGGGCATATGGCTCAGGGTCTTGGGATCTTGACTATCTAGACTCCCCATATCATGGTTAGGCTTCTGTCTTTGGTACTCCTAGGGTTTGGTGCGGGAACCTGGGCCCACCCCTTTACTGGATTCTGATCCAGGGCCCAGTAGTAAGCAGCTATTTCCTGCACCCCAGAGTGTTATACAGCTGCCTTTCTGGATCACTTCCTACCAGTTCTCTCTTTTCACAATAGATAAAGACTGTAAATAACTGGAATCAAAGACAAAGTCTCAGGCTTCCTGAGAATCACAAATCTCTTCCCTTTGGGTTTGGCAACATCGGTACACAGCCAGGCCTCAGGCAGCAGGAGCGCCTGCAATGCTCCTTTCTAGGAACTCAGAATGTAGGTCAGTTCACCTCCATTGTCTGCTGCCCTACTGAGCTGGCCTGTTCTCCTTCTGAGCTCCTCCTCCAAGTCATGCATGCTTTGCAGGTGTGGTGGTTGGGGCTGCCTGGGCCCAGAACAGCTGCATAACCTTTTCCTTACAGATGTGGGGTTTGTATATAGCCATCATAAGTTCCTAGATCTGGAAGGATAGTTTTTGTGTTTCCATTAGAATTCCACATTTTCAGTTGCTCACTCTTGGGATGAACTCTTGCAGACATGCGCTCTCTTACTGAAGGTAGGCTTTTATGTCATGTGAGCAAAAATGGTTTGGCCATCAGATAATTTGACAAAAACAAGGCTTTATATTGGTGGTGGGGGGAATACATCAGTGTGCACATGTGTGAAAAATAAAAATTGCACTAGCAGAAGTGGGGTCATGACAGAAGCTTAGGAAGAGGTCTTGCAAGTATCAAACACAGGGGCTTAGGAAAGGGAGGACAACAATGTTCCAAAATTGCTAGTGTATTAGTGAGGAGAGTGTTCTGGGGTGGCTAGAGAGCTGGAGGGGACCGCAATGGAGGGAGCTATAGCTGAGTTATGGTGACTGAGCTGGCCTTCGGGAATTGTCTCTATGTACAAATTGGCTTATTGCTGTTTAAGATGAGCAGTATGTAGAGGTGTAAATAAGTGTAAGTATTATATACTACTCTAGGCTCAGAATAATTGATTTCTCCAACAACAAAATGACTTGCTGCAAATCTCCAAAACGACTTCTCAAAAGAGCAACAATTTTCTTTTTGTAATGCTCAGTACCTGTAGAGCTGTAATGGTTGGAGGCAGACAGTTTTAATATGGCATGGCAAAATAGTCCTCATTGAAACATTTTGAGTATTCCAGTGAAAATTTAGCTTTGACTTGCATGCAGTGAGATGTCCAACCCCAGAATCAATCTCTGAATTCTTGCATGGTTTTCAGCACTTACCAAAGATATGAGCAAAGGGAGGCAGTATCACAAAATGCATGACAACTTATTTGAATATTAAGCATGCATGTTTTCTGAGGCCCTCACTGAATAACGCAGGGCTCTATTGGAGCTTTGATATGTTACGGGCATGAATGTGCATGCTGAGGGAGAGACTTCATCTGGCCTGTGCACAGGTATGCAGGAAGGTATAGCACAAGCCTTTCCCCTTCCACACTCTCATGTAGGAACGAACAACAATCTCAGTTCTTGTGCCCATCTGAGTTCAAGAACTGCATGGCCCAAAAGGAAGGGTGCCTTTAGCCTTGGCCTTGCACCCCTTAGCACTGGCAAGCAGAGCTGGAGATGCTGCTGTGCTTCTTTAAAGTCCCCATCAACCCACATTGAACTCAGCACTCACTGTGTATTGTTTGCTTTTATCTCTCTGGAAATTTTCTCTTTATGCATCCTTACTCAGCATGTCCATGTGCTTTCCTGACAGCAAGGACTGTGCCAGTAATTATCATTCATGGCTCTTTACTGCAGAGTCCTGTCAAGGCCAAGGCATTGACCTGGCTGCTACATCCAATTCTATCACAAGCACAGATTACTTATCATTCAAAATGTTGCTTTACCAGGCGACAAGTGCTTCAGGGAGCTGTTATCCTGCCCTTGACTTGGTGAGCCAGAATTTGACACTTCTGCTTATTGTTGCAGCTACATTTACCAAAATGACTGCTCCCACCAGGATTTGTTCTAGGAAATAAAATATCTGAGCCATCGTATATCTTATTTGTGCATTTGGCTAGCATTAGCCATGTCTGCATTCGTGTGATCCAAAAGGTAGAAATTCCAGTGAAAGAAGCCAGCCTCTACTCCCTACCAATAAAGGAGAACAGATTGAATGTAAGAATAAAAAGGGATCCTGAAACCACTAACCATGAGCAAATTGAATTCTGTGCACTGAGATCACAGAATTCAATAGTACAAAGGTGTTAAATTTCAGGGAACCTAATTTTGAGGAAATATGAAATCCAGTAAGGAAGGTCTGGTGTGGGGAGAAGCTTTGCAAACTACTGGTGTGGGGAGCAATTGGAGAGTTCTACAAGATATGACAATTAAGCCATTACTGACTAGATGACTTCTGAAATAGAAGCATACAGTGAATAAGGAGCCAACAGTCTCCTTCATAAAGGAGTGTTCAAAGACCTGAGGATAGAGGAAAAAGCCCTGTACTGTAAAGGGAAAAGAGATGAGGTAACCAAACAAGAATATAGTTTAAACTTGCAGAGAAAAGCCGAATGAGTTATAGGAAGCTTTGTGTTTACTTTGCCTCATTTGCGGGGTAAGTATAATGAGATGACAAATGGCAGAAAAAAGTAGGTCAATTTAAAAGTAAATGAAAGTGGATTGAATGGCATATATGATCAAATA
The DNA here is from genome assembly GCF_016161935.1 of Mauremys reevesii. NCBI lineage: Eukaryota > Metazoa > Chordata > Testudines > Geoemydidae > Mauremys > Mauremys reevesii. The sequence continues at coordinate 110,165,689 of NC_052626.1, forward strand.
TTTTTTCTATTTTTCAACAAGAAATATGTTAGGTGTTCATGAAGTGAGAAACTTGTAAAAATACTTACCAATAATGCCCAGATGGGTTTTTTTGGACTATTTGAACATAAACTATTTAAAAAGTCCAGATGATATGCATCCTAGGATGCTGAAGAAATTGCTGTAGCAAATATACTCTGTACCACTGTCAATTACTTCTGAAGGGACACAAAAAAAATGGAGAGGGACCAGAAGATGGAAAAAAAAACAAATATAAAATGGAATTTTGAACAAGTAATCCTGGCAATAGCCATTTTGTAAGTCTAGCCTCCTTTTCCTAGTCAAAGAACAAATTGCAAATTTTGCAGAGGTTAATAGAACCATGAGCAAGAAGCATCATGAGATTAAAGAATAACTCTAAACAAACTTGATTGTAATAGCAGCAAAGAGTCCTGTGGCACCTTATAGACTAACAGACGTATTGGAGCATGAGCTTTCATGGGTGAATACCCACTTCGTCGGATGCATGCATTCACCCATGAAAGCTCATGCTCCAATACGTCTGTTAGTCTGTAAGTTGCCACAGGACTCTTTGCTGCTTTTACAGATCCAGACTAACACAGCTACCTCTCTGATACTTAATTGTAATAGAAATTTAAAAATTAGTGTGTAAGTGGTAGATGCATTGTAACATGATTTTAAAAGACCTGTTGACAATACCTCAAAACTTGGTACTTAGTTCATACAGGCTTTGATATAAATGCTGACCTGTGAATAAAAAAAGTACCATAAACAAAGTTATGATAAATGTCAGAATAACAAGTTGGTAGAAGTAGGAATTGGAGTAATGCAAGAGTCGTTTAAGACAGCTGTTAAACATCAAATATATCTCCAATAGAAAGAGCATGTTAATTTGCATATTTCAATAAATAAAGAGTATTTGATAACACCACTGAGGGCTGAAAATAAGCTATTTAATGGGAAAGAGAAACATGGAAATCAGTAATGCCAAAGACTTTACTGCATTTCAGAATCATATTTAGTTTTAGAAGTAACATAGACAGCAGAATAGCAAAAATGGGCTGTGCAGTTTTGGACTGCATATTCAGATATAGTATAAGAAATAGGTGATTTCTTTCCGTAGGGTTGTGACGTGATCGCACATGGAATGCTATGCTTAGTTTTGGACTCATCAGAAAAATACTGATAAACTGGAGGGACTTTCTAGGAACAAGTATGGCCAGGGGGATTGAAGGGAAATAACAATTTTACCCTGAATCTATAGCTTGTCTGAGCAAGGACCAAGTGGGGACGTAAGCCTATATATTGAAATGTGTGAACCATAGCAAGTTAAAGGAACTACTTAGCCTAATAAAAAGTTAGGAGTGGGATGAAATGAATAAGCAAATAACTTCTGCAATGAACTTCCACTCAAGGAATGTCTTTGGCATGGCATGTGCATTCCAATTAAATCTAGATTGGATGGCTGTTTCCAAAACTGGATGCCTGGAATTTTTTGGTGTTGAGTAGGTTTTAGAGATAATTGCATTGAACAGTTGATTATTTAAAGAATCAAGTGGGACTAATAACTGTGTTCTTATAAAGCTATTGGTCAGGAAAAATTGTGAACTCTGAAATACTTTCCCTCTAATACCTTTAATGGGAATTATGTTCACTACATTTTGTGGGTGACCCACAGAATAGCACCATACGTACTTGCAAGTACATAATCTGCTCTTTTCTGTTAAGTAAAATGGAGTTTGTAGCAACCCACACTCATTGCTCCTTTGTAGAATTCCTCTCTGTTTAGCTCTGACTTAGGAGGGAGTGAGCTGTTTCTCCTTTTCTGTCTCTCTTCCCCAGCTCTCCCAGATCCCTATGGCTGGGGGGACACAGGTGTTTCTTCCAGTGTCTTCTCCCATACCTGCCCACTCTTTGGGATATGTTTTTATCAAGGCTGTCTTATATTTCCTGGGGGGAGTGGTAGGAAGAGGCATAATGCTGCTTTAACTTGCCCCTTCTCTAATGTTATGACCATTGCTCTTTGACGGAATTTCAAAGAGTACCAGGTGAGTATTTCCCAGCCTACCTAAAAAGAAAACAGAAGAAATTCAGGGGCCTCTAAATGCCCAGAACTAAGAAAATACATGAAGTTGGGTTGAAGACTTGACACTTGGTTATATAAGTAAGGGTCATTCTAAAAATAACAAAAAATCCCGAGAGATTTTTGTTATTTTCATAAGAGAAATTCGTTAAATTCATCCCTTTATTTAAGCTTGCAGTAGAGAAACTCATGCATTGGTCCTTGCTCTACTCAAGTCAAAAAAATTCAAGGCAGGCATTTATAGAATAGTATTTTGCCATTTTTCTCCCTCTGCCAACTCAATTTAACCTGAATTCCAGGTTTCATTAATCTTCCAGGAAACAAACCTCTCCTCTTTGTTCATTTTTTACCTTTGCCACACTCTCCAGATTTTAGAGTCCCCTCCTTCTTCATATAGGATCATGGGTCATTGCTTAAAGTCAGTTGTTGGAGGAAAATGGCTAAATTTAATAAGGGAATTAATTCATCCTCTTATATAGGCTTGTACAAAAATACTAGATCTCACAGGAAAAACAGTCTTTTGGATCTCTAAGCTATACATCTTGCTAAATGGTGTCAAACTGCTTGACCTTGGTAAATTAAATCTCAGAATTCAGTAATTGCAACACCTTCTCAGAGTTAAAGTAATCCTTGTTGCTGTTAGTGCAGCACTTATGTCCAACCTCAAAGCAAGTGTACAAACCACCATCTATTGTTGAAAGCACCCGGTGTTGTTGTCATTCCATTATTTGGGACTTTGTGGTTGTATTAGCTGTGGTTAAAAAGAAACAAAATGGGCTTATCTTAGTGCAGCATAGACTACTTTTGCCACTTCCTATGACATGAATATGAGGGGAGGGCATTTTCTCAAGAAGTTATCTATTTCAAGTTTTTGTAGGAACAGTTCAATTCATCTAATTATTTATAAATCTGTTTTTTTTCTTACAGAATAGCTTAGCATTTTAAATGAAAATAGCAACTGTAAAAACAATTAATTGCTTGGCTTGTCAAAGACTATTAATGTATTGGTTCAGTCCAATATTACATGAAGAAATTTGATTAGAATGTAGTTTTTAGATTAATTGTACTTATGTTGCAAATATATCTTTAAAAGTATATTGTGAATGTCCAGTTCTTTGCCACTTTCCCATAGGCAGTGCAGTACTCAATATCTTGTCGTAAGGATTCATTTTAAGAACGTCACTGAAGTGTCTTACTGCAATTCCCAAATGAAAGTTTTGTGCTATATGATAAAACTGAATTAAATTTAATTCTTCTAATCTAGGGGAGTATATAATACTTTGTCTTTTTTGTTTGTTTGTTGAAAGGACCAACCAGCTGGGAATGTTCACAAAGAAAGAATTTGATCAATTGGCCCCAGTAGTGGACAGCTTCAGTCTCATGACATACGACTATTCAACACCACAGCGGTAAGGCTACATGGCTGGGCACGGATAACCAGAAATTGTCAGTTAGTAGCTGTGAAAGGTACAGCCTTGACTGATCACAAGAAGAGTGGATAGTTTGTTCTAACTACACCAGATAAGGCTTTTGGGTTAGCAGTTAGGATTATAGATGAAGGCTGAGACTTTCAAAGATGTCTAAGATTAGGATACTTTATTCTCATTAACATTAATGGAAACTGGATGTCCAGATCTCTTAAAGGGTTTTGAACCTCAGCTCAAGAGTTTGTTTGGACGTTAGTTTCTTCTGTGTAAGATGATCTTTGCTTTGCTTTCAGACCCTAGTTGGTGCAGTTTCAAAACCCATGATGGGATGAATGTACAAGTGGACTTTCATTTTGTGGAAAAATGGCATTGTGCACAACTGATGTTTGTACTTGCCTAATTTGGCCTTAGAGTAGACCCTTGCATTTAACAAACTGTTTTTAAATGCTATACTAAATACTTTCATTCCCACTGTCCATGGTTGATTTCAAACTCAAGTTCCTGATAAAAATATGCTTCTGAAGCTCCTGCTAAATTGACAGTACATAGCTGAAATTTGGTTTCCCAAGGTAAGTATTGAGGTGAATTAGTAAAATCTTCCTGCCATTAGGAATATCATACCATTCATTTGTACTGATTTGTAGCACTCCTAAGGGACCTTTGTCATATCTAGTATATTAGCATTTTGATAACATCTAGACAGGTTTATGTTTGGTTCTTGTTTTTCCAACCAAATGTTTAAAAGAAGCTTGTCTTTATTTTTGGAAAAGAGTTCATCTCCCTCATTCCTACATCCTGCCTCTACTGCTCCTCTTTCTCAGTTTCCACCACTCATTCTCAACAATCCACTCCTAAAGCCCTAGAATTAAAAAAAATAAAATAGCTGGGAATGAGAACATTTGAACATATTTCTTTTAAATTCTCTTTGGTGAAACATGTTCCAGTCCCAGCCACATATGCAGCCGGTTTCTTATGGCTACACAATCAGATGAAAAGTAGTGACAAAACGGGAAGCTTGTCAAAGTGACCCTGGCAGTTTTTGCTTACGATCTCCCACTGACATTTACTCGTAGCTGGCAATGGAACACAATACTGCTAAGACTGTATTCTTAAAATGTATAATGTTGCATCATTGTCTTCTATATGTATTAACTGTATAGACACTTTCAAGATAGAGAATCTAGCAAGTGATAAATTATTAGCTGAATAAACAAAGCCTTAAAAACTTAACTGCATTAAAGAATTGCACAAGTGTATTAGATTTGTTTGCTCTTGAGCTTGGTATCAAAATCAAACAGCTATAAGATATCATTTTAATTTGAGGTGGAATTTCGATGGAACAGCAACTTTTGGTTTTAAACGGTGTTATGGAGACTTTCTGAGTCAGTTCTTTAACTGGTGCATACAGTTGCTTAAATCTCTTGTTGCTGCAGTGCAGCTGCTCTTTCTGCACAAGGAATCACTTCTTTTAGAGTCTGTAATAACACCGGGCATTTCCATTATTAAATAAATGTGATTTTATAGTAGTACCTTAGCTTGAGACAGGATTTTTTCAACTGGTTTTAATCTTTTATTCTGAATTTCCTTGGATAGTCTTATCTAAGATTGGGAGGATTAGTTTTTTTGTTTTTTTTTAAATGGTAAATGTAGGTAAGCATCAATTTTACCAATGAAAAATACTTCCATTGGTGGTCAAAATTCACATCTAGACAATGTAAGAAAAATGCTCCTTGAGAACTTAGAGTTTGATTTAAGGCTACATACTTTATATATTTCAACAAACGATGTTGAAAATTAGTGTTTTTTCCTGGTTATTAAACTTTACATTTTTTAATTTCTACATCTACTATGATGAAACAATTGCCTGACTCCCTATAATTTCCTGCAACTGTGAAATTTAAATTGATAAAAATAGAAAAAAATGCTTAAAAATAAACATTGCATCTGTTGAAATTTATATAAAAAAATCAAATTCTGCCATGCCTAGTCTTAACACATGAACTATAGGACACTGCACCCATTTTGACACTACACCATTACTTTAAATATGAACAACTCATAATTTTTAGCAAAGTATTTTCTGAACAGTATGCTTACTATTTTTATTTTATTTTTAATTGTACAGATATCCAAAACACTTTGAGGTAAATAGTCACCAGGGGGTGAAAGCCATTGATGTTCACAAGACTGGAATATATTGTTCCTTATGTTAGGCTACTGAGTGCTTGGTGCACATGAGGACAGCCAGTCTGTGTGGTCCAATTGTTCATTTTACAAACATGGCTTTTCCTTATGATTCCACTGCCCATCCAAACAATTCTGCATTCATTACCACAAGGTCAGAATGTTAAGCAACAGTGGATTAAATCCTGCTCGCCAATTATTGACTCTTTGTGTGAGTAAAATGAACAGGATTAGGTCCTGTGTGTTATGTTGCAATGTAACAGTAAAGGTCAGAATGGTATACAAAACAACTCAAGGCACTGAGTATTTTGAATTCTCTTGTGGGCATTATCCCAGGCCCAGTGAAGTGGAAAAAACTGCTAGGTGGAAGCCTTCTCTTCTGACTTATGTGAGATGTTTCTTTGCCTTTTTGTGCTAGAAAGGGGTCACAATGTCATTTGAAAAGCAGGTTGTGTGCTCTGTGCATCAAACTAGAGTTCAGACTACAAGAGACTGTCCATTTAGCCTTTGTAATTTTAATGTGCCATAGTTTGCTCATCAAGTTATAATTAGTTCAAGAATACAAAGCAGCTGTTATCTGAAAATGAACACTTACTGTTTCTGACATCCTGTTTATTCCATTGCTGACCCAACAGGCCTGGCCCAAACTCCCCACTTCCCTGGGTACGGGCCTGTGTTCAGGTGCTTGATCCTGAATCCAAATGGAGGAGTAAAATTCTTCTGGGGCTGAATTTCTATGGCATGGACTATTCAGCACTGGGTGCCTCTGGAGAGCCTATCCTTGGTAACAGGTAAAATGCCTACAGATGATGAACTTTTATTTAAAGTTGATGTCCTTCATAGTTTTAATAATTAGTGTTTAGAAATACTGACTTACAGTCATATTGGCAGTGGCAAAAATGATCAAGGCTTTAAATTAAGTTATAGCTTGAAGAAATTCTCATCTGCCATAGAAAATAGAGTAGAGACTTTGTATGCAAAGGGACTGGCTTGTGTTTTTGGAAGCCAGAAATTCTGTTAAAATGTTCTGAAGTATTGTTTTCCATTTTGCTTTTCTTAGCTTCTGAAATTATCTGTTAAACTAATTTCAGTATTCATTTTACAGCCACAATATGCTGCCACAATACAGTTATTTTTGTAAATGATGTCTCGAGGAAAAAGGTACAAGAAGTTGCCTTGAGAATAAAACCAATAAGCAGACAAAGATAAATAAAGGCAACTTTACCAAACACAGCCTAGAACTTCAATTTGGTTTTTAGAAGAAAATGGCTGTTCCAATGTTGGGTGATACTTGCACATAATTAGCCATTTGTCTTCTTTCCAAAATATAGTATAACTGGCTGAGCCAGAGAAGGAACAAAATCCCAGTGATTTTTGGCAGGTAAATTAATTTTGTTCAACAGTTTTGTGTGTAAGTATAAGAACTTGAAGCACAAAGTACAATTCTCATTTTCAACTGTAGGCCAGATGTGTTAGTTAACCAATGCACCCAGGATAATTATTATTGCTTGTCCATTAAGCAGTAAAATACAAGTTAGCTGGGCAAATACTTCTAAGTTGAGGGTCTGATTTTCTGTCTTGGCCTACATTTGTGCTGACATTTGTTGCTCACATGAATTGCTCCCACAGTTTCCTTATCTGCCCTTTATTCATGCCTTTTCCTGGCAATTTGTTATAGTGCAAAATTGTAGATGCAGTTCATTGCAGGTGATGAATCATTCCTGAATCTTGCAGAATAATGGGGGCCTGAATGACATTGACTAAGGGATGGGGAAGAAGAAACAGTTACCTAGAACAGAAGCTTTTATATTAAAGGATTCTTGCTGTGCGTAGCAAAATGACACGAGCTCTGTGTAGCTCAAAAGCTTGTCTCTCTCTCCATCAGAAGTTGGTCCAATAAAAGATATTACCTCACCCATCTCGTCTACAGTAAATCTGTCATATTGCTATAGTAAAATGTGCACTACTCGTTTTGCAGAAATAATACTACAGTGTTGAAACACTTCTATATTTACTAGTATATTTACTCTAGTAGATAGTATAATTAATATAGTTTCCATTACAATACTTTATGTATAGAAACCTAGGAATATAGGAATACTATCTCCTGGCTTTCATGATACTGCACTGTTTGTAGTGAAGTTTCCAATAATAACTATACTGTATTGCTATATAGTATCTACTTTTATAGTGTATTCTATAGTATATTATGGTACCCAATCATGCTGTCTTTGAGTTAGTGGCAAAAAAAAACCCTTCTAGTTAAGTGGTATAGAAAATTAGTATAACTGTGTCCAATAGAGAATACATTTAGAGATGTAAGAGAGGTTGCAGTGAATATTATGCAGTTAAAGTAATTACTACTCAGGGGAATGGTCCTTCTGCCACTGAAGTCAGTGGCAGTGCATAGTATTGTCATATTTCAGTTAGCAAAAGTAATTGGAAACAACAGTCTAGATATGTTTTTTTTAACTTAGGCTTTCAATTTTAAACAATTGCTTCTATTGATGTATGCAGCTTTGTAATTGGTGCTTCTGCTTTATTTAATAAAAAAACAGATTCATGGTTTAAGCTATTTTTTCCTCAGAGTTGTATTTTGAGGATGCATAGTTAAATTCTGGAATCTTAGCTATACACACTTAGAAGTTGAATCTGGATCTATTATTGAAAAGTACACTGGCTGATGATCTTCTAGAGTGAAATTAACTTTATTTTAACTGCTAAAAAACTGTTCGCAAAGGAAGCTCCAGCATCCAGCATCTGTGTCTCTTTGAAAAACATTAATCACACATCTGGGAGGGTGCTGTATTTGTTGACCTGGGGGTGTCTTGAATCTGCAGGCCAATATGGGAAATTGGTACACAGCATCTGTTACTATACATGAACCCTCACTGCTTGCAGCACTTCAGAAGAGAGATCCCCTCCTGGTGGTTTACAGATAAAGAAGGAGTAAGGAATATACCCTTGGCTATAGAACTTGTTCATCATGGTTTTCTGCTAGAGCCAAAGATTGACCTTTAGGACACTTTGCTAGGGTCATCTACTTATACAGCCTTTTGCCTGAGGCCTACTGAGATAGGTCTGATCCTTTTTCTTTTAAGGGACTAGATGGAGAGTTGGAGTGAGTCTTAAGATTTTCACTGACAATGAGTCAGTGTATAAATTGTCTTTTAAATATTGTAGATATGCTTAAGAATTTTATTATACTTAATGATTAAGATCTGATTACTGGAGCACCATTTCAGGGGAGGAAACTGTACTGGGAATAGGATTAATACGCTATTATGTTACAGTGAATCACAGCATACATAAACTTCAGTTTACAAGAAGAGAAGTTCTGGGATACTGCTTGTGGGGTGTGTGAGGTGTGAGTCAACCTAATTGAGACTTAATTAGTTTTGGCCTTTATTTATAAATTTTCAGACAGAATCGCTGTCATCTATAGTTTCTGATCATATATTTGATAGATGATAAATAGATAAGACAGAACAATGAGGGGCTCAAGCTACCAAGTTTTGGGGTACTGGGAAGCTCTCCTGGTTGTCTTAGTCTATGGTCAGGTATTCTCCAACCTGAGCCTGTGCTCACTTGGTTTCTTATACCTTTCCACATTACGTGTTCATTAGCTTTCTTCCAATCAGCATTAAGTATTGTGACTTACATAACCCATACAATATGCATGTCAAGACAACACTAATGTCAACCAAAATGGAAGTCATCTCAATGAAGTATAAGGGCCTGTGGTGAGCAGTAGAAAGGAAAAGGAGGGTCTGGCAGAAGTTCATTCGTGTTTTCTGCCTTGGTTTTGAGGTGAATGACTGTTCTCCTTTCCCTGTGTGGGAAGAGGGTGAGGAACTCAACAGGGTGACATCTGAGACTAGGTTTATTTCCTTACCCTCTAACCTTCCTTGTCAGATAAGCTGGAGGGTGTGGGAGGAAGTCTAAATGGCAATGCACTAACCATATTGTAGGAGAAGACTGAAGGACTGTCCTTCTGATGGAATTAGTGCATTCAGTTGAAGATGCAGCAAGGGGGGGGAGCTGTCACTGAAAACTACTGCAGCCTTCTCTCCTGCCTTTGTCTCTCTTCCTGCCCCATTCAATCCATCCAAAATTTTGCTGCAAAATCCATCTTGCCCTATGCTGGCTACAACCAATCTCTCTTCAAGCTCTAAGTGGCTTTACTGGTGTCTAATTTTATTATTCTGTTGTAAAACTACAGAGCTCTGGGCACAGGTGTATATTTTGTTTTAAAAGCTGTTGTGAAAGGTGACTCTTACCAGCAGGCTTACTCTTGTCAGGCTGGTGTCCCCCTTTCTTTTACAACTCTGGCCTATGGGATCAGTCCCTTCTTTTGTGGCTCAGTCCTCTGGCCAAGTCATGAGCTATACTCCTCCCCTTTCTGGATATACAGAAATAAAAAAAAACAATAACTGAGAAGTCTGTTGGTGTCCACTAGGGTGTCAGGACTTTCTCCTTAGCTCCAGGATTTTGGTGTCTGGTCCCTTGTGCATTCAGGGTTTTTCCTAGCTGGATTCCCCACCAAGGAGTAGACTCTTATTGTTGTCCCACCTTCAAGAGCTGGTAGGGGAGCCCAGACCTACCCTCCCCATCAGGCTCCAATCCAGGGTCATCTAAGTTCTGTACCATAGGGTGCTAAATAGCTTCATCCTTGCATCACTTCCCATCTGGTTTTCCCCTTTTTTATTTCCCTGCAGGTTAAGTTAAAGAACTGAACTGAAAATAAAGTTTCTGATCTTCCTAAACAGTCTCCAGTCTCTCCTTTGCTGTCTTGGGCAGGACTAAGTGTGGTCAGGTCTCAGGCAACAAGAGCTCCTGGGCTGTTATTTCCCCAGAGCAGAGATCTGTTCCCTTCTCCTGCTTGCCTTCTTCTGAGCTGCTCCACTTTCCCTTTTAAGCTCCGCCTCCAACTTGTACAGGCTTTATAGGTATGGCTGGGCGGGGCTGCCTCAGCCCAGAGCTGCTTGTAAACCCCTTGTTCTCCAGCATGGGGTTTGTACACCCACTCTCGGCAGTATATACAAAATGTCATAAGTTACTATGTTCATTTAATTATCTGCCCCCACCCCACCAAGAATAAAATTCCCCTCTTGTTCTGCCTCAGACATTAAGGTTCTGCACACTTTAGGTCTTTTCTGCTTCTCTGGTCATCTTTTTATTCCCGCTGCCCCCTTTGATGTGCTCAAACTGTGTGACTGGATTACCTCTTTGTGCTCTCCCACTTCAGTGTCTGCCTTATGCTGTGTGGTCCCTTGGGCTTGGCTACATCTGAAGGCAACTCCGTAACTTTACCTAGTGTAAAACGGTGTATGGCTTGCTTATGATCTCTTTTCACAGTAAACCGTGCCTGTGCACCTGAGTCTGCCCTGGCTTACTGTTTGTTTCTGGGAACAATCCCAAGTGTTTGGTTTGACCTGTAAAGTTGTCAAGCAGTACTCTGACTTGAGTCCTGGCTGCCTGGAAGACAGCCTCTTCAACTTGTCAACCCCAGCAGAATAACAAAGTGCTTGTGTTAATAGTTCTCCCATGTAGGGTGGTACTATTGTCTTCAATATCCCCCAGAGCCCAATATTGACCTGGGCATATTGCAAGGGCATATACATTCATAGGTCTTTGCCTGTGACTGTATGGAGATGAGTCTGATCCATTTTTTTTAAGTGGTAAGTGGATACAGTTGGAATATATCTTAAGCCTTTCATAGGCAATGAGTCTGTGTGCAAGATGTTTGATTTTTAAATATAGTATGCACTTAAGGATTTTGTTGCATCTAGATATTTAACTTTACAAAATGTGCAGAAGTGTTGAAACTTTTGCTGGCCTTGTGTTTTCCTCCATGGTAGGGATGGTTGATCACACTGTAGTGAACAGAGGATGGAGTGAGGCTGTGAGTGTAGGCAGACTTCATGCACTGAATATTTTCTAATCAGGAAGATAACAAAATAATTTTCTGTAGCATTTCTATTTGCATAAAATATCTAGCCAGTGGCTTTTATTGTCGAATGTAATGTGAAGGTGTAAGTACTCAATCATAATTTGTCTGAATAGACATACAGTATCTCTGTATAATATCCTTTTCCCTTTATGTCCATCATAAAAAAGTAATGTGTATATATTTTATTATAATGAAATGAAAACATTTTTTCTCTTACAGCACAATGCTATCTGTCATTGGGAGTTGTTATGCTAGAAACTACTAGTAATGCTGCTTACATTTTGCAATAAGTATGAGTTCATATCTCAGTGCAGCTCAGTACATATATTTTTTGCTGTTTTAATGAGTCCATCTCACAAGTGATAGGGCATCTCTGATACTTAAATCAACCAAGTACCATAATGATTTTGCTTCACAGAAGCCTTGTTGGTTTCTCCTTTTTGTCTCAAATGATTTTTGCCCAGTTTCTGAAAGAAGACACGAGGATCTGTAATGTAATCTGTTTTTTAGAGGTACAGTATTTGCTGTGCACCGGTCCTCAAGCATGAAGTTCTGAACTGCAAAGATGCAGTCATTAAAAGGTGCCACTATATTAAAATCCTGTCAGAATGTAACCATCTGATCTTGGTGACTTGCTGATCTAATTACCCATTTGTTCCAGCACATCATATATTGATAGCTTAATCTGACAGTACTTCATCCTTACTTGAAAAGAGTAGATCTAGGGTGAGTAGCCCCTTAATACATTTTGAATATTGAAAAATCTGCAATATCCTTACCCTTTATTGCTTCCCTTAGATCTTTGATAGACCAGGAGGCCCATTTATTCTTTGACGGGCTAAGTCCTGCTTCTCATATTTTTTTTTCCTTTGGCTATTTGCTTTTCAAAAGCTTTCTTAGCCCTGTGAACTTTCATCTTATGTTTCACTTGCAATAGTATATGATCTTCTTTCTTGGCTGGCTTTGGGTGGCTCTGCCAGTTCACTGATGCTACTCTGTTCCTTTGTGGATAACATCTGTGAAGTATGTGTTAGTTTTGTTATATAGACAAGATCGAGGCCAGTAAACTTCATTGTTGCTTGTGAACTTGGGTCATTAAAGAATACAGTTGAACTTGGGTCATTAAAGTCCATCATGTGCAAACAGTGTCACCCACTCCATTTATATTAATGTAACGTTGACTTGTGTGTTAATTAGAGGTACAATTCCAAAGGGTTGTGTTATACAGGAGATTAGACTACATGATCACTATGGTTCCTTCTGGCATTGGAATCTATGGATACTTGGCATTACTCTCCAGAGTTTTTGGAAAATACAGTAGAATTTTCCTTAACTGGGATGTCGTAGGGTGGTTGGGAATATTTTTAAGTTTATATTGTGGCAGAGCTCTGACCTTGCTCCTGTGGGTCCTGCGCTTCTAGGCAATTTATGCTAGCCTCAGTGGCTCACTGTGACCCTCCACGTAGCCCTTCTCTCTCTAGGGCCAGGGTTACAGTCTACTGATCCCTTTTCATCATAGGCCTGCAAGGAGGTTGGTGAGAGAACTCCCACAGTCTCTGTTCAGCCTCCTGTCCTGACAGGGACCTGACTTCCCCTCCCAGGAGATGTTCCTGTAGTGGTGGGTTGGGGGGAACCTGGGCCCGCCCTCTACTCCGGGTTCCAGCCCAGGGACCCTAATGGTTGCAGCTGTTGGCAGCCAACCTTTCACTGCCAGAGTTGTTACATTTCCCTGGGCCACTTCCCCACAGCTCTCCTGCTTCTCCCTTCTTCACCCTTACCTTAGGGCTCCTTTAACGGTTTTAGGGTGTCTTCAGTAACCAGCCCTTCAGCCGCACTTCCTCTCCTCTGGCTCCCTGACTCCCCTGCCTGATTGGAGTGAGCCCTTTTTATAGTATCAGCAGGGCCTTAATTAGAGTCAGGTGGTCACATTAACTGAATGGCCTCACCTGACTCTTTACAGGTTAATTAGAGTCAGGTGTTCTCATTAGCCTGGAGCAGCCCCTGCTCTGGTCAGTCAGGGAACAGAAAACTGTTAATCCAGTGGCCAGTATATCTGCCTTCTGCTATTCTGCTGTACCCAACTGGTCTGGGTCTATCACAATATATAAAAGATTACTACAGTGCCTTGTTCATGAGGCTTTGTCTTTAAATCCACCTGGAAACTGAGGCTGGCTCAAAACACATCTGCCTGCTTAAGTGGAGAATCATACTGTGAGTGTATTGCCCCACTACTCCGTGATCTGCACTGGTTCTGGTGTCTGGATAGAATTAAAGATGGTGATTTTGACTTGTAAAGACCTTGATGGCCTCATTATTATTGTACTGCCACAGCTGATGTGCTTGTGCTGGAACATCTTTTCATGAAGGAGGTAATGGGGATTGAAGGCCATCAACTTTAAAACTTGTTCCAGCCCTAAATAATCCAAATTTGCTGATCTCTACAGCATGCTCTAAAGTTAATATTTCCTTCCTAGTTTTTGAGGAGAATTGAAGGTGGGGGGTAGTATTTTTAGCTTTCTATATCTTTTGGCTGCTTGGGGCTCAGATTAAATTGCTAATGTAATGAAGACGTCTGGATAACCATTTTAAAGGATATTAAGCATGCTTAGAACAGATAAGTACATTTACTTTTTATTCTGTAGAGAAATCTAAAATTTCTATAAACACACATTTATATAGATATAAAAACCTACTTGTGCCAAACATTATCCTTACCACTTTGCTTGTCTGTATTCCCTTTCTCTGCCAACTTGTTTTTCTTAGATGGTATGGTGTCTGGGAAAGGGATCATCTTCCTTTGTCGGTACAATTCCTAGTGCATTTTGGGTACAACCATAATATAAGTGTAGTTGTGATGGCATTGAGACTAGGATTTGAACCTACTAATTGATTAAGAAACAGATTAGTATTCATTATCATTAGGCTAAGTCTGTTCCCTTTGAGAGCTTTAAGTAAATCAGTGGTCCTGATTAAGCATGTCCCAGTTAAACTTAATATAGTGTGTGTATGTTGAACCATTAATTTGTACAATACTGTTAAAGAGAAGTGTGATAGATATGATTATTTCCTGCAAATAATTCTTGAAAAACCTTATTAAATTACATTTAAGTATCTTTGGAGTCCCTTGTATTAAATGGAAAGGCTATAGAGTATTGTGAGCCTGGATGATCAAGGAACTATATTGAACAATGTGTCAGATAAGAATGGTCTTGTGGGACAATGTGTGTGAAGTGGATTTCCTGGGGGAAATACCTAGGGAGAGGTGAATTCAATTCCTCTCCCCGAGTTATGCAAAACCACAGCCTTTTGAAGATTTGCCTGGAAGAACAGGCCATTATCATCTGATCACCTACTACTTGAGGCCAGGATCAAAGGCCCAAGCTATATGAAAGAAAGATTGAACTATTCATGGTTGTGCAAACTTGATTGTATGAACTTGAAACTACAAAAAACCCTTTTGTGTGGTTTGAAGGAGTGACTCCTACCCTGACCCTGGCTGGAGTTGTGGGATGATCTCTGATAATCTTATTCACATGTGTGTAGCTTCTTTTATTGTTTTTAATATGTTTTCTCTGTAATGCTTTCATCTTAAGAATAAATATACTTGCTTAGAAAGACCTGTGTGATAACTTCTAGCCACTGGCAATTACACTGTTTATAGCCTTCGACGAGAAAGCAAAGGCCAGACTCTAGCCAGTTTAGACAATCCAGATTGGTTGGGATATCACCGTGCAGGCAGGGAACTGTGAAGCCTAAAAAAACCCCATCAGCAGTGGGGGAGACATGGGTCTCTATCCAAGAGAGGTGATGGCTCAGGAGCCAGGAACCTAGAGTGGGTGCCCTCAAGGGACCACAGAGGGGGAATTCAGGTGGAATTACCCTCAGTTGTGACAGGAGGAAGCACTCTGAATGTTTTAGCTGGCTGTAAATATTACCAAGGGTTGTTTTTGTTCCAAATGTAGATATCTAAAATAGATAAATGAATAACTCTGCTGCCATGCGATAATGTGTGTGCTTAGCTTCAAAGAAAGAATCCAAATAGGGCTTTTATGGTCATTTTTACACATTTGAGTAGTTTGACATAAATTGCTTGTTGAAACGTAGGGGAAACTGATTTGACATTGCATTGTGCTATTCAAAGACAAAAATAAGATGCCTCCCAAGCTATATAAATATGTATAAAAATTCTACTGCTATTCTGTAAATAGCAGGTAATAAAAAGTGACATTTTAGAAGTGGTTTCCTCTGAATTTCATGTCAGCAAGACTGATTAAAATGAAAGCTTCCATGAACTGGTGAGGGGGATGATTATGTGATGGGTTAGCTGCTGCATCCTTATTAGGGCTGATTTAAGGGAGTGTAGGCAGACTCTTAATAGACATAATTTTGTCTTACAGAAGAAAGCATGGAACTTTATGCTAAGGAGGCTCTTACACTTCCAGGTCTCTTGTCAAGAAGTTTTTCAAAGGCAGTAACCCAACTAGAATAAGATAGGGTGACCAGACAGCAAGTGTGAAAAATCAGGACAGCTGGTGGGGAGTAATAGGAGCCTGTATAAGAAAAAGACCCAAAAATCGGGACTGTCCCTATAAAATCGGGACATCTGTCACCCTAGAATAAGAACCTTAGACACTTAACCCATCTTGTCACTCAGGATTGTCACTCCTTCCTTGTCTTCCTCTGCCCCCCCCCGCTCCCCGCCAGTATAGTCTGTCCCAGTGGTTCTCAGACTGGGTCAGGACCCCAAAGTGGGTTGCGACCCTGTTTTAATGGGGTCGCCAGAGCTGGCATTAGATTTCCCCACCAAGCTTTGGAATTGCCCCCTTCCCCGCCCAAGCCAGTGGGGCTCAGGTGGGCTCAGGCTTCAGTCCTCCTTTGCCCCCCTAGGTTGTGTAGTAATTTTTGTTGTCAGAAGGGGGTCACGGTGCAATGGAGTTTGAGAACCCCTGGTTTGTCCTAATGCCTTTGTTTTGCTTATATTTAATTCAGCTTTGTGTAATGAGGAGAGGAAATATTATTACAAATTTATTGTTAGCCTGATCCCACCCTTTACGGCTGAGCGTTGTCTCCAACTATTGAAGACCCATCCTCTTCAACAATAGAATATTGAACTCTTACTTCCTAAATTGTAGATTGTTGGTTCAGACATAAGTTCGGTGGTATGGCTAGAACACAGTCCCAGTGTTATGACTGAAAGGGTCAGAAGCAACAGGCACTGTAAAAACTGCTTAAATAATTCAGTAGTAAGGATCTGTACTGCAAGGAATGTATTGCATACAAGTTCTTTCCCACTGAAATGTTCTGTTATGCGAGGCTTCCATGGTACATCTATCTGTTGTTCACTCTAGGATTAGGTGGTGGTTTTTGAGCTATTATTTGAGTATTATAAGGAAAAATAGTGTAATTTATAAGCAGCCATTGTTTTAACTTGTAATGAAATTAACTGTACATTTTTTGAAACATTCAACCACTTGACTTTTTTTAGTATTGTAATTAATAAGGACTTCAGAATGGAGGATTTAAACTTTTCTCCACGCACAGTTTCCCCAAACAACTGTTGTTTCTTGCTTTGACTTCAATTCTACAATCCGTACTAAATGCATTCTTCACTTCTTTGTGGCAATACAGATTTTTTTGGTTGTAGTCATGGCAATAAACAATTATTTGCTAGTACAGGATGGTTTTGGTTAATGAATGTACTGGATTTGTGCTGCTAAAGGGTATTTGGTAATGCGGGGCTCTGTGAGCATGATGGGGATGTGTGCTAAAGGCGGGATGGGGGGCTACTGCTGGTGAGTGAGTCTGTAACTGAGTGAATGCTGCTGGATTTGAGAGGCTGGGCCTATAGAGAGTGTGGATTGAGATTTGCTGGTGGTAGTGCTGGGTAGGCTCAAGGAGATGTCAGGAAGCTTAACTTTGCTGCTATTCTGATCCCAGTGTAGTTAATTGATCGGTTCCTGCTGTCTCTTCCCACACTGTGTGGGGCTCTGGAAAGATATAATTTAATAGTCAGTTCATGCCATGTGCCTTACTTATGTCAAGCCAGGCCTACACTTAGCACCTTAAGCTCCCAGTTGAAATCAGTTGGAGATGTGTGTTAAGTGCCTCCAGGAAGCACCTGACATCCTGCAGGATTAGCCCTTGAGGCCAAATACTCTTGTTACACCGTGCCCCTGAGGGGTTGTCTACAGTGGGGATCGAACCTGTGACCTCTGGTTCCAAAAACACAAGTTCCTTTGCCCTTTGAGCCTAAAGACTTGCTTTTGTTATCCAAGGCTGTATTATGCTCATCAACCTCTCTGACCCAGCCACAACTATAGGGGGTTCAGAGCATCACAAAGTGGGTTATACAGTGAGCTGTACAGAGCAGATTTTCAGCTGCTGTCTTCCTCTTCCATCTCGCCCCTAAAACTGTCACTTCCTTTGTTTTGGTAAATGTCACTTTTTAATCTATTTCCCCATTGATTTTGATTCAATAGACAAGACCTGCTGTTGATTAGTATGTCTGATGATGGGGGAAAATGATCTGTTTAAAAATAAACTTATGACATATATGTTTCTGGATACAGCTATTGTAAGGCAGGACTTGTCTATCATAGGCTACAGTAGAACAGAACAGGATTGAATAGCACCAGACTCTAATTGCCTGTTTTCTTTACTAGTAAACTGACACTAATGAGATCATTTGTATTTCCTTAAAGGAGGGAAGCTGTTTGATGTATACTGGGTGCTTTTTGAACAGACAGGATTTTCTTTTAAGGCTTAAAAGAAAGCAACTCAGTTTTTCTAATGTTAATAAACTGATTTTCTAATCTGCATTTCTTACAGTTGAACATTAATCTATTCAGTGAATTGAATTTCCACACTTGCTCAGGATGTAAAGTGGTAGAACTACATGCTATTCAAAATAAGAGTATGTGATGTTATCTTATCTTTGAGGGGTTATTTCCCTTCCTCTAGCTGAAATAGTCCTACTTCTAAAATCAGGCAAGAGAGATGCAGTCTCAGCAACAATCCTGGTACTGGAGCTGGCTGGCATAGGAGATCAAT
This sequence comes from Mauremys reevesii, assembly GCF_016161935.1. Taxonomy (NCBI): domain Eukaryota; kingdom Metazoa; phylum Chordata; order Testudines; family Geoemydidae; genus Mauremys; species Mauremys reevesii. Next base: position 110,184,386 of record NC_052626.1, read on the forward strand.
ATCTGAACTAAGGCAGTAATAAATGAGAGCAAAAAAAGCAGCCCAGAGTAGTCAGAACTGAATTCCATGTGTCCTGAGAGACACTTCCATGCTTGACCCAGATTGTGATCAGCAGTTGGATACTAAGATAATTCATTATTCTACTGTTGGAATGAATTAGTCAGTTATAGATTTTGTGCAGTAAAGGTACTTTATGTATATACACAAACAGCTCACTCTTTTTGATCTCATCATGTGACTGTTGCCCTAATCCGTCTTCACCTGATTGCTTCTACTATTAAACTTAATAGGTGAACAAGGACCTTCAGTGGTGAGGAGATGATATTGTAGACCTGAGCCTGGGAGAACAAAGTTGAGTGCTCTTCCCTCTTCTAACTATAGGCTACTCGTGTTCCCCCTATCTACTTAGAGTTCTACCTGCTCTCTGATGGCTTATAGAACAAGGAGTCTTCTAATTCTGGCCGGGTCTACACAACAAAGTTTTGTCGGCATAGCTGTGTCAGTCAGAGGTGTCCCCTAGGTGACATAGCTACGCTAGCCAAAGCCCCAGTGTAGATGCAACTATGCCACCAGAAGAATGTTGTGCTAATATTGTTTGGGGAGGTGGTATGATGCCAGCAGAAAATTCCCTCTGTAGGCCTAAACTGTGTCTAGTATGCCAGTATAGCTGAGTTGGCAAAATCTGTGTATTGTAGACAAGGCAGGGAGGGGACTAGAGAGCTGGTCCAAGACCCATTGGCATTGCTTTCTCCTGCTATGGTGACTGAGTGGGATGTGGGGAAGGAAAATGCATGAGAAGCTTCAGGAAGGGGAAAGCGTGAAAAGAAAGACTAGGAGAGGGTTGGGAGGCTGGGACTACAGAGTTCCAATAGGGGAATAAGGCTAAAGGCTGTGGAGTATTTTGCGTGGGGGGTGAGAATTAGGGGAAAAATGAATATTTCCTTGCCAAATAAAGGAGGAAGCCTTTTCCTCAGACCATTTGAATTTCAGCATGGATTTGTAAGCTAATATTCATCCATTTCTTTGAGGGTTTTAAAGCCAATTTCACTTTCTGATCTGTTTCAAGATTTTTGACAATGCAAAAACTTTAGATGGTGAATTACAGATCTCTTAAGTGTGTGAAAACAATTCAGAAATGTATTGGAGCAGTGATGTCTTGGAGCAGAAACTCGTGGTAGAATGTTGAGTGATTTATGCTGAGTGCTTATGTGCACAGCACAGACACCAATAATAGCTGCCAGTAGTTTTAAAGATATACCTGCATCAGTGGCTCTATCAGCAGTTAACTCTGCTCTTCCTAGAAGGCTTTCAATTAGCATAGAGGCAAAAGCCCTGATATCTGGCTTGGCTTGGCTTCCAGTTCTGTAGCATATTCCTGCCTGTCAGGGTGCATATTCTTCTATATTTTGAATCTTGGTATGGTCTACTCCTTTCCTCCACTTACCTTAACTGCACTTTAACGCCATATTTCTAGGATGACTTACAGCAGGGGTCGACAACCTTCAGAAGTGGTGTGCCGAGTCTTCATTTATTCACTCTAATTTAAGGTTTCACGTGCCAGCCATACATTTTAACTTTTTTAGAAGGTCTCTTTCTATAAGTCCATAATATGTAACTAAACTATTGTATGTAAAGTAAATAAGGTTTTTAAAATGTTTAAGAAGCTTCATTTAAAATTAAATTAAAATGCAGAGCCCCCCTGGACCAGTGGCCAGGACTCGGGCAGCATGAGTGCCACTGAAAATCAGCTCGCGTGCCACCTTTAACACGCATGCCATAGGTTGCCTACCCCTGATTTAGTCTGCCAGAAGTTGTGAATGTTCACAGCTAAATGGAGATTGAATTTACTTGTCTAAAAGTAGCAGGACACAGCAATGATCACTAAGGTCAAATCCAATAGGGCCTTACTCCAGCAAAGCATTTGAGTAGTCTTACTGAAGTCAATGGGGCTACGCATGTGCTGTGATAGACCCAGGCCAGTTGGGTACAGCAGAATAGCAGAAGGCAGATATACTGGCCACTGGATTAACAGTTTTCTGTTCCCTGACTGACCAGAGCAGGGGCTGCTCCAGGCTAATGTGACCACCTGACTCTAATTAAGGCTCCGCTGATACTATAAAAAGGGCTCACTTCAATCAGGCAGAGGGGAGCCAGAGGAGAGGAAGTGTGGCTGAAGGGCTGGTTAATGAAGACGCCCTGACACCATCAGTAAGGGAGCCCAAAGGTAAGGGTGAAGAAGGGAGAAGCAGGAGAGCTGTGGGGAAGTGGCCCAGGGAAATGTAGCAGCTCTGGCAGTGAAAGGTTGGCTGCCAACAGCTGCAACCATTAGGGTCCCTGGGCTGGAACCCGGAGTAGAGGGTGGGCTTGGGTTTCCCCCCAACCTACCACTAAAGGAACATCTGGGAGGGGAAGTCAGACCCCTGTCAGGACAGGAGGCTAAACTGTTCTGAAATAATCCCCCAGGGACAGCAGAGACTGTGAGAGTTCTCTCACCAACCTCCTTGCTGGCCTATGCTGAAAAGGGCTCAGTAGACTGTACCCTGGCCCTAGAGAGAAAAGGGCTACATGGAGGGTCGCAGTGAGCCACTGAGGCTAGCATAAACCACCTAGAAGCAGGACCCACGGGGGCAAGGTCAGAGCTCTGCCACAGTGCCTAAAATTAAGCAGGAAAAAACACATCTGAGAAGAAGGAATATGAAGGCTTTTGTAGTATGGAATGGAGCTAAAATATCTTCAGTAATTGCTTACACTGCATGTATTTTTTCCATTTAATATTGAGATTGTTTTTTGTGGAAGGCATTTGTTGTCACTGGTATAACGGTGCAGTGGGTGTTCTCAAAATACCACACAACCCACTCCCTCTGCCCTGCTAGCTATTGGAAAGAAACTGCAGAGTAAAATGATATTTGGTGTAACAGTTCAAATAAAGTAACAAAGCCCTCAAGCTTTGTTCTCCATCTCATCTTGGCAATGAAGCCTCAGCCTTTTCACCACTATGGCTTGACTTTTTGATTTTTACCCTAGTATCAATTAGGGTCAATTAAAATAAATGAAGTAGGATGTAGTGATCTGTCAGCCCTCACTGACACTTCACCATTCATTCTAAGTGTTTGCAGAGGCCACATGTAACTTCAGATTTGACAGAGATTAGCTCTGATGTTCTACCTCTTTTTTATATGGCTTTTCTAACTAGTTCAAGTATCAGCAGAGTAGATTTAAAAGGGGGAAATTTTCTTTGTAGATCAAATATATAATTATCATACTTGATTTTTTTTTTTCAGCGAGACAACTAAATACTGCTTCATTTGTTAATAAGGCCTTCTTTAAAGTTTTCCGAGGCAAAATCTGACGTGTGTAAACCCCCCAAATTTTGACATTTGCCTGACAAAACACAGTTCAGTGTTTTCTTCAGTGAAACAGTAAAGACATGTCTGTCATTCTTGGTTGTGTATTGAGTCTGTGCGCTTCTTGAAAGTGTAAAGTGCCTTCTTTACCAAGATGACATTGTTTAGCAATCAAATTAAAGGAATGTATTTGTGTAACTTTTGCCTCTGGTGTTTCCTTATGGTTTTGCATTCCTTATGCATTTTTAAAAAGTCATCCAAATTCTGCAGAGCAATTTAAATATTCATACGTGCAGGCCTTTTATAGGCCAAGAACTATGATGCAGATGTTAAACTTCATGACAGAAGTATCAGTTTCACCAACAAAATACGTGTAATTGTCTCCTTCCTGATGGAAGAACTTGCAAAACCCATCAACAAACAGGGTTGGAATTATAAAGCTAGAACAAGTCTTGAAGTAATACATACAAAAACTACTAATGGGAAGTATAGCTACAGACACTGAAGGAATTGAAGTGCAAATGTTCCACAACATAAACAGTTTTTTATTTGTGCAAACAGCTTATTGGTACTACTAGCTGCATAGCAGGTACTTGATTAATTTTTTTACTGATAACTTTCAATCTTGACATGCTTCATCTTTTTTAAAAAGGTACAGTAAGAGTGTAAGGTTAATGAATTTCTGTCCTTAACCTTTTTACTCCAGGGGGAATTCTAAGCCACTGTGCATGCACAGAATTCATGTCCCCCACAGAATTCTTTACTTCTCTGCAGAAAAGTGACTTTCTGATGGGGAAGCAAAGGGAAGCCATGAGCAGTCATGTGACCCTCCCCAACAGTATGTTTCTGGTGCCCAGGGCAGCCAGCAGAGAGGTACATCGCTGTGGGGCAGGAGGCAGGACTGGGGAAGACCCAGCTGGTGGCTCATACCCTGCGCCAGGCTCAGCTGCTAGTCCCAGCTGGGCTGGGGAGGACGGGACTTCCTCTTCCCCTGTACGGCATCTGGGGCTGGATCAGATACCCTCCCCCAGATTTCTCCTCATGCTGCAGGAAGCTCTGAAAACTCTTTCCCCGCCCAGCTTCCTGAATTGATTGCTCCTCAGCTGCAGGGAGAGGGATCACTGTACAGGGACCTGCTCCCCCATCCACCCAACCCCCGTGCATCCAGACCTCCTCATACCCAGACCCTCCCACCAAGCCTCACCCCATCCCACCTACATACAGATTCCCATCCCACCAAGCCTCAACCAGCTGCATCTGGATCACCACCCCTGAGCCCCACTCCCTAGCATCTGGACTCCCCCACACCCAGACCCCCATTCTGAGCTCTATCCTCCCCACACCCAGACTGCCCCCTACTTGGTTGTCGTCAGATTGACCACAGGATCAGTGCCAAGGCCTTAGCTGTATTATTCCTCATTGTCATGGAAGTGGTATTTCCAGTAAGCTCAAGAAAATGAATCTCTTATTGTGCGGGGGCTTATGCTACTGCAGTCTTTTTTCTTGAGCTGAATCAAGACATCTTGGGCATGCTCAATCTCTTCAAACAGAATATTTTTGATGCAATGTGGACAGATTCGTGTCAATTTCTGTTGTAATCTAATGAGCGTTTAATTCTCAGTTCTGGAGCCAAAGCCCAGACTGGAAGACCTTCCCTATGAGGATCTCATTCTTCATTGATAATATGAATAATGCAACTAAAGAATAGACCTATAAGGATCCTCTCAACCAGAATCCTTCTCCTCCGCCTGCATTGTAGTCATAGTTCTTTTCTCTTAGTTACCAGAAGAGGAAGTTCACTCAAGTTTATTCCTTCAGACATAGCCTTCATTTCAGGGGGTTATCATCATCTCAGAAAGTCTCTATAGCCAAGACTTTCTCCCAGTGCTCCTACTCCATTTCAGACTCCACCACCAATTGAACTTACTAAAGTTCAGTTGGCCCCCTATGCCTCTACTGTTTTTAGTTGTGATTTGAAAGAACACCTCCTCAAATTCTTCATGCCAGGACAGTGGGTAACCCTGCCTGCCTTGCGGCCTGTAGGCACTACTATAATGCAAATAAGAAAGGGATACAACAGCCTTTTTATGACTATATGTGAAACAGCAAGGTGAGTATAGCCTTATCTATAGTTATGGATTACTTTAATTACCAATCTCAAGGTGAGGGTTTACAGCTACTTAAATCTGTTAGAGTTCAACCCCAAGATAAATTATAATAGAGAGGTTACCAATAGACAGGTGACCCCGCGGTGCACGAGAGACTACACATTGGTCTTTCTGTAATTACTTTTAACCAACCAAACAATCCACACACTGAAGTCTGGTAAAGGAGAGAGAGACCAGTACAGAATGCATAATATTTGCATTACTTAAACTATGCTTTGTGGAAAAATTCAAAGTGTTAGTCCTCGTCCTCATCCGCACCATCACCACCAGTGGTCGCCACCCTGATGTTTCCCCCAACCAAAGCGCACAGGCCATGACACAGCTTTTGTAATGTGTTAGGCTGACATGCACTGGGGTTTCCACATATTTATGAAGGTTTTTAACCCCTTTCCTTATTTGAACTTCCACACCTCACTACTTTTGGGGTGCCCCATTTTTCAGAGTCAAACTTGTTAGTTCCCCTTTTACTCATTAACATTTACATCATGTTATCTCCATAGTAACAGGTGGCTCCCTTAAGGAAGTCTCCAACATTTCACACCAGCTTCCAATGGTCATCAAGGGTTTCTCCTGTAGGTCCTGTGTTACAACATTAATACTTATATTTCACCTCTATATCCTATCTATTCCTGATACATTTTATGTTTGACTACAAGATACTATGAAATTTTGGCTGCCTTACTGAAAAAATGCTCCAGTACTAAAACTGTAACACTTTGATTCAGTAATTGAATAGTGTGTGTGTGTGTGTATATATGAACACAGTGTCACATACACATCACTAATGTTCTATTTTCAATTCAGTTACATGTTTTTTGCCAGTTGCTATTTATCCATTCCATGTTCAAGTAAAACTTGACTTTTGTCATCCCAGCTGTGGTATTTCTCATTTCCATATGAAACTGAACTTGGCTGACAAAAACTTAAAATTTCTCCATATTATTGAACATCCAGTACTTTTCATTGAAAGAGTTTTTCAAACAGTATATGACTGCTAGTATTAGACTTGTTACTGAAGACATCAGTCTGTTTTGTTTTTTTTAAAATACTGTTTTCATGTTTGAGCAAAAACTGTGTTGTCAGTAACTACTGTCTGGGAGTCCCAATAACGTTTTATTTATATTGTTTCTACTTTAAGAGCTTAATGTCCTGGTCACTTGGAACTTTCTGGATTAAAAAGTAAAGTCAATGAAGCTGTCACTCTGCATTTCCTTATATTGCTTTTAATTAGCTTTAGTTAGCATGGATATGAGTTAAATTTCACCAAATTCAGCAGTTTATAGTAATAAGGCAGGTAAAAGATTGAGAAAATGACTAATTACACAGAAAGAATACATTTTTAGCATTGATTGGGTTGGGAGAGCTATGATTGCTGTGGGGAATAAGAATCTATGGGATTGATCCTTGATTTTATCACACATGAGTTGAGTACATGTAGATGAATCATTTAGATATATATCCCAAAGGAGATCATTAATGTACCAAGCTTGTGATAATGATCCTCCCTAACTCATGCTGTTAAAATCTTTATCGTTATGTATTCTTTGTGTAACAAACATTACAGAGAGTAGAGTTCCTCCATAGTGAAGGTTGTAGCTTGCTGTTATAAGCCTGGTTTGGACATACCTTTGATCTCCACTTAGTTAAAATTGAACCAGTCAACGTGAAATTTCTCATGTACTTTGCTATTTGATAAAAAACATGAAAGATTGTTTAATGTTCTTAATATTCTAGCCTACTAATCTTCTTTTTCCTCATGGTGCAAGGAGGAAGTTCCAGATAATTAGTTTGCTTTCTTCTGTAGTGTTTTTCACTAATATTGGGGTGAAGTTTGAAATTGTTTAGAGATCAAGATCTGGTTTCCTTAACCTGCAGAATGCTTGGGAATATGGATTAGTGGACATAGGGCTGGTGAAGCAGTCAAAGGTGCTTATTGCATGTATCTGCAATTTATCTTCTGACACTTGGATACCAAGGTGATAGGCAACTACATACTTAACATAGATGTTATGCAGAAGGAGACTTCTGACATTGACTTATCCATATTCCTTACTAGAAGTTGCCAATTAAATAGCTCTCCAGTGTTATGAATTAAGAAATCTAGGTGACCTGCTTCCATTCAGTAGTTCTAAAAGCCACAGCTTAAGTGTGAGAGTGCATGAGGAGTAGTTTCTTTTGAACTAGAACAATTATCTGGAACAGCGGATCCCAGAGACTGAAAATTTAGTTTGTCATAATATGGATTTTTACCAGTGTATTATTTTTAGAGAGAGAAGTATTGCTGGTTTCAACCTTCATTTATTTGTTGGGGTTAGAGAATCATTCTATAAAATCATTCTCAAAAGATCATTTGAGAAGTTGGAAAAGCCAAAATGTAAAAGATTCAAAGCAATTTTAATTAATGTATAGTGACCTCCATACATCTATTATTGTGGTAGTAACTAGAGGTTAGGGATCCAGTGTTCTAGGCACTGTGTAAGCATAAGGCAGTCCCTGCTCAAAGTTTACAATCTAAGTTTAAAACTAGACAACAGGTGAATATAACAGATGTAGGGAGGAGGGAGCGCAAGGTGGCAGTAGTCACAGCGCACGCATTGTCTAGTCATTGTGAAGTGCTTTGTAGGCATGACAGCATAGATGGACTTGAAGGAGATATTTAAAGGAGAATTATGTGGGCTTTCTGTTTTTATAGGGAGCTCCTTACATGTACTTTCCCTATTCTGCTCCTTACACAATGCATGTTGGAAAAATTCCAAATGAGCTATTGAGGCTAACATCGTTGGTGGAGTGGAAGTGGGAATCTGTCTGCAAGAGAGGATAGGTAAAGCAGAAATAGATGGTGAACTTGAAATCTGTTCTCTGAATTTCATGCCATAGCCTGAACACATTTTTTGTTTTGTTTTTGGTTTAGTCATTTAGTAACCTTGTGTAGAGCTCTAATTATCAATCTATATTCAAAAGTTGTGATAAAGCAGCTCTTCACAGAACAGTTTTTATAGGAATGTAACTCTGCAAGCTTCCCTTGCTTCCAAGTCTGTGGAGTTGGTGATGGATGTCTAAACTGGAAATTTTGAATGGACTTCAAATCAAAACCAGAATGTTTTCTTTTACAGTTCATTATTACTTTGCTGTTCATTGGCTGGAGTTGTAAGTTCAGGGTGAATTTTTGCCTCTCGCCCATGAAACATGTTAAGTGATACATAAATAAATGGAATATACCAGTCTTAATTTTTTGCTTCTTTGTTTATTGAAAATAAAATGCTAGAATTTCTGTCCAAGTGCTATGTACTAAATGCTGATATTTGCATATACACTTTCACTCTGCATTTACATCTACATCAGATTGCCAAACATCATCCCTTTTTCAAGCTTGAATGAATCAGTACCTTTTATTGAATTCTGATGGGATTATAATTTCCTCTAGCTCATTTATAATGTCATTGCTTCCACAGGATATCTGATTTTCAATTTGTGACCTTTTCACTGCATGTTTTGTGTGCTTGCTCTGCAGTACTGTCAGGCTGCAATACTGAAATTTTAAATAGATTAGCATGGATTAATGTGCTAGATTTCTCCACAGAAGACATGGGTTAATTTATGTGCTACCTTGGATATTTGTCTACATTTCAACCACCACACCGTTTGGGGGAGAAATTGGGCATGTCAAGAGCAAGAATGCTTTTCTGGTCAGGAACTGCAGATGAGCCAATGCCAGAGTGAAAACATAAGAGCAAAAGGAGTGGGGAACTTTCTCTATGGCTTCTGCTTGTGTAAAAATCAGCCTGGGAATCCCATCATTTAAAAAACTAGGATTTGTTTACAAGGTTTGGGTGCAACAAGAGTAGAAAAGATGGTGGGGCTGTGCTGAACCCTTGAAACAATTGTGAATATTGTCAATTAAATCTCTTGGAGATAACACTTTCAGGGTCCTCCCCTCCCAAGTTTTAGTACTTGTTACTATAATAAGTCCAAATGAGAAATATAATTATTCATTCGCAAATACACACAGTTCCCAAGGGGACCTTTCTGGGAGGGAGTTTCTACCCTTCTCTGTCTCTGTGGAATGGTGTCCAAACCCTGTAGAGGGTATAGCTCTGCAGGCTTCATAAAACTCACCTTGAGTATCTGCAATTACAGTATTTAGTTTGCACAGCATGCAGCAATTCTAGTCCTCTTCTCCACCTCCTGTGGAGTGAGGGAGTCTGCAATGTAAATCCAACAAAACAGGCAAAGTCCCTTGAACACAAAAAACACTTCTGATCCTGGAGCTGCTCCACTGCTGAATTTTCCAGTATGGCTCCCACTCCTTTATTTATAAACTCCTTCCCCTGCCCTTCAGTTCTGGTCTCAGAGAATGATTCTGAGTATGTCCTAGCAGGCTGCTTGCCCACAATGGAAATCACCAAAGTAGCTTCAAACAGCTAATGAGCATTGCTACTGCCCATGACACCCAATTTCTGGATGATTCTGGCCTGGCTCCAATAAATCCTCAAGTACACAAAGTACCATAAAACAAATCAAGAGCTAGGAGTTCACCCTATTTTTTTCTGTATTTATATCACTAATTTGTGAAATGCAAGTATGTGGATTACACAGGCAGAGGTAAGATGTTCTGTCTTCAGTAGATTGTATGCTTTTGACACTTTACAACAAACAGGATGCCAACTTGTATTTAGTTTTAAATATCTCGATTGAGATATATTGGCAACTGTTCGGGGAAGGCTGCACAAATTCTGTCTGTATTACTCGATAGATCAGTGCTTTGTCAGTTCTCTCTTTAATGAGAAAATGAATACATTTTAAACCTATCTTCCTTTCACTTAAAAATGTGATTTTTTTTTAAATTTTATTTTTTATTTTTTTTGGTTATCTTAACCCAATGTCAACCAGATAAAGAGAAAATGTCCTGTATGGTTTTTTTTTTTTTGTACACACATAAGAAATAAGAACAGGAGTACTTGTGGCACCTTAGAGACTAACAAATTTATTTGAGCATAAGCTTTCATGGGCTATAGCCCACTTCATCGGATGCATAGACTGGAACATACAGCAAGAAGATATTTATACATACAGAGAACCTGAAAAGGTGGAAGTAGCCATACCAACTGTAAGAGGCCAATCAATTGAGATGAGCTATCGTCAGCAGGAGAAAAAAACTTTTGAAGTGATAATCGAGATGACCCATAGAAGGTGTAAGGATACTTAACATGGGGAAATAGATTCAATTAATGTAATGGCCCATTCCCAGTTTCTGTTCAAACCTGAAACTTCAAAGCTGAACTTGAATTAATATGCAAATTAGATACAATTAACTTAGGTTTGAACAGAAACTGGGAATGGTTGGGCCATTACACTAATAAAGTAAATATTTTAAATTGGAAAAAGGAAAGGTGCACATTACTAACATGGGACTCTAAATGGAGAAAGCTGTTTTGTTTCTGTAGTGGCAAAACAAGCCCCTTAGACCAGGGTGTTTGGCTTGAAAGTTTTCACTAATGGGTGAAAGGGCACTGACTAATTTTTTTGAAAATGGGAGACTAACTTTAGGATGTTCCTAAAGGTGGAATTTTTATAACTGCCTAAATGCTGATAAGTAACTTGTTGCTTTTGAAAAGCCCACTCTCAGATGCCTAAATATGGAATTGGGAATCTAAAGTAAGGCTCCTGTTTGAAATTTTTAGCCACTATTTTAATTTTTCTAAGTGAATGTAGTCATGAAAAATCAGTCTGGATCCACACTGGAGACTGTAATTTTCTATCTCTAAGGGTTTGTCTTGACAGGAAAAATAAATGAGTTTAGTTTACGCTTAGCTAACATGCTAGCAAAGTATGACCCCAAGTGCAACCACTGTTTCTATTCAAGACAAAACCTAAACAATTACACTATAGGCACTGACATCTCAGGCTTACTCACAGAATCTCCCTGACCTATTTCAACCCAGACCCGAAACCTCTTTACACATTAATAGGTTTTCCTCCAGTCTTCAGCATTAAAATCTTTTCAATGGAAATCCATAAGTAGAATATTGAGCACTAGCTTTGTTGCATGGTTGTAACATAGTAATTGCACAGTTATCGCAATCTTACTTAAATAATGCAAAATTTGACTAAAGCCTTTTTTGCTCAGCACAAAATGGCTTTAGTTAAAATTATCTGAGATATTATGGCAAATCTCCAGTTATATCTGTGACATTCCCCAGGGTAGTTGTCCCCTCAATTCTCCAATCTGGGGTGCGTTTTACATGGCTTTGCTGTGAGAGCAACCACTCCCAGCCTTGCTTACAGACAGCCTCTAGCATGTAAATTACTCCCCGCTGAGTTATATGAGTCCTTCTAGCCAGCCACTCCTGAATTATATTGCAGAGTGACACCAGCAAATTTCCAGTCCCAGACATGTCCCCAGAAATGTGTCTTCTACAGTCCTGCTCTTTCCTTCTGGACAATACAAGCTCATAGGAAGTCCATTATTTCATTAATACAAAATGATATGCACAAACTCTGTTATCCCAAATGGAGGTTCCCAAACACTTCAATCCAAATACACTGGCTTAGATAAAACAAGTTTATTAACTACAGAAAGATAGATATTAAGTGATTGCACATAATGAGGCAGAAAAGTCAGAATTGGTTACAAAGAAATAAAAGGTAAAATGCAAACTAATACCTAACCTATCAAACTTAGTGAATTCAGAGCAAAAGTTTTCTCTCACCACATGCTTACAGCAGTCTGGCTGGATTTCTTCAGCCAGGACCACTGCTCCAGTTCAATGATGCTTCGTTTGTCTTTCAAATGTTGTTGATGCCATGAGTAGAGGAGAGAAGTGATTTGTGTCCTCTGTTCTTCATTTTTATAACATTTTCTCCTCTTTGAGAATCATCTCCCACTGGGTTTCAGGCAATCTATTTACATGGGAACCCTCAAGCTGTTCCATTGCCAAGATGTAAATTTCTTGCTCACACTCTTGTTCCTTAATCAGATGATAGTCCATTTGATTGTGTTGACACCTGGCTGAGGCATTAGTTTGTCTTTTGTCGCTGAGGAACTGATCTGTGCCTACTTTTCTAAGCTTGGTGCATGTCTCAGCAATGTCATATAGTAGAATCTTATAACTCTACATACACTAATGTCACACACATTTTACCAGGACAGTAGTGATCAGCAAATTATGAGTTTTCAAATGATACCTCAGAAGGCATACTTTGTGCAAGATTTACCATAGTTTTGTAAAAAGGATGAACACAAGGGTACAGACTGTCATAGTGTCCACTAATTGTGAACCTAAGAGTACATGGTCAGGGATGTTGCCTAATGGGGAGCTAAAGTATTTTGAATGAAGCTCCTGTATCTTTCCAAGTAACTATCTGTAACTAGTCTTTGGTGGAATTCTCAAATAATATCAACTTGTACAACAGAGGAGCAAGGTCACATTTCATAATGCACAGTAAATTCTTCCCCAACAAGTAGCATCTTGCTCCATGATCCAACCTGAAATAGGGAGTAGGAAGGTACAAGTCAGTAATATTATGATGTGGCCAGGAGGCAGATAAACTTAAAATACACACACATACACATGAGGACTCAGATTTAAAGGGTGGGAAAGGCTGAGAGTGCAAGTCAAGGAACTTCTTCAGAACTCTCCAGTAGGTTGTTCTGCACTTAAATACCATGTTCATTTTTTTTTTTAAGAAATGCCCCCTTAGTTGCTAGAAGGAAAAGAAAAATGTCTTTGCTAACTTTTGGAGGTCTGAAAAGGTTTTTATTATCCTGGGGCAGGCATGAAAATATTTGGCTTAGATATACTATCACTATACGCATCTCTGTTTGCTGGTGCGCTATTCTGTGTAACATAATCTGATCTAGCTGCCCATTTTAATTTGCCACCCACCACAATGGTTCTCTCCAGATTGAGTCCACCTAAATTACTATGACAGAATTGCAAAGCAGGCCTCAGATAATGTGATTACTGCCCTCTCTTTCTCAGTAATATAAATACACAAATAGTGCAGGGCTATGGTCTATATGCTGATTTCTATCACCTGAACTTTTGTGGAGCTTTGTGTTCACCTTAAAGATTCACCTTGGCCAGATATTGGGGGTCTGTTAGGTGTTTTAAAGATGTCTTTAGTTCTGATATTTTCTTTACACTGAATTTAGAGGATGCACTGAAGCAATGCATACCTAACTCTGCTGATATCTTTACAAGTTTTAAGGTTTCAACAGAATGGAAATACTGCTGATTGGGAGTATTTAGTATGTTACTCTATTTTTCTACATTTTTAATATTCTCTCTTCCACAGCTGTTCGCAGATCACTCTAGTTATCTTGACTAACCCAGGTCACAATCTCCATAGTCATCCCAGTTCCTGCTTGGCTGTTTAAAGTGAGATCAGTGTTCAATCTGTCTTGGATATTAGCATTTGCTTATCTGCTCCTTTGAATGTCTTTGAATACTTCAGTCTGCTTCTGCATGCATGATTGCTCTAGTCTCCATGATCACATACAGATATTTTGGTACTTTACCACTGGTGCTTTCATTTTTAGACACCTTCCATTAGTAATGAGAAAGTGCCAGATCTGTCAATATAAATGAGTTGATGATTTAAAACATGGATACACAATTAATAAAAAAAATTTATGCAAACACAGTAGAGCTTAATACAGTTACTCTTATCTTCACATTAAATTCCTAATAAGATAACTTAATTTTCATCATTCATAGTTCAGAAAATGTATTACAACCCTTTAATAGCATCCTTTAGAATCATTTAGTTGTACATAGCTATTCTGTCAACTGAAATCTAATTTTATTTTTCACAGCCTTACTGTATTCTCTGGTAGCCTTTGATAGAAAAATTGAACTAGGAATGTTTAACTTCAGATGTGCAGAAATATTTATTCCTGTCAGATGTATTTAGAAAAATAAATCTGCAGCTTCTAAATGTATAGTGGTTCTTAAAGGAAGAAATAGAAAATGTTAAAAATGTGGCCTGCAATATTGTATTTTATACTAACCAGTAGATGACAAAATGCTTAATTTTTAATTGAATTACACTTTGTTAAATTGCTTATGTCTATGTAGTGAGCAAGGAATATTTGTTTGTAATTTGTTAGGTTCCTGTATAAGGTGGGAGCGCACAGTCACTGAACCGTATCTTTTCATGTGATTATAATTTAAAGCAGTTGATTAAAAACAAACCGCAATAGAACGAAAAGGACAGTAGGCTGTAGTACTGACCTTAGATGGCTGTGCCTTGGCGGCTATTGCCATTCTACAAAAGTTTCACTGTGATGGATCTCTTGCCTCCAGTTTTCTGTCAATTTAATAATTTTGCAGGTGTTACTTTTTCGTAGCCATCTTTCTTCGCTTATATACAGTATTAAAAACAAATCAGCAAGCAGTAGTCTTTTGTTGGAATTGCCATCGCCCAATGCTTTAGTGTATGTTAAAAATGAGTCCCACAAGCCCACGTTACAAGCTCCTTTTGTTTGAACACTTCAATCACAGGTTCAAATATTCAGTTGGTCCTGAAGGAGACGTCTGCTTATGGGATAGGTGTACTTGTCTATTATCATTTGAGACCAGAGTTTTCAAACCTGGGTGCCTAAAGTTATGCTCCTAAATCCATAATTAGACACCTACATGTCCTGGCTTTCAGAAATACTAAACAACCTCAATAGTCCTACTTCTGTTTAGGTGTCTAAATATGGATTCATGATTTTAACTTTCGGTATTAAGGTTTTGAAGCCTGTGGCTTCAGACAGCCATCCCTCATTACACAGAACACGTTTTTCCAGAGTTGTTGGATTAAAGCGCCTATCTTTCACCACTGACTACAACCAACCTGGACATTGAGGTGAACATGAACATTTAAAGATTTTTTTCTTCCTTGTTATCCAGACTGTTGAGAACTTCTTGCTAAATCTATATTTCCAGTCAATATGCCAAGTAATTAACTGCAGTATCAGTGAGGGCGAAAAATCCCACCTACTACAAAGCAAACTTGAATGTAAGATCAAAGAACACATACCACCTGCAGAGCGGGAGTGAGGATAGCGCTTTTAAAATTCCACAGACAAGATCCTGTCTGATTTGATCCATCATTCTTTTGAAGAAGTTGCTATAAAATCAAGTGTATACAGAATGTAATAGTTTTTGTGGTAGTTCTTATTTTTGAAAGGTACGAAGGGTGACTAGTGTTTAGAGAGGGAAACAAGGATTTAAGACTCCTAGGTAGCTTTCCTGTCTACTATTGATTTTTTTCTTTGTGAACTTGAGCAAGTCATTTGACCTATGGCCCTTAATTTGACAAAGAAGGTACTGTATAATCCTTTCCTCCAGAAGTGCACTTAAGAGCTTTATGTTTTAGCTTATCCAAAGGTCTAGATTTTGTTCCTGTTAGTACAATATGCGCCTTCTTATAGCTAACTTTTTGGATTCTGAGTTTTAGTTTGTGTCCATTATGAGACCATTGGCATCCTTTAGCTAAAGATAAGAGAGGGTGTATAATTATACTAAGTTGGGTTATAGATGTCTCCAGATCTAGTGTGAATGTAGGTAACATCAAGTTTTAGAGCATTGTCATTTATGTCTGATCAAAAAAAAATCACACTTGGGTCCAAATTATTTACCTTTTGTTACAAGTAACATGACATCTAAGCTTTTATCTGAAATCAGAGATGGTATGTCCTAGCTTTACTGGCACAGTCCCAGATTTACATATGCCCCGGAAGAACTAAAATGAATCATGTCAGTCATTTAATTAATTAATCCCAATCAAAATGGCTCCTCAAGTTCCCCTGACTCCTGAGTTTTCTGTCACACTTCCTAATCCATTTTCCCTCCCTGCCATCTCATTCCCTGTATCTCCACATTCTCCTTTCCCTGCCTGATTCACTGTGTGACTAAGGGGACACCATCTTTAGATGGAGCAGACTCTTTGCCATTTTCCTACAGGAGAATCTTGGCAGTTTGTAGCTTCAGTCTTGTTGACAGAAATGGGAGATGATGGCAATTTTAGATAAGGAGCAAACTTCAGGAGTTAACTTTAAAAAAACAAATTCCAAATCATGAGATTTGCTATAAAATTGCAAGAGTTGGCACTGATAAGCGTGTTGAACTCATTACATAGCAAGTGTGTGTTTCACAGCAACCATTGGCCAAGGTCAAGCCTTGTTATAACTCATCAGGCAGCAGTATTGCAAGATGGGTCTCATGAGATCATCCAGGCTAATTAGTCTTGCTCCAGCCATCTAGTAGAGGTGTGGGGAGGGACGGGATGGGGACCTGGCACTCCATCTGTTCCTCCAACTCCATCCTGTCTATAGTGGTTGGGACCGTAGAGAGAAGAGAAATGGAGGGACACTGAAGGAGGACACTGAGCACTGCCTTTCTCTTACCTACTCCATGACTTCAGGAGTGATTTTTCTGACACTGGTAGAGCCCATCAAAGAAAAGAGCCAGAATGTAGAGCACTTGGCTGTGTGTGTGTGTGTAAGAGAGAGAGTGAGATCCTTAAGAATGTTGACACATAGGGTCCTGGTTTTGATTTTGAAAATATGGTGACTTAGTATTTGTTACACTTTTCTCTTTCACCATATTTATTTTGTGGATTTGACAGCACTTTGTGTATTGTTTCATTCACCCACCCCACCCCCCGTATATTCAGGGGAACTGAAAGACCGTGGTGGTCTTTCACAGAGCAATGGGAAGGGGGGGATGCACTTTTTGTAGGGGAGAAAAAAATGTCTGTAAAATCAGATATTGGCAGGGAGAGTCAGGAACAGATGTAGTATCTTTAACTACCTGTAATTTAAGTAGGTTCCAAGTTGCATGCCCCATTTAATGCAAGTTTAAGTTATGAAGGTTTAGAATGTTTCCCTTTCCTAAGATCATCCTTGACAGTCAAGAATGTTAATTCTACTTTGTAATATTCTTCTTGAAGGTCATTATAATGGGGATTTTACATAGTTGCGAGCAGAGGTATAATAGTATTGTTAGACTGAGTGCTATGTAAGTCTTGTACTAAGAGCATATACTATACAGTTTTGTCCTGGCATATACTAATTGATACTTGATCCAGTTTTGCCGCACTTGATCCAGTAAAGCTGCTGCTAAACCATAATCCATTTATACATGTCTACAGCTAAATTCACTCTATACAGGATCTATTTAATTGAATAGTACTGAAGTGGTTTTTAAAATAAAATGACCCTGTTTCTAGAGATCAGAATATGACCTACTTTTAAGTGTTACAGTATGGAGGAAAAGTCTCCATGGTTCTGAATATTTAAAATCTGTTTTGCTAAATTAAATAGAAGTGGATCACTTTTCATAGATGCTGAGAACCAACAGCTCCCACTAACCAAATTGTATATTCTTCTTGACCCCCATCTTGCAAAATCAGCTTAGAGTTGCCATCAGTCCCAGGGGAATTATGGGACTTTCCCAGGGGAATGTGGCAACTTGACCTTATTCCTTCAATTCCTCTGTGCTTCTAGAGGTATTTCATGCATCTTGAAAATTTCCCAAATGCATTGTTTCCAGGATCTGTCCCAGGAAACTCAAAGAAGATTGCAGTCGAACTGGAACACAGAGCACTGATATGGGTGCAGGGCAAAACTGTGCAGACATCCTTAATGTGATCTAGCATAACTGGTGTGTGGCTGTATTGAAACATTGGTGCTTCAGCTAGTTCAGTTATAAACATTTCAGATCCTCTTTGGATGCATGTCCATATATGTTCCACTCTTTGTGCACATGTGGCCCATGTGCTCAAGAATAGAGTCTTTTGGCCAGCAGTGTCCATTGAGGCCATACATGAGCCCTAAGTGTCTTTATATATTGATTGCATAAAGTGTGGCTCAGGCTCGACCGCCATTCAGTTCCTTCTCATTGCCCAACGCCTGTGGTGTCTATGACTTGGTGCAACTTATTTTTACACTCCCTTTGTATATTATTGTATGCATTAGTGTTAGTTACATGTTGAAAGGATAATCTGCCTGTTGGAAACTTTTTGTGATCGTTTTTGAAGTTTTACCTTCCTTATTCTATTTTCTTCTCTGATTGGGAACTTCTTCCCCATACCAAGACTTAGGGATGGCCCATCCTAAGTCACCAGGCTTTTGTGTTTTGTCCCTCCTGTGAGGCTGTGATACCTATTAATGGATGCACCAGGTGCCTTTTTTGTCTTAGGGACACTCATATCCCTGACAAATGCTCGGTGTAGAAGTAGTTTCCAAAAGGACTTTGATGGGCAGGGGTATGTCTTCAAACATTTTTGTTAGACACTCCATACGGCCAGGCTTTGATCAGTGCAAGGCAGTTCCCCTGGACAAGTGCCACCCCAGTGGAGAAGTGCCCCGGAGAGTTCCATCTCCACTGGCTCCCAAACGCTATCTTCAAAGACCATTCCAGCTTTGGACTCAGGTAAGACTGAAAAAAGCCAAATGGGCAGAGAAGAGGGAGCATTTTCCTCTGGGAAGAGCAGAGGCAGATCCCCACTGGGAATTCCCAGTTAAGAAACCCAAATCACCTCACTGTTCCTAATTGAAGGAGAGTCCACAGCCTGAGCGGGGTGCTGTGGGAGCTCTGAGGCTGCATAGTACTGGGATTCTGACACTGTCTCAAGGTTCATAGCTATTTGCCTCTAGTACCAGGCCATAGCATGAGGTTGTACCTCAGCACTGAGCGCTTCTGTGCTGGCTCTTTTTATATCAGCTTTGTCAGTACAGGCCTGGCTGGCACTGCTCACATCTCCATTTAATGTGTTGGTACTAGACACATGACACTATAAACCCTTAATGCTTTCTACTCCCACACTGAGATTTATGGCTTCATCCCGCTTGGTACTGAAGAAGTATGCAGTATTGAGGGATCTTCAGGTGTAGAATGAGCCGAAATCTCCACTGCTATCCACAGGGTTAAATATCCCCACCATGGTAGCATTCCCCTCTACCTCTGAGGCACTGGGTGCTTCCCTAATGCCAGTTATATCCAGACTTACAACACAACTTCGCACTTTGGCTCTGCCTGCCCGTCCCCCTCCCTTAGACGTGGGATGCTCTTTTTCCCCTTCACATTCTCAGCACAGGGAGGAAAGATCACCTGCATATTCTACAAGGGCGCCCTTGTTTGAACCTTCTGATTCGGAGAGAGAGTCAAGGGCTCCATAGATGTCTAGATCTGTTAGGGGATATAGAAGTGGGAATATGCTTTGGTACCCTTCTCCTTAGCTCCCAGGCCCTTTTCCTTACAGTGTTCCAGTGTGGACCTATTGTAACCCCCGTGGTCTTTACCCCTTGAGATATCACACTCCTGCACCCGCTCCTAGCATAAGAACCTCCTCTCCTGTACCTTTCCAAGGACCTGGGGTGTCTCATCTTTCAGCCCATGAATCTGAACCCCCTGAGGAACTATCCAAGGAGGAACACTTTCGGATGAGGATCAGACAATAACATTTGCAATAACATTTTTGTCCCTGAATGTCCCATCTACACCATCTCACCCAGATGACTAGAAAAGATTTCAAGATTTCAAGATCTGCTCAGACATATAGCCAGTTCCCTTGAGATACTGGTGGAGAAGGTACAAGAAACCTCATGTAAGCTGTTGGACATTCTCCGTGTCTTTGTGCCTGGGCACCTGGTACTTCCCATCAATTAAGCTTTTAAATAGTGCTTAGCATCCATGGCAAACATCAGTGACAGTAATTTCTACCTCTGTAAAAGCAGGTAAGAGGTACCAGATGTATCCACCGGCGTGTGGTAGCTATACAATCAGCCAGTATTGGGCTCACTAGTGGCTGTAGTGACCAGTGACAAGAACTGTCATCAGCAGCCAAGAATGACAGAGAGGTAAGGAGCCAAAGTGACTCTGTTTATTGGGATGTAAGAGTTGTTTGTCTGCCAGCCAGTGGTTTTTGACTGAAAATTATAAGGCATTATTGGTGTGATATGACCTTTTAAAATTACAGTAAAATTTCAGACTTTGACACACTCACAGGAGAACAGAGAGGAGTTTAAATTTCTGATTTCAGAAGGGCAGTTAATTCCCAAGACATCCATGTAGGTAGCTCAAGATGCTGCTGATACTGCATCCTGGTCCATGGCAGTATCCATTGTTATGAGGCTGGCATGCTGGCTCCAAGATTCTGGCATCGCAAGAGAGGTGCAATCAAACTTTCAGGGTCTGAATCTTACTGTTCAGGGCCTGAATCTTTTTGGTGCAAAAACCCACAAGCCCCTTAACTGGTTAAAGGACTACTAGGCCATGTTTCACTCTTCTGGAATTTATACCTCAACTCCTAAGGAAAACAGGGGAGACCACACTCCTATGCTTGGCAGAGACCATCACATAGTACCTTTTTCCACCAGTGAGCCTCCACGAAAGAGACCATCCTTTAAAAAAAAATAAAGGGTTTTTTTCCCCCTAATTAGGGAAGCACCCGCTATGACTTCGTCCCTTTTTGCATCTACATGAAAACAATCATTTTGAGGAGTTGGTAGAGAGTCACTCTGTGGTCAGTCTTCTGGCTCCATAATCTTCCTTCCCCTCATTTGGGAATTGCCTTCAATTTTTCAAGGAGTCATGGAACCTGATAACAGACTGGTGGGCCCTAGAGATCATTTCAGCTGGATCTTTTCTACAGTTCCATATTACGCCTACCCACAGCCCCTTTCCTAACCCTTTTCAGCGACCCCTTTCATAAGAGACTGTTACATCAGGAGGTGGCCTCACTTTTTTGTCTCTGATCTATAGAGAAGATTCCCTTACAATACAGAAGGAAAGGTTTTTACTCCAGTTACTTCCTAATACTGAAGAAAAAGGTCTTGTCCTGTCTATTTGGGCACATGGCCTCCTGCATGGTCATCTAGCCGCATTCCAGAGTACACTTACTTTGCATACAGAGCTGGTTAAAATCAGTATATGCACGGAGCAGACACCATTTGGACACGCCTCTTCAAATCCTTCACAATGGTCTCACATCTTTAAATTAGTGGAAGGACTCCAACCTGAGAGTTCCTTTTTTTCCATCCTCCCAATCAGAACTTTAGTGACCGATGGACATTCTGTCTCTTCTGGAATGGGGAGCACTTATGGGCTGTCCTCAAGCACAAGGTCTGTGGACCCATGAGGAGACTTATCAATATATAAACCTATTAGAGCTCAGAGTGGTTCAGAGAGTCTGTACTCCTGTACTTCCTACCAATGATCCAAATACTGATCATTCAAGTTATGATTGACAGTATAACAGGCAAGTTTTATATCGACAAGCAGAGGTTGGTTTGTTCTTCCCCTTTCTATCAAGAAGCGGTTTGTCTATAGAACGGGAGCATTTGGCATCAAATATGTCTCATGGCAATTCATCTCCCAGATCTACAGAATGCACTAGCAGACCACTGGAGCAGATGCTTTTCATCAGACCGTGACTGGATGATCAAGGATTCTGATGAGACCAGTGTTGTCACTGGTATGTACATTGGTGTATTCAATGCATAGCAGATAAATTACTTTGGTTTAATTTGATTAAAATTAAGCAGATTAATGTTAGAGCAAGTCCATTTTTTTAAATTGAACACCAAGAGAGTCTACTGTAAATAAATGAATAAATGCAACAGCCAAAATCTTTTCAAGGTATGTTGCACTGATGGTCAGGTGACAATGCAAGCCAACTCATCAGAAGTTTTTATCTAAAAAGCAAAGTGGTAACTAATGTAAGAAATCCATTACCGTTTGTCACTGACATAGATTTCTTCCACTACTCTAGTAATTCAGCAGTATTAGATTTCCAAATAAAATGTTAAGGAAAATAGAATTTACATTTAATGAGCATTTAAATAGATAAATGAACATAGAGTTTAAAACTCCTAATTGTTAATTTCGGGAGAATTAAATCTTTTAAATACAGTTCTTTATTCCCAGAGTTTTCAGTCTGGTCAGATGCCTGATTTGACTCTTAATTGCTATATATTCCCTCTAAAGATCACAGAGTTGTAGGGTTTACTTGTGCAATTATTATGTAAAATATATTCTTAGAAGGATAACATAATTTAGACTGTGAGTGACCACTATGTTTCAGATATTAGGTTGCATGATTTGCCACAGATACATGTATTGCATTAGAGACATGAGGTTCTGATACTCGTCTTTTTGCCTTTATAGTCAATTTAAAAACAAAATGTTTAGGTTAGATGTAATTAATTACCTCTTCGTGTATAATTTGAAAGTGATTCCTGCATCCAAGATAATCAAGCTGATAAACGTATCTAAGCAAACTTTAATGCTGAAGAGTGGGGTATGTTAGCGCAAGATAATCTACTACTGCATTAACAGGAAGCACAATGAAATTGTTGTATTGTGATACATAATTGTTAAAATAGTGAGCCTTTTTTCTTTGGCCTAGTGATTAAAATGAGATCCAGAGATAGCTGACTTGGAGTCCTAGCTCTTCTGTGTGCCCTTAGACAAATCATTTAGCCTGTCTCTCCCCCCCCCCCCCTTTTTTTTATAAAAAGAAGATACTTGCCTTTCTCTCAAGGTATTGAAGCTAAATCTATTTGTAAAACATGTTGGAACCCTCAGATGAAGGTGTGGTACAAGTTATAATGATGGTGGTAGCAAATCCGAGTGCAGGAATTTGCATGGTTAAGCTAAAGAATGGTTAGTATCCAAAATGCAGGGATTTGCATTCTGAACAGCTGCTGAAAAGTACAGTAGTCAGTAACTGTTGATTGGCTCATACGTCTATTTGCTCCTTGATTAAATCTACTGAGAATGGATTCTTCAGTTATGTGCTATATTTAACTGGGATCTGTCACAAGAATGTGTCAAAGTTAGACTCAGGACTCACAGTTTGTCAGACCACTCTGACCACTCTGTTTTATTAGCACAGCGCTCTGCTAATAACACCCAGATAATGTGAGCACCATGCAAGACACAAACTATCTTATTTATACAGATAAAAGGGTGAGAACTTAACAAGGTAACAAAGGAAGCAGAATCAGATAAGTTTACTGGACTAGGCATGCATATCTTATTTCCTTACTAACTATTACCCATCTTCTGTTAATGTTTCGCCATTAGCACCATTGTTTATGCCTAATGTTTCTTTTCCTGGCACCTGTATTTCAACATTTCTTATTTCTGCTTAAAGGTACATACAACATTTCTTTAATCCAGTCTTATTTTTACAATATAATTCATTCTACTTTCACAATCCCTCCTTTTGGTCAAGCTCACGCCATGACCAAAATTTTACGGGGTTCCACATATTAACCGTTCTTTATCTCTTTGTTCATCAGCAATATTCAAAATCATCATATTAGCACTCTGTTCTGGTGCAGTCACCTGAGTGGCATGCCTTACACAATTTTGAGTACAACAGGAGACTAACTGAAAACATTCAAAAATTATTAGGATTCCAAACAGGATAGTCAGGGCTCCCTGAAACAACCAGTTTCCTATGCCAGAGAATACTTAGCCACTTCCATAAAGAACTTGGCTCTTCATGGGGAAGATATGCGATTTGTTCTAAGTGGCTAGCGTGATCTATTACCTCATTGGTATCGTCAGGTATATACACACAACATTGTTTTCCAATGAGAGCACAGGTCCCTCCTTTGGCCGCCAGCACTATGTACAATGCCTGACGGTTTTGGAGGCCACCTGTCGGATTGCCCCTGTTTCTTTGGCCAGGGCTCTTAAACTTTCTCCAGTTTTATTTGCCATTATTTTAACTACTTCTTTTAACCTCAGGAGCCTTTTTTTTTTTTTGCCTGGTGTATTACTCCCCCAAGTGGGTTAAAGGAACTGCCAATAGTCTCTTCCCAGGTGTCATTACTGTTCCATATTGTGTTAAACGGACAAGGTCCTCCAGTGAGGTCTGGGGAACTGAGTGGGATAGCCAGGACAGGAACATCAGTTTGAGAGTGGGCTGGGATGTGGCTGCAGACCCAGCATTTAGAAATATTAAGGGTCTGAGCTATCCACACTTGCTGCTGGATAAAAGAATTGTCATTGTGGACTCCCCAGACCTTCAGACACCAACAGCCGAGGAACAGGCACCACCAGAGGCGCATGTTGGAGGCAGGGCCCTTCTGGTTCTGACAACCTCAACTGAGGGAACTGTAGTCACAGTTTTATGTCCACCAGGCAGCAGGCGCTAGGCTCACTACTGCTTTTTCTTGGGCCTTGCTTTAGGTAGTCGTCTGCTTCTGGCAACCCTTATGAGAACGTAGATTGTAAGGTATTGCAGGCTGTTCCTCTACGTCATCTTCTGGAGTCAAAATTGACTCTGCGTGGTCCTGAGGTGATGATTGGTTCGCTGGGGGTGGTGCATTCTTACACGGCAAAGCATGTATTCATGTTATGGATGCCAGACAGTTTAACAGCTGTCTGGGTAGTAAGCAGTGCCTGATGATTCTTTGATACTCTTTAAGTCTTTTTGCTTCTTTCCTTGACTCTGGCTATAACAATGGCCTTCACACCTTATCTTTTCCTGATGCATTCATTCCTCATTCACACAAACAGATTGAGAATACAAACAGTAGTATTTTATATCGAGCAAAAAGGCATTGCAAATTAAACCTTGCTAAGTTTTACAATTAATAACCAAGACAATTTACATTGAGACCCAGGCCTTCAATGTTTCTCTAATTTACTTAACATAGACACAATAGAGAATCCTGTCTCTTACTACCTAAATCTTAAAACAAAGAGTTAGAGAGGGCCCAATTTGTAATGCATATGGGAAAACAGAATCTTATAGTCCCAGAGGGTCATTTCTTTCTGCTATTCAAAAAGGATGGCTAGCAGGATGAAATCAAATTATACATTATAAAATCCAGCTAAATCAAATTATACATTATAAAATCTAGCTCCTACATATCCCCCTTTTGACACTAAGGGCTTGGCTACACTTACAAATTTGCAGCGCTGCAGCAGGGTGTGAAAACACACCCTCTGCAGCGCTGCAAATTGCGGCGCTACAAAGCGCCAGTGTAGTCAAAGCCCCAGCGCTGGGAGCCACGCTCCCAGCGCTGTCCGTTATTCCCCACAGGGAGGTGGAGTATGGACAGCGCTGGGAGAGCTTTCCCCCAGCGCTGGCGCTTTGACTACACTTAACGCTTCAAAGCGCTGCCGCGGCAGCGCTACCGCGGCAGCGCTTTGAAGTGCTAAGTGTAGCCACAGCCAAAGATTATCAATCGCCAGTGTCACTTCTTATGTAGTAAAAATACTGTGAGGTGATTTGGGCCTGAGGCTCTAGCTTTGCATACATTTGTTTTATTCACCAGCATATTTTAAACATTTCAGTTAAACACATACAATTTAAAACCAAAAACAATTAGGGGTAGTAACATTAGTATGCCAGTAGTTCTGGGAGTCCATCCAGATAATATGAATGGTTCTGTTTCCCACATTGTTTTGTTTGTTTGTTTTTAGGAACTATATTACCTTTTTACCTTTTTTAAACAGATAATTGGTAACTGTTTGCCATTTAATGCCAAGACTGACAGAGAACTCAGCTAAATCAGTGCTTACAGTAAGCTGAGACTTTTTGGTTGTGGCAAATAGTAAATGTGATTATTGGTAAACACAGTACTTACATTACATGTACATTTGTCTACTGGTGGGTTGCTAACACTTTTATTCTTTTAAAACACTTCTTTCCAAGAATTAACACACACATTGCCCGTTATACAATACTTTGGTCTAATTATTAATTTTATTCCACATACAGGATCCTAGTGAGATGTCTTTACTACAGGGCTTTGGAGCAACAGGCATGGATAAGCATACCCACTTTTGAGGAGTTCACTTGGTACAACCTTTAGTGTCCAGTAGTTTCCCTTCCTCCCCAGCCCACTGGCTTGAGGTTTGAGGTAGCCAGAAGGATCCCAGGTGCAATCTGTGGAGTGGGCTAACTTTCCATCTCTTTGCTTCCAGAGCCTGTTGGTGTGCAATTTTAACAATTTCTTCACTTAACAAATTTTGTCTTACCGTACTGGAGACATACTGCATCCAGTTATATTGATAGGTATTAAACAATTATTTTTTTCTTTGCTTTAACAGATGTATTAAAACCTTAATATTTTCTGATATTACCCAAAACATCTTATGTTCTAAATATCTGCATTTTAGTACATTCCATAGCTATTGCAGTATGTTGTGTTTGTTTTTTTAACTTATTTGTTTTTGTAATAGGTTGTTCTGTAGCTGGTATTAGCTTTTTCTGATTTTCTGAAAGACAAAAATAACATTTTTCTACCCCTTTCAGGGTGGCATTGATTGTTGCTTAAAATATTCCTTTCTTTTACAAATACCCTTGCTGGCAAAACAGAGGAATTACCCCCATATTTTCCTGTTTTTTTTTTGTTTGTTTGTTTTGTTTTGTTTTGTTTTTAATATAGGCAGGCCAGGTTTTAATGGATTTTACTTTTTAAGGGTTATGGGGAAATTATTTCACTGTTTAGTTATTAAATTCATGAGGTGGTGTACCTCAAGTTTTTCTTCTTATATAGCAGACCAAGTTTGTAATGTTTTTCCTGCTGTGTTAAGCTTTAAGTTTATTCACAGGTAATAGCTGAGAAGCATCATTACCATATTACCTTAAAGGATTTTTCCAAAAATCATACACACTATACGTTGTTACCAGGGTACTTACTAACATTAAATTTATTTCAGTGTTTAATATTAACAATAACATTTAGCATCAAATCTCTTAAAGGGATCTTGTTATACCATGTCTTTTATTTAGGCAATTTCTTTTGTGCTGGCAGTTTTCACCTTCCTTTATCAGTTAGGTAATTTGCTTCAACACAGGCTTGGCTTTTGGATTCAAAGCCATCAGCAGAGCTCAGAGACTCTGTCTTAAAAGGGACACAATCAACTTCCACCAGAGTTTTGATTTCTTTCCACTTTCAACTCCTGCTTACAAAACACACACAGATCTGAAAAAGAAAACAGTCTATTGCGGCTCTTTTTGGAGCCCTAATAGGATTTTAATTCAGTAGCATATTTCATTTGTATTTCTTTTACCCCTTTTTACAATATACACTGCACATGTCCTAGGGAAAAAGCACATTCCTTCTATACTACAACTTTTTTTTTTTAAACATTAGCCATATCAATTTTTACATACAATGTAACTGTTTCTTTTTTCTTACAGAGTTTTCATGTACCCTTATCAAAAGTGACAGTCTGATTACACAGAGCCATTTTAAGGCTCAGTATTTTTAACATTGCTTCTTTTTGTTTTATGCACCTCACCTCTGCTGTTGCTTCAGAGGGGCACTGTTAAAATTTTTTTTTTATTCTTTCACTACAGCTCTTATCTGCTATTGTTACAAAAAAAAAACCAACAACAACCAACCAAACAAAAAGACTCCAGAATCTCTCCCTATTCTCCTGATTTTGACTGCCCTATTGCAGCCATGACTTGGTTTTTATTTAAAAAAACATTTTAAATTTTATAAAGAATCAAGTTACCCCTTAAGGATTAAATGCTAAATCCCAAAGCCAAACAACACTAATTACCTGTGTCTTGCAAAAAGGTCTGTCAGTTTTGCAACTTTGAATTAAGAGTCAAATGAATTTTTAGTGGCATTAAAAACAAAAACAAAACCAATTTATCTTACACCTACAAAACAGGAGTTTTACAAACCAGATGTGCTGGTTTAGATTTTTAGAACTTTACATATTTTCACAGACAAATAGATACATACACATTTTCTTTTCCTTAACATTCCTTTACACTTTTTTTTTTTTTTTACATAGCTCTATATATATTTGGATTATTTACAGGCACTCTTTTGGAAAAGGGCCCATTTTCCCTTCAGAATGGCTGCAAAGAAACCAAGAATTCTCTCTTTAACATGGTCCTTTTTAACATTTTCACAAAGTTTAACTGCTTAATTCTCTCCAGCCTTTGTTAACTTTTCACTCTCTTTCCATAAATCACTTGTTTATCTCCCAAAATAACACCTTTATCACCTCAGATTTCACAATTTTAAGTATTGTTCCAGGGGTTCATGCCTGCACTTACTGCTTTTCTTACTCCTTACACTATGCCCTTAGGGCTTCCAACCTGTTTTTTCAGTTTCTTTACCTGTTGCTTGCCTGCTTTTCTGGGCCTGATCCTGCTCTTTTTTTTTTCCCAATGAACCGTCTGTGAGTGATATTGTGGTCACTTCACAATTTTGAAATAAATGTTCAAGGAAAAGGACCAGGAAGGGTGGGGGCTAGTTGAGGAGCACACCTTCTTTGCTGAATTGTAGTGGAACACTAAAGAATCAGTTTTTGAGGCAAACAACAAAGGGGAACAGAACAAGGGGCTTTTTGTCCTTTTTACAATGAGATGGGAGTATTAAGGGGGTTGGATCGATCCAGGGTGGGTTTTTGAGAATGGGGTAAAGGGGAGCGCTTGGTCTGGTGGTGGGAGAGGAGGCTTTTAATAAAGCTTTCAACTTATTATTTGAATATTTGAGAGAGGCGAGTTTTTGATTTTGTCCAGCTACGATTTGCCTCTTCCCACCACTGAAAGAAACAATTAACCTCTTCTTTAGCCAATTTAGTTTTAGGTTGGCCGAGTTTGTCCTTTAAGACGTCCACTCGGTCTTGTTCCAAGATTTTAACAGTGGCCACTGAGTTTTGGGATCCCCCTGAGATAGCCTAGACCATTTTTCCAGAAATTTACAGGAGTCCGGACCCTTCTTACAGGAGTCTGGACCCATCCTAAATACATAAAATGAGCCGGCGTTCGTTTAGGGAACTGTCCCGACTTAGACGTCTGGTTACCCATACAGGAGGACTTCACACACCAATCGCACAAGAAGGAAATTCGGGTTCGTGAGAGCAATGCCCGATGCAACACACAAAAGGAGCCCACAGGCTACTACCTCAATTGCCCTTGCTTTCACACTCAGGGATTTACCCAAAGTGTGGTGCGGCTGCAATTGTGCAGATTCCACTCACTCAGACTGGAGGGACAGGAACCCCTTGGTCGGCCGATCCCTGGACGGAGATGGCACCCAGACTCAAACACTCCACAGGAAGACGGATAGACACAGAGACAGAACAGTCCTCAGTCCGGACAAAACACAGAAATAATTACCTGACCAGATTCCTGATGTCAGATCCCGGGATCCCTACCAGAACAGAGTGGGAACCAACAGCTTCAATGGCATAGACTTCACTGTGGTCGTGCACCTTTCTGTTCTGGTGGAGGACCGCTCGGGCCAAATGCCCAGGTGCCGGCTGCCACGGTCGTCCTACAAAAACAGTCAGGAATTACACAGCCCTAGTGAAGACGGTTGCCATCTCGGTGGAACCTCCAAATTGTCAAAGTTAGACTCAGGACTCACAGTTTGTCAGACCACTCTGTTTTATTAGCACAGCACTCTGCTAATAACACCCAGATAATGTGAGCACCATGCAAGACACAAACTATCTTATTTATACAGATAAAAGGGTGAGAACTTAACAAGGTAACAAAGCAAGCAGAATCAGATAAGTTTACTGGGCTAGGCATGCATATCTTATTTCCTTACTAACTATTACCCATCTTCTGTTAATGTTTCGCCATTAGCACCATTGTTTATGCCTAATGTTTCTTTTCCTGGCACCTGTATTTCAACATTTCTTATTTCTGCTTAAAGGTACATACAACATTTCTTTAATCCATTCTTATTTTTACAATATAATTCATTCTACTTTCACAAATGTAAACAGTTAACATGGTACTGAGGTAGGTACAGTTACACCAGTTATTTACTGAACTGTGCTTAGTTCCAGAATAGCCCTAGTCAAAAAAATCATCTTTTCTAGTTAGCTTATTGGCTGACTGGGTACTCATGGGGAGAAACTGGTATAAGGGCCAAGTTCTTGCCTCCGTTGTCTATATTTAAATGTGCTGTGAGGACATTACTGCTTTCATTTGAACTACATGTAAGCCATGCAGTGGTATGATGTTATTACATTCCAGTCACAGACCATATACCTCCTGCCTCAAGTTCTGAGGAAGTTGAAAGAATGGAGCATCTGTGATCTTGATTGCTCCTGGGTGGCACAGGCAGTTCTGGCTCCCAAGCATTCTCCAAACACCCCTATGCATCCATATTCAGCTCTTCCCAGGCTTCTTGACTCAGGACAGAGGCAAGATGAAGCACCCTAATCCAGCATCCCTCCATCTAACAGCATGATATTTGTACGAGCAATGGACCTAGAAAATCATGCGTGGAAGTGATACAATCCATCCTGAGCAATAGTGAAAAAGATTCCATGAGGAAATGCTACAGAGCAAAATGGAAAAGATCCAGCATTGCCAGATACCCCCAGAGGGAGCCAAGAGCCCTACTATTCTGGACTATTTCCTCTTTCTAAAAATGTCAGAACTATCTCTCAGCTCCTTGCAGGTCCACTTGGCAGCTATTAGTGCCTTTCACCATCTGGTGGATAGCTATTCGTCTTTGCCCATCCTATTACAGTGGGGTTTCTAAAGGGACTTGTGAGATCCTCTCCTTTGATACTGAAACCTAACCCAACATGGGATCTCGACCTATGTCCTATTGGGATTAATGGAGGCTCCGTTCTAAACCTTAGCCTTGTATTCCTTTGTTTATCTATCATTGAAGATTGCCTTTCTGGTTGCCATCGCCTCAGCCAAAAGAGTAGGGGAGGTGAAGCTCTTGTGGCTGATCCACCTTATATAGTTTTCCATAAGGTCAAAGTTTTCCCAGAGTTTACTTCCAAATTCATTCCCAAGTAACCTTGTAATTTCCTCTAAATCAGGGGTAGGGAACCTATGGCATGCGTGCCAAAGGCGGCACTTGAGCTGATTTTCAGTGGCACTCACACTGCCCGGGTCCTGGCCACTGGTCCAGGGAGGCTCTGCATTTTAATTTAATTTTAAATGAAGCTTCTTAAACATTTTAAAAACCTTATTTACTTTACATACAACAATAGTTTAGTTATATATTACGGACTTATAGAAAGAGACCTTCTAAAATAATTAAAATGTATGACTGGCACGCGAAACCTTAAATTAGAGTGAATAAATGAAGACTCGGCACACCACTTCTGAAAGGTTGCTGACCCCTGCTCTAAATCATGTTATCCACATACGTGTCACGTTCTGAAGCCTCATGCTACCAAATAGGACAAAAAACTACACTGTGGATGTATGTGGAGCCTTGGCCTTCTACCTGCAGAGGTCAAAACCCTTTAGGAAATCCCCGAAATGATTTGTCTCCTTGGCTGGGGAATGAATGAGAGGTGTAGCCTTGCATGCATATATGTACATGAAAAGAAAGGTATTGATTAATGCTATAATGCAAGTAGTGAATCAACAGGCCCAAGGCATATAAAGTAAGAATGGCTTAGCATAACTAAGGATTGGGCTTGACATGATTAGATGACAGGTAAGTGGTGGGGGGAGGGATAGCTCAGTGGTTTGAGCATTGGCCTGCTAAACCCAGGGTTGCAAGTTCAATCCTTGAGGGGGCCACTTAGGAATCTGGGGCAAATTAGTACTTGGTCCTTCTAGTGAAGGCAGGGGGCTGGACTTGATGACCCTTCAGGGTCCCTTCCAGTTCTAGGAGACAGGTATAGCTCCTTTATTATTATATTATAAGTGACCTTAAGTCACAAGGTAAAGTATAACAGTATGCAAGTATTAAAAATTAGTCAATTAGTGTTAAGTAAGAAACCACAAACACAGGTTACAGTTTAGGATATTTTTAGGCAATATGTATAACTGACACTCACAAGGTTTGATTGTAATATTCCTATAAGAACATAAGGATGGCCAAACTGAGTGAGACCAAAAGTCCATCTAGCCCAGTATCCTGTCTTCTGATAGTGGCCAATGCCAGTTGCTTCAGAGGGAATGAACAGAATAGGTTAAAAAAAATATTGGAGATATACCCATCTCCTAGAACTGGAAGGGACCTTGAAAGGTCATCGAGTTCAGCCCCCTGCCTCAAGTGATCCATTCCCTGTAGCCCATTCCCAGCTTCTGGCAAACAGAGGCTAGGGACACCATTCATGCCCATCCTAGCTAATAGCCGTTAATGAACCTATCCTCCATGAATTTATCTAGTTCTTTTTTTAACCCTGTTATAGTTTTGGCCTTCACAACATCCTCTGGCAAGGAGTTCCACAGGTAGACTGTGCATTGTTTGAAGAAATATTTCCTTTTGTTTGTTTTAAACCTGCTGCCTATTAATTTCATTTGGTGACCTCTAGTTCTTGTGTCATGAAGAGTAAATAACACTTCCTTATTTACTTTCTCCACACCAGTCATGATTTTATGGCAACCAATTGACATAAATGCTAATGAGTTTGATTTAAATGGTTAATTAGCCTATAGGAAATGGGGGACTTCAGCAAAACTGGGGTGTGGAAGTTCAGATAAGGAAAAAGGGGCTGAAACCCTCATGAATATGTATAAGATACAAGGGGTGTCAGCGTAACACATTAGAAAAAATGTTACCTGGCCTGTGTGCTATGGGAGACACCAATGATGGTGAAGAGGATCAAGATGATGATGAGGATAATGACTGACACTTTGGGTTTCCCTGAAAAGGATGGTGTAAATAATACATGTACTGTACATTATGTATTATTTCTAACTCGTTTGCTGTGCTATGTTTGTGGTTCTATGTGCTGTGCTAATAGAATTATTGATGATTCAAAAATTATTCCAAAATTTTAAGTGATTCTCATCTGCTCATTGAGATTCTCACACTGATGACAATTCTGATGCTGTAGCTGATCTGGCTGAACCCTGCCGGGCTATTCTGTGTTAAGCAATCAATTATAATCTATATCCAAACTATAGATCTGGTGACAGAGGGGAAGCAATCTGCTCACACAGACTTTCCAAATGGATTTTGGCTTGTGTCCAGCTTTGTTACAAGGTAACTGTGAACCCCTCCCCTGTAAGGTTTGAGGGCTTACTCAACCAGATCCAGGCTGCAGCGATAGATTCACTTTGAGATGTCTGTCTTCTGGAGACCTGTAGAGCTCTGTTCACATCTTTGCCAAACACTATGCTCTGGTACAAGCTTATTCAGCACATGAATCCATAGGCAGAGCATTCCTCCAGTCAGAGGTAGAGCAAGATTCCGTACACACTTCTCCTCAATAAATACTGCTTGTGAGTCACCTCAAGTGCAATACACAAAGGCACCATCACTCAAATTAAAAATAAAGGTTACTTACCTGTACAGTAACTGGAGTTTTTCAAGTTGTATGGTTCCTATCTATATTTCATTCCCCACCTCCTACCCCTCTGCTTCAGAACCTTATCCTAGGGCTGTTCACAGTAGAAAAACATAGAGAGGCAGTCAGTCAGTCCATGCTGCCACTTATGCCTCCATTTCAGAGCGCTGGCATGGACCAGTGAAAATCTTCTGATCTCAGGAGTATAAAGTACATGCGCACCTGAGAGGAATACAGATAGGGACCACACAGATACTGTACAGATAAGTAATCTTTCTTTTGGGTTTATTCATGTTATTTTTTGTCTTGTTTTTCTTTCTTCTACTCATACCTTGTAAGTGTGAATCTCTGCTGTGGTCTGGTGTATAATGCTGCTTTTTTCTGGAGACAGTTATAAAAATTGTTTTGTTTTATTTTGTTCTCCAGGGTTACTGCAGGTTATGGCATAAGGCTCTTGGTGGGGTGCTGGGTCAAAGGGCCTGTAGTGTACCCCTTACCTGATCCAAAATTTGACTGGGATTTTTGTTTCCCACTCCAGCATTATCAAGGGTTGGTTACTGCTTATAGAACAAAGCCACATTAACTTCACACTTAGGGTACGTAGCTGAAGTTGCGTATCTTATATTGATTTTCCCCCGTAGTGTAGACCTGCCCTTAGATGGATGTGTCCATTGAGTGTTAAAATGAACCTGTAGGGAGGGTAGCAAGGTGGGTGTTTTTTTGTTTGTTTTTTGTTTTGTTTTCCATACTGAAACTGTACAGCATGGAATTGATATTAACTGTCATGTCTTGAAATATCCCAGGGAGAACAGTAATATGAAACTTTTTCATATCAGATGTTGGAGCTCCTTGTGTTTGGGTTTGGAACATTAGTGTGCGCTAATATATTTAATCGTTTTGGAGCTTAATTTTCTGTGTAACTCCAATGTTGTGATTCTTTGTACAGAGATTTCACATGTGCAACACTGTACTTTTTTTAAAGGGTTCTTTAGACTTTTATTATATAGATTTCAGTCTTGCATGGAGAGTTAACTTTGTGCTTGACTGTACACATGAGAGGACCCAGATTTTGAAAAAAAAAAAAACCATAAGGAAGAAATGACTTTATATTAATGTGATGATCAAATGTGATGATAAAACTCACGTGGTTACTGTGGACTTGCATATGGAGACTGTTGGACCTGAGTCTCTTGGTTAGCAGAATTGTTCTGCTGAAAATAGGAAATAAATACTTTTATTTGTGTATTACTGATAAGGATAAATGCTATCCTAAATGTGCAAGCACATCCTAAATGGAAACTGGGGTGGGTAAACTGCTCTTCTAAAGATGACCTCAAAACTCTCCCTATTTCGTGCTAAGCGAGCCCAGACTTCAACTTTCAATGGCTAACACTAATTCATTCCGCCTTCTGAGGAAAATGATGCCTTACACAGCACTTCTTTCAGCTTCTCTTGGTGTGCCGCCTGATCAAAAGTGATTCACCCACATAAAAGGTCAAGCAGTGAATAAAGTAACTATTATAGGCAATATTAAAACTCTGCTTAAAAGCAATGCAGGCTATTTCATGAAGCCATGTAGATTTATCAGTGAACATAACTTAAATGATAAGGCTTATCATAATTGTCCTTTATTTCTCACAGCTGTTGACTAGACCAAGCAAATGATCATCTGGTGGATAAAGATATTGGAATGTTAAGTATCTGCCTAATCATCATTATAAATGAGAGAAAAATATTTAACTCCAATCTTTGATTTTATTTTTTACTCCATCTTATATGCAGTGTTAGTATTAATGCTTGTTGGAAAGAAAATCAAGTGATTCCTGCTTCTGTGTTATAATCTTGTTGCTTTTTTAATAATCTAACAGTGCCTTTTTTTTAAAAAAACCCACTCTGTACAGATATTCATCTGAGTGAAAAAGACCACTAGCACACTAGTCAGAATGCGGGCTTTTTGGATGTTGGAATTACATTATAAAACTATTGGATTGTGGAACAAGTTCTATTAGAATTTGATTATTCGGTCTATCCCACTGTCAGGAATCTTCTGTAGGGAATAATCTTGCACTGAGTCCTTTGTCTGGGATGACGCTGAATAACTCTAATGAGATTTTTTTAAATACCCTAGATAGAAGTTCAAATCTTTTGCTTTTTGCAAAAGGCATTAGTAATACAAAAGTAAAGCTGAGACCAAATGAAAGCTAGGTTGACTTCTTAAATTAGAGTTGAGAAAATCAGTTATGATTTGATCTCACCATGCTTAAACCGTACATCACTATTTTCTTTTACTGTGTATTGGGGGTGGGGGGGATCCTTAAAGGTACAGGTGACTTTTCTTTCAAAAAGGGTTATTTGACGGTCATGAAATACATTTTTTTTAAAAGGATAGAAATTCCTGCTAAGTTTTTTCCCCCATTTAGTGAAGACTTGTTAAAAATTATCTTAATTTAAAGTGGATAAACCCCATCAAACTAAGGATGTTATGAATACTAAGCTTGCACATATGAAAATTAGAGTATTTAATGTGAGAGAATCTTTATCTGCATACCAATATGTTCTAAAGACACATTGCCAAGTTATTGTGACTAGCCCCAAAATAGGCTGCTTATTAGCATCAAAAGCATGGTAACCACTCTTCAGACAATTACCTTGCTTCCTCCATTAAGATTTTTCAGTTCAAGTACTTAAATTCATTCAGAATGCTGTGTGAGGCCCCAGATTCTAAGCTTATGCTTCTGTCACTGAGAAATGCGATTCAGCTGAATGTATCTTTGGGAGAAATTGTTGTGCATTAATGTTTAACAGGAATATCATTACATTTGGGAATAATTTACTAAGACGTTTAGAAAGTATGAATTAATAGGATGCAGCATGGTTAGCAAAATATTCTAAATCTTGAACCAGGAGGGAAAACTTCTGATTTTAACATGGATATTAGTCCTTTGAGAGAAACGAAACACAAAGACGTGCTTGAACCATAATATCTTCTGTACCTAATACTTTTTTACTCCCATCTTGCCCTCTTTCCATATACCAGTAGTTCAGCTATTTCTAGGACTATTTTTCTACATTTTCATTTGCCTTAAATTTCTCTCCTATGTGCTTCAATCTAATTTGCATCATTCATATCTTCCAGACCAGTTATCTAGATCAATATAAACTTAATTCAGACACCCTCATGGTATTGTGTAAAGATAAGCTCCATATTAACTGAAAACCTGGAGGCACCATAGTAAAATTCTTCTCATAACTTTAATGGCTAGACTTCACCCTTAATTCTTATATTTAGATACTTGTACAACTATGGCACTCTAAATGACTTATGAAAGAATGACATTGCTTTCATTTCCTAGTGATGTTTGACTAATTCCTTACTGACTTATGAGGAGAGGCTCAGGGAACTGGATTATTTAGTCTGCAGAAGAGTAGAATGAGAGGGGATTTGATAGCTGTTTTCAACTACCTGAAAGGGCGTTCCAAGAGGATGGATCTACACTGTTCTCAGTGGTGGCAGACGACAGAAGAAGGAGTAATGGTCTCAAGTGGCAGTGGAGGAATTTTAGGTTGGATATTAGGGAAAACTTTTTCACTAGGAGGGTGGTGAAGCACTGGAATGGGTTACCTAGGGAGGTGGTAGAATCTCCTTCTTTAGAGGTTTTTATGGTCAGGTTGACAAATCCCTGGCTGGGTTGATTTAGTGGGGGATTGGTCCTGCTTTGAGCAGGGGGTTGGACTAGATGACCTCCTGAGGTCCCTTCCAACCTTGATATTCTGTGATTCTGTGATTCTGTCTTGTAATTTATATTTTATACATTATACACCCACATTGTGGAGCTAACGCATATGTAGCTTGCAGAAACCTAACAGTTGTCTGTGGCTGTGTACTATACCCTTGATTTTCTGACCCAAAGTGTTTAGATTTTGACTGGAAAATAAAGGGTGTGTACAAACTTTCCTATTCAAGTTGATAAATGTGAAATTGAAATCTGAGCGATGTATTTTTAATCAGTTCTATGACTTCCACATAATAAGATTCTATACTTTAAGGCTTAAAAGGCTGTAGCATGTAATTTCCTCTCTCCTCAGTTTTGTCAGCACAAGTTTTAAAAAAAAAATCAAGTGTTTAAAAGTTCTAGTGGCTTTCACTGATGCAACTTCTTACCAGTTAGTGACAATAATATCAAACTGCTTGCTTGAAAAATGGTTATTAGAAATTGTCTACTTCTACACACTACATCTATCAACATTAATTATTTTTCGCTTAAAAGCTGTTCTGGTTTGTCTTTGGTGCCCAGATATATGAAAAATCTTTTTAAAAAGACTTAAATTTATATTTACCATCTTCACTTATTTAGACTCATAAGTCCAAATCAAAATTCTGCCCTTAATCGCATCCTTGCTACTTCCTTGAAGTCAGAATGTGAGCCATTATATGTATTCTTATCCTGCTCTGCCTTTTATAATAAAGATGATGTCGCTCTGCATATATAATATAATGAAGAATATGATTTAGTCGTGGAAGTCACAGAGCTGAGGCTGTGCACCCCTTCCACAGCTGCGGCTGGAGCTGGGAGTGTGCGCCCCAGCAGCTGTGGCTGAAGCCAGGGCTGTGTTCCCCCGCCCCATGGCTTTTGGCTGGAGTTGGAGCCAGGGCCGTGCACCCGCAGTTTTGGTTAGGGCCATGCGCCCCTGCGGCTTGGGCTGGGGCTTGAGCCACTCCTGTTTACTCCCCCTTCCCTAATGGCTGCAGTGGGTGTGGGAGCCAGAGCTCTGAGCCCCTGCCCAGTCCCCTTGGCTGTGGCTGGGGCCTGGGCTGTACGTGACCCCCCCCCCCCCACGACAAATCCCTAGCATTTGTTCAGATGGTGCTGGAGCTGTGCCCCCTCAAACTCTTATACCAGGCATAGAGCCAGCCCCTCAAATTAACCAGTTTAAAAATCACACTACTAATTCAATCCTGAGCAGAGTCTATACGCCATATCACTGATTTATACAGAGTCATTCATCTTCCTAGGACAGATAAATGACCATATGTGATTGATTTGTATAAATCAATGTTTAATATTCATACTTAAGCAGTAATGCTCCACGGGGCCTCAAGTCCGCAACTGGTCATTAACTTCAAGGAAATACCTGGGCTGAAGGTCACTATTACTATTATAAGCTTAATAAAATATTTGTTCTTTGTCTGTATCTCATGTTCTGTGTGGCGCTGCTTATAAGTTTATTTTTTGTTTCAAGAACTGTCTTATTGTAGCAGTTTGTCTCAGATAGCATAACCTGTGATAAAGAACTTAGTTTTGAACTACATATTAGCTTGGCTTGTGCTTGCTTTTTCTGTGAACTTGTTAATCACCATGGCATCCTGAATGCAGGTGATTAGATACTCTGGTAATGGACAATATACAGAGCCCTAAGACAACTCTTGACTCTTTTTTTCTCTCTCTCTCTGGGACGTAATCTTGTTTGCGAGATTGATATGATCATTGTAAAAGCCATAAATATTCCTTTCTCTCAAATACTGACCATTTTATTTGTTTTAAAGCATTAAAACATAAGAAAGGACCAACCAAATAAGAGATCCCTCAGAGCACCATATACCATTGTAGGATTTCATTCAGTGTTCAGCTGGGATAGAAGTAATCAATTTTTTTTTAGTTCAATCATGCATCCTAGAAGCATATCTGTTCATGATTTACTGTATTAGTATTGTTATGCCTGGTGCCACTGGTGGTGCTATTAATATTCCAGCCTCTTCTTAGGATGAGAACAGCTGTTCAGTCTTGGGAAGACATGCTGTGGTGGTTTGTTTTGCAAAGTTCTGGGTAAACAGTGGGCTTTAGAAGGAAAGTGGTGTGAGCACCAGGATACTTCGCTCTCTACCTTGGTATCTGGTTAGTCTCAGTTCTTGAGGCACAGTTTCTCCCTGGGAACTGGGCATTGGTGTTTGGCTGAGATTCCCTGTTTGATCACTTCAGTTCCAGGGCTGTTTTGTATGTGTGTACAAAACAAGGTACACTCAGAATATACCCATGCTCTGCATCAGTGACTTCTCTTGAACTGGAAAGCTCACGTGCAAGACCTTGCATATCTGTTGCTGCTTGTCAAGACAGCAATGCTACTGTCCGAATGGGGCATTGGTGTTCAATGAGGGGTTAATACTTGGTAGGTCATGTGGATTATTATTCTGGCTTTCCCAGACAGGGGCGGCTCTAGGAATCCCGCCGCCCCAAGCAGGTGGCGCGCCGCGGGGCGCGCTCTGGCGGTCGCCGGTCCCGCGGCTCCGGGGGACCTCTTGCAGACGTGGCTGCGGAGGTTCCGCTGGTCCCGCGGCTCCAGTGGACCTCCCGCAGGCATGACTGCGGAAGGTCCGCCGGAGCCGCCTGCCGCCCTGCCGGCAAAATGCCGCCCCAAGTGCGCGCTTGGCGCGCTGGGGTCTGGAGCCGGCTCTGGTCCCAGATTGCCCAGGATAGTTCTGCTGTTAGGTTGTCCAGTGGTGTGAATTAAAGATGCAACACACAATGCAAGTAAAACACTGGTTATTTCCTAGTTTAGGTGACTGACATGAACCAGGGTTATGAAATGTTTCCTTTCCTATTATATTGCAGGGATTAGCATCCACTGATTACAGTGACTAATGTTGGTGGAGTGCAGCTTATTGATTTCCTGCACTACTGGAAGTGTTTCTGCAGAGTGTCTGACATTCTGCTGACTGAAGTACATGGGAAAAGTGCAGATGGGTGTACCCTGCTCCAGGCCCTGCCCCCTCCACTCTGACAACAGGTTGAAAGAATGCTGTGCAGCAGTGGTCTTTTTGTGTGGAAGCTATATAAATATGGGTTACCTATCAGGGACTCAGTCTGATGCCAGGAGGGAAGGGAAACCGAAGAGGGGAGAATGTAGTGAGGAACCAGATAAAAGAAACCGCATGTGGGATATAGGAAAAGGGAAGGTGCTATACTGGATAGAGGGAGGAAAAGGAAGCTTGTGAAGGCATTGAAGAAAAATCAGTTACAAAGATGGTGAGAAAGGAAGTGGGTTGGGAGTGAGTTTCATGGAGAAAGCAGTAGAGCCTACCTTCTCTTCAACCAAACTTTCTCATGAATATTATTTTATTGTGGTAGTGATTAGAAGCCCTGGTCATGGACCAGGACCATATTGTGCTAGGTGCTGTTATAAATTATAAAACAAAGGGACTCTCTGCTCCAACACCTTTCAATACTTAGTATTTAAAAATTTCTAGCAATTTTACACTCTAGATTCCATCAGAACCATATAGTCCTCCAACTTCTTGCCATGGTTTGTTCCACAAGATCTCTGCAAGACTGATTCTAGTCTTTGTTCTTCATAAATAACTATGTTGAAACGACTGAATCTCTATGGGAAGAAAACAGGAGAGGGACTAGGGAAAGTGTGTTTTCTTCATGTACCAAATACAGGTTGATGGAGAGAGCTTTAGTGAGGAAAAGTTCCCAGCTGGATTGCATCAGCATCAGACCACTTTGTCAGGTGTCGCTGGCATCCACAATGTCCCTTTTTCAAGCAATGAGGACAATTGATTCACAAGATAATTTGCTGCATAGTAAGGAAACAGTAGTATTCATCTCGCAGTGCTCTGTATTTTTGAGTCATTTTTTATTTTGTGATCTGTCAGCTTGACAGATGCCAAGGTTAATTAATTTTAATTTGGCCTTTTCCTGCAGTTTTGACTGTTGACGATCTCCTCTTGGCTACTACCGAGACCTTTTCTCCCTAATCTCTTCATGTTTGCAATAAGAAATGGAACACCTGATGGAAATTTGTTCATAAATAAGGAAAGTAAACTGGAATGCAGCCAGATGTTATCAGAGAAGGCTCCCCAACTCCCGATCTTGTGTTTCACCGTGGTATGAGAGATTAGTTTAATTAACCTCTCATTAGAAACATGTCAGTCCTACAGGTATATAGTAGGCTAGAGTCAGGCTATTAGAAATCCTAAAAGGCAAGTTAATGTGGAAGCATCAGCTTTTATTCTTCCAAAAGTTAATAGCCGCTTCCTCATTTGGCCCAGTTCTCCTACATTGACAGGGTAACTTGATGTGTTTTCTTCGTTTAGAGGTAAACATAATTGTATTAATCTAGATATGCTGAATAAAATAGTTTTTATTGTAAATGGGAATACAAGTACCTACAGTAAGAAAATAGAATGTTTTTCAGTACAGTATTCTGCAAAACACAATTGTGCAGATAGAACACTACTAATGTAGAAGATTATCACCACACACTAGTGAAGGCATTTTAATAAATGGGGTTAGATTTTATAGAAGGATTTTTTCAATATCTATACCAATTCACCGAAGCATAAGTAAATATTTAGAGAGATGTTTAACTGCAGGTATAGATCCACATTGCGACTAGCCTTTTTGGCATGAGGAGTCAAGGCATAAAGGGTGGTGTTACTCCCATTCCATTGGACTCCATCCGAGAAGCTCCCTCTCCCACCCGTAGGTGATTTGGCTGAGAAAGCAATTAGCCAGAATTTATCCAGGAGCTCCCCCTGTTGTTTAGGTGCTACTCAAGCTCTTCCCCTGGTGCAGCAAGTGGCTTAAATCCACAAACTGGCCTATATTGTAGAAGAAGCATAATATCCTTGTACAGTTTTGTGTGTAGTGGTGTCTTTCCACTGAAGAAGGGTAATAACCAAGCAAGAAGAGAAATAACCCTATTATAAGGTTGGCAGAAGAGGCATGAAATAATGGTTATAATCCATTGAGTATCAGGGCTAGAAGAATAAAAAAAAAATTCAACAAAGGTTACAGGGCTGCTTACAGGAGCTGCAGTTAACCCATATGCTGCTCATAGTTACCATTATCAGCCTTCCTCCCTCTTACCAGGGTACTTTGTTACTATTACAAGATAGATACAAACAATAATATATATTGAACAAAGGTTGATTTATACCTAAATTATTTAAAGAATCAAAAGGAGCTGGTAGTATCTTGTCAACTCTGTTTTTTATTTACTTCGTGGAAGTATAATGCAGGAAAGGAGGGTTGCTTGGTATTATGTTGAAACTCATAATCTTGGGATGTTATATGCTGTTCATATTAATTGGACTTTACTGGAAAGTCCAACAGGAGGGAAGAAGCATGGATTTTGCAAAATATGACAGGAAGCTACAGCGGATTACAACATAGGGAAGATGATGCTTACTGTAGAGGGGAGCTCTCACTCCCCTGTCAAAAACTGGGAATTCTCAATATTCTGGTGCAAAATCAACAAACCACTATTAAGTCAGAGTCAAAACCATGTTTCGCTTGGCATTTCTTCCTTTATTTTCTCTTCCTTTCCTCATGTTTCCATCTACAGAATATCTTAATGAATTTTTTTGCAATGTCATTCCTTAGGATAACTTTGCTACAATAATTAATCCTCTTAAAATGTGTTTTTTCTCCAAAGCTCTTTCAAGTTTTCTTTAAATTTTCTCACTTCACGTATTTTTACTTTCAGAAGTTTCTCTTTCTTCTCCTCCTCCTCCTCCATCCCCTGCCTCATCAACCCTGCTTGGTCCTATCTCTTCTCCATTTATGTTGCCATCTTCCTGTTCTCATCTTTTTTTTTTCCATTAGTCCTATTTGCATTCCAGAAAAAAAGGGTCCTGCTCACCCTCCAAATGCAGATGACAAATTTTTGACGGGGTGGGGTGGAAAGATAGATACCTCCATAGTATTGCCCTTCAAAAGTGGATCAGTTGACAGTCTTGTAGAAAAGAAAATGTTTTTCAGTAAATAAATTTGTACCACTGTGTGGGGTAAAATTTAGGCATAAAGAATATTTAATGGAAATACAATCAGTATAATTGTTTCAGTGCCAATGAATTGTGTATTCATACGCTAATCCATTATTTTGCTAGTATTACAAAAATCTGATAACACAAAATATTCAGATCAGAGTATCATACTGTATGCAATCCATATAGGTCATTAACAGAAAGATACCATTCCATAGCCAAGTTGGAATTGGGACCAGGGCCAGCTCCAGGCACCAGCAAAGAAAGCAGGTGCTTGGAGCGGCCAATGGAAAGGGGCGGCAGGTCCGGGTCTTTAGCGGCAATTTGGCGGCAAGTCCCTCTCGGAGCAAAGGACCTGCCGCCGAATTGCCGCTGAAGAATGAAATGGCTCGGTAGAGCTGCTGCAGATGTGCCACCAATTGTGGCTTTATCTTTTTTTTTTTCCCCCTCCGCTGGAGAAAAAGCTGGAGCCAGCCCTGATTGGGACTGGAGTGCACTTCACATTCCAGCGTAGACAGATTGCTGCTAACAAATTAGGCTAGTGATTGCTGGCATCGTCCAAAAGGAATCCAACTGGTATACGTTTATTCTGGGAGATGAGGTAGTTTGCTGCCACACACTAGTCTGGTGTCGGATGTTAAAGCTCACTTAAAGTGTTCTAAGAATAATCACAATAATACTGGAAGATGAGGCAACTTTAAAGGATGGTGTTAAGTTATATTTGGCCCAAGAGATAGGTTTTTAAAAAATCATCTTTGAAACCTAAAATAATAAGTAATGGTTTCCGTGATTTTTTTAAAATAAAATTCTAGTGGAAACAATCTCAACAAAGCACCACTTTGTAGTGCTTTCAACACACTTTTAGCATGGTGCATGAGAACATTAAAGTGAAATGAACTGTAAACCAAAATGAAATATGGATGTTTTCGCTGTCTAATCTGAGATATGGAAAGCTGTATTAAGAGTCCAATCCTTGAGGGGGCCATTTAGGGATCTGGGGAAAAAAATCTGTCTGGGGATTGGTCTTGCTCTGAGTAGGGGGTTGGACTAGATGACCTCCT
Organism: Mauremys reevesii; assembly: GCF_016161935.1. NCBI lineage: Eukaryota > Metazoa > Chordata > Testudines > Geoemydidae > Mauremys > Mauremys reevesii. Next base: position 110,228,948 of record NC_052626.1, read on the forward strand.
GAGGTCCCTTCCAACCCTGATATTCTATGATTCTAACAGAACTAGAATTCAAAACTTGTTTTATTGAACTAATGTGTTTGTAAAATAGAAAAGGAAGTTTCTACTTTCAGTTTCAGGTTTAAAAAAACATATTTATCATTTCTGTTTTGCAATTTATGATTTAAAAAATTAGCATTTTTATTTTGAAAGAGTAGTTCGAGATTTCCTGAGTGAGAATTCATCTTTAGAAAACAAATATTCCCTAAAATAATAGAGATTATTCATTACCCCATACGTTTCATGTCCTTCATTTAAAAGTTAAATGTAACTGTTCAGTCTTGAGGACAATGTTCAGATCCCTGGGATTTGTGATCCTGAGTATATCTTTGAAATGAGATTTCTTGAAGCTATCGCTATACAGCTGTGTTGTTGATGCATATAATTAGTCTTCAGATGTGTGTATACTTGTAAACACAATGTATGTGATTTGACTTGGAATCTATAATTTATTAAGTAAAACAAATAAGGGGAGGAATACTTGAATAAAGGTACTAAGGTGATTTTTGCTTCTAGCAAGCTTCTAATAACTACTCTTGAGATGCAGTTGCTGCTACTCTGAGTTTTTTGCACGTGAAGAAGTGTTTCTAACATTTCCAGTAAACATGAAGATTTTTTTTTAAATTGTCTTTTTAACTTAGTGAAGAAATGTGGGATGCTTTAAATTTTTTAGTTGATGCTCTGCAGGGCAGAGTAAGGTGATTTTAAAATGCAGATTTAAAGATACTTCACCTTTCCCACCTTTTTATAAATTATCTTTTTCCCCAGCAAAAATCAAACAATATCACTTAAAGTTACTGTATCATAGGGATGCATTAGTGCCTGGAAGGAGCCAGGTTCTGTTCCTAGGTTAGCTGCACTACTGTGGCTACAGCTCTGTTTTTGCCTTGTTTTACTAGGTTTTGAACTGTTATGAAAACTTTCTCCTACAAATACATCATTCATTCATTCTTTTCAGATAACCAGTTTTTGTAATTTAGTCTCTTCGTTTGTTGCAGTCCATGATGAGTCTAGCCAATAATGTCAAAACCAAAACTATTAGATCAATATGTGTGTTTTTGTAGAAAGAAACAGTCCTTTCAAAATGGATCATTACCATAGGAAAACTAGGCTTCTCAGGCTATTAACTTTCTTACGGATTAGTGCTTCAATGTATGAAATTAAATTGCAGTTTGATTACTGTAGCTGTAAAGAAAAATGTTCAGTCTTAAAGAGGGGAAAGATATTTATCACACTCTTTCCAATGTGGCTCACATTCAGAGCTCTGTTTTTGTTGTTTTTTCTAGTGATCACTTTAATCTTTTTACCTAGCACAGAAGCCATAGCTTGCACACAGAAAGGAAGAAGGCTTAACCTAAAGTTCAAGTAGGTGATTTTTCCAAACGATTTGAGATTATATTCCCTTTTTATTAAAGCATTCAAAAACCATTTTTAAATTATTTCAACAAAAGTTGTCATTTGAGTTGCTCTCTGTAAACAAACAATACCATGTACATAATAATATGTTTATGGAGAAATAGTAACTATCGTATGTTTGGCAACTTGCACATAGACCTGGATCCTGGGCTGACCATTGCTGCTTGTTCTCTGAGATTGGGGAGAGAACTTTGTGCAGTTCTGTCACTCCCTTTTCTTCAGAACTGAGCACTTTTTCTAGGGGTGCTTTATACATTAAAAACGTATGTATTATTATGCTTTAGTGACTTCTACACCCTGTTAGTCAAAGGGATGTGGGACAGAAGGGGAGTGTTCATCTTTAAACACTTGGGAGGCCTAGGTTCCTGACAGAATCCATAGGCTTTCACAGGGCAATTAGTCTTTCATAACTCTAGAGAGGGCAATAGTTCTCTGACACAGCCTCTAGCGTTGCATAACTTCTTTTTAAAGGTGCATAAAGTTTGCATTAGTTCCCTTTTCCAAAATAAGTTTTTCCATCACAACTATTATTCTGTGTAGAGTTGTTTGTTAGTGTTCAGCTTTTCTCACTAGTCTTTTTTCCCTTTATTAAAATAAAACAGCTGAATAATTTTTTGGATGGAAAAACATAAAAAAGAATGATGGACATTAAGAAATATTTTCAATAGAAACAGTACTGTTCCACTGTCTCCAAGTAAATAGAAATATAATACAGAGGGACAAACCAAGTAAGTTGTGCCTTTCTGTCTCCTGAATTTCTTTTGAAAGAGGTAAATGAGTAAGGAATTGATAGGAATAAATGATCAATTCACAGAACAGAAAGTGGTTAATAGCATGGCACCTTAAATATATTGCTCAGTACTGGTCTTGGACCACTGGTTTATTCCAGTATGACAATATCTGTTTTTGTCTTCAGGAACCTGAGGTAAGTGGCAGTTGCAGAATCATGCCCACGAGGAAGGAGTTTCTCTCTAGTATACAATTCCCACTATAGACACTGTAGGTTTCAGTGTAAATTTAGGCACAATTTTGAGGACGCAGATGTTAGTATTGCAGGGATTCTGTGATACGATCCTATAAATCATTAGGGAAGATTTCTCGACAGAATACTTAAAGCTTGGATTGAATATTTTGTGATTCTTCAGACTGCGTAAATCATGTGATGTACATGAAAATAGACTTGCATCTGTCCCAAATTAGTACTATGTCAATTGTCTGTTCCTATTTAGCCACAGCTTTGTCTTCTGCTACTTAAAACCTAGAAAAGCCTTTGCCCATTGGATTTTTGGTTTAGTGTGATTTTACTTCTTGATTTAAAAAAAAAAAAAGCACCAAAATCTTTTACTACAGTTTTAAACTGAGAAGCAGGCTTTCAATGAAAAAGCAAAGGAGGCTGGGTTTTATCTTTGTAAAGTTGGTTCTTAATTAAGTGTACTCTCTTAATTCTTGGACTACATTCATAGATAGTTACTATCTGTCACGTGTGCTTTTATATACCCAAATTGAAAGAGTAGAACTGACCAGGGAACTGTGATACAGACTATTTTTAATGATCTTATCCACTGAACACCATTGGTATCTTTAACAATATAACACATTGTCAAAAACTAATCATGTTACAGAAAAATCCTGTGTTCCCAAACTATATTAATTGTCTCCTATTTTTGTGTACCTTGGTATCTTTGTTCATAATTGGCAAACTTGCTAGTATTTTCAGGTTATAGTAGGCTGCCCCCCAGACCTTGAAAATGGAGATCCTGTCTGTGTAACATTGAAGATCCTTTGGTTCTTTAGGAGCAGGAGTTTGGCCCATGGTCACTGATGAAAAAGTCTTTCCTGCACTGTGCTTTATTATTCTGTGGACTGACCTCTTATACTGGCTTCCACCTCAAACTTCATTTCAGTGGTACTGTAATGTAGTTTATAAAGTTCTCTGGGTTCTCCGAAGTTGAATGGCATTTTTATTTATGGAGATTGTATGACTCTCAAAAGTCTCACGTTCTAACCATATACATGCATGAACACCTCTTGGATACTCTATTCCTGTGTTTGACACTGGGGAAGAGAACTCCACCATTGTTTAAGGGCTGCTATAGTTTTTAATAAAAATGTGATTTCATTTTCCCTCTTCATACAAAGTAAATCAATCTTCTAGAGATTCTGGTACAAAAGGTTTTAAATACCTGTATATTTAAACCTTGGCAAAATGTTCCATAAAAGGGCAGTAGATCCCAAAAAAGAACCTGGAAGGCTGTATCATCTGTTTTGGCTCTTTACACAAAGGAAGTTTTGCAGACATGCAGTAGAATATACTGTGCTGTACCATCTTTGGAGTTGATGATTCCATTACACATCGTTATTTTATGTCCAGGGGCCCACTGAAAGTGAAGCAAGGTTGGCTGAAGCCTCTCTGTTCAGCAATATCTCATCTTTTGTTTTCATTTGTCTGGCTTCCAGACAACTTGAATTGCCCTGTATATAACACATGCTTGCTAATTTTCATCATGACCTCTGGATAACTCAAGGCCAAATCTTTTCCTTCATCTTCCAGATGCTTTGTGCTGCTCAGATACCTTGATGCAGCCAGAAAGCTGTCCCAAATGGTGGAATCACTGAATAATGTAAAGTGGAATCACTGAATAGTGTAAAGCTGACATAACTATGTCTACGCCACTTGCTTCTGGTCCTGTAGGGGTTGGGGCAAGAGTGGAGAGTGACAAGAGCGCATTGTACTCTGGTGATCCCCTGACAGAAGGTTTACTAGGAGACTAACTGTTGATGCAAGTTAGAGCTGTCTTGAGTGCTGCTTTAAGTTATGTTTCAAAGTGAATAGGCCTCAGGATTAGGGTAATGGAAAGGTGGTTTAGACTTGAGTGCTTAGATAGACCAAGGATCTGGCCCATAGAGTGAAATTGAAGCTCCTTTCTTAAGCCATCCCCATGATCTGTAAGCATAGATGAGACAGCAGCTCTCTGACCACAGTGAATTGAACTACTAAAGAATAAAGGAGACAAATATAATCCCTTTTGGTAGCTTCCATTGACTATATTTTTGTATTTATGATAGTGCCTAGAAAACCTAATTGAGATCAGGACTTGTGCTAGGTATTATGTACAAACGCATAGTAAAAGACAGTCTCTGCCCTGAAGAGACTGTGATTTAATTAGAAAAGACAAAGGGCGAGAGCTGGTATGACTTATGATTTGTGTGTGAATCCAGTGGAATCAGGATTGAAACTACTAAACTCAAGTGATTTACTGGGAGATGACTAAATAGCCTTTATTGTAACATCCACCGGTCACTACTGATTTAGTTAGGATTTTAATTAATAGGGTATATCTCCCTAGCTATCAAGTCACCCTTTATTAATTTGTTTTATTTTAATTGCCTCACAACAGCCAGGCATCCTGTCTGACACATAGACAATTTAGTTTTTCCATGTCTTGCTCCTTTTTACAGTTTTTGTAGTAAGGTAGATATTTGCCCTTCTGATGTTGAAATGACTGGAAATACCACAATCTAGCAAGCTCAAGGGTATGAAAACAAAAGCAGATAGTAGATATTAAATGAGAAAAAAAATGTTTTGGTTGATTTTGAATAGTCTGTGAAGAAGAGCTGCAGGTGTTTTCCTTAAGCAATATTCTGAAGTCCTTCAAGTTACTCTTCTGAACTCTCTTTAACCAAAAGTTTGTTATCCAGAGATCTGAGCTTCTTATAGGTTTGACTTCTATGCGTAACCATTTCAATACTGATGAATGTATTGAAGGCCAGAGCCATTGGTTCTATCACAATAATTTCTGTACTAGTCTATCAGTGGTTAATATAGATGTATTTTTGTTTGATGGCTGCTGATCCATTTGTGTGAATGATAGCTGTACTATTGATCTGCTGTATTCTCATTGCTTAAAAAACAGACTTGTTATATACTTCAGCTAACTGGAGAGCTGCTTAGACAAAAGTAAGTTATTCACAGAAGTACACTAGATGTTTACAAATGTTTCCTTTATTAGTTAGTTGAAGATTTGTGTTTTGGTTAACTTAAAACCTGAAAAAAAATCAACACTTTAATTGATCAATATTCAATTCAGTTGATTTATATTCAATGTAGTGGTCATTGCCATCTACTAAATATTGAATAACAATGGCGTTATTGTTGATGAGACTGTCTCTTTACTTTTATTGACTTATGTGGATTGTGAATTACATGGGAATTACTTTTAAGTGTTGGAGTTTACCATTGTAGTCCACGTGTGAGAGTCAGTTTGTTTCAGTGTGTCATCTTTTGCAAATGTAATCGGACAAGGGATCCGCAGATGCGTCTGCACGTTGGGAAGACTTGGGCGCATGTTTTTGCCACGGCATGCTTTCTTCACTCACGCGTCTCTTTGGCATTTTCTGTTCTGCTAGTCTCAGTGGCGCTAACCACAGACCAACAGATCTTGCTGCCATCTTGATCTGTTGGTGGCAGCAGCAGCTTTTCATGTGTTCGGGTCCACTTGTCCAGCTTTTAGGTGAGCTCTGAGAGTGTCCCTATTTTGTTTTTATTGGCTTCCCAGTGTACATACTCCCATTTTCAACAGTCCATAAAATGTGGCTTTGGGGAGTTACGTATCATGCATACGTATGAGGTGACCAGCCCAATGAAGTTGCACCTGTATGATTAGGGATTCAATGCTAGTCATGCAGCACCACACCAGGACTTCAATGTTTGGTATCCTGTCCATTCACTTGATGTTACAGATGAGATGCAGACAGCGCATGTGAAAATGCTCTGACTGCTTCAAGTGCCTGGTATAGAGTGTCCATGTTTCACAGATGGATGAGAAGAGTGCTCAATATGATTGCACAGTAGATATTAATCTTAGTGCGAATGTAATGCCTATCACAATCCACAGGCAGCAACAAAGTCAACCGTAGGCAGAACTGGTTTTAGAAATGTGCTGCTTGATATCATAGTCAACCACGGCATTATTATATGAAGTGCTGCCAAGATAACAAAATGTTTCTACTGTATTAATCAGTGTGTCATCAACTGTGATTTTGGGGGGCAAATAAATTTTTCCTGGAGCAGGCTGATAAAGCACTTTGGTTTTCTTGAGGTAATCCAAATCACTTTGTCAATCTAGAAAAGCAGTCAATTAGAAGTTGGTGTCTTCAATGGTATGTGCTATGGGTGCACAGTCATCAGCAAAGCAAGTCAATCACTTTAGTGTGAGCACAAAGTCTCTGGAGATGGAACATTCTGCCTCCTGTGTGGAATTGCATGTAAATATCCTTGTCTCAGTCTTTGGGTATGTCTGCACTACCCGCCGAATCGTCGGGTAGCGATCGGTTTATCGAGGATCAATATATTGCATCTCATCTAGACGCGATATATCGATCCTTGAACGCGCTCCCTTCGACTCCAGAACTCCACCAGAGCGAGTGGCGGTAGCGGAGTCAACAGAGGGAGCTGCGGCCATCGATCCCACACCGTGAGGACGGGAGGTAAATCGAAATAAGATACTTCGACTTCAGCTATGCTATTCGCATAGCTGAAGTTGCGTATCTTACATCGACCCCGCCCCTTAGTGTAGACCAGGCCCTATGAAAGAATCTAGCAGCATACTTGCTAGCATATGTGCTATCACCAAAGAGAATAGTAAATGGTATAGGTGCAAAAACACATCCCTGCTTAATGCTGTTCATGACAATGAAAGGCTCTGATGAAATGCTATTTTCCAGCACTCTAGCCAGCATGCCACCATGGAATACACCAATTACGAAAAAGGTAACTGTTTTTTAAGACATGAGGACTGTACTGGGAAATTGCACCTCTTACATCAAGAGTAAGAGGAATTTTTTTCTTAAATTGGATTTCTATTAATTTTTTAGTTTTAGAAATGCTCAGTGTAAGTTTAAACCAAATATTCAAGCAATCACTTTCTATTTTTAATTAAAATTGAAGTAGTTCTTAGGGTCTACTCAGCATTCAGTGTAAGCCAGTTAATTCTGTGCTGAAAAGGATTGCCATTACTTTATCCACACAAGACACTGATGAAATTTCCCTGAAAATCCTCAATTTTCCATATTCTCCAGGTATAGAATAGATACCTTCCTGCTGCTTAGTCCACATGGATTAAGGTAGGCAGGGATTTTAAATGGCAGATATCTTAGTTACTGGCACTATATTAGCAATAATACAGTGGGGTTGTAATGTCATATTTTGCATATATAATATTGTGGATACTGATGGATGCATTCAGTATATATTCACACATAAACGTATCTGAGTTAACGTTGCTCTGGAGACCTTAACTTCTGAATTTCCCCACAGAAGGGGCTTGTTGAGTATTGGTGAGGGACACATTAAGGAATGGTGCTCCATCTGTAAGTCACTCAAAAAGAGGACTTAGGTGGCAAGAGACATAAAGCTGAAGCGGCACCTTCTGGAGCAGGCCATTAGGCCTGCTTTGGCACCAAGGCCCTTGTCTGATCGGCGGTCACCTTTGGAACTAGCAAGTGATCCATGTTTGGACCTGGCTGTTTCCCCCTAGAGGAAGAGGACTCATTCTCCTTCCTCTGGCGTGGCAAGGAAGAGGTCTCATAAGACTAACTGGGACCACTCCATGGAGACTCATTTTCTATGAAGAGTGCTGACCAGCACCGTACTCCTTCTGGCACATGGGATGGAGCAGGTCTGTCTAACTGTTCCCTGATACCATGCTGAGAACAGCAAGAGCCCGTACCATTGACTTCGGTTCTGGCCGTGAGGCGTATATAGAGACCGGTACCAGTGACGTCTGCACAAGTGCCCACCGTCTACATGCTGATCGCATATCAGGCAGCTTCAAACCTGCTTTGCCTCTCAGTCCCTTATTCTCCACTAGGTCAGGAGTTTCCTGGTGCTGTAGTTTCTAGCACTTAGTCTTCCATTGTGCCTTTGGCAACTTCTGGCCATGTTGCAGAGCTGCCTGGTTTCTTGGCACCATGACTCACATCACCCACATCTCGGGTTGTGGAATAGGGGCAGATGCCATGCCCAGTACTGAAGGACCCCTCAACGTGAGTGTACCCCTTGGCACCACCATTGGCCTGGCAGCAGATCCCAGCATTGAGCTCAGTACTGTCCTTGGCCTCAATGCCGGTGACCTGTCCAGTACAGGATGGGAGTATTTCTCACTCTGTACTGCTGGTGCCTGTTCTCTATTCCTCTTCAACACCAATTTGAAACCTATGTTAAGCTTCGGATGAGTCTGGTCATTTGTTTGACCCATCAGGGCTGGCTCCCCCACTGTCACTGGAGATCCAGGTTGGGGTCATCCTCCCCATTGTCATGACCTGATAGGTGCCAGAGACCATATTCAGATCACCATCGGTGCTGAGATAGGCATTGTTCCCGCAGTCAGGACAAATGCTCTTGCTCCAGTGCCTCCTGGCCACCATACCATCTCACCTGCTGGAGCCTACTTATTCTTTGCTGCCATCTTCAACAATTTCTAACCCACCAATTCTGTCATAGCGTCCAGTCCTCAGAACTCTGGTGTCCTATCAACAGCCTCTGGTACCAATGCAATTACAGGACCTCTTTCAGGTCTTGGTACTGATTCAACCACCAGTATTGATGCCACTTGCCCCTCCACTTGCCACCTCATCAGATTTGGAAGTGTCTATGCAGGGTTCCCTTTTTCAACCTCCTTCACTCAGGGCACACCTTAACAACAAAACTCCTAGCAGGGTATGCATTCCACCTTGGCAAGGACAAGAGCGGGATCCTGCCCCTTTCCCTTACTCCCCACTTATTGAAACCCCTGGTGACCCATTGTTCTGAGTCCCATCCATTAGAGGGCACATCAAGAGCAACAGCAACCACGCTTGGGTGGTTCTTCGCTGCAGGATCTTTCATGGAGCAGAGCCTCCTGTGAAAGAAGCAGCATCACCTTCCCACAAATCACCCTCCTCTAGACAAGGCTGTCAGGCCTCCCCTGCCATCTTATACTGACCATTTCAAAGCCTTCCAGACCTTACAAAGCATATAGTGGAGACCCTACATGTCCTGTTGGAGGAGATATAACACTCCTTGTTGGACATTCTTCATGCTTTTCCTCAGCACAAAATCTCCTTGTCCATCAATTATGCTCTCCTGGCCCCTGCATATTCCAGTGTGGGACACCCCAGCTATTATACCACTTACATGTGAAATGGGTGGACAAAAAGTACTACAACCCACTCAAAGGATCAGAATATTTCTTTTTCCATCGTATGCCCACCTCTCTGGTTGGGGAGGCAGTCAATGAATGGAACAGACAACATCAGTTCCACTCTACTCCATCCAATAAAGAACAAAAAAGACGGGACCTTCTGGGATGAGAAAGCTAATCCTCTGTCACACTGCAGTTGAGTAGCCAATTACCAAGCCCTGATGGTAAAATAAAAATTTTCAAACTATTCCAAATTTTCATCCTTTATTGAACACCTGCCAGAGGACCAGGGGGAGCAATTTCAAGCCCTCATAACAGAAGGCCAGACAATTACCAAGGCATTTCTTCAAGCCTCACTAGATGCTGCTGACGCAGCTGCTCGCTCCATGGTTACAGCAGTAGTTGTTCACAGAGCTTCTTAGCTGCAGTCCTCTGGTCTGTCTTGGGAGGTGCAAAATCCCTTTGAGGGACCCCAGTTATTCAGCGACACCAGGGACTGGTCCCTTCACTTTCTTAAGGACTCTTGGGCAATGCTACGATCTCTGAACATCTATACGCCTGTGGCAAAGAGAAAGTACAGTAGGTCACAGACAGCTGAACTGTCTCACCCTGTCCACTGTGAGTCCATGAAAATGGATGAGCCTCACAGGAAGAAGCCCAGGTTCTCTACATTCTCTCAGAAAGTACTGTCTACTACTGCAACCTCCTAGTCAGTGACATCCTCACAACATCCTCAAAAACTGGTTGAGGGTCACAAACTCTCTCCTACTTCAGATTTTATGCTGCACATATCTCCCCCCTCCAGCCCTATGGGGACTGTCATTTCCATTTCCTACCTTCCTGAGAATGCCTCATTTCAGACAGATGGATCCTGGAATTGACACCTACAGGTTACTCCATCCAGTTCAGCTCCCTTCTGCCCCCTCATTTCCCCTCCTCCTTTTTCAGGGACCCCTCTCACAAGAGTCTTTTGAGGCAGGTATAATCCGTCCTAGCACTGGGAGCTATCGAACCTGTCCCTCTGGACTTAGTTGGGAAAGACTTTTATTCTGGATATTTCCTGGTCCCCAAGTAAAATGGGATGGAGACCAATTCTGAACCTCAGGACACCAAGCACCTTTGTCCTCGCTCCATAGTTCAGAATGGCACCCCTAGATGTTTAATCTTCTTGGTGCAGAGAGGAAGTTATGTTTGTCTCCCTCAACCTCCCGGATGTTTATTTCCATATTGCCAGGCTTCCTTCGCACATATATCCTATGTTTTGTGGTGAGCAGATACTACCAGTATTGCATCATACCCTTTGGCATTCCTACTGCTCCAAAGGTCTTTACCAACGTGCGTCAGATGGGAATAATAATTTTTCCCCTCCTGAATGATTGGCCACTACAAGGTCAGTCATTTGTCAAAGCAAAGCACAGATGACAAAGCCCTATCTCTGTTCCATTCACTGGGCCTCTGCCTCAATGCCGAAAAGTCTACTCTTACACCCATCCAACAAATAGACTTCATCAGAGCTACTCTGGACTCCTCTACTGCCTGAGCATACTTGACCTGGGGCAGATTCAACACTGTGTCCACACTTGTCTCAACAATACAACAGAGCCCGTAAACCATAGCAAGGGCATGCCTAGAACCTCTGGGCCTTATGGCAGGCAGCACGTTTGTGAAACCCTTGGCAAGACTACACTCCTGGTGTTTTAAGGCCTGACTCAGAGCCTGTCTAAGCGTGTATGCATACCCCAAAGGGTTCTTGATTCTTTAAATTGGTGGAATGGTCTACAGAAGTTGTGTGCAGGAGTTCTGTTCTTACAGTCCCCTCCCACAAGGTTCATCACTAGAGATGCCTCTGATAGGCAAAACCTCGCAGCTCAGGGCAAGTGGTTCCCTCAAGGGGTGATCTTTCTCATCAACGTACTAGAGCTCAGAGCCCTTTGTTATTCTTGGTGGCACTTCCTTCCACACATTAGGGATGCCTCAGTCAGAACACTGCACTGTTGTCTAGCATTAATGTATTACATCAATTGGCAAGGAAGAGCAAGTTCTCAGTGCTTATGTGCCAAATCCATAAAAATTATGCACTGGTACATATCATACCACACACAAAGCTCAGCAGCAGTTTATCTACCAGGACTACAGAGCATAGTGGTGGATTCCCTCAGCAGACATTTCAGCATTGATCACAAGTGGGAACTGAACATTGAGGTATTCCAAGAGAGATGTCTTATCTGGGACCATCCACAGATAGATCTCTTCACAACTTCATCCACTGTGAAGTGTAGACGATTCAGCTCGAAGGTAGGACATGGCCACAACTTGATAGGCTTGTCCCTATGCGTGTCCCCAACCCCCCTCCCCCCACACACTGGTCAGAGTTCTGAACAAATTGAAACAAGAACACAGCCCTGGTCTACACTACGCGTTTAAACCGGTTTTAGGAGCCTAAAACCGATTTAACGCCACAACCGTCCACACTAAGAGGCCCTTTATATCGGTATAAAGGGCTCTTTAAACCGGTTTCTGTACTCCTCCCTAACGAGAGGAGTAGGGCTAATATCGGTATTAACATATCGGATTGGGGTTAGTGTGGCCGCAGATCGACGGTATTGGCCTCCGGGCGGTATCCCACAGTGTACCACTGACCGCTCTGGACAGCAATCTGAACTCGGATGCAGTGGCCAGGTAGACAGGAAAAGCCCCGCGAACTTTTGAATATTTCCTGTTTGCCCAGCGTGGAGCTCCGATCAGCATGGGTGGTGATGCAGTTAAAAATCAAAATAAAGAACGAGCTCCAGCATGGACAATGCGGACGTGATCGCTGTAAGGGCAGGCAAATCTGTTCTATCAGCGAAAATCATTTTTTAAATATCTCCAGACAGATGCCATAGCAGGGACTCAGCGCACTGCTGCGTGGCAAGCGTAACGGAAAGCCAAAGAATCAAATGGACGCTCATGGACTGGAGGACTCAAGCTATCCCACAGTTCCTGCAGTCTCTGAAAAGCAGTTGCATTCTTGGCTGAGCTCCAAATGCTTCTAGGGTCAAAAACAGTGTCCGTGGTGGGTCAGGGCATAGCTAGGCAATTTACGCACCCCCCCACCCACCCCCAGAAGTGAAAGGGAAAACAATCCTGTCTTGACTCTTTTACATGTCACCCTATCTTTACTGAATGCTGCAGATAGACGCGATGGTGCAGCACTCAACACCAACATTCTTGCTCACCCCCCCGCCATGGGTGGCTGATGGTGCAATATGACTGATACCCATCGTCATCATCAGCCTATTGGCACATGGGGCAGTGCAAAAGGCCTGGTAACCATGCGTACTAGCATCGGTCAGGTCGATCAAGGGCGCCTGGTCCTAATTTTTCCTGGTAGATGGTACAATATGGCTGATAACCATCATCATCGTAGCAACAGGGGGCTGAGCTTCATCAGCCCCCACTCTTCATGTGTAAAGAAAAGATTCAATTGCCCCTGGACTAGCAGCAGGATGCTGGGCTCCTTTCCTCCACACTCCTTAATGTCCTATGTGGACTATCATAGCAACTGGAGGCTGCCTTCCACTCATTTCTCACTAACAAGTATTCCTGCATTCTTTATTACTTCATCACACAAGTGGGGGGACAATGCTATGGTAGCCCAGGAAGGCTGGGGAAGAATGGAATGAACAGGTGGGGTTGTTGCAGGAGCACCCCCTGTGAATAGCATACAGCTCATAATCTATGCAGGATCTGACACAGAGCAGCTGTGCTCTCTGGTTCTCTGATACAGTGGTTCTCTAGTACACTTGCCCATATTCTAGGCAAGACTGATTCTATTTTTAGATACCAAAAAGGAGGGATTGACTCAGGGAGTCATTCCCAATTTTGGCTTTTGCGCCCCTGGCTAAGAGCAGCCAGGGGCACTTATGACAGCAGCAAATGGAACAGTGCAAAAGGACTGGTAGCCATGCCCATCTTATTACCAATTTATGGTATGGTAGATGGTACAATATGGCTGATAACCATCTCTGCTATCATGCAAAAGCAAAAGCATGCAGCTGTGTAGCACTGCTGAATCGCCTCTGTGAGCGGCATCTAGTACACATACAGTGACAGTCACAAAAGGCGAAACAGGCTCCATGATTGCCATGCTATGGCATCTTCCAGGGCAATCCAGGGAAAAAAAGGCATGAAATGCTTGTCTGCCGTTACTTTCCCAGCGGAAGGAGTGACTGACGACATTTACCCAGAACCACCCGCGACAATGATTTTTGCCGCATCAGGCACTGGGATCTCAACCCGGAAATGCCAAGGGGCGGGGGAGGCTGCGGGAACTATGGGATAGCTACGGAATAGCTACCCACAGTGCAACGCTCCAGAAATCGATGCTAGCCTCGGACCGTGGACGCACACCACCGATTTAATGTGTTTAGTGTGGCCGCGCGCACTCGATTTTATACAATCTGTTTTACAAAACCGGTTTATGCAAATTCGGAATAGTCCCGTAGTGTAGACGTACCCAAAGATTAGCCATCCTCATAGCACAGTAGTGACAAAGACCAGTGTGGTTTGCAGAGCTGGTTTGCATGTCTCTACGACTGCCTCTCCACCTTACTCTGACAGTGAATTTTCTCACTGAGGAGTCAGGATCCACCATCCACCCAAACCTCTTGGCACTTCACCCCAAGGTGTGGCTAATAGGTGGCTTTCTAGTATAGAACTAGACCATTTCCGAGAGTTATAAACAGTGCTGCTTCATAGCAAAAGAAAATCTACAATGAGAAAAACTTACCAGCAGAAGTGGAAACATTCCAACGAATTCAACCTGTGGTGAACTATTCCCTCCTCCATCTGTCTCAGAAAACCTCATTCCTCATAGCCATCACCTTGGCCAAGAGGGCAGGGGAGCTTGGAGCCTCAATGGCTAATCCACTGTACACAGTGGTCTGTCGTGTCAAAGTGACACATGTACCCACCCTCGCTTCCTTCCTAAAGTTTCCTCAGAATTCCACCTCATCCAAGAGATTCACTTACTGGTGTTTTACCCAAGCCTCACTCTTCAAGAGAAGAAAATGAGCCTTCAGACCCTGAATGTAAGAAGAACCCTTGCCTTTTACCTAGATGGAACTAGGTCATTTAGGGCTTCACCTAGACTTTTTATATCCATTGCAGAATGCCTGAAAGGACAGGCAATTTCCATTCAGACTGTCCAAATGGATTGCATCTTAATCTGTAACAAAGCCTCAGGAGTTCACCCTCCTCAGAGAGTTATTGCTCACTCCATCAGGTTCAATCTATGCCTGTTGCCCTGCTGAGAAACATACCTATTGCAGACATCTGCTGGGCAGCCATCTGGTCTCTAGTACATGATGTTTTCCCATGACACTTTTGTGACTGCTTCCAAAGCTGATGTGGCTTTCAGGAATGCTATTGTACAGTGTATATTTA
Organism: Mauremys reevesii; assembly: GCF_016161935.1. Taxonomy (NCBI): domain Eukaryota; kingdom Metazoa; phylum Chordata; order Testudines; family Geoemydidae; genus Mauremys; species Mauremys reevesii. The sequence continues at coordinate 110,244,007 of NC_052626.1, forward strand.
ATCCACCTCCTCGGCACCCGTCTCTGTGGTAGTGGTACTGCTCCAGAGTCTCCTGATGTGGAGCACTCATAAGGACACTAGTCAAAGAAAGAGAGGTTACTTACCTTGTACAGTAACTGGAGTTCTTCTAGATGTGTCCCTATGGGTGCTCCACTACCTGCCTCCTTTCCCCTCTGCCTTTGAGTCCTTCATTGGACTTTCATGGTTGAGAAGGAACTGGAGTGGAGGTAGATCTGCCCTTCTCTATATGCCCTCATACCAGAGTGTGGGGTGTCTCCAATCCAGAGTGCACAGGTGCATGCTCATCCTGACATGGAGCATCATAGGGGGACACATCTCAAAAAACTCCAGTTACTGAACAAGGTAATGAACCTCTCCTTTTCCTATTAATTCATAAATAACATGGAAGTAAATTCACATAATTGAAGCTATTCACCGATCCACATTCCCTTCTTTGTAGTGATATTGTATCAACATTAACATTTAGCTGTTTACAGATATGGCAATTTTGATAATATCAGGGAAACTTGCTACAAAGTATCACATCAAATTAATTGCCCAGTTTCCTTTTTTTTTTAAAAAAAATTTGTCTCACTTAATTAGGCTGCTAACTTACAGAAAATAAAACTACAATTTGGCAGGTGCAGATAGGATGAGTGAAAATATTGTCATCTTAACTATTACCTAATGGCACAGCAAATCATCAGGCTTTTGTAAATCAGTTGCTTCTATTGGAACCACCAACTGTTTCCACAAAGTGTTTTTTTTTTTTTTTGGATAAAAATCTCCTTGCATTCAGATAATTAAAATGTCGTAACAGTTTTCACATTTTGTTGCCTAATTAACAGCAATAAAGACCACACTAAATGAGGATGAATCTGTAATTTCAGCACTAATCACACAAATGCCAGTGTCAGCATCATAATGAGATGCACAAATCTGGAGGTAATGAGGCTGTGGCTGTCTGGGAAATTAGAGTGAGTGCTAGCACAAATTGCATGGCAAAGTTTATTCCTGTGTTTATTAATTGTATGCTTGCACAGGGAATTGTAACCAACTCAGATTACTTTAATTTGTGGAACTTGTGTACCAGATATGCATTTGACATCTGAAAACGAAGTGGGGTTCCCCACCATCTTTCTCCCTCATATTGTGTAAAAAACCACACATGCACTGTATCTCTACATTTCTGACACTTTTACTCCAGTGTACACATGTATTTTGCATGGCTAATTAAAGTGCACTAAAAGAACAGTGTGCTGCCCATCAAGGACCAGCTAATGGATTGGTGCTGAAGAGGAGCTTGCAGTACATCAAGACTGGTCTTTAGTGAAATTATGAGTTAGGAAAGTCAGAATTAAGTGCATCTTAAATATAAGCAGACAGTTGGTAAATATTATGGGTAATAAACAATGGCACCAACTGACTCAAAGGTGTAACCAATTATTTGACTGCATTCACAGTTCATTCTTTAAAATGTTCAGGAGACCAAATAACCAGACTTAGCAAGATGTATTGTCTAAAGACAAAACAGTACAACAGGTAAAGGAGACATACATACCCTCCTTTTAGGAAGCAACTTCTCTCAGTGTATTCACTTTACACAGAAGTTGCATTTCAACTATAGAGAGACAAGGTGGGTGAGGTAATATGTTTTATTAGACCAACTTCTGTTGGTGAGAGAGAGAAGCTTTCGAGCCACATAGAGCTGTTCTTCAGGTCTGGGAAAGGTACTCTGAGTGTCTCAGCTAAATGTAAGGTGGGACAGACTGTTTAGCATAAGTAGTTCGCACATGCTGTAAGTGACCATTCAGGGTAGAGTGGCCCGTTAACACCGCAGTAGTCATAGGACAAAAAGAGGGGATTAGTGGGTTACAGATTGTTGTAATAAGCGATAAATCCAGTGTATCTGTTCAGTCCATGATTTTTAGTGTCTTAGCTGAGTTATGAAGTTAAGATCTCAGACTTGTCTTCTGAAAGTGTTGTGCTGGTTTTCTTTAAGGATGAGGACTGAAAGGTCACTTCATGAAAAGTGTTCACCCACAGATGATAGGGTGTTTTTGTCTTTTATCATTTTCCTATGTGTGTTCATTCAAGAGCATACTGATTGTCTGGCTTCACCCACATATTTACTGGGGCATTTAAAGCACATGTTGTGATAGGCTTGTGTAGGATCCATGGATCTTGAAATGTGTGGTGTGTGGGGTATTGATCATTGTAGCAGGGGAGATCTGTCTGTAGGTTTTGCATCCGTTGTTCTGGCATGGTCTGGTGCCACTTTAAGTCGGTGTGTCCTGGTCTGTGAGGACCTTGCTTCTGATGATGAGCTTGGAGAGGTTCGGTGGTGGTTTGAAGCCCAGAAATGGGAGTTCAAGAAAGATTTTTCAGGTTGGGGTCCTCACTGAGTATGGGTTGTAGTTGTTTGATGATACCCTATGTGGGTTCTAGTATGGGGTGGTAGGTGACAACTAGGGGTGTGCAGTCAGGGGGTGGGGGAGGGTTATTTCTGAATTGAAGCAGGTTCTGTCAGGGTATTTGGGAGTCCCATTCCATGATGTGATCTACTTGTCTGATGGAGTATCATTCTTTGGAGAAGGTGGTTTTAAGTGTGTTAAGGTGTTTATCTCGGACTTTCTGCTCTGAGCGTATTCTGTGGTATTAAAGGTGTCTGGCCATAGAAAACTGATTTCTTGGTGTGTTTGGGGTAGTATTGGATCGATGTAGAGATGTGTGTTGATCCATGGGTTTCTTGTATATGGTTGTCTGTAGTGTTCCATTGCTGAAGCTGATTATGATGCCACAGAAGTTGATGCTGGTGTGGGAGTGTTCCAGAAAAAAGTTTAATGGATGGGTGATGGTTGTTGAAGTTGTGGTGGAAATCTATGTGAGAGTTTGTTGTCTGCCCAGAGGATGAAAATATCATTGATGTATTTCGGTATATCATTGACTTGTGGTGCATTTGTCCAGAAATTCTTCTCTAAGATGGCCTATGAAGAGGTTGGCAGTACCCGTGGCTCTTCCCATGGTTTGGACAAAGTGTTTGTGGTTGAATGTAAAATTGTTATGGTAAGGATGAGATGGATGAGTTTGGCGATGTGTTTGGGGTGGATATCTGAGGGTTGTCCATTGTCTTGTAAACATACTAGTCACTGAAGTAAGGTGAAACATGCTGTTCAGTATAAAAGAACAGCAAGTCTGATCTTCATTTACTGTTTCCAGTCCTCTGCTAATTTATAGGAAAGATCATCAGAACCCCTTGCTATATAACATGCAGATCTGAGCAGTCAACCATGAGTTCATGTCTTCTCTCACTTTTTGTTTCAGCATGATTTTGAATTGCAGGCAGCACAGCAGAGCAGCACTTCAGCAGCACCAGATAACACATTGCTTCATCGGTCTCCTCATAATCAGAGCTATTGATAGCAGCTCGAGGATTGCTTTTGCAGCACTCCTTCAGAACAAATGAATCTCAGTAGTACGGTTAAAGCACAGGATTCCACTGCAGTAGACACTCCTCTTGGATGATGAATAGTATGCTGTGCCTTTATTTTTACATAAATGCTTTTATGTGCCTAGTTACTGCAGTGTTTGTGCAAACATGAAAAGAGGTGGAGAGGGCCTTAAAATTATAGTGTGATAACAGTTTATACATATTTCTGAAGTAGATTACACACTTCCTTTAGAGCCATTTTTGCTTAAATACAAAGTATCTTTGGTAGTGAATTATGCCTGACTCTCACAGTAACAAATGTACAGCTTGGTTTTCTTTAGATGAAGGCAAACAAAAGCTCGTCTCACAATGCTGGTCAGATAATGTTGTAATGAGCTGAGTTCTTGGCATAAGATTGTTCATGGAACTGTCTTGTATGCAACTGAGAAGTCTTGTTTACCCCTTCACACAATGCAAGAACCAGCGGTCCCCCAATTAAATTAATAGGGAGCAGGTTTAAAACAGCCATAAGGAAGTATTTCTTGATGCAACGCACTGTCAATCTGTGGAACTGGTTGGCAGGGGGTGTTATGAAGGCCAAAAGTATAATTTGGTTCAAAAAAGAATTAGGTAAGTTCATGGAGGATAGGTCCATCAATGCCTATTAGCCAAGATGGTTAGGGACACAACCACACGCACTGGGTGTCCCTAAACCTCTGACTGCCAGAAGCTAACACTGGATCACTTGATAATTGCCCTGTTCTGTTAATTCCCTGTGAAGTATCTGGCACCGACCACTGTTGGAAGACAGGATACTGGGCTAGAGGGACTATTGTTTTGACCCGTTATAGCCATTCTTATGTCCTCATGACACACTTGTATAATGTTTAAGTGAAGAGCTGTCTTTCAGATAATCACAGGAGTCCCTTATTGCCTGCTGTGCATGTTATTGCAGGTCTTGCTTCATTACCACTGTGCATTTCTTCAGGCTTGCAAATGGGTTAGATCTTTGTCTCAGAGAAAAATGGAAGCCTTTTAAAGCCTGCAGTGATACAAAGGCCATCTCTTCATCTGGGCTTTCTTAGTCAGCCCAGGTGGACCTAATGAGTGCTTTGCAGATAGTCTGTATGATCAACCAAAGTGTGAAGTTTTATCAAGGTACTATTGAGATACACACTAATTAATGTAGTGTAAACCCAGCACTTTTATGTTCATCTGGTGTTAACAGATGGAATTAGGATGTTTTGTAATAGCAAAGCCTTTTGTGAGATTTGTTGACTGCTGTGGTTCATAGCACTTAAAAACAAATTTTCTCTGCATAGTTTCATATTTAATAAAACATGCTCTAAAATTTGACTTTAAACTCCACCTAAGTTTGAGAAAACTCAGATTCTGATACAAACCATAAGGGCTAGTTGTACTGTGTAGTTTTCCCTCCGGTTACCATCTACCAGGATTCTGGTGTATGGATTTCAGTTTTCAAACAGGAGACTAGTGGAACTCACCAAACTCTTGACAGAGTTTTGTCCTGTGATGGCACTAGTAGTGGGATGAAATACAAGTCAGGATCCTAATAGCCAACATGCTGCACCACCTAAGTTTTACTACCACCTTTGGAACACTCCAGTCAGATCCTTCATGACTATGGTTGATAAAGGAGCTCTCTGCAGGGTTGCACCTCCTCAGTCACTGTTTCCCTTCTATCCCCAGGTCCCTGCAAAGCATTTGGGTATCTTCTAGATTCACCCCTATTATATAGTCTTGTCCATTCAAAAATGTAAATGTTTTGTCGCTTTTGCCTTGGGTACTTAAATGCCCTCAGTCATCCAGCACTTTGTTACATTTTTCCAGGACTTCAGAACTTTGTTTTTTTGTATCCCAGTAGCATTAACAGGTCCCAATGAAAAGGCAGTCATTTCCTCAAAGAGCTTATAAACAAAGTAGAGGGGAGGGATAGCTCAGTGGTTTGAGCATTGGCCTGCTAAACCCAGGGTTGTGAGTTCAATCCTTGAGGGGGCCACTTAGGGATCTGGGGCATAAATCAGTACTTGGTCCTGCTAGTGAAGGCAGAGGGCTGGACTCAAAATGACCTTTCAAGGTCCCTTCCAGTTCTAGGAGATTGGTACATCTCCAATTATTTTTTTTGTGGGGAGGGGGGGAATAGCTCAGTGGTTTGAGCATTGGCCTGCTAAACCCAGGGTTGTGAGTTCAATCCTTGAGGGGGCAATTTGGGGATTGATCCTGCTTTGAGCAGGGGGTTGGACTAGATGATCTCCTGAGGTCCCTTCCAACCCTAATAATCTATGAATCTATGAGTCTAGAAGAGGAAGATAAACACCTGCCTTGATACTTCAATACTTCTTGGTTTTGCAACCTCAGCACTTGTAATCTGGCACATCAGAGCCTATCTTGGCATAAGTACATAAGAATGGTCAGACTGAGTCAGATCAATGGTCCATCTAACCCAGTATCCTGTCTTCTGACAGTGGCCAATGCCAGGTGCTTCAGAGGGAATGAACAGAGCAGGTAATCATCAAGTGATCTGTCCCCTGTCATCCACTTCCAGCTTCTGGGACTTATCACTTGTGGGGTTTGTGGTTCAGTGTTTCACTGCCTGTGTTTGCACCAGTGTTTTTTCTAGCATTTTGATTATTTGACACTTTTTTTCAGTGCCAGAAGTTTCAGTGTTCACTCCTCAGTGCATACTTGGGTGCTCTGTATGTGTGCATAGTGCTCTGATGTCCCTCTATCATTTTACTTTCCTTTCAAAAGGAAATGTCTACAACTAAGGAAGAAGGTTGCTTAGTGGCTTGCAGGCATTTTAGCATGGTGAAATCACAACCATGAGGGACAAATGCCTTCACTGAAGTGGCCTCTGAGCCAGCCACAATACCCAACAGTGCCAAACGTGCTTTGCAATAAGAAAACATGGGGAGCACATCTAAGCCCTCCTTGAGTTGCCCCACGGAAAATTCCTTAAATCTGCCCTTCAAACTTCTCCAAGCCAGTCTCATGCCAAACTCATGAAACAAAAAACTGAGTGAGCCAAGACAGCTGAACACTGGAGCTTACTGTAGGCTCAGCCTGTATCAGCGTAAGCTAGTGGACCTGCCTCATCAAAGCATGCCATGCCACCTTTGAAGCAAAGGCCTCTACCAAGACATGGCCTCTTGACCTACTTAAGGTCCAGTGCTTGAAGACAGCAATGCTGAGCACTTCTTCATCTGAGGCAGAGCCTTCACAGAAGAAGGTAAGGCAGGAAGCATTGAAGAGCCCTCAGTTCTCCAACATGTGTCTGTTGAAGCCCCCAGTTAAAAGCAGCTTTTGTATCAAAGCGGTCTTGGGACTCCCAGAAAACCCTCAGTACTTATCCTCAGAGAAGTAGAATGACAGGGAACACTTCTTAAGAATACCTATGTAAATATTTTTATTTTATAAGTTAATAGTCTGCAGTGATGGTGTTTCTTGCAAGTGATCAGAGCAGAAAAATAAATTGGTGATAGAGGTTGCGATTGAGGTTTAGAATTGAAAATGCTTTCGTTTTACTGCACCTTCTAGGTAGCAGTCAGTGTTTTGGTCAGAGGTATGATCTCCACAGCCTTCCTGGGCTGTTCTCTTCTTCCTTCCTCCCCTCCCACATGAATAGGCTTAAAAAATAAAGTTTTGAAGGATTAGAAATACTGGAATCTAATTGTCTTGCATTGTTGCATTTATTAACAGATGCATTCTACAATAACAAACATTTGTGAATAGTGAATAGGTATTGTAACTGAGCTGGTTTAATAACAACTCACATTTGTTTTGAAAACATTTTAACTTACTAGAATAAACTGTTAAAATGTGGATTTAATATGATTATCCTGTAGGACTGCAGGCAAAATCCTGTGTTGCTTCATTCATTATTCACATGAATACAGACTTATAATAGCTTAAGATAAATGTCATGCATATATCATCCATTAATTCATTTTCAACACTGATCAACAAATTGTATATAATTAGCAAGCAGATGCCGCAATCTTCCAGCATATCACTGTCTGAGCATAGTTATTCCACTCGTGATGTACAAAACCCAGTGAAGAGGAAGGGAGCAAGAGAAAGATTGTCATAACCACATTGTGTGCATTAAACAACTAAAGATAATTTGTCAGTGGATTTCAGAGTACTGTATAATACTTGCATTTCATATCAGTATCAGATTATTACTGCAAAACCGAGTAGGAAGATTGTGCTATATATAATAGTCACATTTTATTCCTTGAATAATCAGTATGCCTTGTGTTCTGTCAACTATTTAATGTGTATATCCTTTAATATTAATCTTAAAATGGCTTATAGATATACCAGAAAAATAAGTAAAACTTCCTTTTTTGTTCTGCCGGCTAACTGCTGTTGACACCCTTTGCTACTATACAATGGAAAATCCAGAGGGGATTTTGAGAGGTTTACCTGTTGCTGCATCTTGTTGCTTCCGTTGTAGAGGTGTGTAACTCCCCTTTCTTTCCCCTTCCATGTTGGTAAGGGCAGAGGGAAATGTATAGGCATGATCTGAAGAGAATGGATAGGTGTGCTGGTGTTCTTCATTCAGAGATTTGCAGGAAATGTGCTGTAGAACCTTCTCTAGATCTCCTCAAACTGCCAGACTCGCGGTACATTTCAGGAAGAATTCAGCGTATTGAGTGACAGCATGATGAGTGGAGGCAGTAGCTGATGTATGTAGGTTTTCTTTGTCCATTCACTTTGCCAAAAATCAGCAGTGACTCAGCCCAGATGTTCCTCCATCCTCTGAGCCGGTTGGGATTTTTTCTACTTTGTATTTGCCACTCCTTGTTTGTTCCGATACTCTTTCCTAGCCCTCAGTGTCCCACTCAAACCTCCAACTCCCTCTACTTCCCCCTCATAGCAATCATTAATCCAGTTCACCTTGCCTCTTCTGCACAACCAGCTGCTCTGAATAGGATTGTTATGTTTGACCATCTCTCCTACTGACCTCTGAGTTACACCCTCTGCCTATGCATCAATTACTGGTGTCTGCCCAAGTGGTTGAACCACCAAGGACAAGTGGGGTTGTCTTGCCTTGCAAACATACATGAGCAGAGCCTTAGTCTCTGACATCTTCCATATGGGGTGAAGGTAATGCACAGAAAACAGTTCCTTCTTTCTGTGACTCAGGCATTGTCCCAGAAGAGCACTTGGCTTTAGTCATTAATGGTGTTGATTTGGGAACTACGTATCAAAATGTATGTAAAGTAGCTCTGGGTTTGAAGCCTCGAAATACATATGACATTCAGCAAGCATAATTCTGTGCCAGCTTATAATGTAAAAGTCTTGACTCTGTATGACATTCCTAATGTGGTATTGACTTTTTTGGCTGCTCTTAAAAGATGCTTCTCAGAACTTTGGAAGAATCAATAAACTCATATAGACCCGTAAGGTACGATACAATAGTTCACTTTTCTTACAACAGGGGGTCAATAAGGGCTGTTTTTAGTAACTAAAATACATTCTTGATATATTTTAAGGTCTTTTCTATTGCAACTATTCTGTTTGCAATAAATTGTTAGTGGATGTAACCCCGAAGGAGATCACCTAGATTCCTGGGGCTCTGTCTGCTGGCAGCTCAGCGAGGAGGAGCCAAGGCAAACTCAGAGTCTGCCTGGCAACCAATAGGGAGTGAGATGCCCCTCCCAGGGAGTTCAGGAAAGGGGAGAAGCCATTTTGGAGTCCATACCATGTGAGGGGTATGGACAAAACAGCTTTGGATACTCTTACAACTTTCCCTAGTGACTCATCGACAGAGCTATCATGGTCATAATGCGTCGTGGATGAGCCCAGGGTTGGCTCTCGCCTTGGAGGGCAAACCATGCCTGGGGTCTTCTGGCCCAAACACCCACAAAGAGTGGCCAAAGACTTGAACATGCTGCTGTTGGTTCCAATCAATATGGGAATGCCATCAGAATTTTGCATCTCAGGACAAATCAAAGCCAGAGTATCACAATCCTGGAGACATCCAGCCAGTTCTGCAGGAAAAGTTAAGTCACTAGTACATATCCATCATACGCGGGTAACTAGCATTGCTAAGGCCCCATATTGCCAATCCCTCTAGAGGATAGATCTTCACTTGAGGCAGGAATTGCTGATGGAATTCTCTAGTAATGATGGTGACCTAAGATCCATTGTCCAGCAGGGCCCTACAAGGAATCCCTTCTACCATCACATTAACTACCGCTGCTGGGCCTATCAATCCCTCTGGGAATGGGCCCCAGGAAGGCTGTTCATAACACAACTTTGTGGAGCGCTGACTGTAATGGCTCCCAGTATGCTCCCTTTTTCATTGTGCTACCTTCTCTTCGTTCCTCCGGTTGTGCCCATCCTCACCACATCAGTAGCAGAATCTCTTTTTCCTTGGGAGGGTTACCAAGGTTTTCTTGGGGTCCCCTCTCCCTGGGTGAAAAGGAGGGTATTTTCTGTCAACGTTGGTGGAAGAATTTCGCTAGGTGACCCCTGAGGCATCTTACTCGTCATAAATTCAGTGAGCTGTGCGGTCAGGGTTTTAAGCTGTTGATGGAGGTCCTCAGTGGTGGACAGACAAGGGTCATCCTTCAGTTTGTTAGGAGCAACGGTCCTGCTCACTGAGATCTTATTCCTCTCTCTAACAGTTCTCTTTTCCTCCTCCTCCCGGACTTCTCTCAGCAATTGATGGAATTCTGGAGGACTGTCCAATTGGTCTACAAGTTTCAATTTCATAATTAGAAAGTCATCATAAATGGCACCTCGTATGACCTGTTCTAGTCGTGCTCGGTGTTCCTTGCTCCTCTCAGTGCCTTTATGGCGGATGCACAGTTGAAGGGATGGTTCCAATCTGTGAAGATAGGAAGATAGTTTTCACCTGGCTGTTGGTAACAGGACTGAAATTGAAAGTAGAGGTCTTCCCCTGTCTCTAGGCTCCCAAAGGCATCCTCCGTCCACGAGAGATAGTCATTAACAGTGGCAACAGGCTTGCTGGCTTTTAATGCACAGATTACATTCCCTGCAGGTCCTCGCAGGCTTTCTGCCACACGTTTCCTCTTTTCAGCATCACTACATTGTCATTCCTGCATCAGCTGATTTAGTTGACGCCTCCAAGTGTCATAGTCATCTTCCCCTATAGGCAATGGTTTAATACCTGAAAAGAAATTCAGCTTTCTGTAAGGGCCCGATTCATATGCTGTCTTTATGGACTCCCCTATTGCTTGTTCCACAGCAAAAATCATTTGGTCCATAGAACTGGGAGGAGGCACAGGACTTCCCAAAAGAGTCCTTAATTCAGTCATGGTCTTCCCTTCCTGCCTAAGGAAGTCCCCCAATTTGGACTGAAAATTTATAGTTTCAGATGGTGGGGCAGATGGGGAAGGAAAACATGATTGTGCTTGTATGGTCACCTTCCATCCGTCCTTCTCTCCATCTGGCAGAATTACATGGGGAGTCACTACAGTAGACAGTGTAATCTTGCTCTCTACAAGAAGGGATAAAGTAGCTTCCCCTTTTGCTTGCATCTGACTCCAAATCACACAGGTTCCCCATTCTTTAACATCTCATCTTCAATTTGTGTAACGTCCCATTCAGCGGGTATGTTAGTGAGCAGGAAGTGGCGTTCAGGGTCAGCTCCCTCCAGCGCACACCAAGTTACAAGCTTCTTCTGGTAATCCATACTGGGAATTGACTTGATTTCCCAGGAAGACAGCAGGGGTGTATATAGAGTCTGAGTTTAAAAGACAGGATCCCAGCGGTGCCTCCAATGTAGCACCCTGTCTCCACCCGGTTACTTTCTTGAATGCCAATCTGCTTACAGGTTTTGATGGACAGGTCTGGGTTCTTCTGGATTCTGCCACCCACTCAGCAGGGTGTATTATCTTTATTTTTTCCAATTAATTTATTCAGCGGTGCCTCCACTCCCCTCACTCCTTCCTGGCAGGGTCACCAGGGCAGCTTGGGAGGAAAATTCCAACCATAGGGTAATCCTCACTTACTTGCCAGATAGTTGGAGACTTCCAAGAAATAACACAAACACATACAATATATTCAACACAATAATTATATTAAATAGGAGACAAATATAACATAACAGGGTAACACTATTGTTAGGTTCACCAGTGCCTACACTGCTAATACCTGTGACTTTCCCCAGTCATGTGACTTGAGGTAGCAAATATAAGATTAGTGTCCAGTTGGTACACATACTTTGTTGAGGCCCTTGATGACGTATGACCATGATATCTTCTCTGACTGGGTTCAGTACAGCCCAAAGGATGCTCCCAGGATTTCTCCTCACTACAAAGGGATGCAGGGCTCAAGGTGTACTAAAATCCAAACTGTAGTTTCCTAGCCCAGCGTCCAGACACACACACAGCAGGCAGCAGCCCAGAACTAGCAGACAGAGCAGAGCTGGCCATGTGGTGACTGGTCTCACCTAGGGAGCTGGAGGGCTAACTCAGTCTGGCTGGGGAAGTTTCCCAGCAAAACTCTACAAACTGGGAATCACCAGTGGAGAAGGAAGAACCCAGCTAAGGTGACCAGACAGCAAGTGTGAAAAATCGGGACAGGGGGTGGGGAGCAATAGGAGCCTATATAAGAAAAAGCCCCAAATATCGGGACTGTCCCTATAAAATCGGGACATCTGGTCACCCTAAACCAAGCTGAGGGATCTTGTTTTCAGGTCCCTAGAGGCCAGTTCTCAGGGGGAACCCTACATGCAGGCCTGGGACTTACTAACTCCTCACACAGCCAGTTCTGCCTTGGCCTGGCTGGCTCCAGACTGACTCTAAAATAGCTTCTCCCCTTTCCTGAACTCCCTGGGAGGGGCATCTCACTCCGTATTGGTTGCCAGGCAGACTCTGAGTTTGCCTTGGTTCCCTCTCCCTGAGCTGCCAGCAGACAGAGCCCCAGGAATCTAAGTAATCTCCTTCAGGGTTACATGGAGAAAATGAAAGTTGTTCCTGCAGTCACTGACACCAATTTCATCCCCTAAAATTTCATTCAAATAAATCTAACTGTGTAAATAAAGGAAAATGTTTAGCTAATATCAGTTGGGAAGTACAATAGTAGTTTGTCTTCCTAATGGCTCAATTTTTGCTTGCTAAATATTTTCTGATGCAAATACTTTCTTTAATCATGTGAGGTTGCTAAGTAGCTATAAAATAGTGTAAACTCAAAAAACAAATGGTGACGTTTCATAGCAAGTCAGTGGTACTGTAATTTGATGTCACTGGTCTCATAGCTAGAGATGTGCTAGGTCAGTGCCGGGGGATTCAAGATACTGCTGCCTCATTACAACCTCAGTGGCTAGACAAAGGTCAGGACACTGTGGATGTACCATTGGGGAGTAGACATTAGTGATGGAGTCTGGTATTTTCTTTGGTGCAGTCTTGCTTGTTTACAAGGAATGTACAAAGTTCTGCTTCTCCAAATACAGGAGGAACCAAAAATGGGATAACTTCTTTGCTTACAGTCTCAAGTCTCTTTAGCCAGCATAAGACCCAGAAGCTCTCTAGATTTCTGCCAAGGTTGCACGGGTGCATATGGGCTCATTCTTGGATTTCTTGCTGTCCCTGTGGGACATAGACTCATAGACTTTAAGATCAGAAGGGACCATTATGATCATCTAGTCTGACCTCCTGCACAATGCAGGCCACAGAATCCCACCCATCCACTTCTATAACAAACCCCTAGCCTATGTCTGAGTTATCGAAGTCCCCAAATTGCGGTTTGAAGATCTCAAGTTGCAGAGAATCCTCCAGAAAGTGACCCGTGCCCCATGCTGCAGAGGAAGGCGAAAAACCTCCAGGGCCTCTGCCAGTCTGCCCTGGAGGAAAATTCCTTCCTGACCCCAAATATGGTGATCAGTTAAACCCTGAGCATGTGGGCAAGACTCACCAGCCAGCACCCAGGAAAGAATTCTCTGTAGTAACTCAGATCCCAACCCATCTAACATCCCATCACAGACCACTGGGCATACTTACCTGCTGATAATCAAAGATCAATTGCCAAATTAATTGCCAAAATTAGGCTATCCCATCATACCATCCCCTCCATAAATTTATCAAGCTTAGTCTTAAAGCCAGAGATGTCTTTTGCCCCCACTACTCCCCTTGGAAGGCTGTTCCAGAACTTCACTCCTCTAATGGTTAGAAACCTTCGTCTAATTTCAAGTCTAAACTTCCTAGTGTCCAGTTTATATCCATTTGTTCTTGTGTCCACATTGTTACTAAGCTTAAATAATTCCTCTCCCTCCCTAATATTAATCCCTCTGATATATTTATAAAGAGCAATCATATTCCCCCTAAACCTTCTTTTGGTTAGGCTAAACAAGCCAAGCTCTTTCAGTCTCCTTTCATAAGACAGGTTTTCCATTCCTTGGATCATCCTAGTAGCCCGTCTCTGAACCTGTTCCAGTTTGAATTCATCCTTCTTAAACATGGGAGACCAGAACGGCACACAGTATTCCAGATGGTCATCTCACCAGTGCCTTATATAACGGTACTAACACCTCCTTATCTTTGCTGGAAATACCTCGCCTGATGCATCCTAAAACTGCATTAGCTTTTTTTACGGCCATATCACATTGGCAGCTCATAGTCATCCTGTGATCAACCAATACTCCGAGGTCCTTCTCCTCCTCTGTTACTTCCAACTGATGCGTCCCCAATTTATAACTAAAATTCTTGTTATTAATCCCTAAATGCATGACCTTGCACTTTTCACTATTAAATTTCATTCTATTACTATTACTCCAATTCCAGATGTAATGATACATCTGTGCTACTTTAAGATTGCTCATGTAGCTGCTCTATGCCAAAGGGCGAGAACTCTCTTGTCGACATAATAAAACCACCTAAACGAGCGGCGGCAGCCCTCCCACCAACATAGTGCTGTGCACAGAAGCGCTTATGCCTGTGAAACTTGCATTGTTTAGGGAGTGGGTTTTTTTCACATCCCTGACATAAGTTTTCTCAACATAAGTGGTAATGTAGACATTGGGCATGTCTACACTACCCACGTTATAGCGCGGTGACGTGGGCAGGGTAGACACGCTTTATTGCCGGGGGAGAACTCTCCCAGCGATTTAAAAACAAAAAAAACCCTACCCTGAATGAGTGGTGGTAGTTTTATCAGTGGGAGCGCTGTCTATACTGGCGCTTTTCAGTGCAAAAACTTTTTTTTCCACATCTCTGAATGACAAAAGTTTTAGCACTGAAAGTGTCAGTGTAGACACAGCCATGGCCTCAGTTTCTCTGTTTTTTGTCTGTCCCCTCCTTGCATCCCAACCTAGAGGTTTCCACCCACAGATGCACACCCAATCTGGTCAGAACAATACTCAGTAGAACTCTCCACTCACATGGTGCTAGTTTCTGGGCAGATTCCATTATAGTTTGTTTTAGATGTGGCCCCTTAACTGACTCTTACAGTTATCTTAAATGAAGGATGTGTTCACACATCAGTTCCAACAGGGTTTTAACTCAGCCCATAACAAGGTTTAATTCATCTCATAACAATATCGAAAGGCATTTTATTATTAGTTTTTCCCTTTTCTAAATAGTTACCAGGGAAAGGTGGCTAAAGCCCTGGCCTAAGCAGTCTTCCTCAACAATCATGTTAAAAAGTAAAAGCTGCTAAGTATAATATGCAATTCAAAAAACACAATAAAATTCTCCTATAAAATAAATACCAGGTAAGTGGTTTTCAGGAAGGGATGTTACTGTGAGCAATGCAATAATCTTAAACACCTCTAACAGCCACAACTGTGGTAATTAGTCAATTAAACATTTTTTCTGATTATCTGTGATGGCTAATAAACTTTAACAAGCTGTAAAATACCCCATGGATCAATCTTGGTATTAGGAGGCTGAATCATAACCAGTACTTATTAGTTCTAACAACATTATTGTTTTTAAGGAGGGAGTAACTGGATTGTCTTCCAAACTTAAAGAGGGGAGATGATATTCCACATATATTAATTTACAGCAACTGATAAAACAATCCATTTGAAAAGCACTCTCTTTATGGCATGCATGTGATTAAACCTGCATTAAACCGATCTTAAAAGTCCCAGCCCCTGAGTCACAAGTTCAAAGCTGCAGAGTTTTAGAAATTTCAGTCTATAATATAAAATTGTAAATTCAATAGTTGAATCATCTTTCTCTGTCTGAAAAGATGTTAATTCCATGTTATGCTGCAGATGAGGATCTCTATATGCAATTGCTTTTTAGCCTGACTTCTTTTTATCTGCCATATCTCACTTCAGTACAGCATACTAACAAGATACTGTCTTTACATAGCATTACAAGCTTTTTGATCTCAAACTCCTTTATTAAAATCTAGTTTGGGCACTTGACAAAAGTTTGTTCCAGACTGCAAATATGTGTAGTTTAACTAAAATGAGGCCTACTGGTTTGCTGGTACAGCTCTTGCCATATTAGAAATTTCACAAAAAATCATACCCCTTAACCGACACTGTGTTTGTAGTATAGACCTGGTATCTTAGACTGATCCCCAGAGTAAACTACAAACATTTGTAGCCTGAAACAAACATTTGGGGAGTGCCCAGACTAGTATTTACAAAGTACCCTCAAGTTAATTGAGGATCAAGTAGCTCAAAGTAAAAAAAAAAAAAAAAAATCTAGGGAAGATAAACCCTTATGGTGAAGCCTGCTAATAAAACAGATTTAAGGCTTGTCTAGATAACTAATGGAACTGAAATAAATTAATTGATTTTAATTCACACCCTTACTTACATCTATAAGAATGCCTTTATGCTGAGTGTATGTCTACACTTAAAACACTACTGTGTTGTAGCTCGTCAGTTTAGATACTAGCTATGCCAACAGGAAAGGTTCCCTTGTCAGTGTAGGGAATTCACCTACTCAAGAGGTGGTAGACAGGTTGATGGAAGAATTATTTTGTAGACCTAGCACTGTCTACACCAGGAGTTAGGTCAGTATAGCTATGTCCCTAAGGGATATGGATTTTTCACCTTTCCTGAGAGACGTAGCTACACTGAAGTAAGTTCCTAGTGTAGAACAGCCCTAAGTTAGTGCATCTACTAAAGAATAGACATAAATTATATCAAAATAAGGTACTGTAATTCTGAAATTAGCGGCCACCCACAGATTTAAACTGAAATAATGAAGGGTGTGATTTACAGCTGATGTGTGGACAAGTCCTTACACATTCTATATGTAAACCATTTCTAGGCTTTTACACTAATGTACTTTCTAAGAAGTAGTGAACTTAAGCTATTACTTGATGAAGAGGAAATACACATTTAAAAGTGTGTTACTATAAAGTGGAACCAGAAAAAACACAAATTTTCTAAAGTAGCTCACAGGGGCTGCTCTTTGAGAAGTAAATAGAAGCTTCAGTTCAGTTTACAGTGATTTTAAGTTAGGTGGCACTACTAATCTTATTCTGATAATGCTGTGACTTTTTGCGGGGACTTAATGGAAAAAACTTTGTCCATGCAAGTGAGAAATAATCACATATGACAAAAGCAAAATGGAAACAATCTATTGATAAACTGCTGCAATGTTGACAATATAAGTTCTTGACAAGAACTAAGATTTAAAAGATTTGGGGTTTCCTTTCCATGCCCTTCCAATGCGGAAGTTATGAGAACAAGCAATAGGAATCCTATTGTGATGTTGCTTTTTGAGGAAACTCAAAAAGATGGAAAGGCAAAGAACGATAATCATGTTAATGTGACTAAAACCAGTACAATATCTACAATGACATGGATGTGGCAGAAGCAAATGAAAACCATTGTGTGTACTACTCTGTTGAAAAAATCAAAATTATTAATGCCCATCTGTTGCCAGGATGCTGGAACCTAAGCCATGGGAATTTACTTTCTTTCATGTCTGTAAACATACTAACATATTTCGCTAGAAGAAATGAATCATTTTACTTATCTAGGGAGTGAGATGTGCAATGATGGTGACACCATGCTAGGTGTCAAGCAGCAAACATCAAAAGTATTAAACAGTTTTCATGAACTTGAACATTTACCACATTACACAGTTCACTATTTTCATGTTGTAGTTGATTGTATTAAACCTTACAAGGTGACATTGGCTTCATGCTCTAGCTTTTTACCACTGGAGATCTGTCTTGAAATTCTCTTTTGATTACAGATAAAGAAATTCAATCTCTTCCTAGTCCCTAGTCAGAAGCTTTGTCCACATTGCACAAACTCCACAAATTTGATATGACTTAGTGTAGGAATTGTTATTACAGGTCAAGCTTGAGGCACCTCATATATTTAAAGAAGCTTATACAGCTCTTGCTTACTATTGCAAACTCTTGAAAATATTAGACAGGTCTGCCTCTGGATAAAATTCTTCCTGCTCTAGTGTGAGTGCACTGAGCGTGTTCAGGCAGGCTCCCATTGCATGTGTGCTTAAGAATGAGTCATAAAGAAGCTGTGGACTGCAAAGGAGATGGGTCATGTTAGCTCTGTGATAGATCATGCATCCTATGAATGTTTGTTTCTTCATCAGAGCATAGAAATTGGCTTATTGGATCTGACTTCTGGTCCATCTAGTCCAGTATCCTGACTCTGACAGTGGTTGGAACCAGATACTTCAGAGGAAAATCCAAAATTCATCTAATATTTTCACTTGCATTAACAGTTAGAACTCAGTAAGGGTAGTTGTGGCAAATTGCCGGCACTATTATGATGGGTCTCGCGCTTTCTCTTCTTTGGGGGGGGGGGGTTCAGGGCGCCATTTCTTGCCCCTGAATTGGAATATTAATTGTCCCACTAGTGTCATAGAGGAGGGGAGTGGAGAGGGAGGGATCTGGGCCCGCCCTCTACTCCAGGTCCGAGCCCAGGGGCCCTGAGGATAGTGGTGAACCACTTGAACTGACGGTTCCTTCCCCTGGGCTACTTCCCTCTCCTGCCCTTCAGCTTGTGGGGGGGGGGGGTCCTGCCCTCCCTCTGCACAAGCCAGGTGCCCCTTACCTAGGGTCTTGGACTTTTTAGCCCACCGCAGCACTTCTCCAAACTTTCCTCTGCTTCCCTTCAAACTGTTCTCTGCTCCAACACTAATTCTTTCTGCTCCTACTCCCACACTGTCTGATTGAAGCATGGGTTTTCATCATGTGACTGACTGCAGGTGCTCCAATTGGCTTCAGGTGCTCTAGTTAATCTATAGCAAACTTTCTTCCCCTTACAGGGAATAAGGCTCCCTTCTAACCCTCTCCTGCTGCCCTCTGGCCATGCTGTATCACAGTAGTCTATACGGAGAGGTAATGCACACTATGGGGATGTGATTTCTAAAGCACACTACCATGTTGCACATTAATTGATCTGTGTAGACCCTGCAGGTGTGCACTAAAGGTTCCCTAGTGCAGTGCTTCTCAAAGTCGGGCCACCATTTGTTCAGGGAAAGCCCCTGGTGGGCTGGGCCGGGCCGGGCCGGTTTGTTTACCTGCCACGTCTGCAGGTCCGGACGATCCCGGCTCCCACTGGCTGCGGTTTGCTGCTGCTCCAGGCCAATGGGGGCTGCCAGCACATCCCTCGGCCCGTGCCGCTTCCCGCAGCCCCCATTGGCCTGGGGCGGCCAGTGCGAGCCGCGATCGGCTGAACCTATGGATGTGGCAGGTAAACAAACCAGCCCGGACCGCCAGGGACTTTCCCTGAACAAGCAGCGGACAGGCTTTGAGAAGCACTGCCCTAGTGCATTTTAACATAGATTTTTTTTCAAACAGCACTATGTTAAAGCACACTAGAGAAACTTGAGTGTGCACCAACAATGTCTACATTATGTTAAAGCATACTAGGGAGCCTTTACTGTGCACCAGCAGAGTCTGTGCAGACCATTTAATGTGCAGCATGTTAGTGAGCTATAGAAATTAACACCCCTGTAGAGTGCATTACCCCACCATGTAGAGAAGTTCTAAGATTCAATGAGGGATTAGATATTTTTGTTCATATAAATACCCAAAGTTCTCTTTCTCCGTGGCACAGTTCCAATCTAATTACACATTATATGGAGAGGTTTTTCCTTCTTTTTTAATTTGCCACCTTTCAGTTTCATTGCATGTCCCCTTTTTCTTGTGTTCTGAGACAGGAAGAATAGACGCTTCCTTATCTAGCTTCTTTAAAAACATTCATTATTTATATACTTTTATCGTGTCTCCTTTCAAAGTAAACAATTCTAGGCTTTTCAGTCTCTCTCACGAGACTTCTATGCCCCTAATCATTTTGTCACCATTCTCTGAACCCCTTCCACCCTCTTAAAGGTAGGGTGACCAGTCTTGCCCATACTTTTCCACTTGAAAGTGTACCATTGATTGAGCTTGCAGAGGCATTATGCTTAACAGCATTTCTCTTTGTATGTAATGTGATAACAAAACCTTATTGATTTTGTGGAAAATTGAAAACCCAAAAGGGAAAAAAGGAGGATAAATGAGAGCCCCTGTCATCTGATTAGCAGAGCCACAGCTTCAAGCACTTAGACCATTGTCTACAGGTCAAACTACTAGTTGATGGCACCCTTTAATGCCTTCCTGGATAATAGTATCCTGTCTCATTTCTGCTTATCCTCTCAACAGAGTTTAACATGTTGACACCCTGAGTGACTTACTGTTCTTAAAGTGGTTTCAAATATATACTCCACTCAGGTGTGCATACGCCCAGCATGTCAGAGCCAGAGAGCTTTATGTAGCAATACCTGTTGAGTTGGCACATGTCCCCTCTACTGCCTCCTGGCCCCTCCTGAGGCTGTATAAGGGTGGCATCACCACAACCCCCTTAGTTCCTTGTGGCCTGAGTCGGTGCTCCTTGTGTGGTTTACCTCATGGTTACTGCATCACAGCAAGCTTCTCTCTGTTTTTCTTGTAATTAGTTAGTATCCATTAGTTTTTGTTAGTTTGATGCAAAACCCAACAGTATGTGCTTACCAGGCATTAAGCAGTGTCTGTTGTATAGGGGGGCTATCTCAAATAGTGATCCCACACACAGGTTCAGGGGTGGTTGAAGTTTAGTGCCCAAATCATCCTCCTCTGCATATTGATCCTGGTTGTTTTGCAGTCATGGAGTCTCCTACAGTAGTCGATAGATCAGAGCAATGTATGTGGAGTTGGGCCTTTTGCTCATTCCACCAGACAAACACTATAGTTACAGATGCTTCAGTAATAGCCTGGAGTGCTCATTTAGGGACTTTGTGAGCCCAAGTATTGTGGACAGAACAAGAGCTGTTGTTACAGATTATTGTCCTTGAGCTTCAAGAATTCACAATGTTTGACGGGCTTTTCTCATTCAAGTCGGGCTTGTTGGTTCAGACACGTACGGACAATACAACTGCAATATACTATGTGAACAGACAGGGGAGGGGCTTGGTCCAGTCAGCTTCTGTTATAAAGACCTGTTTTATATCCCCTATAACTTTGGATTGAAATTGACACAACATGAAAATTGCCACCTTTACCCTGAAGGCAAAAGGAGGGTGTTTCTAGGAAGAGTTTGTCAAAACAAAAAATAAATTTGATATGACAGGTTGACTTTGATCTGTTTCTGTCTCCCTCTAGCTCATTAATAGCTTGTCGGTGCCCCTACACTTTCCATATAGTTAAATCTCCTTGAACGTTCATGTGGCAGCTCTCTTTGAATAAAATAGACTGTAGTTAAGCTAAATTGACTTGTTTGGCTAGATTTTGCACCCAGTCCTGTTCCCGTTGATCTCAGTGAAAGTTGTGGTCCCAGTTCTGCTCCAAATAGTGTCAGGGTAGGATTTTTACATGGATTTCAGCGGGAGTGGGATCAGACATTGTGAGAATAAGTTGCCCTCTATTAGCAGGTTACAACTTAGAAAGGACATAAGCTTATTTCTGTAGCTCAGGTGAACAGATTTTCATGCAACTCTTTTGGTAGATGCTTGTGGGGGTTTTGGAGACACTAGGCTGGCGTTAATATAGTCCCCAGGTAGAAGGTATGTTTTGCCTTTCTAGAGTTAACAGTTTCAACCATTATGATATTGACTTTGTTCATATTGTTGTAAGGAATAGATAGGGTTTTTAGAATGTTGTAATTTAGTTACCATTATGGTAACTTGTGTTTGAAGTTCTGTTCCCAAGGACTTCTCTCTTGTTTTACACTATCAACTAGAAATTTCTTTTAACATTTACTTTGTATCCTTTAATAAGGGAGAAAAGTCCAAACATTTTAAAACCTGAAAGTAAATTTTAATTTTAACAAACTCTCTTTGTGTAGTTTAAGGGAGAAACACTTGCTTGAATCTCCTAAATAGCATTGAATGTTCCTTTTAACGTGGAGGAAGGAAGTTTTAGGTGGTAGCTCTCAATTTCTGTTGGTTTGATCCTATTAAAGACTAGATAAATGCACATAAAGGGGAGAAAATAGAGACATAGCAAAAGATAAGAAAATGTAGCTTGCCTCTGCCTGCTGTTCCGTTGCTGGAAGATCATCATAATTGTGATAACAATAATTATTTTTTTATCAGTAATCTTAAATTCTAAACACAGCACACATCCATTTTGAAAGAAACAAATTATAGATGTTCATGTTTAATGACAAATTAATGTTGTAAATACAGCCCTCACAAATATCTAATAAGTAGTTCTACTCTCTTCTGTTCACTACATATATGAAACGTTTCTCAAGAAACAAGTACTTTACCAAAATTCAACTCAGTTGATAAATAGGACATAGCCAATATTTACAGTAACCTTTATAACAACATAGGAACAGCGAATTGACAAATAATGCATAAGTCCAGCCCACTTCCTCCACCCCCCACCAGTCCACAGAAGAGCTGTAGTGGTTTAGAAATAAATATACATTTTTTATATTTGATAAAAGTAATGTGTACTAATTCTGTGAGCAGAGCAAGATGTATTATGTCCTTAACTGTTCATTTCCTTGCTTTTAAGTACTTGGGTTTTTTAAATGATGTGATAGGTGATCACATGGTCACTTACCAATGTTAGTGGGCTTTGAAATGAAGTGTGGTGGTTTTGGAATGTTAAGAACCTGAAAATCATCAGGCGGGTTAATAAGACCTGTAATTATTTAGCTTCTGCGAAGAGGTGCTCAGCGTATTGCAAGACTGGGCCCTACATCCAGGTGACGTGTTGCTGTGCCATTTATACATCAAACTTGGAAGAATTCAATTTGTATTGTTAGGAGTCACAACAGATAACTGCTTGTTCCCAAATATTTTCTAACTTTACTGACAAGTTTTTGATGTGATGAGTTTTTAAAAAATCGCATTAATTATTGATAACTGAAGTGGAAACACATAATGGATTAAAGCTCGTAATATTTGATGAACATTGTTCATAACCTTAATTTCTTAATTGACTATATTGATTGATAGAGTGCACCAGTTGTCTACAAATGCAGCATGTCATGTGTTTAACTTAAGATGGATTTATAAGAGAATTGAGATTTCATGGCTAAAGCATAAGACTGGGAGGCTTCTGTTTTATTCCTGGCTCTGTCTTATCCTAGCTGGAAGGGACCTTGAAAGGTCATCATGTCCAGTCTCCTGCCTTCCAAGTACCGTCCCTGACAGTTTTTTGCCTCAGATCCTGAAATGGCCCCCTCAAGGATTGAACTCACAACCCTGAGTTTAGCAGGCCAATGCTCAAACCACATAGCCGTCCCTCCCTCAAGTGTTTCCTGTGTGAACTCACTCAAGTCATGTAATTTCTCTGTGCTTCCATTTCCTTTTCTGTAGAATGGGATGATATGTGCATATTGATACTGCCGTACTCCACAGGCTTAACTCATTAATGTTTGTAAAACATTTTAAGCTATTTGGATGGAAAGTACTAAAAAAAGTGCAACCTATATATTTTTTCAGTTTTTAGCTAAAAGGAAAAATCTATTGCTGACTCACTCAGTCTATTTACAAATAACATGTTTGTGGATGAATAAATGTCTGAAATACAAAATAGATAAGAATAGCATTGTTTGTAGATTTTACCATTTAGGAAATCACTCATTGTAATTAAAGAAGCATGAATCATTCCCGTGGCGGGGTGGAATCCAGTCTGTAAGAAAGTGACCATTCCTTCGCACTTACTACTGTCTCTTCATTATCAGTTAGAGTCTAGTTCAGACTCTCCCAACAGAATTCCCTGCTAAATTGTAATAATTGCTAATGGTGCTTTAGAATAGAGTTTAAAGGAGAGACTGGGAAAAGGAAAAACATACAATCTAAGGTGAGCTATGTTCTAGAATATGGTTCATTTCCCAGAAACTGAGATCATAGTGGAGAGGTCAATTGCATACATTACTCTCCAGTTACCTACTGTCATCCATCACAGTAGGAACTCACACTGTCCCTCTAAGGTTCTTGCTATTTTTTTTGTGGTGGTCTCCCACTTGCACGATGCTCCCTTATAATGTTGTTTGGCAGCCGCCTGCTTTGTCCACTGCTTGCAGAAAGAGCAGCCCGTTGGAACTAGCTGGTGGGAGCTTGGTACCAGGGTGGACTGGCAGCCCCACATCAGCTCCCCTAAGTTCCCTGTGCGGTAGCCACCCAGCAGGGTATCAATTGCCGGGCAGTTCAGGTGTCCCTCCCCCCACTGCTGTGGGCTGCTCCTACCCTCTGCCTTGGAGCTGCTCCCGGGAGCCACCTGCTTGTTGTGCAAGAAGGGGGGAAGAGGGGTGCTAATGTCAGGGTGTCCCCCGCTCCTGTACCCCATCTCCATAGAGCAGGGGGTGGGGGATGCCACAGGGCTCACAACAGAGGGAGATTGCAGGCAGCAGCTGCTGTCAACTTGCTGATCTACTTAAAAAGGCAGTGTACTTAGAGTACACTTACTGTGTATGTGTGTGTGTATATATATTATATATCTTTTGTCTGGAGAAAAAAACTTTCCCTGGAACTTAACCCCCCTATTTACATTAATTCTTATGGGGAAATTGGATTCACTTAACATAGTTTCGCTTAAAGTAGCATTTGTCAGGAACATTACAACGTTAAGCGAGGTGTTACTGTACTTCCTTAACCTCCCCACTCCACACAGTGTCTGCTTCCCCTTTTGAAAACCACGGTAGAGTAGATGGCAGAGAAGTGGCCTTCACAAGGGAAAGCAAATATTGGGAGAGGGTCAAAGAAGTATGTTTTATTAGGACAGCCTTATGAGTGACTGTCTTCACTAGGATTTTAACTCAAGATAAGAACACAGCTTTTTTTTCCTAGTGAAGATGTACCTTGCATGACACCTGCCTCCCTCATGTAGGCTTCTCCTTCCATAATACACCCAAATTCCAGAATGTACATCATCAGCTCCTAAGAGATACTGCCTCCCATAAGGCAGTCCTTCTGTCCATGCACAGTCATTCCACCTGCATATCACCAGAGGGATGGCCTTTTCACTTAATTTTCCTACTAAACTATAAGAATAGGAGTGACTTCCTGTTGCCAGATTCTCCTAAAGAGAAATTGGGGCTTCTCACAGTCCCTCTTTCCACCTGTGGGGAAAAAGCAGCAGCCTTTTTTTGCCCTGTGACTGCTCTTCACTTCATACCCACGTGAAAAGAAGAGTCAGATTCATCAAGCCCAGCTCTTCCCAAGCCCAATCCTCCCCTTGGTCTTCTTTCTGAAGAAGAAAATCAAATGGCAGCTTTTCACAGCAGCTCCTCCTAAGAGAAGAGACCCAAGGAGCTCTTTCCTGGTGTGTGATTTTTCTCCCTCCCTCCCCACCCCCTGAATAAGGGTATGTCTACACTACCTGCCGAATCGGCGGGTAGTGATCAATCTATTGGGGATCGATTTATCGCGTCTAGTGTAGACATGATAAAATCGACCCCCAATCACTCTGGTATCGACTCCGGAACTCCACCATGTGCGAGAGGCGGAAGCGGAGTCAACGGGGGAGCGGAAGCAGTCAACTTGCCGCCATCCTCACGGCCAGGTAAATCGACCTAAGATACACCGACTTCAGCTATGCTATTCACGTAGCTGAAGTTGCGTATCTTAGGTCAACCTCTCCAGTGTAGACCTAGCCTAAGAGATTGAATTTGGGAAGTTCTTAGGCGAGGCTCTCCTTTTTGTTCATGGCAAAGGATCGTTCTTATGGAGATGTTCTATAGAATTAAATAGGGAAGAAATAGGGTTAAACAGAAACTATTTTAAAAACCTACAGAATTTACTAGGGATTGTTTCTTTCTTTCTGTCTGTTGAGCCATCCTATGCTGTTTTTCTATAGAAGGGATTTAATTCTCTATGAAATTATATAGTAGAGTTTCTCAGCCTTTCAGAGCTAATGATTAAGATGCCTTGCCAACCCCTCTCTCCCATGACACCTATCCAGGAGCAGGGGGCATTTTGTAATCAGAGCCATGTCAAAATAACTAATTGAAATGTTGGGAAACTTTTTATGAAGGAGATATAAAATTTTAAATACTCACAATTCAGTGTGAGATGTGAGCTTAATTCAGTCAATAAAATATGTTCTACATAAGGTCGACAAGGAATTGTGATATTTTATTTTTATTGTCACCTGACTTGAGATAACAGGACAAAGAAGAAACCTGACTTGAAGATAACAGGACAAAAATGTGATGAAAGCTTCCAGTGATTCTGCAACTGACTCTAGGAAGTCACAGAATCATAGACTTTAAGGTCAGAAGGGACCATTATGATCATCTAGTCTGACTGCCTGCATTGTGCAGGCCACAGAATCTCACCCACCCACTCCTGTATCAAACCTGTGTCTGAGCCACTGAAGTCCTCCAATCATGGTTTAAAGACTTCAAGGTGCAGAGAACCTTCCAGCAAGTGACCCGTGCAGAGGAAGGCGAAAAACCCCCAGGGCTTCTGCCAATCTGCCCTGGAGGAAAATTCCTTCCTGACCCCAAATATGGCGATCAGCTAAACCCTGAGCATGTGGCCAGCCAGACACCCAGGGAAGAATTCTCTGTAGTAACTTCAGATCCCACCCCATCTAACATCCCATCACAAGCCATTGGGCATATTTACCAGTAGTAATCAAAGATGAATTAATTGTCAAAATTAGGCTAGCCCATCATACCATCCCCTCCATAAACTTATCAAGCTTAGTCTTGAAGCCAGATATGTCTTTTGCCCCCACTACTCCCCTTGGGAGGCTGTTCCAGAACTTCTCTCCTCTAATGGTTAGAAACCTTCGTCTAATTTCAAGTCTAAACTTCCTAGTGTCCAGTTTATATCTATTTGTTCTTATGTCCACATTGGTACTGAGCTTAAATAACTCCTCTCCCTCCCTGGTATTTAGTCCTCTGATATATTTAAAGAGAGCAATCATATCTCCCCTCAGGCTTCTTTTGGTTAGGCTAAACAAGCCAAGCTCTTTGAATCTCCTTTCATATAACAGGTTTTCCATTCCTCGGATCATCCTAGTAGCCATTCTCTGAACCTGTTCCAGTTTGAATTCTTTCTTAAACATGGGAGACCAGAGCTGCACACAGTATCCCAGATGAGATCTCACCAGTGCCTTGTATAATGGTACTTAACACCTCCTTATTTCTACTGGAAATACCTCGCCTGATGCATCCCAAGACTGCATTAGCTTTTTTCATGGCCATATCACATTGGTGGCTCATAGTCATCCTGTGATCAACCAATACTCTGAGGTCCTTCTCCTCCTCCTGTTACTTCCAACTGATGCCTCCCCAGCTTATAACAATAGTTCTTGTTATTAATCCCTAAATGCATGACCTTGCACTTTTCACTATTAAATATCATCCTATTACTAAACTCCAGTTTACAAGGTCATCCAGATCTTCCTGTATGATATCCCGGTCGTTCTCCGTATTGGCAATACCTCCCAGCTTTGTGTCATCCACAAACTTTATTAGCACATTCCCACTTTTTGTGCCAAGGTCAGTAATAAAAAGATTAAAAAAGATTGGTCCCCAAACCGATCCCTGAGGAACTCCACTAGTAACCTCCCTCCTGCCTGACAATTCACTTTTCAGTATGACCCATTGTAGTCTCCTCTTTAACCAGTTCCTAATCCACCTTTCAATTTTCATATTGATCCCCATCTTTTCCAATTTAGGTAATAATTCCCATGTGGAACCGTATCAAATGCCTTACTGAAATGAAGGTAAATTAGATCCACTGCATTTCCTTTGTCTAAAAAATCTGTTACCTTCTCAAAGAAGGAGATCAGGTTGGTTTGGCATGATCTACCTTTTGTAAAACCATGTTGTATTTTGTCCCAATTACCATTGACCTCAATGTCCTTGACTACTTTTTCCTTCAAAAGTTTTTCCAAGACCTTGCATACTACAGATGTCAAACTGACAGGCCTGTAGTTGCCCGGATCACTTTTTTCCCCTTTCTTAAAGATAGGAATTATGTTAGAAAGTCTCCAGTCATACGATACAACCCCTGAGTTGACTGAGCCATTAAAAATTCTTGCTAATGGGCTTGCAATTTCACGTGCCAGTTCCTTTAATATTCTTGGTTGAAGATTATCTGGGCCCCCTGATTTCATCCCATTAAGTTGTTCGAGTTTGGCTTCCACCTCGAATGTGGTAATATCTACCTCCATATCCTCATTCCTATTTGTCATCCTATCATTATCCCTGAGCTCCTCATTAAAGACGGAGGCAAAGTATTTGTTTAGATATTGGGCCATGCCTAGATTATTCTTAACCTCCACTCCATCCTTAGTGTTTAGTGGTCCCACTTCTTCTTTCTTTGTTTTCTTCTTATCTATATGGCTATAGAACCTTTTACTCTTGGTTTTAATTCCCTTTGCAAGGGAAAACTCTACATGGCTTTTGGCCTTTCTAACTTTATTCCTACATGTTCTGACCTCAATAAGGTAGCTTTCCTTGCTAATCACTCCCATCTTCCATTCCTTGTAGGCTTTCTGCTTTTTCTTAATCACCTCTCTGAGATGCTTCGTCTACAAGTCCTGCCTATTAATTTTTCCCCCTTTTTTGGCATGGAGGCTTCTGATAGTTTCTGCAACTTTGACTTGAAGTAATTTCAGGCTTCCTCCACCTTTAGATCCCCAAGTTCTTCAGTCCAATCCACTTCCCTAACTAATTTCCTTAATTCTTTAAAGTTAGCCCTTTTGAAATAAAAAACTCTAGTCCCAGATCTTTTTTTGTTTATCCTTCCATTTAGTTTAAACTGAATTAGCTCATGATCGCTCGAACCAAGGTTGTCTCCTACAACCATTTCTTCTATGAGGTCCTCACTACTCACCAAAACCAAATCTAAAATGGCATCCCCTCTTGTTGGTTCAGCAACTACTTGATGAAGGAATCCATCAGCTATCTCATCTAGGAAAATGCACCTGTCCTCCAGTCTATATCTGGGAAGTTAAAGGTTCCCATGATCACACAATTCCCATTAGTATTTACTTCATTAAAAACATTAAAAAGATCTTTATCCATATCCAAATCAGATACCGGTGGTCTATAGCACACCCCAAGCACTATCTCAGGGAAGGGTCTAGTAGCTTTCTTCCCCAATGTGATTTTTGCCCAGATAGACTCTGTCTTGTCCATTCCATCCCTTCTTATTTCTTTACAGTCTACCTCATCACTGATATACAATGCTACTCCACCACCTTTGCCTTTATTTTTGTCTTTCCTAAACAACACATACCCTTCAATACCTGTACTCCAGTCATGACTACTATTCCACCATGTTTCTGTTATCCCTCTAATATCCGGTTTCATTTCCTGCGCCAGTAACTCTGGTTCCTCCATTTTGTTACCTAGGCTCCTCGCATTGGTGTACAAACATCTTAATTCTTGCTGTTTGGCTTCACTCACATTCTTTACCTGATTAGGCCCAGACGTTCTATGGCCAGTATCACCTATTAGAATTGTATCTACAGTACCCTTCCTCCGTATGTCCATTCTCCTACCCAAGCAAACAATTGGAAACATACCTCAACAAATACTACAAGTTGTGCAGCAGTAGAAAAACTAGTGAACTCATGTGAAGTGTCTAAGTTGCTATTTCTCTTGAAGTTTGGAAATGTTTGGATATGTATGGCCGACAGACAACACTGTTTCACACCATATTTAAAGGCATTATTTTCAGTTTGGGTGAGTGTGTATTTATTTGTATTAAAGCCCCATTGTGCTAATCGTATATCTGAATAATAGGCAGTCCATACCACCAAAGGACTTTCAATCTAAATCGACAAGAGGGACAAATTGTGTGTATGTGGATTTAACCTATAAGCAGCGGGAACAATGTGATTTGCAAATATTATTTCCATGTTTTTTGCTTTAGTTTTAATTTTGTGGGGCTGGGATTTACTAGGAGAGGAGTAGCTGAAGGGAGAGAAGGACTTGGAAGAGAAACACAGAACTTGGAGGTTAGTAGACGTTTGTTAGACCAAGTGAAGGGGTGGTAGAGGTGAAAGAAAGTAGAAAGCAGGCTATCCTCTGTGTCCAAAGATCCATGGCTATAGCTGTTTCTATGCTAGCTCCTGCCAGGTGTCTCTCTGTCCTTGAGCTGGCTCTGCCTCACAGTTTTTCTTCCCTAAGCGCTCATAACTGGAGAAATGGTGGGAGACTGATGTTTGGTCTATAAATATTTCATTTTAAAAACCTTTGCATTTTTGGCCATTAGCACTTCAGAACAGTATGCATGCTGGTTTCAAGTTAATCTATTATAAACCTCATGTCACATTTGCCATTTTATTTTGATGTTTTCCTTCTAAGCTGTCATTGCAAAAAATTGCTATGGTCCTTTTTTCGCAAAGTGGTGCAGTTTTCCAAATAATGGTTAAATCAGAACTGAGTTTCAATAAAGATCAAGCCAAGTATGCAACATGGCCATGTTAGATCAGCAGTAGCCTTGGACAGCTAATATGTCTGATAAAATGCAGTGAGATGTTTTGCCATGGTGTGTGTGCAAAAGAGTACGTGAACTTTGTCTTGCATATTAAACATCTTTAAATAAGATTTGTACTGTCTTTCCTATACAGTCCAGCCATGTATAGGTTCATGTTTAATACTTTTTGTTTGAGTTGCTACAATATGGTGGCCTTAAACTTTATACACAATACAAGCTCTCATAAATTGCATCTTTTATCACTTTAGATTAATTGGCTTGTTTGCAAAGTAGTATATTTTTGTGTGAACTCTGACAAGTTGCTTGTGACTTTCAGAGTCCCCTGTGGAACATGTCTTGATTAAGTCTTAACACCACTGTAGAAAGGGAGTGTGAGACAGATTATACCCCTGTGTTCACACCCTAAACACCATTGTAATAATCTTTGTACAAAATATGCCTTCTAAGGTATCATTGGAAAACTCAGAATATGCTGGTCAGTATTGTCCTGGTAAAATGTGTGAGACAACATTGTATGTGATGTTATAAGATTCCCCTGTATGATGTCAACACGTGTTCCAAATCCCACAACCCAGCCCAGGCCAAAGTCAGGTTTGTCCTAGACAAAGGATTGTGTGCTTGCCTTGATTTGCATTTAAGCAGTAAGCAGTGTCATCAAGCAGGGAAGGAAAACAAATGAAGTTCAAACAGGTGAAAAAAATCAATAAAGGAATATCCTTCATCATACACTCTGTCTCCTGGGTCTCCACTGGAAATGTTTTTCAAGAGGGGGACTGAAACTATAAAAAGGAGGGACAAATACCCCAAGGCAGCCCCCCCACCCCTGCCCACCTCAATTTCTACAGCTGAGAAAACAAAAGGAAACAGCAATTGGACTCCTGTAGGCGGGGTCTTGACCTGAGAGTTTGGTCAGTAGTCTGCTGGAGCTTGTGATGAGAAACTTTGTTTGAAACTAATATAGTTTTGTTAAGTTAGGCACTAGTAACATTTTATCTTTATTTTTCTTGAAACCATTTCTGACTTTTATGCCTCATTACTTGTACTCACTTAAAATCTGTCTTTTTGTAGTTAGTAAACTTATTTTATTTTATCTAATGCAGTGTGTTTAAAATGGAGAGTCTGGGTACTCTATTTAAAATAATAAACTGGCATATTATTCCCTTAAATGAATAACAGGCTTAATATATTTGTACTGTCCAGTAGAGGGCTGGGCAGTACAGGACATACATTTCTGAGGGAAGATCTTGAACTGGGAGTGTGTTGAGGTCACTCTGAAGTATAACCAAGGCTGATGATAGCTAGGGTGTAGCTGGCAGGATGCAGTTACACACCAACATTCGGGGTGTGGCTTGAATGCGGGAAGACTGTTTGTGAGTGGCCAAGGTGGGAGCTACTACCATAAGGTACACAAGGTTGCAGGGCAGGGGTGACACAGTCCCCCACTAGTCTGGATTGTGCATCGGTATGTCAAAGAATACTTTATATTATGTTGTATAAATAGCTAAAATAGATCAACTGTCATGCTCTCAAGTATCACAGAGCAGAAGTAAATATTAAACACAATTTAGTCACTAGAAACAATTTATTCACCAAGTATTTCCTGACTCCCTCTGAAATCATATTTAAATTCAACTGACATCTCAGATTTAGCAGGCCACATATTTTTCCCTTACAAGGTCCTCCTTTGTATTTGACCTAGCTAAGCTAATGAGTGTTCCACAAATTACTTCATTCAGTTAGCCCACATGTCTCATTGAGGCAATTGGTGCATTAATGTCACTCATCAGTCCTCCCTTTGGTGTATTTAATGTTCTGTAAATGAATTGAAATGGAGTTTGACATTTAATT
Source organism: Mauremys reevesii (assembly GCF_016161935.1). Lineage (NCBI taxonomy): Eukaryota > Metazoa > Chordata > Testudines > Geoemydidae > Mauremys > Mauremys reevesii. The sequence goes on from NC_052626.1 coordinate 110,276,110, forward strand.
TTTAATGACTATCTGTTGGGCCACTTTGAGATTCTGGAGCTTCACTTTAGACATCCAGTTCTATCTTGCTTCATCTGGAGCATGTGCTGGGGATTTGACTTCCCTCTATGAATATTGTTCATTGTATAAAAATATCAAAGTGGATGAAACTCACTGTGCATCCCAAAAGAGATTCTAAACCAGATTGCAGGATTTCAACTAGAATGACTTGATCAGCAACTGAAAGATTCTTGTTGGTTCATTTGAGAGGTTCCATGTTTGCCATTGCAAACCGCTTATTTCTAACGATTAATCAAAAACAAACTGGAAAACTTCACAACTAGTGCACCAAACACATTAATTCATTTGTAAATTTGTCTGGCATTTTACAGGTATATAATAGTGCCTTTGAAAGCCTCAAACCTAGATTAGTACACAAAGAAGAGTTGAGAGTCAACAGGCTATGCTGATTTTGTTTTCAATTGTATTGAGAGATTCTGCATTTAAAATGTAAACCTAAAAATAATTACTGTGATATGGGAAAGGGGATATACATCTTAAATGTGTGTAGCTCATAACAATATTTTTTATAAATTATTGTATTGATGGCGTTTGACTCCACTGAAAATCCATTGTATTTTGCTATGAGGGAGGTGCACTGTTGGAAGAGTTACGGAGAAGTAGGAACATACTTTTACATGTGGTAGCTGTGTCTGGGCATTAAACAGTTTAGGGAGGAAATTATTAAAGGTATTCATCTCTCTAATAAAATGCCAGCTTCCTAGAAGTCCCCTGACCTGCTTACTTAATGCTCCAGTCAGGAGTGCTTGAACAATTTTTATAGTGGGGCGGTAATGATGGAAATCATGTATTTGGTGTTTGTTATTACTACTACTTCAAGCCAAAGGAGTGCAGCAGCACCACTGGCTCCAGTAAAGGATCTACATTTTAAACAGAACAACACATTAATATCCTTTTCATTATTAGTGGCAAGATTCTGTATTGCATATTATTGGAAAAATGTGATTTCTACTATAGAATTGTGGTATAGTGAAACATGGACTGTCCTTCTAATGGAAAAGCTTTCACACCATGTACCTACACAAAAGAAGTGCCAAAAAGGGCGATAGGTATTTAAAAATTTGGTCACCCTGTGATGGCATCCCTGGGGTGCAGCCTGGGACCGTGGGACCGCTGTACCTCCTTAACTCTCTCCAGCCTCGGCTGTCTCTCACAATGCCTTGCTAGTGACAAGCAGCAAGCCCCTCCAGGTACTGTTATCACTCAGCCCCACAGACAGCTAGATTGCATGAATGCTCCCAGACCCACTCATGAATCACACAGGGAAAGGCACCAGCTAAATCCCCCCAGCTCCAAGCACTGTACCTCAGGAATATACCGTCTTGCACTGCTCAAGATGGGCATTGCAAATTTATTAATTGGTTCACCACTTCATCAGTGGAAAATTGATATACACTAACCTTTGCCAACCTGAGCAGTTTTGCCACACACTTCATACAAACTAACTGTAAAGATAAACAGTAAAACAAATTTATTGACTACAAAAGATAGATTTTTAAGTGATGTTAAGTGAAAGGCAAAAAGTCAGTGTTAGTTACCAAAAGAAAAGAAAATATAAGCACGCAATCTAAACTCTCAACCATATTAGACTGGGCAACATCTAGAGTAAGCAGTTTTTCTCACCCCACTGGATATTGCAGTTCCTAGTATGCTTTCACCCTTGAAACCTTGGCCAGTCTCCTCTGGTGGAGTCTTAAGTCTTCTCAGTGTCCTTGTTACTTGCAGTGTAGGTGGGGGCAGGAGAAAGGTCGAGCATGGGGCCCTGTGTTCTGTTTTATACCTTAGTCTGTGTGCTTGTAGAACACAAGTCCAGGTATGTCTGGTGGGCATTGCTGACTGAGGGTGTGTCTCCACTGGCAGAGTTACAGCGCCGGGAGTTACAGCGCCGCTCAGAGAGTGCTGATGGGAAACTGCTGTTGTGTGTTCACACTGTCAGCTACCTGCACAATAGCGTGTTCACATTTGTGGCACTTGCAGTGCTATTTGAAGCGGTGCGCTCTGGGCAGCTATCCCACAAAGCATCTCTTCCTCTTCTGCCGCTAAGAGTTATGGGAAGGCAGAGAGGGTCATTGGGCATCCTGGGTCCTGTCCCAGTGACCCGTGATGCGTTGCTTCGCATCCCAGAAATCTCTGTGCTTCCGTCTGCATTTGGCGCCATCTTTCAGTGGTTTGTGTACTGCAGTGCTGGACTGTGACAGGGGAGGAGTGGAATGCAGCGGGTACAGACTGGAGCCAGGAGGCTGATAAGGGTGTGTTCGCGGTGTCTGGGCAGCGCATGGGAAAGAGATTTGCTACAGCGGCTGCAGGGGATGGCAGACACGGAGCTGCTCGGTTTGCAGTGCTAGTAGCACCTGGAGCGTGTCTGCTTGACGCTCCATAACCTTTAAGAGCTGCTCTGTGGCTTCATTCTGGCATGCTGCATTCTCCTTTCAGTCCTTCTTCTTGCTGTCCCACCACTCCTTCAATTCTTGTTTTTTGGCCGCAGACTGCATCGTAACATCATACAGAAAATCCTCCTAAGTTCTTCTTGGCCTCTTTCTAATTCTGCACAGCCGTTCAGCCGGAGATAACAAAGAGGGAGGCTGGGCTGCCAAGGTGATATCTGTGAAGCCAAAATGCAACATTTTACAGAATCAGTATTTTTTGCAACACACAGACCACTGATTCAGTGATTTAAAACACAGCCACTATTCACATACCTATTGTTAGGGGGCTTATTCCTTCCCCCTCTCACTTCCCTGGTCCTTCTCGCATGAACAGAGAGCAACAATACCCGAAGTCCAAAGGTGCAAACAATTCAGTGTTTATTGGGGTGAACTTCCAGCAAGCATGATTCCAGTTTCCTTCCTTAGTGTCTCCCTTCCCAGCTCTGACACCACCGAACCTTGCCCGTGTCCCTGTTCCTGTTCCCCCGCTTAGCAAAACATGATCCCAATTCCCCCACCCTCAGTCCCTGTTCCCATTCCTCCCTTAGCGAAACATGATTCCAATTCCCCCATCCCCATTCCCCCCTTACTTCCTGATTGACTGCAGACTATATAGTAAAACTTGAGTTCTGCTTAGCTATACCTTAACCAATCATTTTACTGAAATTTAACTAACCAATCCTGACATACTATAACATGGTTATTTAACCAATTATATCCCACCACCTTAATTAGTTTACACCCAACAAAATTAATTATACAGCAGACAGAAACAATCACAGAACCAGACAGAGATTATACAGACAAACAATAGGGAAGTGGAGACTACAGTGATAGAACAATACAGAAATGAGGATTTCACATCCCAGCTACTGATAAGTGAGTTCTTGTCAGACAGGATGCTATCAAACTAAGTTTCCTTTTACATCTTCTATTCTCTTCCCTTTCTCTGGAGGTGATAGGAATATCAGGACAGGATTGTATTCCTAACAACCCAATTGCACCTTATTTCAGTGTGACTAGTTTGGAATGTGAGGATGTGACCATACACTTCCCAGTTTATGGCTGTCTCTGCTGCTTAGCTGAAGGCCTTAGCCTAAGAACCAGGCCTCAGACTGTCACAGTAAGAGAAGGCCCTTACACTGGCAGGCAGTGATTTTGATTCTCTCTTTTATACCTCTATAACTAGCTAAGTCATAAGAATACACCTATATTCTTAAAGTATAGACCTTTGCAGACAGGCTTGAATATCTATATCCTAACACCTATCACTAACTGGCTGACCCCAGGCAAGCACACGTGAGCCACAAGACCCCCAAAATGGTGAGTAGCTGCAGGGGCAGGGGAAATCAGTGTTCCAGGACCCTGCTGTACACTGGGCACGTGGCTCTTGAGGAGAGACAGCACTGGGAGAGTGGGGGGGGGCTTATAATCATTCCTGTCCCCACATTTTCTCCAGGTTGTGTTCATTATGGAAGATATCTTGCTGCTAAGGATGAGCAGGGAATCAAGGGAGGGTCTTCTCCAAGACTGCAGCTTCTACCCTAGTCCTTATGTGGCTTGCCTGTGTGCAGCAATGGTCCCCCACTCTCGTCCCCGTGATGGCAAAATGGCGTGGGAAAGTCACCCTTAATGGGTCAAGAAACAAAGCAGCCCTGCCAAAGAACCTGCAGCAACAGATTGCCCAGTATCTCCATGAGAGTTTCCTGGAGATCTCTGAGGCAGATTCCCATGAAGTGAGGGAGTCAATCAACACCCTGTTCCACCACTCAGACTAGGCATGTGGTGGTACGCGAATCATACAGACACAAACCTGCTTTCTGCAACCCTCATGCCCCCAACTCCTCACTTCAGCAATTCCCATAATCAAAGCCACTTACCAGGGGCCTCCTCTCCTGTCTGCGCTTCGTTAAGCTACAACAGGTGTGACTGGATAGACTCCTCCAGGGTAGAGAAGAGCTCCTGGCTGCATGCATCTCTGACCTCCAAGTTGTGCTCTGCCTCTGAGTCCCCTTTCCCCTCCACATCCACGATTTCCTCCTCCTGGCTCAGTCCATTCTCGACTGGCATGCGAGCCACCGAAGTATCCACAGTTGCAACCAAGTATCACGTTCAGCTCTTTGTAGAACTGGCAGCTCGTGTGTGCAGCACCCAGAACAGTGGTTTGCTTCCTTCACATTGTGGTAGGCGTTCCACAGCTCCTTCACTTTGACCCTGCACTGCAGTGTGTCCAGGTCATGGCCCCTTTCTGTCATGCATCGTGAAATCTGTCCGTAGGAATCATCATTCCTACAGCTGGAGCACAGCTGGGACTGGGCAGCCTCTTCTCCCCAAATGCTGATGAGGCCCAGCAGCTCGGCATTGCTCCAAGTGGGGAATCGCCTGGTCCGTGGAGCAGGCATGGTCACCTGGAAAGATGTGCTGAGACCACTGCACATGTCACTGAGCAAACAGGAAGGGAACTTTCAAAATTCCCAAGGAATTTAACGGATGGGGCTCATGATTGGTCACCCAAGAGCAGGGCAGCACAGTTCAAACCGATGACCAGAGGGGCAAGAACAGGCATTGTGGGACACCTCCTGGAGGCCAGTCACAGCGCTATAACTGACCAGGATCTACATTTTAAACAGAACAACACATTAATATCCTTTTCATGGTTAGTGGCAAGACTCTGTAATGCATATTAATGGGAAAATGTGATTTCTACTATGGAATTGTGATATAGTAAAATATGGACTGGCCTTCTAATGGAAAAGCTTGCACACAAAAGAAACGCCAAAAGGGGGAATAGATATTTAGAAATTTGGTCTCCCTTTTTATCAGACTCAGAGGGGAAAGCATCCCAGCCAGCAAGCCACAATCTTTAGCTAGGTTCTTTGAATATTAACCTTATTGTGAATAAGTAATAAGTTCTATCTGGTGTTGTATGTTAACATTTTATTAAAACTTTAATTTAATACGTTTGAAAAAATACAAAAATAATTACTGTGGTTCAATAGCTGGCTAAATTTGATTTCAAATAGTGAAATTTTTAATATATCCTTAAGAAGAAAGGCAAAACTTTAAGTCCCCCAAGAAGTCATCCAAATTCTTCTTGCTGTCAATTCCTTTGATGCTTTCTGAAGAGACCTGGTGATATTGGCATTCATTAAGCTGTGTGTCTTGACTTTAGTGCTCTGTCCAACATCTTGTTTTACATTTGAATTTTGTCTTGAATTTCAAGGAGGTAACTGATAACATGACAAGATACCAAGGCATTATGGATGCAAAGACATATATATTAATAAACTATGGAATATACTTAATACTGTGGAATATTCTTTTCAAAAAATTCTCAGCTGCAAATATTTTGTAGGTAACAAAGTATTTTTTTAACAAGTAGAAGCATGATATTTGCAAACTGCAAGGAGCATTAAGTTATTTTGTCTTGCACTTCTGCAAGGGTTTGGTAGTGATCCTTGCATGATTTAAATCAGATTTTATCCCACATGCAAGAATAAAATCTGATTTAAATCATGCAAGGATCACTACCAAACCCTTGATAGAGTTTCCCTACCTAGTAAAATTGCGGTTTCTGCACAAAATAAATTGGAATAAAAGGTTTGAACTAAGAAGATTTTGCAAAGTTATGTTTGGAAGGTTGCATTTACTTTATATAAATCCCAAAGTTCTTTAAAAATGTGGCTCAGAATCAGGGGCGGCTCTACAGATTTGGCCGCCCCAAGCAATCATGCCCGGGAGGCGCCCCCGAGCCGCGGGAGCAGCGGACCTGCCGCGGGCATGACTGCGGAGGGTCCGCTGGTCGCGCGGCTCAGCTGGACCTCCCGCAGCTGCGGACGGTTCGCTGGTCCGGCGGACCTGCCGCAGTGACGCCTGCGGGAGGTCCAGCCAAGCCGCGGGACCAGCGAACCGTCCGCAGTCATGCCTGCGGCAGGTCCGGTCGTCCCGGGGCTCCGGTGGACCTCCCGCAGGCATGACTGCGGCAGGTCCACCGGCCCAGCCTGCCGCCCCCCTGGGAAAGGACCGCCCCAGGCGGGTGCTTGCCCCGCTGGGCTCTAGAGCCGCCCCTGCTCAGAATTATCACCATTTTACAAATGGGGGAACCCAGGTGTAGTGCAAGTGACTTGTCTAAGGTCACAAAGGGAGTCAGTGACCAGCAATAGAACTTCAGAGTCTTGATGCTGCTCCTGCTGTAAACACTAGATCATTGCCTGACTAGTGATATGTGCTCTCAACATGCATTCCTTGTAAAATCATCATAACCTTCTACCAGCCCAAGCACACAACCTGTTCATCCACTTTTATAATAACAGTAATGACAAAGCTATTTCACTCCTCTTGTCCTCACAAATCTCAGCCAGTGTGACAAGGAAGTAGAATTTTGCAAGTCTCACTTTAACCCCACCCAAAAGAGAGAGAAGTTGTGTTGTTTTTATACCTTTTAAATGTATTTGGAGACCTAAATTGTTCCTTAGCAATATTTTTACTTTAGTGATAACATTAGTTATTAGCATTTTAATTATTTTCCGTTTCTTAACATTCCTAATCTTTTTTGTCAATTCTTAAAACTCTTTAACTGGTTTATCTTTCCTTAATTTATCCTGAAGTCTATAACATTGTTATAATTTTAAATCTCTGTTTTATCCTTCCCTGATCTGCCTCTCCTCATCTTCCTCTTCTCTAATCGCTCTCTCTGATCTCCTTCTCTGGTTGATTGCAGGCTAGTAATCCCTCCCGGATTACTAAAAATATAATGATGCTATCTATGCACTGTTATTTTTTAGGGTATACATTTCTTCAAGATGAGTTAGACATAATGCCTACCCAAAATAATTATATCACAGTAGCAGTGCAGTATTTCCTAGTACATGCTTATCTCCTAATGATCTTCTAAAGTTCTTCCAAACTTTTTTTTAACACAATAAGAATAGTAATTTGTGAAATTCAACATAATAAATCAGGAGTTTCAAGCGCAAGGTTATTTGACCTTAATAGGTCATGGAAATATTTTTAGAACTAGAAGACTTACAACTGTTTTGGCTTAAGGCAGATTTTCTTCTGCTCCCCAGAGCTTTGCTAACATCTTTACAAAGTGATATAAAATTATAACTAGGATTGTGGGACTCAGAACTTCCTTTAATTTGCTTAAAATAAGCAGTGGGAAAAGGAAAGGTGAAGAAGTTGGCCTCTGTGATGTTTGCAGTGGTTGTGCAGTGCAGTGCTCTTCATTCTTTTGTGGAAGACCCAAAAGACACCCGTGCCTTTTGGATGTGATTGGATGATTATATAGGGTTCATGTTGTGGATACTCATTTAAGGCATCAATTCAACAAAATAAGCATTCAGCATGTACTCAAGTCCCTTACTGAACTGGGGTCTATTTACATAGTGAAGTTGATATCTAATCATTTAGGCCAAATTATACCCTTGAACAAGGGGATAAAACTCCCAATGAAGTCATTGGGAGATGCAATCATATCAGAATATGGTCCTAAGTGTGTTACAGCCCTTGGCTGCGTCCTTGGCTGCTGCAATAGAAACTGAATTTCCTTTTCATGGGTGCAAGACCACTTTCATTCACACGCCCTTGTTCCCTTCACTACAAACAAAGTCTTTTCTCTTTGATATTTGCCTTCTGAAGAAGAAAAGCTATATCTTTCTGTCATTAATTTATTGTGTTGAAAACCTATTGGAATATTACAGGGAGAGTGAGTCAGAAAGTTCAAACACACATCATTATGTCTCAGGTTACACAGAACCTACCGAGTTTTTGTTTGATCCAAGTCAGGACTTGTTACTGCTAGAGAATTTTTTTTTTCTGGATGGAGTCTGTAGGTAAATAATGAAACGCAAGTCTCCTTATTGGGCTTTGTATGTAAACACTTTTTCTTGCACATGAGTTCTGTAAGAAGATTCTGAGCTAAACAAAGTCTAAAATTATTGTACTCTACTTGGAAATGTCCTTTACAGTTATAAATGTAATAAAAAACTCTCAAAAAACCAAAGACTTGAAAGTCTAGAAACTCAAAAACAAGGCTCTGCAAATAATCGCCAACTTCTTGCTGTGCCCCCACCACAGTGTATGCCATCTGTTACACACACAACTATGGTTACTTTTCAAAATCTGATTTTCCCCTCTAACTTCTCTGTGATACAGATAAGTCTGACCTGTTTTGGAGAATGATACATTCTGATCTGTGGGCCATCATTTGGCCTTAGGGTGGAGCTCCTGTATGTGCTCATTCAGTAGAGGTTCACATCAGGAGATTGATGATGATTCAAGTGGTCCTTGTAACAATTATAGAGAGGTTAGGCTTGACATTGTGATTTATACTGGATTAGTAGTTAGGGGATTGTTCAGTATGTGATTTAAAAAAACAAAACCCTGTGGCCTCTTCATTAAGCATAAATCAAGGATGGTGCGGACACACTGTGTATGGAATGTAAAGAACAAGCTGTTAGTGTAGTCAGCTAATAAAGGGGGATGGGTTAGAGGAGGATCTGGTGAGTAGCCGCTCATAACATCTAATACCATGTAATCTAAGACCATAGGTAAGTGGCTCTTTATATAATGAAAGCATAGTTTCAGCATCAGTATGTTCAGCATGGGATGTTGTTTGAAGTATGTGGACATCAAATATGTTGGAGAGGTATGGTGGGCATGTTTTAAAAAGAAAGGGAAGGAGGAAGGGTTAAGATTTTCTGAAGAAATAAAACTCTGACTCCCAGACTTAAAAGATTTAGGGAAAAAAAACATTTAACTTAAAATTTTCTAGCAATCAAAAACACATTTTTTGTATCTACGGTATTGTAAAAGTGTGTTTTTCAGAGCAACTGATTTCTTTGCAATCTTAGTTCTCTTTTAACTTAGTTTTCTGTATGTGAATTTCCTTAGCTTTCTTCTTGAAGTTTTAACTTGACATGCAGTGATTTGAGGCAGAGGCAGTCACTACAGTTTGTAATGAAGATCTTGAGTGGGGGCTATATGTTATACAGGTGTTTCTGTACTGGTGGTAGTTCAGTTTTTGGAGCAATCATTTGAAGGTGTCTCTAACATATGTTCAGCATCCAGAATGCTCCCTAATCTCCAGATTACAGGAAAGTGCAACCTGAGGTCAGAGAGGACCAGGCTCCAGAGGGAGCCAGAAGCTGTTTGTTAACAGAAAAAATAGGCAAAAGGCTGTAGCCTGTGAACTGTCTGTAGAAAAAGTCAGAAGAGCAAGCAGCCTCAGAGCTGCAAATGGAGGGCCTAATTGCTAAGCCAAGGCACATCCTGTTGCTGGCAGAGGGGCAACAATACAAAGGGCTGCAGCCTTCAGGCAAGAGTATGATATGGAGAGTTTACACTGGGACCTTATTACTTTTTATACTATTGGGCTGGACTGGGCTGCCTTTATTGGCTGAGTTATCTCACTCCTATCTTTTTATTGAAACAATTGTGTCTAAGGTGTTTGCACCTTTTATTTCTGGCAGCCTTAGTAAAGGAATCATTTGCTGGGAGTATTTATGGGAACCCATCATAGGCTAGAGGTTGGGAGGGTATAGAACATTTGCCTCTCTGAGCTTATGATATACTCCACACGATACTAGACAGCTAGGGATTGGCATACACTTACAGCAACATTTTGAAGTACAGTTGATTATGCGATCAAAAATTAATTAGCACACTTACCAAAAGAAATTAAAGGTGCTACTCTGAGGCTAGCAGAAAATAACACATTTTAAGATTGGTATGTTAAGTGCTTTTTTGAGAAGGGACAGCAAATAAAAGTTAAGGCGCCTCTAATTAACCCCAAATATTTCAAATTTCCCTGATAGAATGTACCTGTAAAACTTAAGCCATATTTCATTTTGATGGAAGGAAACAAATTGTTGAAATCTACAGTCTTATCTACAAAGATAATACCTTCTCTGTAATACTGGTGTATGAGTCGGGAAGTAATCAAAAGTTGTACTGTTTGGAGTTCTTTTCAGGCCCCTTTGCCCACCAATTATTTTCATTGTTGCAATGGTATTAAAAATAAGGTGTTTAAACAAACCCTGTTTACTAGAAGAAGCTAGAAGTACACAATAACTGATTATCAATCACACCTGAACCACTTTTTGGTATGTGTCCCAACCCCTGTCTCAGGGATGACTTTGAGGGGGAGTGGAATGTATACTGCTGTCCTTGAGAGTCACCTAATGTCGCTGCCTCTTTCTCCATTTGGAAAGTAGGATGTTCAAAAGATTAACTGGATAATCCTTGTGAAGTGCTTTGAGAATGTCAAATGCTAAACATTATTACGGACCAGCTTCCACCTGGCCCAGCAGAGCTTGAGTAATAGCTAGTCAAATGATTTGTTCGCACTTCTGAATCTGAGAATTTTATAGAACAATCTTGAATTAATAAACTGATGTTTCGGTATCAGTAAGATCATGCATTTCATGCTATTTTCTCCTCTCATGAAGCCTTTGCATTTTGTAGAAAGTGGGAAATTATTTTTTAATGACTGACTTTTTCACCTAGTGTGATAAATCAGCAGTAAGGTTCATTACACTTGATCATGTTCTGGGATACATAGTCCTGAACATTACTAGTACTTATCACCTACAGTGATTACACTAAAGTATATTTTGAAGGCAATGTTACTTAAGCAACCAATTAGTTAAGTTCAAAAGATGCTAGAGTTAAATTATTCTGAGTTTGCTTGTGCTAATGGAAGCTGTCATATTAACTACTTCCAGAAACAGTTGTAATACTGCAGGTTCATTTTTCAGTGCTGGGCCATTCAGAAAGATCACTTGTATATCTGAGAACTCACTTCTTTCAACATCAAGAGGGCAAGTCAGTCATAGCATGAGCAGTGCCACATTCTTCCAGGCTCTTGCTCATAAGGTGTAACTTTTGAAGTGACATCAGTCTCTAATTTAATGTCTTGTTTTGACAGTAGCTTTAAAAATCAGACCAGAACTAGGACTGCACAATCCTTTTCTCCTCCCTGTGAAATGTTCTGAGAGACAAGTCCATTAGTAATGTGTCCTTTTATAGACAAATGTGAAAATCATGAACCTTTGAAGTATTATTGGTGATTAAAGCTCTGAAAAATTTCCAACCAGAATTTTGTATGTCATTTTCTCATCCTTCTGTGTTCTGCCTTTCGTACTGAACATAAGAGTATGCTTCTCCGGGCACATCTTTTTTTCTTTTTCTTTTTCTGTTCCCTCTGTTTTGAATATGCCTCTGGGCTGGTTTTTCTCCTCATCCGTGCCTCTTTGTAATCACATGCTTCTCTGAGCATATTGCCCATCTTGTAAGTGATCAACGCCGAGATCATTTTTTCCCCATCGCCATTTCTTTCAGATGAGTGCAGGAACAGGCTAAGAAGCAGATATTATCTTGCTGTTACATACAATAGCTACTATAACCTGTTCTCTTGAAAAACCTCATGAGAACACTAAGTACTCTTATAAAATTAACTTAAAATCTAAGAGTTATTATTTCAAATTTCATGCATCTTCTGGGTGTTTTCCCCAGATAAAACATAACACAGTAATATGGATTTCAATATATGGAATTGCTTAAAATTTGTAAATATTAAACAAAAATTCAAACATGCTTTGATTACAGAATGAAAATTTACTTTGTTCAGAGACAAAAAGGCAACTTTGTCCAGAAATTCCCTAAGACCCCTGTCTGAAACTTAGAATTAATGGGAAGATCCAGTTGCCCATATAATGCACCATTGCGAGTTTTGGGTCCATGCAACCTCTTTAGTCCTATGGAGCGGCTTTGTTACACCTTTCATTTTTCTAACAGTGTATTTCTAACTGCTTTTCTGACAAACTGGAGCCTCTTTGGGACAAAATGGATTCTGTCACCAGGTTACCAAAAAGTCGTACCCTTTTCCAAACGATTTCTTCAGTTAGCCAAGTTGTACGTATTTTAAGCATTCTGTAGAATCATAACCACAAATATTTGTCAGCTCTGAATGCCAAGTATGGAAGGGCATAATCCAGCACGTGATATCCATATTCCCTAGGTCTAATGTGGTGATATTAAGAAAGAGAAAAGGTGTGTAATAAAAATTCCCTCAGGCCACAGTTCAACAGTTTTATACAAGTTCCATCTCTGGAGACATTTAAACTAGATTGGCAAAGGAGCATAGACAATACTGTATGGAACAATTCTGCATTTATTCAGGGATGGAAGAAATTATAGGTTTGTTACTTTCTAGAGTGGGAAAAATTGTAGGGGTGGATTTTCAGAGCCAATGTCAAGTATGATTTTTGATCATAGTTCCATTGTCTCATTTGATGAGAATTGCTAATGTTAAGGGGATGGGGAAAGGAGAACCTAAGAAATGAGCCAAGATGTAGCCATTTATCGTACTGGGTTTTTTTGTTTGTTTTTTTGCCTTGCTTGATATTGAAGTTAACACAGGACAGTACATCAAAAAGTTCCAGTGGTTGGCATACATTTTGAATTGCTTGTGCTGGAACTTTTAAAAGGGCTAATTCTAGCTTCTGAATTAAAAACAAACTTAAAGATACCACTTAAGCTTCCTATTTAGCTTTTTACCTGATTTACCATATATTTTAAGTTATGTTTTTATTGCTGTTATGCTCATATGAAACACCTACTGTGTCCTGTGGTATGGAATTTAAGAATTGTCTGTCTGCTCTTGGAGAGAAATAACTTTGTTTCTTTTCTGGATAGTGTTTCAGTGTCTGGCAAATATGGGCAGTCTTCTGAGTTTCCCACAAACTGTTCATGGCTAACATTTTTTTGATTATGGAAAAAACATAATCTTGGTGGCTGTTCAAATTGTAAAAAATTGATTTGCTGAAGGTACAAGTCATAGCAATATGCTCTTAATGTTGCAAAACCTCTTGCCAGAAGATGATTCCCCAATACATTAAAAGCCTTTTTATCTGGCATGTTGGGAGGTGCCAGTAAATGAAAAATTCTGGTTAACTAAGAAGTAGGGAGGGAGTTTGAGTGCAGGGCTGGAAGTTAGGGTGCGGGAGGGGGAATGAGGCCCGGGGTCTGGGAGGGAGTTTGGGTGCGGGAGGGGGCTCGGGGCAGGGGGTTGGGGCGCAGGAAGGGTTTTGGGGTGCCAGATTTGGGGGTTGCTCACCTCGGGCGGCTCCCTACAAGTGGCGAACTGTTCCTGCTGCTCCTAGGCACAGGCATGGCAGGCAGCTCTGCGCACTGCCCCCGCCCTGAGCACTGGCTCTGCAGCTCCCATTGGCCAGGAACCACCATTATTTTCAATTCGCATCTCTATAGATAGTTAGCCTCCTAGTTCTTAATTGTAGTTCTCGTGGTAGTTTTTCCTGTTTTCTTATCTTTTCTCCCCGAAAAAAAAAAGACTTTTTATTTTTTCCCCCACGTACTGACGGGGTATGCCTGGTTCACTGGGCTTCAAGAAGTGCCTCTCTTGCACAGACAAGCCCTCCTGGTGCATTTGCTGCCTCGGGGAATGCCACATTCAGCAAAAGTCTGGTGTCTACCAGCAACTCTGGCCCGGTCTTATAAGGACAAAGAGTTCAGACAGAAGGTTATCTTCATGGAAGTGGCTCTACGACCCTTTCAGGACCCGCACCGTTAGCTACCTGGCAGATGTGGGTCTTCCCCACAACTGTCAACATCTAAAGGCTGTAGGTTGAAGAAACAAGCCACTGAGCCCTCTCACAAATCATAAAAAAGCGAGCGGGAAGTCCCCACAGTGAGCCCTGAGGTAGCCACAAATGCTCTCCAGCATGTTCGGTACCATCAGCACCGAGATCTTCTCAGACCAGTACCTATGGCTCATGGAAGTCCTCAGCAGCAGGTACCGTTGGTGAGCCCATGGACCCAATGGCACAGAGTCAACAGCACCAAGGGACAAGGACCAGAAGTAAGTACTCCTCTAAAAAGATATTGCCAGTATGCGATCCTACATTGGTACCATTATTGCCGCCTCAGTTGGCATCAGAATGACTGGTACGTACAAGATCTCCATCCTGCCTGGTACTGCCAACGGCATCGCGTTGGTCAGTACCACCAGAATTCCGACACTCTACGGACCTCCATGTATCAGACATCCTGGAGTCTCCTCTTCTCAGTGCTAGAACCTCTGCACTGAGTCTTTGACTGGCACAGGAGTCTTTCCCGCTGCCCTGTCATGCTCTCCTGCTGTCTAGTGAGGGCTCAGATAGAAAATTTGAGGAGTTGGCATCGCAATACTCCTCCCAAACTCCTTACGATGCCCAATATCAACAGGGTCCATGAGCATGCCCTCAGTTGACCTCACCAGCACCACCATCTTGGTATGCACACCCATGGGCACCACCACCAACCTCTATGCCACCACCACCTCAGTGGCCATACTGGGACCTTTGGGCTGTATATCGCCACCATGCCTCTCGAGCTTCTAGCCCCATCCAAGATCCCTCGGCTACACGCCTTTGGCTGCGGCTTCCAGAGCTTCAGAATCTCTAAAATAAATCTTTGAGAAAGAAGTGACCCCAAGAACCATAATCTCCTCCTCCCTAGATGAGGCCGTTATGCCTCCCCTGCCATCTCTGGCAGATGACTTTTGCCTCTTCCAGGACCTACTGAAGAGGGTGGCAGACACTCTCCGAATACCACTAGAGGAAGTCAAGGATACCCATGATCATTGTCTAGACATGCTCCATTCATCCTCTTCCTCAAAGATTGCCCTACCCATTAACGAGACCATTCTGGGCCTAGCAAGAACCATCTGGCAGACCACAGCATTGGCGGCACCTACCTGCAAGCAGGCAGACAAAAAATATTATGTCCCAGCGTGAGAGACTGAGTTCCTCTTCTCCCACCCTCTACCCAACTCCATCATGGTGAACACTGTTAATTGCCATGGCTGTCAACACAGGATGAGGTCTGCTCCCTATGACAGGGAGTGGAAGTATTTGGACCTTTTCCGGAGGAAGTCGTACTCTTCGGCCACAACTTCAGCTTTGAGTTGCCAACTACCAAGCCCCAATGTCGAAATACGACTACATATATTATTCAAAACTGAATGATTTTAGTGAGCAGCTGCCTGAGTCACACTGCAACCAATTCAAGAACATTATTTAGGAGGGAGTGTCAGTAGCAAAAACAATGCTACAGTCTGCTCTCAATGCAGCCAGTACAACAACCAGTTCCATCTCCATGGCAGTGGTGATGTGACATGCATCATGGCTCCATCTCTCGGGCTTCCAGAAGGAGGTACAGTTGACCATCAAAACCCTTCCCTTTTAAAACTTGTCACAGAAAAGACTGATGGCTCTCTTCACACCCTGAAGGATTCTCAAGCCACTCTCCATTTGCTGGGCATCTATACACCAGGACAAAAGAGGAAGTTTAGTCTGCAGCCCCAGCACAAACCACATACCTTTCAATACCTGGCTCAACCCTAATACAAGCCACAGATGAAAAAATAATAAATTTTGGAGGCGTAAACCATCTGGCCCACAGACTTCCTCATCCTAGCCGTCTACATCCGAAAACCAGTTTTGACATATTGGTTGAGGGATTGATGGACCACTCCTCCCAAACTGCTACAGCTGACCACCGCTATCCACCCTTTTGGCTACCTTTTGACAGCATTCTGCAGCACCTGGGAATATACAGCCTCGGACTGATGGGTCCAAGAGATTGTTCACAGTAGATACTCTATCCATTTGACCTCCCTGTCCCCTCCACAACAACCTTCCCTGTCCCTCTTCTTACGAGAGTTTACTACAAGAGGTAGATAGTCTTCTCCAGTTAGGAGCCTTAGAACCAGTACATCAACATCTATAGGGCTTGCTATTTCCTAATACCCAAGAGGAAGGGAGGTTGGAGACCCATATAGACCTCAGAGCTCTCAACAAGTTTGTCAAAGCTCAGAAATTCAAGATGGTCACTCTAGCAACGATCATTCCAATGCTGGAACAAGGAGACTGGTTTTCAGCCCTCAACCTTCACGACGCCTACTTTCATATTTCAATCCTACTGACTCACAATTTCACAGATTCACTCTAGGACAAGACCATTACCAGCACAGGACACTCCACTTTGGGCTATTGTTTGCCCCAAGAGTATTTCCAAGGTTCTCTCAGTAGTGGCCACACACCTATGCTCCCAAGAGATCATGATTTCCCCTTATCTGGACAATTGCCTCGTTAGAGCCCGGCCTGTCCAAGAGGCTCACCAAGTCACCAAAGCTGCAATGCACTTTTTTACAAACCAGGGCTTACAGATCAATGGCCAAAAATCAACCCTCATTCCAGGGCAATATCTGGAATTCATAGGGGCCGACCTCAACTCGTTTCAGTCCAGAGGTCTTCTACCTCAATACAGATTTCTTTACCTGGCCACACTCATAGAGACCATTCAAAACAGCCCACAAATATCAGCCAGTACTGCCTCCAACTCTTGGGGCATATGGCAGCAGGCATAGCAGTAATACCACATGCCAGACATCACATGGGTGCCTCTAGATGTGACTCAGCTCAGTTTACAGCCAAACAGGGACAGATTAGACAAACCCCTGTCACTACCCACCAGGATCAAGAACTCCTTAGACTGGTGGAAAGACACAGCCAATGTTTGCAAAGGGACCCCCTTCTCACAACAGCCCTTCCCCCATCCTTGCTTCTCATCACTGATGCATCGCTCATAGAATGGGATATACAGCTAAATGACCTGATGACACATGGCAAGTAGTCACCCACAGAGAGATCTAGTTACATCAACTTCCTCTAACTCAGGGCGATCGGGATTGCTTGCGCTCACTTCCTTCTGCTGATGAGAGGATAGCACACGAGAGTCCTAACAGACAGCATAGCATGTATGTAGTACATAAATCGACAAGGAGGAGCCAGGTCGCCCTCCCTCTGTGCAGAGACTATGAGAATATGGAACTGGTGCATCTCCCATGACATCACACTGTCAGTAGCCTACCTCCTGGGTGCACAAAGCTCCATAGCAGACAGTCTCAGTCGCAGATTCCCACACGACCATGAGTGGGAGCCAGACCCAGTAGTACTTGACGATCTATTCTGGTGGTGTGGAATACCGACCACAACTTGTTCACCACTTACCTGAACAGGAAATGTCCTCGCTACTGCTGCAGAGTGGGGATAGGACAACAATTTTTTCTGGGCGATGCACTCCTCCCCTGGGATGATGATCTTCTCCATGCCTTTCCTTCCTGTCCCCTACTGTCAGAAGTCCTGCTGAAAATAAAAGAGACAGAGCATGTCATATTGATTGATTGCACTTGCCCGAAGGAGACCTGGTACCCTTACCTGTCACCAGGGCCGGTGCAACCATTTAGGCGACCTAGGGCGCTAGGATTTGGGGGGGCGCCATTTTCTTCAGCAGCGACCGCGGCAGCCGGATCTTCGGCCACCCCGGTCACCGCCAGCATTTAGGTAGAGGGAGCTGGGGCAGGGGAGCATAGGGAGGGCCACCTGCAGCAAGTGGGTGGGGGCGGCACGCAGGAGAACTCTCCGCCCCAGCTCACCTCTGCCCCGCCTCCTCCCTGAGCATGCCGTGGCTGCTTCACTTCTCCCGCCTCCCAGGCTTGCGGCGCCAATCATCTTAGGCGCTGCAAGCCTAGGAGGCGGAAGAAGTGAAGCAGCGACGGGGTGCTCATGCACGGAGCAGGGGTGAGCTGGGGCGGGAGGGGGTGCCTTAGGGCGGAGGGGGGTGGGGAGCTGCCGCGGGGGGGCACCTCAGGGCGGAGGGGGGGAGCTGCTGCGGGGGAGGCGAGGGCGCAAGGTGGAAGTTTCGCCTTGGGCGCGAAACATTCTTGCACCAGCACTGCCTGTCACAGCTCACAACGTCGATCCCTCTCCCAGTCACTCCATACCTACTTTCGCAGAACAGCGGACATACTCTACATCCCAACCTGGGGATTCTCTGCCTCAAAGCATGGCTCCTTCTTGGTTCCAACACCTAGAAAGCTCCTGTTTTGAAGGAGATACAAGAGATATTATACAGTAGAAAGTCCTCAACACAATGTATATATCTGCAAAAATGGTCTAGGTTTCGGATTTGGTTATTTTCCTTCCCCTTGCAGAGAGATCCAAGGGCTCAGCAATATCAGCCCAGAGACTCTCCAAGTGGGTCTCGAACTGCATTAGACAGTGTTACCAAGTTCACAGTAGGACCCTTCCAGATACTATTAATACACACTCCACAAGATCGATCTCCTCATCCCTCGCCTTCTTCAAGAATGTCCTTATCTCAGAAATCTGTAGAGTGGTGACATTGGCATCAGTCCATACCTTCACAGAACATTAAGCCATCACTGGGGACTCTGCCTCTGATATCATCTTTGGCTTCACAGTGCTGTCATCTGTCATTCTTCTTGGAGTGGTGGGTACTGCTTGGGAGTCACCTACAGTGGAGCATACATAGGGACACCACTCCAGGAAGAAGTTGCTCACCTTGTGCAGTAACGATGGCTCTTTGACATGTGTCCCTATGGGTGCTTCACAGTCCACCCTCCTCCACTCTGCTTCCGAGCTCTTGTCAATGACTCTGCGGTAGAGAAGGAACTGCGGAGGGTTAGCCCACAAGCTCTGGCTGGCCTCGTGGTGGGGCATGAGGAGAGACGTGTGAGTCTAACAGACACTGCTACTGAAGTTCTCCAATCAGCAGCACAGCGATGCAAGCGCAACTACAGTGGAGTCACCCATAGGGGGACGCATCTCGAAGATCATCATTGCTACACAAGGTGAGTAACTTCTTCCAAATGGCTGTTTTATTTTAATCTTATTGCACATCCCTCTCCAAATTAATGTTTGTAAAACCCTTTGGAGATGTGAAATACTGTGTAATTATCTGAAGAGTATGAATTCTTTGGGGAGATAATCCTGAGCTGAGAACTTCCCATTGTGTTCTCATTTGGAGACATCCTTAGAATAACTTAGTAGTGACAATGAGGGTTTTACCCTCCAGTTTAAAAACTGGGTAGCCAGTCAGATCCAATTATGAGTATGTGAGGTTCAGTTATATTCATGCAGGTACAATGCATGCCAATCAGATCTATTAATTAGGTTATTATAGAGGTTGGTTACCCTCTTCCACACTTTAGCTGTTACACAGCAAATAATTAGTGCTACTTAATTGTATTTGATCGCAAATGAGACTTATAATTAGCAACATTCCTACTATTGTTACAATGCAGCTTTTCTGTCAGCAGACCAAACAAAAAGGGTTAGGACCCCAATTGTAATTGAAATCTGTTTCATGTCAAGAAAATGAATAAGACCAATAAGTAGATTGTCTGATTTCAATGAAAAAACCCTCTTCTTTCCCTGTAACCCAAACCAAGTAGCAACGTGTTTCACTTTCTGTTACTTACCCAAGTAGTCCAGGGACAGACATCATCTCCCTTTTCTCAGACTGGCAACTACCTAGATAAACACCTTAATAAAATCTGTTGTGCTCCTTCTAGTATGTTTCTCCAGTCTCTAGCTGCTGATCATATGTCACCACCATCACTTTATTCTCTTGGTTTCTTGTCCTATATCAAAGTTTCACAAGCACTCAGTCAAAATGAGCAATCCTGAAAATTCACCTAATTACCTCTCAATCTAATGGCTTTGAAAAGAGCTGACTGACCGGCACAGCAGCAGCAGCCAGTGTTGGCCGTTACTGACTTGAAATCACACTTTGAGGAACCAGTTCAGTCTCCCACTACAGGTACCAGAGGTTCTTTGTGATGCCAGTAATATTAGTTTCTGGAATGTTTTGAAGATGTGATTTTTGTTTCTCTTTGTGACTTTTGGATTTGACTCATGTGAGGGACTCTTTGGTGATAAGTACAGAATCTGTCATCTAACAGTGATAGTCCCTTACTTAGAGCTATGCTATGCTGCAGGAATGCATCAAGATCTTACAGCTTCCACTAGCAGTAGCAATATTGTGCCACTATTATAGAATGCCTGTGTTTAAGTGATACCAGGGATTACATTGCTGAGACAGTAGCTACTAGGGAGAATGAAAGGAGAACAAATTATAACCCATCTCCTTATGCATACACACAATTATAATTAAACAAACAAACAACACCACCACCCACAGCCTTGGTGACAAGCTACTAACCCTGGAGGATAGGGCAGTCAGTCTTTTAATTATTGTAATATGAATTTTCAAGCCATACCAAGCAGTGTTTTCCTTAAATTGTTCAGATTCTTACCTTTAAGGTTGGGAAACTGATATTTTTATAGCTGACAGCCCCATCTGTTTCCCTTCAACATCTAGCTACAATACCATTCTCTTTTGTGCTTTCCCCACTTAAGGTCATTCTTACCTTGTCTCTGTAGATATAATTGTAGCAGGAGCTGTGGCAATTAATCATCGTGGGCAGAGAGAATTCCCAGGTGGTACCCCTGCCATATGGCTTTGAAACGGCAGTTTGTAATGAAAAGTAAAGCTTTTCTTGCCCCTAGCCCCTCTTCTGTTCTAATTACACAAGTTGATTTTTATATGATGGTGAACTTGTTTAGTACCTTGCCAGGCTTAGTTCATTGGAATCCTTTTTTGTTTGTTTGTTTGTTTGTTTGTTTTTTGCAGTTAGACAGTAATACCTGAAAATAACTTATTTGATCCTTTGAGAAAAATCTTTGTTCTCCGGTGAAAAAGAGAATAGAAATCTAATATGTAGCAGATGACCGTAGAGGCTAATATTGAAAGATACTTTCAAAACTGTACCTGCAACTTTTAGCATGCAAATTCCTACCAATGCTTACATTCAAATGACTCAGCTCTAATTTCATATGCATAAACATAGTTTGGAAGTGAAAAATTGTATATGCAATTTTAGAGGCTTATTTAAGGTATTTTTGAAAACTTTGCCTGTTTTAATCTTAGTTATGCATTTCATCTTAAAGCATTAGGAACTTCTCTTGGTTGCATAAAGGAAGCATGTTGTGTTGCCACATATGGAATTAATTGTAATTCCAAGGTCAGGCCCTTGCTTCCTGGGCCAGTAGGGGATAGAGCACTGCAGGAACATTATGCTTAATCCCTTGGTGGACTGAAAGTCTTGTTGCTCTCAGTAGGCACTTGCAAGCTAATGCTCAGAGCTCCCTGGATGAGGTCCAGAGAGAGTTTCAACAGCCCCCATGTCCAGAAGGAGAGTCATGAAAACCTAGTGTCTAGTTGAGGGGATGTTGAAGTAATTAGGAAAGAAAAAGCTTTTAGCATTTTGGAAATTTCTGTGGCCAGATAGTCTTATGCTTTGAAATAATTTAAAGTGTCGTTGCACACTTGTCTCCATGCATTTTCTTGCACTCAGCTATCACCAAATGTAAGAAAATGTTGGACAATTATCATGTATCAGAACTTGCACATGTGAAAGTAAGGTTTGGGATGGTATGTGCCATGGCTACTATCATTCTGACAGGACCTTCCAGGTGTCTTCACTACAACAGGCATGTTAATACTGCTTAAAGACGCTTTTCTAATCCTATCATGGCGCTCATGCTGTTTCCAGAAGCAGATATTCAACACAACAAAGAGAGATGGAGGACTAATGATGGGAACTGGTAGTTTGAGGAAGGTGTAGAGGGGAAAAATTAGTGTGAGAAGAATGGGAAAGCAAGAACTAGAGTTTGTAAGGCCCAAGTGATCTGCTCTAATTTAATCTTTCAAATCTCTGGACAATTCATTTTCTTCTCACTCCATCATTGAATGTACTGCTCAAGAAAGGTCCTAGATTAATAGCTCAGAAGACTGAAGTTATTCACAGAACAAGTACAATGTGACTAGTACAGTGCAATCTTTCTAATACTGCTGAAGTGCACAACAAAATCTTAATACACAGTTTTTATTTTGAAAGCTGGAAAACTTTTGTTACATTCAAATGTGTAGGGTTTCTCTCCATACACAGTGGTTTATAATGAAGCAATAAGACATGCAACTTACTGGTGTATTCATAGAAAGTCAAGAGGACATTGTTTGGTCACTCCATAATAAAATGTGTCATATTTCAGTCCTCTGTTCCTTTAAATCTTAGTGCCTGGTTTGTCTAGAGAGCCTTTGTATTTTCATTTGTATTTTTCATACAGCTTTTTAGACTGGATTTCTGTAGAGCATGTCTTCAGGTTTATTACGGTTAGTTTAGAATAATATTTTGCAAAAAAAAAATTCTTTTGTTTTGTCTTAAACAATTTTCTAGGTGATTTTTTTCCACACCTTGGCGAATGGTATTGTGGAGATTAATGGAAGGAGGAGGCACACATCAGGGCCCTGTTGGGGCTCTGGGTGATCGTTACTTCCCACCACCCAACACAGATGTAATGAAACTGAGTAGTGTCCGCAAAAGAGAAACTAAACAACTAATTTTTCCTCAAAAAAGGTTTTTAATGACTTACGACTATAAAGGCAACAGACAGAATGTGCCTAGCAACTTCACATGTACTGTAACCATCTCCAACCAACATAAATTTATATGCAATACTGATACATTAATTAATGATACTTTACTAATTTTAACCCTACCTATCAACTTATTTAAAAACTTATAAACTTCTACTGGCTTTTATGATAAACTGAATGACAACTTATACTGAAGACAGGCACAGTGACATGCAAAGCTATTATTGTTTACAAACTGCTAGCTTCACCAGCACTGTACCCATTCCCAGCAAGGCACAAAAACGTATACAGTTATTATATATTGATCAACTATTGACTACAACTATCTCTAATCAACTTAAACAATTTTAAAACACTTTACTAAAATAATTAAGTTA
Source organism: Mauremys reevesii (assembly GCF_016161935.1). Lineage (NCBI taxonomy): Eukaryota > Metazoa > Chordata > Testudines > Geoemydidae > Mauremys > Mauremys reevesii. The sequence continues at coordinate 110,299,340 of NC_052626.1, forward strand.
TAATGTTAATACAGACTTAAGATTAACTAGCTCGAGCATAACCAGACTTCTTCACTCTGAAACCTTACCCTGCATTCTTCCAAAGGTACATTACCTTCAGCCGACCAGTTCCTGCACTGGCCAGGCACAGATAGTCGGTGAAGCGCATGTCCCGTTGGTTTAGGGGGGGTGTATGTGAGCCTGACAAAGAGTGATCTCTTTTAGGTCAACACACACACAAACACTTGCGTCTTTACATCTTCTTTATACAGTATTTGCTGGCCGTGTTTCAAAACAGGTCAACTGATCAAGGTGGCCAAATGTTCTAGTGTGGTATTTGCGGATGTTTTGAACTTATGAACTGTGCTCAGCTCAGCTCAGCTTGTCTCTATGCGGCTAATTGTGGTTAATTTTCTAGACTCAAAAATGCTCGAATCATCTTAAAGAGGTATTTAGTTGCAGAGCATAGTAACCACAAGTCTGTATTTATCTTTACAGAGTTTTCTTTTCAGTCTATGAAGCTTCCTAGATAGATTATGCTTATGCTTGCAGGATTCAACAGTACTCGCTTCTTACAACTTCCGGAAGGTTGAGGCCTAACAATACTTGACAAGACTTATGCACATTAATCACAGGTATAAGGCATAAAGCCACAGTCAATATTGCAAATGGGATGTTGCAGCTCCAAGCATTTACTTACTGAACCACTTTAGGTGCATATATGCACTATAGTTTTATTATTCCCAGTATAATTAGGGTAAATATGTATATGAACATTCTCAACCAGATTCTCTCCTGATGAATCTATTTTTAGGAGCAAGAAAATCTTCTGGCATTAAACAGTGGAAAGAGGGAAATACTCTGCCAAATTTCCCAGAGGCTAACAAAGTTTTAAGATGGAGAAAGATCCCAAATATCCTAAAAATAGAAAAGTCCCCTGCTATCCTTCTAAGTAAAGCAACAACTTTAAATGAGAACTGAAGATTCTTTGCGTACAAGTAACTTTACATATCTTTGATCAAGAGCTGCAGATTAGAGTTAATAAGGCAGTTAGTGCTGCTTTCAGTAAAGATAATGAAGTAATTATATGTAGCTGAAAGGAGAAAGATAGCATTTTGTGTTGAAGTGGAGATTTAAAAGTACTGTTGATTTCAGAAAAGAGATTGAAATGTTGCAGTCATTTATCTTTAATTTGGGCTTCAGATGGTTGTCATTTCGGTGTAAATGGAAATATTGTTTTGGAAGCTCTTTCAAATGAATGAAATAGTCAGTTACTTTAAAACTGAATCTTAATATTAACAAATGTTCACCTGCCTATGCCCATATTTTTTACTTTAATTACTTCTGAAGTAAATTTTAAACAAACCAAAAAAATACACAAACATGTTTGTGTGCATCACAGCAGTAAAAGAGAATGTGTACAGCTGTTTTTTTGTGGAAAATTGTGGAATTTTTCTTTAAAACCAATCACCACCAAATGGATATTAATTAAAATCAAATGTGAAGATATGTAAAATCCATGTTCTGAAGTAGCAACATTTTCAGCCACAGTGAAGGAAATTTTAAAAAGGCACGCATTCCCACTCTCATTGGCTGAAAATATATTTTGCTATTAATATAATTTTATTACTTCGTATCCTCTCTGTAATTCAAATCATGCCAAAAGAGGAGGAATTACAACCCTTCCAGATTGTTCTAAATTGCATTTCAAGGTGCCAATCCTATGAGAATTGCATTATTTATGAGACATTAACATTCATTTGCCTAGACTTGTCGTCATCCTGTTTTTTCAAAACCAAAGGCCCAGACTCTGATATTAGTTATGCTAGTATAAATCCAGAATAACTCCATTTAACTGAGGTCAAAATCTGGTCCCCTGTGAAGCGAGAAATTTAGTTTCAAACGGTGTGAGAAAAACAAACTGAAAAAGCAGCAAAAGTGCTCTTGGTTTTCCATTTCACTCAATCCTGGAAGACGGAACAGTATATACAGTATTACAGCCTCATAATATGTTGGAGATGCCCACTGAGTATACTGATCAATCACAGGTTTTCATTTTAGCATAGTTACCTTTCTTAATTAGGATCATCTCAAGGCAGGGCAAGTCAGGGATTGAATCTGTGATTTCTTTAATATAAAGATAAACAACTTGCTATATTGGGAATGATAAAATAGCACACTTATTAAAGATACACACAAACTAGTTGATATTTTTTAAAAACCCTTTTTTACAGAATGCATTTGATATGTAGGGTCTGTTGATGTCTTTTCTTAATAAGAGTTGGGAAGAGACTACAGACTTTGTTTATAACTCAGGTTTTTCAGTTTGATCAATAAGATAATAGTTTTGAGTTAAATAATGTGTAGAGTGCTAAGAGGCTTCCGTGGGAGGGAGGAGGTTGGTAATTGAAATACATATTTGGTTTCTTAACTGTGATGGTAAACGCTGTTGGGTGAGATTGGAAAAAAAATTAGTCTACTTTGTAATCCTTTGTTGAAACATTATTCTGCTTTGTGAATCCGTGCCTGAGCTATGAAGTATGATGATCTTTCTATGTAGGATATAGAAGTTTCTCCTATCTACATCTGACTGACATTCCCTTTTGTTAAACTGCAAATTTAAACAAACAAATGAGTCCTGGTAACTATTACATACCATACATATATAACCTGGTAGCTCTGTTGTAATCAGGATTATCAGGAAAGTTAGGCAGTCCAGTGCTAGGTTTAGCAGCAAGATCAGGTTCTTTTGGTCTCCACTATAATTCCATCACTACATGCTTCCATTCAGGAACCTTACCTGCAATGCTTTTTAAATGCATGAGCCTTAGGGGATCAATGGTGATATTTACCACTGAACTAAAGTAACACATTAATGTAACAGCTGAGATATTAGTAATTGTATCATTTCTCAGACTCTTCAAGTGAATATTTTGTTAGTGATGATTACATGATTATTTAATGTTTACTGTTACATGCAGTGTAGGGAATTAAAATTCTTATTTGAGTCAAGTGTTTCCAATAAGTACACACAGGCAAAAGGAAGCGTTGAAAGTCAGTATTCCTTTGCAAGCATATTTTTACTAACTAGTTAAAGTGGAACTAATTGAATGTTTCTGTCTTGCTTTTATTTAGCATAGCAGCAATGAAAACTCTAGTTGGTTGGGGTCAAATACAGTGAACCATCAGCAGTATCCCTGGGACAGGAAATACTATCAGTATTTCAGGATTTCGTTGTTGCCACATTGACCATGGGATTGTCTTGGACGGCTTTTGACTTGACTCTCACAGTTGGTCACCCTTGATATCTAGTATTTGGAATGAGATTGCAGGTGGGGAAAGTAAAAGTTACATCCTTGTTGTAGCTGGGCCGTTGCTTCCTGCAATTTGAGGACTGGGCATACCATAGTTGCAGAGGCAATCCGGCTCTTGTTTAATGGCCTCCCCTCAAGAGGTGGAAGGAAACTGAGATTCTAGATGGTGCTGAGGGAAGATTATTCAGCAATCAAATCACTTTCATTGGTGTGGCAGGATTGTATAGCAACTTCTTTTATCCTCCACTAACTTCTCAACTGGCTTTGCCCCCATAGGTCATATTTTATAGAGGGACTCATGATGGATGAAGCAAGAGTGGTGATAGCTAGAGTGCTGGTCACAGAAATGCCAGAGGGAATGTGTTTGCATCACACAGAATTTTTCAAGTCTTACACTGAGGCTATGTGGGAGGAGAAGAAATATTACTTTGCCTTCCCCATAGTACCTCGCACAGCTGCAGGTTCCAGGTGGCTGTCAGCTTTATAAATCTGTGCTAGCTTCAGTCGGTGAGTTGAGTTTCTCATTTAAGTTTTCAAGCTACTTTTCAGATAATGGCTTTGAGCTGGATTGACTTCTTCAACTCTGGAAATGGAACAGAGCCCGCAGCTCTCCATGCAAGCTACCCGTATGTTTGAACGGTCTTGCTTAGAAATTCTGGTGGGTCTTAAGAGAGGCTTTGTGAGTTATATCCATGTCCTTACATGACTGATGAAGGCCATCATGAAAGTACATCATTATTGGTGGAGAGGGTAAACGTCTTCAAAAGTTCAGGAGGGGAAGGCATGATGTCTGCTGTCTTTGTAGCTTTTATGTGGCACTTGCTTAAACCATCATTTGACTCTGACAGTCTTGTCAACTGTTAACCTGTATCAGATCCCTTCTTGAGAAGGGATGTGGCATGTTAACTCTAGCCATATCTTTGACTCCTTAGCCTCCTAAAATCCAGGTCAGTGAGGGCCAAGATCTCTGCTTGGGAGAAATTGAATTGCTTGTGCTGGTTTCTGTCTTAACAGTGGATGAAGAAAAGGTGTTGTCTGACTTTTGCTTACGTCTGTTGAATGCGCCTTTGATGCGGTTGATCATGAGGTTTATTGGTATGTCTGTGGTCTGTAAGTTAACAAAGCTGCTCTTCATTTGTTCTGCCAGACTTTTCTGGAATGTCCCAAAGAGTGGTATGGGACCTTTAGTCTTTTTCCCCAAGAGATCTTATGTGAGATACCACAGAGATCCATTTTTGTCACCCATTCTGTTCAGTATGTGTGAGGCCCTTAGGAGAGTTACTGAGTCAGCATACGCTCAGGTGTATCTAATACACTGGTACTCCCACACTGATTTTCAATCACATTAGATCCAGCTGGTAACAATAGCAAAGGGCAAACTGACTAAGATTTTAAAATGAGTTAAGATCAGAGATTGAAATGCAGGAAGTAACTAGAAGAGTTATCAAGGGTGATGACTGCACAGCCACTAGCAGGGCTGCCCTGGGGGGTGGGGGCAAGTGGGCAATTTGTCCCAGGCCCCACAGGGGCCCCCATGAGAGTTTTTCAGGGCCCCTGGAGCGGGGTCCTTCACTCACTCCGGGGGCCCCAGAAAACTCTCATGGGGCCCGGGTCCCTGGAGCTTCTTCCGCTCCGGGTCTTTGGCAGCAGGGGGTCCTTCTGCCTCGGGGCGGAAGGACTCCCCGTTGAAGCGGGGGCCCCCCGCCGCCGAAGACCCCAGGTCCCCGAATCCTCTGGGCGGCCCTGGCCACTAGAGAACATTTCTGCTCTTTGACTCAGGTTTGGAAACAAGTACAATGGCTTTTAAAAATGAAAAGTTCAGAAGAATTCAGAACCTTAAAATAGGTCAGTCTGGAATATTTTTCTACCCTGTTTTTAATGCCTAATTGTGATCACAAACTGTCTACTATACGCTGCATTAAGACCTCCAAAATTCTCTCCTGGGTTCAGATCCAATGAGACAAAATCAAGAGCCTAATAGCACCGTAATAAATTTAACCCCACTTTGCATGTCTTGAGGGAGAAGAAAAATACTGATTTTTTTTTTTAATAATCCGAAGACAAAAAACTAACCGGGTGTGATGAAAATAGCATAGTTCTGCCAGCTTTTTTTATTTATGACTGGATTATTCCACAGATATTTAACGGATCTTAATTTTGTTTAGTTTCTAACCCCAGATATTCCTTATATAATACCTGTATACAGTGTATGTTGAGATCTGATCAAGGCTTAGAGAGAAACAAATTTTTATTTAACTCCTAGCTATAACTTTTTATTAGGGTACATTTTAAGTATACCAGCGTAATATATTCAGGCTAAAATTTTTATAACTGCTTATGTCTCATTGGAAATCAATAAGACTTAAATTCCTAAGTGCCTATGTTACTTTGAAAGTGGTTCTTAGGGTCCTAAGTCATTTAAGCATGTTCACAATTTTACTCTTACACTAGCACTTTACCAGCTAGCTGGTTAGTACATTAACTGGTTGATTCTGAGCAAGCCTGTGAGATGAGATAAGTATTACTGTATTTATTATACCAATAAGGATACTGAAGCAAAATGATGATGCAACATTCCTGAGACCACACTGACAGTCAGTGGCTGCTCTGGGAATGGAACTTGAGCTTTCTGAGGCTGCCTACTAGACCATGTCTTTTTCCTAATGTACTGCAATTCCTTGAATCTGAATTTAGTTGGAACACAAGGACAAATATTTAAACCATTGCAAGTTGATCTAACATCTTTAAAAATTTGTCAGGACTCTTTTTATGACTTGCATGGAAAGACAGTTCTGGGCAGTCAGCTACTGTTATGCACTAGCTGCTATGACTTTCAGGTAAAAGTGTAACCTGCTGGGTTAGCAGTGTCAATGTATGTAATAACAAAGCATTTCAAATTATCTCCCTCCTACACAATCACACTTGCTACAGAAAAAACTTGGAAGCAATATTTTAGTCATTTTAGGTGTTATTTCTTTGACTCTGCTTCTTTTCTTCTATTTAGTCGACGTTTGTAACAAGAGTAACTTATGCATTATGAATGTTTAATTTGAAGATAAGATTTATTATTTATTATTTGACATCAATTATTTAAATCTTTGATCTTCTATTCCTAGTCTCCAGAAGAAATACATATTTCATGTTGAAAATCTTGGTCTTGAGCCAGTCCTGACCCCAGGCTTGTGGAGGTATTGCTGTCCTGGCTGGTCGGAGCTGGAAGTGCTTTGATTGCCTGTGGAATAAGTTCTGGCTTTGCATTGATTCACAGAGCTGTGTTCTGACATTGTGATTCAGAAATGGATTTGATAATTTGAGCTGGCCCTGACTACAGGATAGCTGTGGTGAGGTGCAGTGATCTGTATAATGGAAGTAAGCTCCTATAAAGGAGCAAATAATGAGGCTTTCCTGACGGTGTCAGCTTGACCCCAGACTTCAGTATTGCCCTCTTCTTCTCTCCTTCCACACAAGTCCTGGATTTCATGACCTGACCAGGATCTGTCATCCTGCATGGGTGGAGGGGAGGATGCAGATAAAAGGTATGTGAATTTAGAAAACTCTAGCAAGGAAAGTGAGGGAAGGAAAGAGGAAGAAAAGACTAAAGAAATAATCACAATCCTTTCTTAACCTACAGCCTTATCCGAACAGTCTAAATTCTGTTTAAAAATTGACATCTTGTGTGAAGGTTAGGGATGTTCTTGACAAAAGAGACTTCACTATTTATTTATTTATTTATTTACTAATTACAGCATGTCCTAGTATTTTTGTCAGTGAAGTTTGTACGGAAGAAAGGACATTCTACTCTTTCCTAGTGGTAACAATACTTGTAGATTTGCACCATTGTTATCCGGGTAATATTTTCGTTGCCTCAGTAAGCATGTGGTTACCAGGATACCTGTAGTCCTTCAGAAAAAAAGTATACATAGCTTATGAATTTCTTTTGACTAAATGGGCTTGTGTCCTCTCTTGTGACATTGTGGCAGTTAGAGCTAACGTGTGCAAGCAGACAACCCCTGGTTTAAACAAGAGGCGCCTGGGAAATATTTCCCACCTTCACTTGACAGTGTCAGAGTCTCTTGACTTTCAGGAAGAACTATAAGGCCTATCTATTCTCCAGGGGTTTTCAGGGGAAGGGGAAAGAGTACATAGAGTCAGGAGACAGCAAAAAGTTGAGTGGAACTTAATAATAATATCTGCATTGTGGTGGTGCAATAGGGCTCCATTGTACTAGGTATTTTCCAAAGAAATAGACATTCCATGCACCAGAGAACTTAGAATGTAGCATTTAGAAAATATATAAACAGGTGACTCAATAAAAGAAGGGAATGGTACCAACGTACCAGTAGCATTTGCATAGGTTGATAGCTGGTGTCCTTGGTAGTCATGTGATCTGATAGTGATTTTTAGCAATTGGGGCAAAGGTAATTTTTAAGGAAATGTGTTGCTGTAAGTTTGTTGTCAGTTCTATATTATTGTTAATATCTGTGCCTAGTATGTTTGGTGGTGGATTTTATAAATCTGAAAAAAAAATCATCATACAATTGGAGCTGCTAGACAACTACTAATTAACTTTCACATATAGTACAGTATAGCTGTGCAAAACGCAATCTGCTTTAATTCAAGTCTTCTCAATTTTTTCTTAGGCTATGTCTACACTTCGCACCTTACAGTAGCTTAGCTGTGCCACTACAGTGCTGTTGTAAGGTAAGCAGTGTAGTCGCTCATTGTGAGCAGGAGAGAGCTCTGCTGCTGACAAAATAAAACCACCCCCAACAAGGGGCATTAGCTTTGTTGGTGGGAGAGCATCTTCCGTTGACAAAGCATTGTCCACATTGGCACTTTTCGTCGGTAAGACTTTTGTTGGTCAGGGGGGTTGTTTTTCACTCCCCTGGCCTACAAAAAATGTTACCAACGAAAATGTAGTGTAGACATAGCCTTAATGAAGAAAAAAAAGACAGTCATGACTGCTGGGAGGATTTGCTTCAGATTAATTTGGTGTTTTTTAATTGTTAAATGGTTCATTTTGGAATGCTTTACGTGTGTTTATTTTTTTTCTCTCTGATGGTTAATTTCAACTTAAAACTTGAGGGGAAAAGCAAAATCATCACTTGAATGTTGAGAGACTGCAACTGAAAGTTATTTTGTTTATTTCTCAGGGAAAGTGAGCTAGCAAAACAAAATAATACTAATTCCTTCATATATTTGCCCCATTCCCTGAAAACAGCCACTTTTCTAATTAGGAAACAATGTTCTTCTTTGAGTGATTGCTTATGTGCATTCCACAATAGGTGTGCGTGCTCACCACGTGCACTGGTGCCAGAAAGTTTTTCCCTTAGCAGTCCCTGTAGGGGAGCGCCTCTAGTGACCCCTGGAGTGGCACTGCTATGGCGCAGTATAAGGGGTGCTGTACTCTCCCCCCACCCTCAGTTCCTTCTTGCCACCAGTGAAGGTGCTTCGTTACTGCTCTACTCCAACTTTGCTGTAGTTTTCTCTCTGGATTTCATTTAGTTCGTAGTTAGTACCTGTATTGTAAAAAAAAAAAAGAGAGAGAGAAAAAGAAAAGAGAAAAAGTTTAGTTACAATAGTTAAGTGCGCCCGGGTCGGGGCATGCCCCGAGCTTTAAGTCGTGCGACACTTGCAAACGGCTTATGCCCGTGAGTGATCCACACACTGACATTTTACACTGTCTGGGGGAAACCCACCCAGCGATTGCTGCAAAATTTGCAGATCCTTTAAGCCTCAGACCAGGAAGGAGCGGGACATACGGCTCTGAGCCATTTTGGTGGAGTTGGCCCTGACCTCGACACAGCTGCGAGTCAACACCGAGCACCGCAGCATTGGTGCACAGCGAACCAATGGTGCCCTCCACCTCTAAAAAGGTGAAGAACAGGTCTTCTCTGCCAAGGCACTGGAGCAAGACTGGGGGAAAGACTAGACCCATGTCGGGCAGCTGTCGATCCCCATCAGCCTCGCAGCCTCCGACTCAAGTCAAACGCAATAGCCTGGCCCACTCCGAGCCGGCCTCCCCGATGCCAGTGGCCACATTCGGGTGCCCTCCACACTGGAGGCCCTGCAGGCGGCTCGAGACGTTATATCTCTACCAGTACCAGTCACACTGGCGCCAGTGGCTCTCCCCGGTCCATAGGCAAGCCACTGCTCGGACCCCCACAGTCGCCATCCGGACGGTACTGCTCATGGTCAAGGGAAGGTTCCCGACGCCATTCTCCACACAGTGATCGTCCCGCACGCAGCCCGCACCAGTCCCCTTCGACCCCCACCAGATTGTCTGGCTGGGTGCTGAGAAGCAGGGGTTCCGGGTGCCGAGAAGCAGGGGTTCCAGGCACCGCTCCGCCTCAAGGGAACGAAGACCTCACGACAAGAGCATGCCCCACCGGGACAGGGACAGACGGCACCAGAGGTCATTGTCTCTGAAAAGCTATCATAGCTCTTTGTGTTATGGACATTGACACTGCTCCCACTCTTCGTACCGCTCAAGGTCCCCACCATGGCACCGCTCCCGCAGCTCCAGGCGTAGATCACCGGCACCCTGCTGTCGCAGATCTGCCCATCAGAGCCGTTCGCGGAGCAGCCGCTATACATGGTACTCCCACTCCTCCACACCAGGATCACGGTCTCGTGCTCGGCACCGTTTGCGATACCGTCACTCGTCCCCCATCCTGGGATAGCGGTAGATCATATGCCAGCCTCCCTTCAAAGTTGACAGTCGGTGGGCCAGGTGAGTCAGGTGGGGCAGTCCGCTCCGACAGTGTCACAGCAGGTGCACTGGCACCGGGCTCCTTGGCCAGCACCCTGGTACCAATAGGCCCCGTGGGCCACAATGCAGCCCCCGATGGTAGCTCGCTTGGTGGCCGGAGCCTCAGAAAGACCATCGGCCTCCCTCTCTCGACCCCCCAGAAAAGGGTCAGCAGAGCACTCATACCCAGTCCCGCACTTAGAAGGGGACCAAGTGATGGGACCTGTGGCACTGGTGAGGACGCAGAACACAGCTCCCCCGTCCTCATCCTCCCCCAATGAGGCAACCATGGCTCCTCCTCCTCTTGTCCTGCAGGAGGACACAAAAGCCCACCAGGGACTGTTGAAAAGGGTGGCATAATGCCTCAACCTACAAGCTGAGGAGGTGGAGGAACCCTTGGACTCCTTCTTCGATGTCCTCTCGGCTACACCACCAGCCAAAGATCTTAAATGCCCTGTGGCAAACCCCGGCTTCCTTGCCCCCTTCTCTAAGAAGACATGAAAGGAAGTGCCTGCTAAGGGACATGAGTATCTATATACCCATCCCACCCCCAACTTGCTAGTGGTCGAAGCAGTCAACCATAAGGAGCATCAGGGTCAACCCGCTCCTACCCCTAAAAATAAGGACTCGAGGGGAATAGATTTATTCGGTAGAAAGATTTTTGTCCTTGAGCTTCCAACTGAGGGTGGCGAACCACCAAGCCCTGTTGGGCAGACATGACTTCAACTTGTGGGGCTCATTGCCCAAATTTGCGGACTCCCTCCAAGAGAGTGATAAGAAGGAGTTTAAGGCTCTGGTTGAGGAGGGCACAGCGGCTGCCAGGGCGGTCCTTCAGGCAGCCTCAGACCCTGCGGATACGGCCGCACGATCTATGGCCTCCATGGTGTCCATGAGGAGAGCGTCTTCGCTCCTGTTGCAGGACCTCCCATTCAACGGCAAGGCCCTGTTTGTGGAACAAGCAGACATGAAGTTACATGGTCTTAAGGACTCCCGCACAACATTAAAGACCCTTGGTCTCTATGTCCCGGCCCCGGCCAGAACCAAATTCAAACCACAGCAGGCTCCCAGTCAGACCACCCACTCCAGATATGAGCCCCCTTATAAAATATCAAGGGACTATAAAAAGCGCCCACAACAGCAATCCCGGCCTGCGCCCCAGCCTGGGCCCCCTAAGAGTAAGTACGCGGGTAAGCACCAGTTTTGATGGGACACCCAGGGATGACTTACCAGTTTGTACCAGGGATCCACCCGACCTTCCCTTCTCCAACCTCCCGGAGTGGTTGCTGCTGACCTCAGACCGCTGGCTCCTCAACACCATCTCCCGGGGCTATACCCTCCAGTTTTATTCTACCCCTCCCATCTGTCATCCCTCCCTGTCCCTCTTCAAGGACCCCTCTCACGAGAGCTTTCTCGAGCAAGACATGAGGAGGCTCCTTTGCTTAGGAACTGCGGAGGTGGCGCTGGCGGAGTTCAGATACAAGGGGTACTACTCCCACTATTTCCTTATCCCGAAGGCAAAAGGGGGGCTCAGGCCCATCCTGTACCTGCAAGGCCTGAACCAGTACATGGTACAGCTCAAGTTTTGCATGGTCTCTCTGAGCTCCATCATCCCCTCCCTGGATCACGAAGACTGGTACACCACCCTCAATCTACAGCATGCGTACTTCCACATTCATATATAGGTGGTCCACAGGCATTTCCTCTGCTTCACGGTATAGCAGGGACACTACCAGTTCATTGTCCTCCGATATGGCCTATCAACGGCACCCAGAGTCTTCACAAAGTATATGTCTGTGGTAGCCGCCTACCTCAGGCATCGGGGGCTCCAGATCTTTCCCTACCTCAACGACTGGCTGGTCAAAGGCAGCTCCAGATCACAGTTATAAAATCACATAACACTCCTCCTGTCCACGTGCACCACACTGGGGCTGCTGGTAAACGGCACCAAATCCACATTGGTCCCGGTACAACGCATAGCATTCATTGGCGCGATTCTGGATGCGACATCAGCCAGAGCCTCCCTCCCACCGGACAGATTCAAAATCCTGAAGGAGCTCATCAAGGTGGTCACGAGGTTTCCCGTGATGACTGCCAGAGAGTGCCTCCAACTCCTGGGTCATATGTCAGTGTGCACATACGTGGTTCATCATGCCAGACTCAGGTTGTGGCCCCTCCAGCTCTAGTTGGCCTCGGTATTCTCCCAGTCCAGAGACAGGATGGACAAAGTCCTCACTGTGCTCGAACCTGTGCTAGCCTCCCTCCACTGGTGGTCCACCCCGGGGGACATGCTACAAGGGGTCCCGTTCGGTTACCAGCTCCCAACTGTAGAGTTGGTGTCCGATGCGTTGGACTTGGGGTGGGGAGCCCATGTGGGAAACCTCCAGACCCAAGGTCAGTGGTCCACACAGGAACTAGCCCTGCATATAAATGTCAAGGAGTTCAGGGCGGTCCGTGTAGCCTGTGTGGCCTTTCGCTTGTGCCTAGCAGGCAGAATGGTCAGGGTCCTCACAAACACAGCCTCCATGTTCTACATCAACAGGCAAGGCAGGGCCTGCTCCTCAGCCCTCTGCCAGGAAGCCCTCAGGCTGTGGGACTTCTGTATAGCCCACAATATCAACTTGGAAGCCCACCACTTATCGGGCATCTGAAATTCTCGGGTGGATCGGCTGAGCCGGGACTTCTTCTCTCAGCACAAATGGTCGCTGCACCCGGAAGTGGTGCACGGGATTTTCTGAACATGGGGCACTCCCCAAGTGGACCTCTTCACGACCAGACAGACCCACCAGTGTGCCCATTTCTGCTCCAGGGGAGGGCTGGGCATTGGCGTGATTTCCGATGACTTCTGTCCTGGTCGGATCAGCTTTTCTATGCCTTTCCCCTGATTCTGCTGATCAGCAAGGTGTTGGAAAAGATAAAGACAGACAGGGCTCAAATCCCTCTGATCACCCCAGCATGGCCCAGACAGCACTGGTATGGGACTCTCAAGTGCGTGGCAATCACCCCACAGGGGCCATTGCCAGCCCGCCTGGATCTTCTCTATCAGGACCAAGTTCACCTCTTCCACCCCAACCTAGCAGCCCTCCACCTCACGACATGGCTGCTCAATGGTTAGGCCGGGAGGAAAGGACTTGCTTGGAGGGAGTCCAGCACATCCTCCTGGAAAGCACTAGGCCCTCCACACGTCAGGCCTACCTGGCAAAATGGTCTTGGTTTTCCTGGTGGGCCGCCGATCAGGGCGTCTTGCCAGTGGCTGCCCTGATCCAGCTCATACTGGACTACCTCCTTCATCTCAGGGCCCAGGGTCTAGCGCCTTCGTCCATCAAGATGCACCTGGCAGCCATATCAGCTTTTCACCCACCAGTACAGGGCCACACGATATTCTCCCATGCCATGACTGGTCAATTCCTTAAGGGCTTGGATCGCCTCTTTCCTTATGTTAGACCCCTGGTCCCTCAGTGCGACCTGACCTTGGTGCTGGCCAAGCTAACAGGACCTCCATTTGATCTGCTTGCTACATGTTCCTGGTCCCAACTCTCATGGAAAGTAGCTTTCTGGTGGTGATCACATCGGCTAAGAGGGTGTCGGAGCTCCAGGCCCTGACCTCTGAACCCCTGTACACGGTATTTCATAAGGATAAGATCCAGCTCTGCCCGCACCCGTCGTTCCTCCCTAAGGTGGTCTCTGCCTATCATATGGGTCAGGAAATTTTCCTGCCGGTGCTCTGTCCCAAGCCCTAGCCCCTTCAAATGCTAGATGTAAGGCGGGCTCTGGCCTTTTACCTAGAATGTACAAAACCATTCAGGAAATCTTCACAGCTTTTCATCGCCATGGCTGAACGCATGAAAGGTCGGCCGATCTCCACTCAGCAACTCTCCAACTGGATCACTTCTTGTATCCGTGCTTGTTACGACCTGGCGGGAGTTCCCCCGCCGCCAATTGTGAGGGCGCACTTGACTAGGGTGCAAGCCTCATTGGCTGCGTTTGTGGCCCATGTTCCTATCCAGGACATTTGTAGGACTGCCACATGGTCACGAGTCCACACGTTCACCTCGAATTATGCGATTGTCTCCCAAACTAGGGAGGACGCTGGGTTCAGCAGGGCAGTGCTCCATCCCGAGTGTCTGTAAACTCCTACCCACTGCCAACAGATATAGCTTGGAATTCCCTATTATGGAATGCACGTGAGCAATCACTCGGAGAAGAAAAGACAGTTACCTTTTCCGTAACTGGTGTTCTTCGAGATGTGTTGCTCATGTCCATTCCACATCCCACCCTCCTTCCCCTCTGTCAGAGTTCTCTGGCAAGAAGGAACTGAGGGTGGGGGGAGCGCACAGCACCCCTTATACCTCACCATGGCAGCGCCACTCCAGGAGTTGCTAGGGGCGCTCCCCTACGGGTCCTGCTAGGGGTAGTACATGAGAACATAAGGGAAAAACTTTCTGGCACCAGTGCACATGGTGAGCATGCACACCTACTGTGGAATGGACATGAGCAACACATTTCGAATAACACCAGTTACGGAAAAGGTAACTGTCTTTTCTGAACTGGTCTGTATCCTACAAAGGACTAACAAAGAAGTGGTTTGGTTAGAATAACCAGTTGAGACTATGGAAGTGTAGCTTAGTTTTTCAAAATGCTAGAGTACAATTTTTTGTGTAAATGTGGTCGATACCAATTAAAGGTGTATTTTGGAGATCTCAGATAGAATTAGATAGAATTGTGGATTATTTTTCTGTCAGCAAAGGAGCTAGAGTCTAAAGTTTAAAAATGTAGGTAAAGAGACTTGTGCTCTCAACTCACTGTGCAGGGTTTATTGCACTCAGTTCTCAGGTGCTTGCTTGGTTTTGTGGGATTCCTTGAATCCTGATTTTTATATGGGTGAAGTAAATTACCCTACCATTAACTTGTCTGTTGTCTGACAGGAAGGTGTCCTCTTTGCTTGCAGCAGACATTGCTGTCTAGACCATACACTATGCTTTCAAAGCCAAACGGCTTATTTTGTTAAGGCAGCCCAAGCTGTCAAAACCCACTGCAAATAGTGACCTGTCAAGTGTTAGATTGGATAAACTGAAGAGAAAAATTCATGGTCAACTGAGCAAATATAAGAGAAAGATTGCCTGATGTTTTAGGTGGAAGAAGATAGTTCAATTTTAGGTTATGGTTAGAAGAGCAGAAACTTTTACCAGTAAACTACACAGAGATGCTGCAAATGATGACAACAACAAAATCCCTTAATTAACAGCCATTGTCACAAGTAATCTGCACTGGTGCTAAAGAACATGGTTCAGATTTTGTTGCTGCAGATAGATGACTTGAAAAATGGAAAACAGTGAATGAACAAACTGAAATCTGTATCCTCACAAAGTAAAATTGAACTGCTGAACTAACAGCTGCATTCCATTAAGTATAAGAAACAGGCATGTGAGCCTGTGTATCAATCCATCATATCTGTATTGGTTGGGAAACATATCCCAGCTTAGATATAAAGAACTGGTTTTTGTAGAGCAGGTTTTCAGTCACATTAGTTAAAAATCTTAAACCTATGCATTTTGACACATTTAATTGTTCTGTTGTGCCTAGTTTTGTGCATGATTCCAGTTTCTTTGACTCATGACTAAAAGCAGCATTTTTCTCCGTTTTTTAAAGGAAAAGCTATTTGGGTTGTATTAGTTAGAGTGGTCAGGAACTTTTAGTCAAGGATTTTTTCTGACAGACGTAGTTTCTGCAAAATTGACATTTTGATTTTTGTTCCAATTTTTTTTGTTTTTCTGAGGGGGAAAATCTGAACTAAGTTTTGTTGTATGTTCACCCAAATCTAAACATTTTGGTTCATTGACTTGACTGGTAACATTTTATTTTGGGTCCATTTGACATGTAACTGCATCTGCCTGAGCTGTTTTCGTGCTCCATGGAAGTTGTACTCCTAGTGCCTCATGCCCCCTTTCTCTTTTATGGACTGACTTCCCTGGCTAACCTACATTTCCCATGATGTACTATGGCCCTCCCACTGACTGAACTTCCCCAGTGCATCATGAGTCCCATGTATGTGGTGCATTATGGGATATTTAATCTGGCCCTGGAGCCTGGCCTACATAGGAGACTGGAGGCATGAGGCCAATGCAGTTCAGTGTATAACCAAGACAAAGCTAAACATTTTGATTTGTTTGAATCCTTACAGAGTTGTATTATCGTTTCAACATATTTCGTTTCAACACTTCCAAATTGGAATTTTTATCAGCTTACTGTTCTGTGGAAATTTTGGTATTTCTGCTTGTTGTTTAGATCTGGGGTGAACACAAATGTCAAAATATTGGAATTTCCTGTGCGCAGGGCCGGATTAATGCAGGGGCTTTAGGGGCTGCAGCCCATGGCCTTGGGCTAAGGGGGGCCCCACAGGCCAGTGGGCTGGATGTGGCCCGCTGCGACACCAGTCCCCAAGCCTTGTCATCCACTCCCCAGAGCTGGAGCTGTGAGCACTGGCGCACCAGTATGCCCCTGTGGCCCCTAGGTGAGGGGCATTCAGGGAATCTGTGTGCTGCCCCCAGCGCCGGCTCTGCCACTTCCATTGGCCGGGTACCGTGGCCAATGGGAACTGCGGGAGTAGCACCCATGGGCATGGGCAGCGTGCACTGCACAGAGCGGCTTGGCTCCTCTGCCTAGGGGCTGGACATGCCGGCCACCTCGGGGAGGGGAGCAGAGCAGCACAGAGCCGGGGCAGGCAGGGATCCGACCAGGAGCTGCCCGAGGTAAGCCTCTTCCAGCCGGACCCTGCACCCCACACTCCCTCCTACACCCCAACCCCCTGTCCCAGCCCTGAGCCCCCTCCTGCACCCAAACTCCCACCCAGAGCCTACATCCTGAACTTCCTGCTGCACCTCAACCCCCTGTCCCATCTCTGCCCCCACCCACCCCCAGCTGGAGCTGCACCCCCTCCCGCACCTCAATCCCCTACTCCAGCCCTGAGCCCACTCCCCCACTCCAAACCCCCAAGCACCCCACAAAATCTAATAGCCTCACAAGAGAATTAATCCGGCCCTGCATGTGGGGCAGAAATTCTGATTTTCATCCAGCTCTAGTATTGGTTTAGCTTTCAAACCTTGTTCAGATTATCAGAACAATGACACATTTGTGCACCTACTTTTGTTTGGTATAGCTGCCGTGAACTGTTCTAAAAGTAGTTTTGGGACTGACTCCCCACAATTTATGAATAAATCATATTGAAAAGTAAGTTATATTCTAATATTTCTATAACTTTCAACAGCTTAAAGCTAGACAAATAATTGTTCACTAGAAAACACTCAAATAATTGTGGGTAAAGAACTATAAGCTAGGACACCTGATTTCTATTCTTGAATCCTCTGCTCACAAGCTAAATGACCTTGGGCAAGTAACAGGCCCAAACTTTCAAGTGTCCACTAACTTTGGGACTTCCATTTTGAGTCTTTATCCTGAAACTTCTCAAGAAGCACCCAAAAGCAGATGGCCCTTTGGAAAATCTTGACCTCGGCCCCTATCTCTGTAACATCCTACAAAATGGGATACCAACCTGATGCCTTGGAGTTGTGTGCCTTAAAATATTAGTGTTTCTGAAGTATATTTAGAACTCTATACAAGGTGCTTTTTAAGTGCAGAGTAGTAGGTAGGAATGTTGTTTGGTACCCCTGCTAGTGGACTGGTGAGTTATTCAGCTACTGCAACATGGCTATGGGTAAAACACTCAATACCTTCATCTCTAGAGCAGGGAGACAGGTTGACAGTAAGTAAGACTGTGTTAAAAAGCCTTATCCATCAAGTTAGTGGTGAAGTATTGTGGGAAAATCAATGAGATGATTTTATAAAGTCACTAAAACAAACACACATTAACAGTGAAGCCACCCTATTAGAAATCTTCAAAATGCTATAATTGCCTGTTAAAAACTGACCAAATAAAGAAGCAGGCAACAACAGATAGAAGATTAATATAGGAAGAGGCTGCTTTATATAGATTGTTTTCAGACCATTTTGTGAATCCTTCACCAGCCATGCACAGGAATGAAAGTGTGCCTCTGAGATAAGTGTTGTGTACGTACCTCATGCAAACTGTTGTGTATGAATAGGGTTAGATTCTGCAAGTCCTATTCAGGTTGCATACTGTCCTACCTCACTAGTAATCCCGTTGATTTTAATAGAATATTCTTTGAGTAAGGTACTATGCAATCTAAATAAGGGCTGCAGAATCTGGCCCCGCAATCTTTGGAGTAAAAGTTGATTTGATGTCAGTGAAGTACACTTTCACTTGCAGTTTTATTATTGTGCCATTTCTTTCCCAAGACACATTGTGCTTGTCATCCTTTTATTGAATGTTCTTTCTTTGTTTTATATCCAGCTTTAAAAAGCTGGGGAAATAAATGCTAGATTCTGCAATGCATAAGAAAGTGGTACAGTGGGATACAATTTTGCCTTCTTTAAAAGTTACTAATTTATAGTTTGGCATCCTAATAGTAACATATTTGAGTATAGGAAGCTTTATGCTGAGAAACTGGAGGAGGAATGCATCCAACAATCACAGCTGCCCTGGATTTCTGCATTAAAAAAATCACCTGAATGTTTATTATTATTTCATAAAGCAGGGCTCTTGGTTGATTTGAGGGATGCTCTGAAATACTATCTTTAAAGACTAATATTTAAAATGTGATGCATTACAAGCCTTCTGTACTTGCAGTTTTACAAGCCAGTTGCATTTTGGGGGGATCCAGTGAGGGAGACGTAACATTCTTGGTATAGTTTTTCTTTAACCAATTCACTTTTGTATTTTATTTCCACATGTTACAGTTGAAGAGATTGCTAATCAACAGTGCTGAGTGTCTCATAGCTGAGTTTAATAGCTATGAATATATTCAGTAATTTTGCAGATGTTTTCCTCCAAAATTTCTTGAGGATCTTTGTAACTTCTGAGACTGAGCTAAGTGTAGTTACCTCACTACTTTAAACCTGTTTTTGTTCTGTTTGCTTTTATGAAGACCTTCCTTCACAAACTGGAACAGAGCAGGGCTAAGTGCTGACTGTAGCCTGCTACTGCATCTGCAGAGTAGAAACTTCTCCTTTTCAAGCACTTACTCATAAACCAAAAGTTGAAAAGTTTGTGATTGCAAGAAAGAAACTGATCACATGCATTTGCATTCAGAGCTATAGAAGGGCTGTCATGGGTGTGTGAAGTGAAAGACTCCTTTGAGTGTAGGACTTGATTGCCTAGAAGGGAGCAGTTTCTTCAGGTTGTTCCCCATATTTTGTTTGAATTCTGCAGTTTCAGTTCTTTATACTGTTGGGCACACTTCTTTGCTTTGTTTCTTTGTGAGGTGTCAGTCATTTTAGTGGTGACTGTAAAATGGAAGACTCAGGTGCAAGACTCATCTTTGACAACAATTTCACAAATGTGGTGCAGCCATCAAACATTTCCCTTGTAGCCTCGGCCTTTCTTTCTTTGTATAGCTCCTCCCATCACCTTGTGCTATAACGCACACTTTAGGAAGGCTGTATCCTTTTTCTTCACAGTAGAATATATTTTGCTCAATCTTGTTTTCAAAAATGAACCAACAAAATCCATCCCCATCCTGAGATCAAGCATTGAAATTTTCAATGCTATGAGACACTTCAAGAAAGGGCTTGGTTTGAGAAAGTTACGAGTAATTAAAAAAGGAGGAAGTTATAGTGGACATTGAAATTCAACATTAAATAGAATGTATTACTAGGGTAGCCAGCTTTCTAATTGCAGAAACCAAGCACCACTGCCCTGTCCCACCCCTTCTCAGAGGCCCTGCCTCCCACTCACTCCATCCCCCCTCCCCGCCCTCACTCGCTTTCACTGGGCTGGGGCAGGGGATTGGGGTGTGGGAGGGGTGAGGGCTCCAGCTGGGGATGCAAGCTCTGGGGTGGAGCCAAAAATGAGGGGTTCAGGCTGCAGAAGGGGGCTCCAGACTGGGGCAGGGAGTTGGGGTGCAAGAGGGGGGTGAGGGCTCTGGCTGGGAGTGCGGGCTCTGGGGTGGGGCTGGTGATGAGGGGCTTGGGGTGCAGGAGGGGGCTCTGGGCTGGGGCAGGGGGTTGGGGTGTGGGAGGGGGTGCAGGCTCCAGCTGGGGGTGTGGGCTCTGGTTGGGACCGGGGATGAGGAGTTTGTGATGCAGGAGGGGGCTCAAGGCTGGGGCAGGGGGTTGGGGTGTGTGCTCTGGGAGGGAGTTAGGGTGCAGGAGGAGGTTCCGACCTGGGGGAGGGAGATTGCGGTGTGGGCTCTGGCCAGGCAGCACTTACTTCAGGCAGCTCCTGGTCGTCGGTGCAGTGGGGCTAAGGCAGGCTGCCTGCCTACCCTGGCTTCATGCTGCTCCCAGATGTGCCCGACATGTCCCTGTGGCCCCTTGGCGTGCTGCCCGCACCTGCAAGCACCACCCCCGCAGCTCCCATTGGTTGCAGTTCCTGACCAATGGGAGCTGTGGAGCTGGCATTGGGGGCAGGGGCAGCACGCAGACCTTCTCTGATTGTCCCTCCGGCTAGGGGCCGCAGGGACATACCGGGTGGTTCTGGGAGCAGTGTGGAGACAGGGAGCCTTCCTTAGCCCCGCTGCATCGCCAAAAGAAACCTAATGAGGTTCAGCAAGGAAAAGCGCAGAGTCCTGCACTTAGGATGGAAGAATCCCATTCACTGTTACAGACTAGGGACCGAATGGCTAGGCAGCAGTTCTGCAGAAAAGGACCTAGGGGTTACAGAGGACGAGAAGCTGGATATGAGTCAACAGTGTGCCCTTGTTGCCACGAAGGCTAATGGCATTTTGGGCTGTATAAGTAGGGGCATTGCCAGCAGATCGAGGGATGTGATCATTCCCCTCTATTCGACATTGGTGAGGCCTCATCTGGAGTACTGTGTCCAGTTTTGGGCCCCACACTACAAGAAGGATGTGGAAAAATTGGAAAGAGTCCAGCGGAGGGCAACAAAAATGATTAGGGGGCTGGAGCACATGACTTATGAGGAGAGGC
This sequence comes from Mauremys reevesii, assembly GCF_016161935.1. Classification (NCBI taxonomy): domain Eukaryota; kingdom Metazoa; phylum Chordata; order Testudines; family Geoemydidae; genus Mauremys; species Mauremys reevesii. The sequence goes on from NC_052626.1 coordinate 110,320,385, forward strand.
TGAGGGAACTGGGATTGTTTAGTCTGCAGAAGAGAAGAATGAGGTGGGATTTGATAGCTGCTTTCAACTACCTGAAAGGAGGTTTCAAAGAGGATGAATCTAGACTGTTCTCAGTGGTACCTGATGACAGAACAAGGAGTAATGGTCTCAAGTTACAGTGGGGGAGGTTTAGGTTGGATATTAGGAAAAACTTTTTCACTAGGAGGGTGGTGAAGCACTGGAATGGGTTACCTAGGGAGGTGGTGGAATCTCCTTCCTTAGAGGTTTTTAAGGTCAGGCTTGACAAAGCCCTGGCTGGGATGATTTAGTTGGGAATTGGTCCTGCTTTGAGCAGGGGGTTGGACTAGATGATCTCCTGAGGTCCCTTCCAACCCTGATATTCTATGATTCTATGATCGCAGACCGGACTTTTGACAGGAGGCACAAGGATCCCTTTTTGACTGGGCGTTCCGGTCAAAAACGGGACCCCTGGCAACCGTATGAATTGCCAGCCCATTGTATAATACCTTCACTGAAAAAGGTCTTTTTTTATGGGTATGCATTTGTCCTCCAGTATGCTGCACTTTTCTCTCGAGTGATCCAAGTCTACACCATCTGATAGTTGTAAAATAACCAGTGTCATCCTGTACGTGAGTTGTCATGTGCACTGAACTGACCATTCTTTGGAAGGTATTTTGTACATTTTATTTGGCATCCGATATCTAGACTTTTCGATTTAAAGAACTAATGCAACAAACTGTGTCTTAATTACGTGGCATGAAGAGGCAGTACAGTTAGTGTGGATTATTACAATCTAAAACTTATCTTCTACAAGTTGAACCATACGTAGGTACAGTTGTCTGGCATGTTGAGAGGCATATGTGTTCTAACACATATAATTGCTGATATGTACATGTTTTATAACCATAAGGAGTGGCTCAGTATAGCTTCAGCCAGTTTAAAATAAAATGCTACATGTGGATACCCTTAATGCATCTGTGCATATTTCAAATTTAGTAGGGGATGAGCCTGTAATTTGCTTTTCTTATTTGCTTGACTAATTACATATGTAATTAGGCACATAGTTACTGGTACTGCTGCACTTTTTCTTTTTAATAGCTTAATGTAGATTTTACATAACTTTTTTTCTGGAACACTTTGGTGTTGCACAGAGCTGCCTCAGCACAGCGTTCTTTGCTGGAGCAGTAGAAAAGGGGATAGTCTTCAGGTCTGTCAATTTCTATACCTGGATTGGAGGATGTGTTTATCAGTCAAGTAGTTGTATTGACTAAAAAGATGACAATGGGTCTGATTTTTACCTCCTGAAGCATCCATAATTCCCAGTGCACAAAGACTTCAGAAGAGGACTCAAAGGAGAAAAGAGAAGAGACATGGGAAATATGTTCAGTGTTAATTTCTTTCTCTAAAGATTAAGCAGAGGAAAATGAAAAACTGGGGAGTGACTTTATTAAAAAGTGGCGTAGGCATTTGATAGCCTTTACATGCTTAGTCACTTAGGTGCTTTTAGAAATGTTTCCCAAGAACTAGAAACATTACAAAAATAAACAAACAAATAGATACATCAGATAAAAGCCCTGGTTTCAAAATTAAATGAAGCTATATATTTTCCCCATGTATGTTCTTTGCCAAAAAATATGGTACTAGAATATTTTTAATATATTTGTATTTCAGGCAAAAAATATTATGCTTAAAGATAAATATCTTCTTTTGGGGGATGTAGATCACCAGTTTTTTTTTTCTCCTAAGGTATTCCAGTGCCATGCTATTTTTCACACACCAGTAAGAAGTGCACAGTAAGTGCTATCAATCCTGGGATTCTTTCCTTTGGACCCGTATTTGATAGTTTAATGTGTTGCAAAGTACACTAGTGTGTGGGCCTAGCCATATTGGTATTGTTCATAGGTCCACAGCTTTGACAGGACTGACTTGAAGGTGCTTGATCATGAGTAAGCCTTTGGCTTCTCATTTATTCCATAGAAAGCAATGCTGAGGGAACAATATTTCAACATGAGCCTGCCATAAGGCTCTGTAACCAAGCAATGTCAACGGTATGTAAGAATAATGGATTGTGTCTGCAGCTGCGCTATGTGACCACCTCTTTTTTGGCATATGCCCGACCGTAATTTATAGATAGTCCACTATGCGTTTTGAGTCTCTCATATTATAGGTGAAGCTGGCAGTGACACTTGTAGTCACAGTTGCCCAACTTTCCATTATATGAATGTGTTTTGAGTAGTTTGTAACTTTGTAAAACTTTCCGTTGCTCAGGCTGAAATTTTCCATTCCAAGCGCCTGCCGTAAGCTGATCTTTTAACAGTTCAGACATTTCAGAGAACGAGGCTTGGGGGAAAATACACTGTTTTGCTGAGGTTAAATGTATAGCTGAGAAGACTGTCTGAGCTCCATGCTTTGGAGCAGGCACTTGAAATTTGCAAGGTGCCCATGAAGGGGTCACATGTCTTTTGCTGTCTCCCTGAAAATCCACCCACATTTTTCATTTGCATATGTTCAGTAGAGCTTTGATAGAGGCTGCCCTCCAAGTTCTGGGTACTCAGTCTGCACTGAGCATACTTGAGATCAGGACTGCAGCAGCTGAATGGGACTTTGTAATTTTCCTATGGTTTCCAGGGGCTGCTGTAGTGCCAGGCACTGTAACTCAAGCAGGTTACAGTGGGTAGCAAAAGGGGAGCATGCTGGGGGGATAGAAACAGAGAGGGGTCAGGCCAGAGGAAAGGGTGGGGAAAGGAACAGGTGGGACAAACAGGGCTGGCGCAACCTAGGGCGCTAACATTTTGGGGGCGGCAACCACAGTGGCTGGATCTTCGGACGCCCCGGTCATCAGCGGTATTTTGGGGGCGGGACCTTCTGCCACCTAGGGTGACAAAAAAGCTGCCGGCACTCCTGGGGACAAAGATAGAAGGCTTCAGGCTGTGGGGAGAGGCATGCTAAAGGATGGGCAGAAATGTTTCTACCCACTAGAGAACACTCCCCTCCAGAACCTGGAACAGAATCCAGGATTCTGCTGCTGGCTAGAAAACAGTCGAGAAATCTATTGACAAATTTTCTCCTCCTCCTCCTAGTGGCAGTTCTAGGCAGCAATAGTAGGTTGTTATCCTCTACCAGTTACTCAGTTAGCTCAAGTGGTAGATAGGTATATGTTGTGGATCTGAGGGTTCCAGCTCTGGTCATCACCCATATGGGGTCACTATGATTCCATATCATGGAATTTTGCTTTTTCAGTTTTTTTAACTGAGAAAACCACGTACTAAAAAACTGTCACCCATGTGTATGAATCACGAAAGTCTTTAATTTCAATCACATTTATGTTTTTCCAGGACCCAGGCCCCTTCAGTATACAGGATGGACTGGGCTCTGGGGATGAATCAGGTTTGCATATTGAGTGAGGCTGTTGTCTGTTTTAAAAAATCAAAACAAAAACAAACGACCCTTCCTCCCCAAAAAGCTCTGCCTCATTTGTTGCACAAGTGGAGTACCAGATGAGGCAGGGGACTGCAGGAAAAGAGAGGATGGTCTATGGGTAAAGGCAGTTGAAATCTGTCTTAGAGAATTAGATTATATCCCTGTCTGTGTGTCAGAGTTTTTATCTGATGCTGTGCAAGTAATTTAAACCAACCTTTTCACAGATGATCTCATTTTCTGGATTGCCAGCTTGAGACATCAGAAATCTGACTTGTGGAAGTGCTGAGCACTCACAACTGCAACTGAAGATAGTCATAGCTGTGCTTTGAACATAGCATTTCTATTGTACTTGAGAAATACTGTGAAAAATCAGGTCATGTGTTTCTCAAGTTGGGCACCCACAACTGCTGGACAGTTTTGACAATTTTGGCCTTAATCTTTGTGACCTGTTTCCCTGTCTCTAAAATGGGAATAATACCACTTATCTTACTGTTGTTGTGAAGATAAACTCATTACTTTTTGTGAAGCTCTTGCATATTGTGGTGATAAGCATCCCAGGGAAGCTCTGGAATACTATGTTCAGTGCAGGTCTGCACGGTATGTGGTAAATGCAGCACATTAATGAGCAACTGTAAAAAAAATCATTATGGTTGTGGGTCTTATTTTGGTTATATAACTAACCATATAACATGTGTAGATGTGTGTGTGTGTATATGTATACACACACACACACACACACACACACACACACACACTAGAGCTGTCAAGCAATTAAAAAAATTAATTGTGATTAATCGTACTGTTAAACAATAATAGAATGCCATTTATTTAAATATTTTTGGCTATTCTCTACATTTTCAAATATATTGATTTCAATTACAACACAGAATACAAAGTGTACAGTGCTCACTTTTTATTTATTTTTATTACAAATATTTGCACTGTAAAAAAAAAAGAAATAGTATTTTTCAGTTCACCTAATACAAGTACTGTAGTGCAATCTCTTTCTCATGAAAGTTGAACTTACAAATGTAGAATTATGTACAAAAAAACCTGCATTCAAAAATAAAACAATGTAAAATTTTAGAGCCTGCAAGTCCACTCAGTCCTACTTCTTGTTCAGCCAATCACACAGACAAACAAGTTTCTTTACATTTGCAGGAGATAATGCTGCCAGCTTCTTGTTTAAAATATCACCTGAAAGTGAGAACATAATAATAATAGGAGATATACCAATCTCCTAGATCTAGAAGGGACCTTGAAAGGTCATCAAGTCCAGCCCCCTGTCTTCACTAGCAGGACCAAGTACTGATTTTTGCCCCAGATCCCTAAGTGGCCCCCTCAAGGATTGAACTCACAACCCTGGGTTTAGCAGGCCAATGCTCAAACCACTGAGATATCCCTCCCCCCTGAGGTGTTCTCATGTCACTGTTGTAGCCGGTGTTGCAAGATATTTACGTAACAGGTGCGCTGAAGATTCATATGTCCCTTGATGTTTCAACCACCATTCCAGAGGACATGCATCCATGCTGATGACAAGTTCTGCTCAATAACAATCCAAAGCAGTGTGGACTGATGCATGTTCATTTTCATTATCCGAGTCAGATGCCACCAACAGAAGGTTGATTTTCTTTTTTGGTGGTTTGGGTTCTGTAGTTTCCACACCAGAATGTTGCTCTTTTAAGATTTCTGAAAGCATGCTCCACAGCTCGTCCCTCTCAGATTTTGGAAGGCGCTTCAGATTCTTAAAACTTGGGTCAAGTGCTGTAGTTATCTTTAGAAATCTCACATTGGTACCTTCTTTGCATTTTGTCAAATCTGCAGCGAAAGTGTTCTTAAAATGAACAACATGTGCTGGGTCATCATCTGTGACAGCTATAACATGAAATATTTGGCAGAATGTGGGTAAAACAGAGAGCAGAAGACATACAATTCTCCCCCAAGGAGTTCAGTCACAAATTTAATTAACACATTATTTTTTTAATGAGCATCATCAGCATGGAAGCATGTCCTCTGGAATTGTGGCAGAAGCATAAAGGGGCATATGAATGTTTAGCATATCTGGCACGTAAATACCTTGCAATACTTGCTACAAAAGTGCCATGCAAATGCCTGTTTTCACTTTCAGGTGACATTTTAAACAAGAAGCAGGCAGCATTATCTCCTGTAAATGTAAACAAACTTGTTTGTTTTAGCGATTGGCTGAACAAGAAACAGGACTGAATGGACTTGTAAGCTCTGAAGTTTTACATTGTTTTGTTTTGGAGTGCAATTATGTAACAAAAAAAATCTACATTTGTAAGTTACACTTTCACAATAAAGAGATTGCACTACAGTACTTGTATGAGGTGAATTGAAAAATACTATTTATTTTGTTTATCATTTTTACAGTGCAAATATTTGTAATAAAAAATAACTTACACTGATTTCAATTACAACACACAATACAATATATATGAAAATGTAGAAAAACATCCAAAATATTTAATAAATTTCTATTAGTATTCTATTGTTTAACAGTGTAATTAAAATGGTGATTAATCACGATTAATTATTTTAATCATCATTAATTTTTTTAGTTAATTGCGTGAGTTAACTGTGATTAATTGACAGCCCTAATACACACACACACACACACACACACACACACACACACACACACACACACACACACGCGCCTGTGAAGGGTGCTATATGTTGCATTTCTGATTTTTTAAAAAAATCATGAGTGTTTACCATTCTTTAATGCTATTGGAATTTTTAGCAAAGAAATTAGAATTTGTTATTGTAACTTCACATGTACAAAAGAAGACCCATGTGTATCAGCATGGCTTAGTTGGTAGCACTTATCTCTGGGCCTTATCTTCATAAGCCCACAACCTACACCAGAACTTGTGCTGTTATAACTATCGATGATGCAGTTCTGAAATGGAGCAAGGTGCTAAGTGCTGTCCTTGAATTTAAATATGAAAATTAGCTCTCTGCTGCCCATGTTTAATGATGATCCAAATGGAAGTTCAAGATTCTGTGGCACTTTTCAAAAAACAAACAAGGATCCTACGTTACCTGTCAGTGAAAAACTAAATGTTCAAGACTACCGTATAAATCAGCCCTTACTGACCTTACAATAGCTACTACAGTGTGTTTGCTGACAGTTACTGAACTAGCACACTCTAAGTCATGTTGTGGAGCACTTTGAGATCACTTCAACATAAAGTGCACTGGATAAACCTAAACTCCTTTCTCTTGTAAAAATGCCATTTGAATCATAGACCGGCTATTTACCAACGCACAACTGAGCAAAACCACAGCAGAGAGGTGAAAATATTCTGTGTGATAGTGAATGCTGTAATTGAATTTGGAATAATATTTGAAGAAAGGGGAGAATAAATCTTTATCAAGCTCAGAAATTTTTCTTTTTTGAAATGTATAGTCTGATCGGATTTCAGGACTAACAGGTCAGGATAATGGTTGATGGAAATCGATTATACCATTTTGAACTTGGGTGATGGAAACTTTGTATTTAAAAATAAAAAGATTTAAAGTCTATTTTTTTCCTGTAAATGTTGTTCAGAGCAGAGAAATTTCTGCTATAATGAGTCCTATGTTATCGAATAAATGGTTTTAATCACTCTTGCAGAAGTAGAAATTCAGGGCAAGAGTAGTCTTTATTAACATCACCTTTCTGCTCTCTTATTGCCTACTCAATTAATCTGTAGGCAGTGATGAGCTGCCAAAATCTTAACAACCGGTTCCCTATAAAAAGTTCTGATTTAAGAGGGGAGATTGGGGGGGTGGGCGGGGCAGGGGGAGACATATTCGTGGGGCTGGGGGCCCCTGCAGGACCTGGGGCAAATTGCCACTTGCCCCCGGCAGCCCTACAGTGCAGCCTCCTCCCCCCTTACCTACCCTAAGCTCAAAGTAGCAGGATAACTCAGATGGCCACGCTGCAGCTGGCGGGGAGCGGGGCAAGGGCCGGGGGAGCCTCAGCCTCCCCAGCTGGGAATCCTGGGAGCAACAGGATGGTCCGGCCTGCAGACCGGAGTTCTTTGAACACTCCCTGGCCCTTTAACAACCAGTTCTCCACGGAGGTCTAATTTTAGCAACCGGTTCTTGGGAACCTGTGGGAACCGGCTCCCGCTCACCACTGTCTGTAGGGACCACTTTAAGGTGATTGCACTAGCAAGTGGGGATTTGGTTTCAAATCTGTGATTGTCTGTAGAAAGAAGGCAGTGCCTCTTGGAAACGGAATGAAATGTCAATCAATTGCAACTCCAATGTCCAGTCAGAAAATATATTTAAAAAGTTACATTCTGCCTTCTGGGCAAAGAAGATTCATGCTGAAAAGAGGCAGGAGGATATGCAAGAGGAAAAATATATCTATCATAATTGTATAGCTCCCTCCCATGACCATAGTATCTGAGTGTCTCACAGTCTTTAATGTGTTAACCTAACAACATCCTTGTGAGATAGGGAAGGCTATATCCCCATTTTACAGATGGGGAGCTGAGACACAGAGAGACTGAATGACTTGCCCAAGGTCACATAGGAAGGAAGTCTGTGGTGGAGAGAGTTTTAATGTGGGTTTCCCAAGGGCCCGGTTAACTCCCAAACTACTGGACCATCATTCCTTTTTGAATAAAATCTTTCCGGAAGGTGCAGGTTTGATTTGGACTACACATTCAAATTTTGACATGATTAGGTTCTACCTGTCTTGGAAGGACACCAACAGTAACAGATGGCAAGTGTGTCATTTCTCTGAAGGATGGTACCCAAACAAGTGAATCGAACAAAACAAAAAGTGAAAAATGTCTTCCTCTGTGCTAAGAGGAAACAGTACATACACAAGCAGCTCATTTTGAAAAGAACTAACCTACACTTTTAGGAAATGGCTTTCTGCAGCGTGTAGGAGTCTTAAATCTTTTTGCTGATGTAGTGGCCTATAGGTAAATATTATGTACTGCTAGCTGGGAAGAATTTGGTTCAGATCCCTGGCGTCAGTGTCCTAGAAACAGACCTCAAATGTGCTCAAGTACCAGAGTGGGTATGCTATAATAGTTGGATAATGAAAATACAATTATGAGTAAATTCATCAGTTGCAAAAAAAAATAATGCATATTTGACTATCTGTTTAGTTGGTTGAATGGGCTGGAAAAACACCTGATTTGCAAAGGATATATTAGACCGTTGATAAAGGATGTTTTGAGTAAACTATTAATAAATATTCAACCTGCTCTATACATATGCCACTTGGATGGATAAGTAGCTTTAACATTCTTTTAATAGTTTAAACTTTTTTCTAAAATAATTATAAAACTAATTTTATACCTGTGGTTTTAATTTATAGGTACATTGAAACCCTGAAGGAAAACAAACCGAAAATTGTTTGGGATGAACAAATAGCTGAACACTATTTGGAATACAAAAAGTGAGTGGCAGTCATTTACTTACTGCTCTGTGTGAATATTCTTGGGCCTGAGTCCCACAGACACTGAATTACTACTTCTATAATATTGACTGAATTCAGCATACTGAGAGTCTGCAGTTTGTCAGCTATGGTAGCCATGAATAGGAACATAAAAGAGGGTTTCAGGGGACAGAAATAAGCCAGGGAAGGGTGAATGAAGTAACAAATGTAGCTAAAACAAACTTTAACACTTAAGTCTGGTGGATCAGATCTTCAGAAGCGTTTTGGGTATGCAGAGCATCCCTACCTAAGTTATCTGTCAAGCCTCAGTTGGACCAAAAGTCTGAGATGCAACCTGGTGAGTGGTTTGCCATAAGTCTGACAAAATATATATTCCTAAAGGTGTTGCTCAGATATATATATATCTGAGCAACACCTTTAGGAATAACAGAGCCTGGCAGATTCAGCCTTAGTGTTAAGATTTGTCGAACAGCAGACTCGGACATAGCAGAAATAGACTGGGCCCAGTGAAGAACAATAAAAATAAGGAGCCATAAAGGGACTTGGAGAGACTAAAAAGACCAGGACAACTGCCTTAAAAAGAGCATCAAGAGGTAAACAAAATAACAAAAGTTGTAGAGGACAAATAAGGCTATTGTCCTTTGTCATAATAAAAAATAAATAAGTGCTTGATACTAAAAGAAAACCGTTTTAAACAGATAAAAGGAATAATAGCAAAATCTTGCTAAACACCAATTTGTTAACCTTGTAATAGACCATCAGCTGCATGTGTATCCTCTCTTTTTGGCAAAGATTCTGTAACCAAAATGTCATTACTTTTATAAAATTCTATCAGTATATTTTCTAATATATTATAACTTATATAAAATGCACTAATCCAAATAAATTAATGAAGTAAATTTTGTGATGCATTGTCCTCGCATTAAAAAAGTGTCATAATTCTTCAGTGAACAATTGATTTTTTTCCCATGAAACTTCTTGGGTGAAACATTTTTAAAATGCTCCCTTTTTTTAAATGTGGCCCTGACACTTTGGCATTTATTTATTTTTAGCTAAATCACCAGGGTTACGACAAACTTCTCTCACATTTTTAGACTTATGATACTTTTCAAATTTGCATACAACTGTGAGGAATTATTTTTCATAACTCAAATCACTGCTCAAGGAGAAGTTGACAGAATTGTTGAGATTCATCAGCTAATTCAGCTCTCAGGTATTGCTTCCATGGCTCAGTAGCCTTTGTTGTGTATTTCCTTGCTTGGTTTCTGACTACATACACCCCTTACCAGAATTTAATCCATTCTTCAGCACTTCTTCCTCACTGTCATCCATGCCCTGTCCCATCCTCTCTGCAACTATGCAGCCATACTGGAGTGTTAAGGGTTTTTTAACCTTATTTAAGGAAGTTTATAAAATTGTTCCCTCTTGAGGAATTTTGATATAAGATAAATAAATAACATATATATGTGGATTTGTGTTGCTCAAATAAATACATAATCTTCTGCATTTATTTGTTATACTTTTTCTGAAAAGGGCACCATGCAGGAGATTTAATGATATTTAACTGTTAAATGACTAGTTTTTGAATTAGCAGCAAAGAATCCTGTGGCACCTTATAGACTAACAGAAGTTTTGCAGCATGAGCTTTCGTAGGTGAATATCCACTTCGTCGGATGCAAGTTTTTGAATTGTTTCTGTAACTCTGTAAGAGAAGGCCTCTCTCATTTTGAATTCTTTGGTATGCTGTTTTGAAATTACTTTGTGTATGTCAAACAATTACATTTTTCTTTGTATTGTGTAAAAATCAGTAAACAATGATCTGTGTTTACAACTTCTCTGTGCAAAGTCCAACTGAAGACTGAGAGCTTGTCTACACAGAAACTAGCTTGTGGCATGCTGAAGTGTGAATTTGCTCTGTGTGGACCCTGTTGATGGGTAGTAACAGGTCATTAATGTGCTTTGAGCTAGTCCCATTTCAAAGAGATTTAGATGGAAGTGCATTAACAAACTGGGGGGTCCACACTGGAGGTTAGTCTGCAGCAAGCTAGCATGGGATATATTAACACCCAGCATGCCTCTAACTAAATGTTTGTATAGAAGTCCCTTTTTTTTTTTTTCCTCTCAAAAGGCAAATCTGAGATCCTGTACTTGAATGGTTGGCTCAGTGGCATTATTTAACTCAGTACAGCCACGCTTCCAGGGCAGTCCCTGGCAAATCAAACTTGGGTGAAGGGAAACATAGTCAACACTACATAACCTAACTTTGGAACCTGTTCTTTGAACATTCTTATCTGTGAGCCTTTTGGAAGAGAGAATCAATCAGAGAGTACACTGGGCCTGAAAATCCTTCTCCTGACTTCCTGCCACCTGCCTGATTGACAACTGTGAGGATCATCCTGTCTGCACTGGTTTAGCCAAGCTACAGGAAAGAATTAGCATCTTCCCATCCCCACTTCCACTTTACAGAGGTTTAGCTAGGGTGAATGTTAATATGATCCGGAGCAGAAAATATGCTTCACTAGTGAAGTATGTCACCTGGGAATATATTGCATGCCTTCAGTTGCTAAGGCTATGTCTACACTACGTAGCTGGAGTCAGCGTACCTTAGGTCGAGCTACTGCTGGGTCTACACCACGGGGGTTTCTCCCGTCGACTTACCTTATTCTTCTCATCAGGGGTAGAGTACAGGGGTCAACTGGAGAGTGATCTGCTGTTGATTTGGCGGGTCTCCACTAGACCCGCTAAATTGACCGCTGGTGGATCGATCTCAGAGCATCAATCCCAGCTGTAGTGTAGACATAGCCTAAGAAGAGACCAACCTACATGCAAAGACACCGAAATACTGTATCAAATCATAAATCTTTAAACAGTGCATATATCCCAAAGATCGTTTGTGTAACAAGCAAAGAATCAAAGGTTACTTCTGCAAATCATTATACAAAGCTTCCTTCCTCAGACTGGCTTTCTATTTTCATATTAACTCTTGGGTGCCAATAATACTGTGTTCTCTCGTTTTTATCACCAATAGAATTCACAGTAAAAACTCAGGTTTCTCAAATCATTTGCTTCCTCTTTTCTGAGGGAAAAAAAACCACGAAACTGACTTTAACCTCTGTCAGCTGAAAAACCTCACATAATCTACCCACCCCAATGTCAAAAAGGTGAGTGACTGTTTTCTTCATGCGTCTGACAAAGTGGGTATTCACCCATGAAAGCTTATGCTCCAATACTTTTGTTAGTCTGTAAGGTGCCACAGGACTCTGTCACTTTTTACAGATCCAGACTAACATGGCTACTCCCCTGATACTGTTTTCTTCTTGTGCTTTGCAGAAATAAAGGAGGAAAGCATGTCGTCTTCTACCCAACATTAAAGGTATGTCCATGTCCCTTCTTCACATGAGAGGGGGATAAGAGAAAAAGAGGAAAGAGGGTGGATACTGCTTTGCCTCCTTGCATTTTAGAGGAAATCCTTTGTTTTTGTACAAGAGGCCACCCCGTCACTAGATTCTCCCACATCAACTTAGGGCTTCTCCATGTGGAGAGTTAGTGCCCAGCAAACTGAGTGTAAATCTACAGTCCACTAGCCTGCCGCACACTGAGTCACTATTGTGCATCCTGCTACTACACACTAAAAGTTCCCCGGAGTGCTTTGACCTCTACTGCTGTTTTAAACAGAGAGCAATGTAGGTCAAAGTGCAGTAGGGAGCTTTTAGTGCACAGTATCGGGCTCCACACGCCGCCAATTAGTGCATGCGGCAGACTAGTACACTATAGATTTACACCCCAGCTTGCTGTGCAGTAAGTCTATATGTGGACAAACCTTAGAGACTGGACTTGAAGAGTCAAGTGGAATGGAAAATGAGCTTATAATGAAAGTATATTAAGCTTAGAAAAGAGAGTGCCAAATTGTAAATGCCTAAACCAGTGTTTCCCAAACTTGGGATGCTGCTTGTATAGGGAAAGCCCCTGGCGGGCTGGGCCAGATAGTTTACCTGCCGCGTCCACAGGTACAGCCGATCGCGGCTCCCACTGGCCATGGTTCGCTGCTTCAGGCCAATGGGAGCTGCTGGAAGCAGTGTGGGCCGAGGGACATACTGGCCGCTGCTTCCAGCAGCTCCCATTGGCCTGGAGCAGCGAACCATGGCCAGTGGGAGCCGCGATCGGCTGTACCTGTGGACGGGGCAGGTAAACAATCTGGCCCGGCCCGCCAGGGGCTTTCCCTACACAAGCGGCATCCCAAGTTTGGGAAACACTGGCCTAAACCATTATGAAACCATCAGAAGCCCACATTATGTAAGTGGGAGAGGAATGTTCCTTTCAGCTTCATGAGCACCTTTCCCACCATTGGCCCTAACGTAGACAGGATGTGAAAGTGTTTATCACTGTGTTAAATTCTTTTATGGCTAGTACTGGTGGAGCCACATGGGGAAGTGCTGAAAACGCCAGGGTAGCTGCACCTTAGCAAAGACTGATTGCACTGAAAGTTGTCCTGCTACATTCTCCTTGGTCTTGCAGAATGTTTTATCTCATTATTGGCAGACTCCATCTGGGTTTTGAACATAATTCCTCTATTTTTTTTAGAGATTTTTTTCATGTATTCTTTCATCTCTGAATAATAGATGCCGTACTGTGGCAATTGGTGTATTTATACACATGTAAATAGAATTTTCCTTCCATTCTTAACAGACTGTAATGAAGGTTTAGAGAGATTTCTACACTGAAGCAAATGTGAAAAATCACTCATATACAAGCAATTAAATCGGCTAGTGACCCCAAATTGTCTTTTAGCTTCCCCCTCACAACCCAGTTTCTTCATCTTAATTGGGTGATTATAGGTATCTTGTCTGCTCAAATTTGGACTCATTCAGATTTTGTAAAAAACGGCCACAAACCCGAAGACAAACAGATATATTCATGATATTTTCAATTCCAATGAGAACAAGTTTTAAACATTTCCCTGTAGTGTTTGCAGTTCAGACTTTGCCGCATTGCACTAGTACAAGAGAATCTGAAAATGGACTAGAAAAATACTATCTTGGTTTGTCTAGGCTGAGACACTTGTAATTCTTTCACTTGTAATAATTTAAAGTTATGGTTATAACATAGATAAGTAAAAAGCGACAGAGTCCTGTGGCACCTTATAGACTAACAGACGTATTGGAGCATGAGCTTTCATGGGTGAATACGAAGTGGGTATTCACCCACGAAAGCTTATGCTTCAATACGTTTGTTAGTCTATAAGGTGCCACAGGACTCTGTCGCTTTTTACAGATCCAGACTAACACGGCTACCCCTCTGATACTTAACATAGATAAGGAATCTTTTGTTGTTGTTTTTGTTTGGTTTGAGTTTTGGGAGTTTTGTTTTTGTTTTTTTCTTAAATACTAGCCTGACAGTATCCCTTTAAGATGTAATTTTCTGCGTGAGTTTGCCCTGAAAGATGAAAAGAATGGCCTTAGGTAGGAGATGACATTCTGTAAACACAGAATATTTGCTACGTGACAAGTTGTGTTAATTGATTTAGGACATCTGGGAGAGTTGAAATTTCTGGTGACACAGTTTTCAAAGTGTGCATTGCAGTACATCGTGTAAGTGATGGCCCAAATAAAAATACTTCAGTGCGTAGTTCAGAACATTGCTTACTTCAAAGCTGTTCTGTATGTCCAGTTAGTCAACATATGCTAGGTTGATGCCCTAAAAATTGCCCTAACTGGTGGGACTAATCTGGCTCTGCACTTATTGACCAGTGAATACTTAAAACTATAATCTCCAGTCATCTGGCCCTAAGAAAAAATAACTTAAACAACATTTTTTGTTATGCATTGTGTCTAATACTACAAAGAGAGGGCTGCATGCAGTTTCTAATGTTTATATTCAGCAAAAACTGATTACCTTCTCTATCCTTTTCTTAGTCCATCCAGTTGCGCTTAGAACTTGCAAAGGAATTGGGGACTGGAATAGCCATCTGGGAGCTGGGACAAGGCTTGGATTATTTTTATGATCTGCTTTAAAATGGCAGACCAATTGGAGAGACTTCATTTGCTTCACGGAGACTACACATTCAATTAAGTGAGGTATTTGTGGGGAGATGATTTAAAAACATTTTTTTTTTGTAATTTATATGAAATCTGTATGGAATTTGCATTTTTCCCAATAAAGAACCTGCTCTGAATTTCTGTACACATTGCAACACGATTGTATTTGAGAAAATGCACAGAAACAAAAGTTCTGCCTCTAACCTTTGCTTTATACAGTCATTAAAATAGACCACCATCAAGAGAACACTAGACTTCTCATAGTTTTCATGCACTATCTCCTAGAAGGAAATAACACAGACAGTGTAATCCTTCTGACCCATGTTTAAGATGTAGATGTCTCATCTGTCATTGGTAATCACAGAAGTAAGTGAATGGACCTACCAGTCTGGTTTGTGCACGGCAAATTTAATGTCTCAGATTTTGTACAAGAACTCTTTTGTAAACAGGTATTGCTCTTTATGTAATGGTAAGGTAGGCATAAAACTGGATGGGGAAAAAAATAATATATTTCTGCCAGGCTAGTAGAGAATCAAAACGCTGACTAACAGCACTTTGTTCTGTTTGTTTTTTGTATTTAGCAAATCCCTTAAGTAGCTCAAAAACATGGTAATTTTTTATTCCGGACTTGGTTACGTGTTGTTCACCAGAGGGGTTGTCTGACTGCTGTTTTATCCTTAATCTGCTGGATGGGTCACTTTGTAGTAGTGTATTTTGCATTAGTGCTTAATTTGAGGAAATCCTAACTTCTAGCACCAAAGGCCTTAAAAATGCACTTGAGAAGTGAATAAAATTAAATGGCTAAGCACTGATGGCCTGATTTTCAATGATACTCCTCTGTTTCCCATTGACCTCAGTGGGTGCTCAACCTCTTTCAAAATAAGGCTGTGAATTGTTAATCCAACTTGTTTGTGCTTTGGAAAGCCTGCAGAGGGGACATCTCAAAATGTGATCTGTCAGTTCATTGTGACTGCTTTTGCTATAATACTTGACGACCTAACCTTCAGCTTAAAAGGCATAAAAATGGATCTGTTTTATTTAAAACAACAACACCCTTCCAAGATAGTGATTCACACTTACAAGTTTCACAAGTCCTGTGTATTTAATAACACATGCACTAAAATGAGATGCCTTGTAGGAAGCTAAAAAGGGAGTGCTGGGAATTTGAAGGGGGGATATTGATTGTCTGTAGAGATCTAAGCAGTAGCCCTATAGATCCACTGATGTTCCTCTTGCCACTCATAGCTCTCACTAAGGTAACTGCTCTACTTCCCCCTCACCTCCCTTGCTAGTAATTAATCTCAGCGGGGGATTTATGTACTCCTGCTGGTTTCAAGCAAATAAATCCCACTGTAATCCACCACTGATTAAAACCCTATTGATTTTCACCTCTCTGATTTAGTTCTGGCATCTCTCAACTCTTCACACTGTAAAGTATCCAACAGGGTTTACTAATCAGGGATCTTTCTTCCTTGCCATTAGTACCGAGGTAATTTGCTTTGTGAATCCTCTTGTTCAGTTAACCTGAACTTTCTGGTTCAGTCAAAAGCAATTTAAAGTAACATTGGCAATGGGATCTAGACTAGCAAATGAATTTAATTCCACTCTTTTTCTCCTTTCAATGGGATTACAAAATTGTTTTGTTTCAGTATTCAAATAATAAATAAAAATTATAACAGGTTGTATTGTGAGATGCACAGATATTTTTAGGCGAGTTAGCTAGAACTTTCAAAATTGGAGGATGGGGAAGTAAACAATATTTCAGCTCACCTCATGGAAGTGGTCAATGTACATTTTTTTTTTCTTCCCCCATTCTTTTCATTGCCTTCTTTTATATTCCTTGATTGTTTGCTGTGAAGCTCAAGTGTCACATCTGTCTTCCAGCTGAGCTGCATGTTTCGATGAACTGTCCTCCCCTTCGTTGCAGATGGAATGAACGCCTCTCCATGACAGAAAGATCAAACTAACCCTGCTTATATCTTGAAAAATAAACACCAGAAGAGAAATGCACTTTGTAGTTAGAACCATTCATAGTGTAAGTGTTTCAGGCCACAGATGTTGCCTTTTATCTCTAAGGTGCCTTGCACATTTATCGTACTTTATAAATAATATACCAGAAGAAGGAGGCAAAGGTATGATCTTTCATTAATATGAATGTCTCTTCAGTACTAAAATATACCCCCATGCAGTATAGCTAAATGAAGGAATGTTTGGTTTTTATTTTAAAGGAAACAACTAAACTGATTCCTAATGCTGCTGAGGGATTTCCTCCTCCACCTGTACAGAGTTAAACACTTTAGCTATATGCTTTGTGGGGGCATAAAAGGTTCTTCTCTCTTGGAAGCATGTATTGGTTACGTATGCTTTGTGGGGGCAGGGATATTGGATCTATAGTTGACCCAATTTAGAAATCCTTTGTTCCCATTAAAATACGTAACATCTGTTGCACCACAAGGTGAACTGGAAAAGTGTTTCTTTCAACGGACCTTTCCATTGGCTCACTTTTCTAAGATATAATTAATAAAACAGTAGGAGTCTTTCAGCTGAATATGTTGGAAGACTAAACTTTTAGTCAAAACCATGAACAGGTTTCTCGCATCATGAATATATTACTATTGACTTCAGATCATGTGCAGCAGTAAAGCTTTAATCTGAAGTAGAATGCACGACTGTATTAGTCACACTGAATCTCTCTTACAAAGGGGAACTGTAGTGGGGTGATCACCCCGCTCCGGCCCTGGAAGGGTACAAGCAGCCCTGGAGAGGGCGGCAGCTCTGAAAGCTGGTCTGATTGGGAAAGCAACCACAGCTGTAGCTGGCTTAATAAGGGCCCAGCTCTCCCTTATAAGA
Organism: Mauremys reevesii; assembly: GCF_016161935.1. Taxonomy (NCBI): domain Eukaryota; kingdom Metazoa; phylum Chordata; order Testudines; family Geoemydidae; genus Mauremys; species Mauremys reevesii. The sequence goes on from NC_052626.1 coordinate 110,338,118, forward strand.
GGGAAGTGGGCCAGGAGCAAATGGTCTCCCTCTAGGTGAGGAGGGAGATTGACCTAGCTGCAGCCTCAGTGCTAAAGGGTACTGGGAGTGAAGCAGGGCTGGGGAAAGCCGGAGGAGCTGGGGAGCTCTGGGCCAGCAACTCCCCAGGCTGCAGGGCCTTGTACAAGGCCCCTGGAGGTACTGGGATGCAGGGAAAGGCAGCAGGTCAAAACCTCCCTTGCCTATGATGACCGGCTTATACAGACTGCAGTCGGCCCCAGTGAAAGGGGGCTAGATGGTGTCTAGCAGTAGCCCATAGGCTGAGGCAAGGTGGAGATACGGTGGGGGTTCCCTGTGGAGGGGAGATCCAGATTTGTGGGGTATTGCCTGGAGGGGCAGCACCCCAGGTAAAAGGGCACCGGAGTCCTGGGACGGACACTGGAGCCAGCGGCAGTGGGACACCGGCCTGCAGAGAGTGCTCTGAGAGCTGGAGAGCTAATTCCCTGAGACGACCAGCAGGAGGTGCCGCAGCAGTGAGTCCCGCCATGTCACAGGAACTTTGAATCAGAATTTGTCAAGAGGCCTGGGGAAAATTCTGTCAGCAAAGCAGAGTTTGTTTATAACTGACTTTTCCTCTCCCACCCCAATGCTCTTGCTCGAATTTGGATTAGGAGAAGAGAGGTAGCAGTTGGTTCTGCTGCAGTCAGTTCTGGATATGGAGTGAACATTTTATATTCAATTAACATTTTAAACATACTTTGAATAATAAGCAACGCTATTTTTCTCAGCCCTGTGTATAACTAGGTGCCTTAACAAGGCAAAAACCAGAACATAGTCCTGTATCAGAAGGATCAGTTTGGCCTTATGCCTGGGACAAAAGCATCTCATATTACTGAAGGAAACATGTCCCTTGTGTCAAGTGTACCCGTGTTGAAAACTGGAACCTGTATAGAACCTCTGTGTTAGCGAGCCAGCTTTGACGATATTTCGTGAAAAATCAATATTGTAGCCTGTGACTCAGTGAGACATTGCTTCATTGGGGCTACAGCTTTAAAGCCCTATTTTATTGCTCCTTTTTTGTAATGTTATGCATAGGTCGCAAATTAATAGTGCTAATGGCCAACACAACTAACCAAAAGCCCTATTGATATTTCTTCCTTGATAGAAAAAAATTATTTTAGATTCTTCTAGATAAGAAAGTTGGGAGGGGGGACAATGTGAAGTGAAGGGTGATGGGAGGAGAAAAACCTTCAAACCACTCTTCAAATTTAAACAAGACTTAATGAAATGTCATCAGCTTTCTTTAGGGTTCAGATGATGATACAGAATAGCTTTTGCAGTTTGTATTATCGGCTGTCAGCCCTCCCCCCCCCTTTTTTTTTTGTATCTACCTATAATGACTGTTCATTGGAAGCTTAAGTACAATCTCTTCTGGTTATTTCCTTAGGGCTTTGGGGAGTGTCTTGTCATTATAGAGATTACAATTCTGATTAGTATACAGTACAATTGTTTTTGCCTTCAGTCAAAGAAAGAGCAGTGCAATATGGCTGTGTTCCATTTCTTCTGCAACTTTAGAGACTGACTGCAGCCGAAATATTTTCTAGCCTCTCTTTTTATAGAGTCAATTTTTGGACTGCCCCAAGTTTAACTATTTCATTGAGTCATCAACATAAAAGTTCTTCAACAATTTCTTATATCTTTGTGAAGCAAAGATTATTGCCACCAAAGCCAACATTGGGCCTTGTGTAACCTATTGACAGAAACTTTAATGTAAGTGTGCGTCTCTGTTTCTCAGTGGGTTGCAATCTACCGGCATTTCAAGATATGCTGTGTTGTAACAGCTATCGCCTGTATGTCAATTGTTTCTTCAATAGAAAAAAAGAAGCAGCTTCAGTTAGCACATTTATGCAGAAGGTGACCATGGAGTAAATAGAATATTTAATCACACCTATTTAACCTAAACCTAAGTGCTTTAAGTAGGCACTTGAATGTCTTATTATGACAATAACTTTATTACAAAAAGTTACTTTACAAAAATATGTATGGAAGGTAAGTGTTATGTTCAAACAAATGAACTGTGTTGTGTCAGTCTTTGCCAATCATATCCCTTGCTTTTTCAGGGTATATTTTAATATGTATTTGGGTACAAGTAAAACCAAAAATAAGCTATGTCTTTAATAGAAAAATATGTGCAATATTTTCATAGTGAATCAAACAGATCTTCTTAAAAGTGATGGGTGGAATAAACCTGTACTGACTTTCCAGCATCTAGAGTCACTGTGTTCTGCACTTTCTCAGGTGTAAGCACCAGGTTTTATTAAAATGTATTGAACTTTTTTTTTTTACTAGTTTGGTGATTACATTTTTAAAGGAATTAGTTGGAAGCAAACTTAAGAACCACTACATTTACATTGGAACCTAAATATTTCCAAAGCCATTTTCCCCAGGGCACTTGTACAATTTATCTTTGTCTTAGCATTTTTTTTTAATTTACTTCTCTCCCAAGGAACACTTGCAGCCAGTGCAGAATTCACAAAAGAATATATTTTGACCAGCTGTCTTCTTTCCATCAATAACAAAATCCCTGCTAACAAATTCTTTGAAACTTGATGACCTGCAGGCTAATCCCTGAAAGATGATTGACCTTTGTCGTCAAAACTTGTGTGAAACTAACAATAGTGGCTAACACATTGGTGAGAAATATTCAAATTCAAACTTAGGCATCAGTGTTGTAACTGAATAGAATCTCAGTATCTGCAAGAGAACCAGGAATCAACTGATCAGTTACCTACACATGGTACTAGGATGTCCAAATTTTTATCCAGCCAATGTGCTCAAAGGAAGGACACAATCATGGTAAGACTTAGCAATTATTTCATGTAGGAACACAGGGTACACAATTAATTTTTAAAACTGCATCTCTGCATAAGAATGCTCAGCTCTCTAAGCCCTGTAGGCCCCATTTCCATGGTTTTACCTACCCATATCTCACTTGAAGAGAGAGGCACTTCAGCTCCTGTGAAAATGTTAATACCGTTTTCAGAGTATTGATGCTTTATAAGTTTATCTTCTAATTTTGTTTACACAACGCTGCTTAGTATTAAAGAAATGGAAATTATTGCAGAATAGTGTGTCCACATGCTAGCCACCCTATGTCTGGTGCATACAATGCATGATGTGTACACATGGAACTTGCTGCAACATATGTAGGTTGTTGCACTTATTCTGTCATTCTAAGTGTAATGGCATCAGCCCCCAGTTGTTGGCAGCTGGGATCAAACCTAGGACCTCTTGAGCTTAATTCATGAGCTTCTACTGCCTGAGCTAAAAATCACACCTCTGTTAGCCAAGGCTTATCAATCTCTAGCTGATGTAACCGCTACTAGAGGGGGGCAGAGTGCCACACCACGCAGACATGAGTTACATCAGTACAGTTGTTTGGCGCAGGTACATGATATCCATGGTGTGTTGTGTCTGCTTGCACCCGTGATTTTTTGCTTGGGTTGGCTCCTTCAAATATTCTGCCTTGCACAAAGATCTGTGTACGTGTTGTACACAGGGGCTACATTCTTGCCCTGCCAGATACTATGGCATCTTCACTAGCAGCTTCTTTGGACCTGGAAGCTTAGAGGCACTGTAATGAGCACTACCACCCATCCTGCTCAAGGAAGTAAGCTTGAATCTAAACTTTTTCACTCTTTAGTCAATACATTTGTCATTTTTTATTTTGAATTTCTTGTGGGGTTTGTTTGTTTGCAGTTGCATTCCTGGATTCTTTTTCTCTTGTATTTCTCATGATGTAGAGATGGGAGTAGCGCATGCCCTTCCATAAACCCCAGAGACCTCCCATCCCCCACCTAATGCATGTGGCCTTGAGACAGATATATTGCTCTTTGGGGGAGCAAAGGATTCTGGGGGGTGCAGGGCACCATTGTGAGATAAGTGGATATACTTGCAGTTAGTGGGGAATGAGAGTCTTGCTGTATAGCTGAATTAATTGTGTAGGAGATACTGCTGAGGTAATAAACTGGAAGTCTCTGCAATGTACAGCAAAGTATTGGGGCTGAGTCTTTGTCCTCATTTAACCATTGATTTGATCCTTTGATTTTTTTGGGAGGGTGGAGGTGAATCCTTGTAGGACAGACGGGTTCAGAAGTTTTAAGGAAATCTTATTAAAATTTCATTTTTATTATACCTTTGTGTCCTTTGGTTGGGTACTGGGATATGGACAAAGTCAGGACAATCCATGCAATACCTTGGGTGCTCTCAGTCTGCATGCAGTCAGTAGCTGAGTAGTTTGGTAGTCAGAGTGCCAGTATGCCGTGCTGTTCAAGTATTTCAGAGCATTGTGGGATTATACTGGGAGGAGTGATTGTACCACTGCCTCTGCAATGGTTGCTTTTACTGTCCCACCTGTCACTGCAGTGATATAGTGGTGAATGTAACAGTGGATTATAGAATCATAGAACTGGAAGGGAGCTCTAGAGGTCTTCTAGTCCATTCCCCTGCACTCAAGACAGGACTAAGTATTATCTAGACCAGCAGCAACCCAAGGACCTGCATTTTGATTCAAAATTTTTCACGGACCCCCAAGCCTCCCACTCAGCCCCATGCCCTGCTCCCACTCCACCCCTTCCCCCAAGGCTCCACCCCTGCCCCACCTCTTTCTGCCCCCCGCTCCACACCTGCCCCTCCTCTTCCACACCTCTTTCCCACCCCTTTCACTGAGCACACCTATCTGTGCTCCTCCCCCTCCCTCCTAGTGCCTCCTGCACCCCGCTGAACATCTGTTTCCCGGCATACAGGAACCACTGAGAGGGAGGGGAGGAGTTGATTGATGGGGCTGGCGGAGCCCCTGGAGTACCTTCGCAGACCCCAGTTTGAGAAACACTGATCTAGACCGTCCCTGGCAGGTGTGTGTTTAACCTGCTCTTAAAAACCTTCAATGGTGGACCTTTCACAACCTCGCTAAGAATTTATTCCAGTGCTTAACCACCCTGACAGAAAGTTTTTCTTAATATCCAACCTGAATCTCCCTTGCTGCAATTTAAGCCTATTGCTTCTTGTCCTATCCTCAGCGGATGACAAGAACAATTTCTCTCCTTCATCTTGTAACAACCTTTTATGTACCTGAAAACTGTTATCATGTCCCCTCTCAGTCTTCTCTTCTGCAGACTAAACAAACCCAATTTTTTCAATCTTTCTTCATTGGCCATGTTTTCTAGACCTTTAATCATTGTTGTTGCTCTCCTCTGGACTTTCTCCAATTTGCCCAGAACTGGACACAATACTCCAGGTTAGCCTTGCTCAGAGCAGCAGCATCTACACTGACTTTTTTCTGCATATTTCCAGCCATTTCTGTACTGATGGTGGGAGCACTACTGTAGACCAGACACTGGTGGTATTACTATACTGTTATCAGGACCTGCTGTGAGCAGCGTTGGACTATGCAGAGGTGAAGGTGCTCTGGCCAGTGTGCACTAGTGGTAGCACCAGAACAGGAGATGCACCAGCTGGAGATTTTCAGAAAAGTCAGTGTAGCTAAGGCTGGCAAATGCAAACACATAAGCGGTGTCCACTCCTGTGCCCCACTGCAAGCACTTTTGTTTGGACACATTGTGAGCTATGGACTCTCTAGGAGGTTGCATTGCAGTTGCAGTTCTAGTATACATACAGAGCAAAGACTTTTTTTTCCCCTCAAAGAGCTAGGTAACCTGCTGGTATCATTAGCTTAAGTTAATATCACAAAGCATTTTGTTCAATTACCTATTTAAAATAACACTAAATGGTCATCTATTGTATCAGTCCTTTTCATGCTGCTTTCACTTTTTAACTCAAAACTTTTTATTGGAATTAAATGACTTTTGCTATTTGTTTGGAATTGTTTTTTATGGACTTTCATTTTCAAGCAATGTGCCAGGTTTTCAAATTCCATTTAATTCCTCCTTACTGCATTTAAAACAATTCAGAGATTGTAGCTGAATACAAGGCTGCAGCTCCACAGAGGAGATTGACTAATCTCATACCTTGAGAGCACAATTTAAGAAGTTTATTAACAATTTTAAAACCCCAAGGATTGAATTATACCCTTAGTGTTATTCGTTTTAGATCCAGGGACTGCAGCTTGTGATACAAAGAGAGAATGTGCAGTAAGTTTTAACAGACTGTCTGACTTCCACTTATGCACATGCATCAAGTGTTTTAATGAAAGTAGAGATTCATTATACCCATAAAATGGGAGGAAAATGTATATTGCAACTGAGGAGGAGGTAGAGAGAGACAATGTTAGGATATGAGAGGTATTTTACATAGCTAAAATAGCATCCTTATGCTTGTTGCAAGTATGACAGAGGAAAGATCTGATGTGTATACTTGATGTCAGAGGAAATTATTACTTGTGTATGAGTTGTTATATGAGGTGTGCTAGAGTGTATTAATGCACAGAAACAACATTTTACTGCTAACAATTGTGTATTTCCGTAACAGAGCAGTGTTTTTGTGATCACAAAATGTCAAATGGCAATTATGATTGAAACACATTTGTGTACTTTCTAGGGTTTCTAATAACTATGGAAAGATCTATGTGTACATTTATCTTGCATTCCTTAGCAGGGAATCTATATTTAAGGGATTTGGAATAGAGGCATCTGATCCCTTATTATAGGAAAAAGTTCTCTGCTGGCCAGCTGGAGCTATTCAGCATTTGCAGTCTTACCCACCTAGTGATACCAGGAGTGCTGGAACTAGGGGTACTGGGGATGTGGCAGCACCATATGTTTCCATCATATGCAGGGTTTACAGTTTTGTTCAATGACTTTCGGCTCATTTGTAATGAGGAGGTTGAATAAACTTTTCTCCCCATCAGATATAACCTTTTAGACTCCTTGTCCCTAGGCATAGATTTATACCTTCCCTGCTGTACACTCTCATTTGCTGCTGTCACAACCAGGGAATTGGGCAGTGCATGTGAGAGGTAAAAACTAGAAACTCTGCATGGGGACATAATTTCTCTTGTGAGTACGCTTAGCTGTGGGTGTTCTAGACTCTGGGGTATTCCACACAGATTTTGCGGGCTCCAGTATTGCTTCATTTATCTGGGGGGAGGGAAGAGGGGAAAGAGACTTTTGGAAGCTGAGGACTGAAGAATGTCCACTAATTTATGGGTGTTCGCCAGAACAAATTCAGCTTGAATACCCATTGACAATGCCATTGGTCTCAGTAGGCCATGATATGTTTTAAAATCCTCCAGTACTGGAAATGAAGACTCGGGCACTGCAGCAGCGTCTGGTGAAGAGGAAGAAGGGGTAAGTGCAATCTCTTGTGGTAATACATCTGACCTCATCAAGGGTACAAGTTGCACGAGGTCAGAGGGAGGCCCTGCCCCCGAAGTGGCTCAGGTGACTCGGGAGTAGAGACCAGCCCCAGGTTTACAATGGCTCCACAGAGCCAGGCCCATGCTCAGAAGGGACCCTGGCCTGCTCCGCTTGCACTGTGCCCCGAGACCCTGCTGGCTCCCCCCGCCTACCACTTGCTCCTCTTGGCCTGCCCGCTGGCTGCCTCCTCGGCCCCACCCCCTGCTCCTCTCTGCCCCCGGCCAGACCCCAGTGCACCTCCGGCTCCGGGCAGTCTGTGCTTCCCACCACCCATGGGGCCCCGCCTGTCTCCCCGGAGCTGAGACGCCTGGGACTGGTACAGAAGCCTGTCCAGTCTCAGCTGGGGTGGGGGACGTGGGGGAAGGGGACAGTGCAGGGAGCTTGGCTGGGCCTCTGCAGGGGAAATGCATCTTGAGGGAGCCAGACTGGAGCAGGCCCTGGCCTGGCTGATCACACCACCCCCGAGGGACTGGAGTGATTCCCCACCCCGAACCAGCTCTGGCTCCACTGCCGGCTCAGCCTGGCAGACACAGTTGCCTCCCGGCAGACACAGTGAGTGCAGCCAGGAGGTAGGGTGTGGGCAGGGCCTGCTCCAGACCCCAGCGCGCCAAGTGCACGCGCGTGGGGCAGCATTTTAACGGGAGGGTGGCAGGCGGGTCCGGCGGACCTTCCGCAGTCATGCCTGCGGGAGGTCCAATGGAGCCGCGGGACGACCGGACCTCCCGCAGGCATGACTGCGGCGGGTGCACTGGTCCCGCGGCTCGTGTGGACCTCCCGCAGGCATGACTGGGGAAGCTCCACCGTAGGCGCGGGACCAGCGGCACGTCTGCGGGAGGTCCCGCGAAGGCGCGGGACCGGCGCCCGGCAGCGCGAGCGGCGCAGCGCGCCGCCCTGCTTGGGGCAGCGGAATTCGTAGAGCCGCCCCTGGGTGTGGGGGAGTGGGTTTCTTGTGGGGGCGGTGCTGGGCTGTGATGAGGGAGGGAAAATGTGTATATTGGGGCACTATGGAGTAGGGGTGCTGGGCAGGGTGCTGGGCATTTATGTGGTGGAGGCTGGGGGGGCACTGGGCATCGTGGATCTGGGGGAGGATCTGGCCATAGGGAGTTGGGGAGTTGAGTGTGGGGCTGTGTGGCGCGGGAGGGGAAGGGGCACACTGGCAGCACAGGGCCAGGCAGGCCACTGTGCGTCTGGCAACTGCCAGTTTGTAAATATTGCCCTTACACTGGGCTGGGCGTAGCTAGGGCACCAGTGCCATGCCATGCCCCATTGCCCCTGGCTGGACCCTTGTTCTGGGGACTGACCTCCCCACACCATGCTCCATTGCTCCCAGCCGGGCCCACAAATAAGTTTTGTGCTGGGCCCACAAAAGGTTAATTCGGCCCTGGCAGAGACTACCAGAAGAACAGATGATCTAACTCTGAAATGAGCAGACAACGGGGACCTCAGTGACCAAGGAGCTTCCCAGGGATTTCAAGGAAGTTGTTGTGGGTAAAGGTGCAGCACTGGTGACCAGTAGGAGCTGGGTCAGGAATCTTTGTCTCTACTGTGGGAGCAGTACCAATCCTGGTAGTGATGGTTGATCTCCAGGTGGCCTCAACTAGCTCCAAAAACAGTACCAGGAAGGTGAAGGGAGAGGGAGACATCTTTGTACTCTATCCTGAAGGTTTTTCCAAGTAGTTTGGTGATAGAAGAGGAGCCACACCAGGTGGAATTAACAAATGGCCTGAATCATCCACAGTCCAACATGTTGGCCTCATCAGCACCACTGATGGAACAGTTGAAGGCATCAGACTTACTCACAGTACTGAAGTGGGCATCAGTGCTGAAGATGAAGTTGATAACAGACCCTCAGATGTGGTCTGTGCCGGAATTGTCATCAGTACTGAAAATAGTATCTGCGCCGGCAGTCTCCTCAGTACTGAAGAGGAAGCCAACAGAAACCCAGGGCCCTGAGCATGAGGTGATGACATCGACACTGGTAAGTCAGTCGTCAGTGGTGGTGGGGTGTCAGTGGCATCAAAGATAAGGCCACTACAGTCAAATGCTCTTGAATGAACAGAACAGAACAGCTTGACTAGTCCGCTGCTGCCTGGTATATTGATAGTGTGGAGGCTGTTGTTACCAACATCACTGTCATTGGTACTGGGCTCAACAGATGCCCTTAGGGCTTAACCAGAGTCAACAGTATGGAGTCTTATTGATCAGGCCTCGGTACCAGCGAGTGGGTTCGTGGCCTGGCTCTGTCCTGCATACAGGAATACTCTCAATGTACTCTATCCTGAAGGTTCTTCCAAGTAGTTTGCACCCCTCCTAGACATGGAGGAGGACTGTCTCCATGCTCTGGGGCAGCCCAGTCTGTTTTATGGATTATCTCTTCCTCGGGGGACCAGCGGAAGGGGAATGATCTCTCTTCCTGTCTTCCTCTTAGGCAAAGAATCTTAATGTAGACCTACTGTCCATACTGGCTCAGGTACTCTCTGGAGGGTCTGACGATTTGCAGAGGTCCCTGGCGCCAACACAGGCCTAATGGCCTGCTCCATAAGGTGCTACTTAAATGCAAGTCCCTTGCCACCTGTGTTCTCTTCATAAAGAACTTGCAAATAGAGCACCTTTCCTTAGTGTGTCCTTTCACTAAGGCATGATAAACATTGAGTGTGGGGGGTCACTAGTTGGTATAGCAATCCCACACAATGGACAGTGTTTGAAACCCAGGGAAGGCATTAACCTGGCCTATGCTCTAATAACTACTAAGTGAAACTTTTAAACGGAAAAATGCCACGGAAACACTGTGATAATGAACATGAGGTGAATACCACACTGTATGCTCCGACTCAAGCCACAAGCGGTGAGAAGGAACTGAGTGTGGGGGTTGCAACTGAGCATCTCCCTGATGGTTACTGCTAAGCAAAGTTCTCTAGCTTCAGTGTACTGGATGTGCGCACACCTGAATGGAATCCATGTCTGCAACTATTTGAAGAGGAATGCATCAGTAAATGCACCCCCTCTCCTTGTATACACTAGAAAAATTAGTACCTCGATTACAACAGCTATCACCAAGGATTGCTATATTGAAGTAGCAATCGTGCAAATGTTGGTGTAGATAGAACTCCCAGCTCTGAGCAGCTTTTCATGATACTACAGTAATAATGCCCAAGTCCTGTCTACACTAATAGATTAGTATTACTGCAGCTGCACTGTTGCTGGCTCATGCTGTGTTGAATGCAAATACAGCCTCTTACAGCCTAGTTGTTGTATGCTGGCCTAAGACAGAAACCTATAAGAAGTTAGGGCAGGTACTCTCTCTATTTCACTCCTTTGCTAGCTCTTCAGAATGGATGTCACCCAGAGGATGCACTATGCATGTGCATGTGTATTGATTGTTCTGTTGCTGGTGGCTCACCCACTGTAGAAGCTGAGACTTCAAGAGTGATAGAATCCTTAATGTGAAGTACTTTCTCTCTTCCTTTATGGTGTCTTTTTTTTTTTTACTACTGGAATGAACTCTTCAAAACACCGAGTGTCACTTTCACTGAGTGAGGCAGTGTCACATCTTATTCTTCTCACCCTTCATGCTGTCCTCTCAACTTTCTCTTTGGTGTTTGATTTGAGATATGACTTCTGTGGTGAGAAAGATAAGTCTTTTAAATTCCCAACAGTTTCCTCCTGCATTGTTAAACCTCTCCTTTCCAGGCACCAAGGAATAGGACGGAGGTGGTGCTTCTGGCCAATAGATTTGTGAGAAATAAAAAGAATATTCTGATTATTTCACGTGAAACTTTTTAGCAGAGAATAAAGTTACCATTGAGTGAATCTTGCTGGTCACAAGGTGAATGCTGTACATATTCAGTGCTTGCCCAGCTATGCATACCAATATGTAATTTGAGTTTCAAATGCTTACAATATTAAACTAATTCATCATATATATATGTGATTTTTTTTTATTTGCAGTAAAGGGTTATAGGTGCTCACCAATAGTAGGAGTAATAGCAGAATTGCAATAACACCTAAACTTGGCAACGAACAGTGTGGACCCATTGTGTTAAGCATTGTGCAAACAGAGAGGCCCTGCCCCAAAGAGCGTACAGTCTAAACAGACATCAGACATGATGAAGATGATGGTGCAGACCAATCTGAAGTGACTTTTCCAAGGTCATGCAGCAGGTCAGTATCAGAATCAAGAATAAAAGCCAGGTCTCCTGATGTCCAGTCCCATGTCCTATCCATTAGACCCCCACCGCAAAAGAGAGCGTCCGGTCCTTTTTGAGCTGTGTTGACACTGTGATGATCTTCTTAAAATCATTCACTTGAAAACTAATGTCCTTGTGATGAAATGTGCATCCATATATATTTTGGTGTGAGAACACAGAGCGAAATCAACATACTTACATTCTGAATTTATATAGTAACAACTGATCAGTCCCTTCCTTCTACATTATGTAATCAAAGAAGCTCGCTCGATGGAAGTGATGGCAAGCAAATTTAGGAAGTATGAATGGAAATAGTTGTTTGCACAGCAAGCAATCAGGATGAGGAATTAACTGCCACAAGAGGTCATAAAGTCAAAGACAGTTGCTAGATTTTAAAAAGGGCTGAGTAACTGACCTATCATGAAGGTTGGTCAGTTGATTGAATGATTGTAAACCATAAAGTAAGAATAATTGAGGCTCACACTCTAGGCCAGTGCTTCTCAAAGCCGGTCTGCCGCTTGTTCAGGGAAAGCCCCTGGCGGTCCGGGCCGGTTTGTTTACCCGCCGCGTCCACAGGTTTGGCCGATCGCAGCTCCCACTGGCCACAGTTCACCATCCCAGGCCAATGGGAGCTGCTGGAAGCGGCGTGGGCTGAGGGATGTGCTGGCCGCCCTTCCTGCCACCCCCATTGGCTGGAGCAGCACACCGCAGCCGGTGGGAGCCATGATTGACTGAACCCGCGGATGCGGCAGGTAAACAAACCAGCCCAGACCACCAGGGGCTTTCCCTGCACAAGTGGCAGCCCCACTTTGAGAAGCACTGCTCTAGGCTATTTGCTGATGGTTGTCAGGAGGAGGGAAGAAATACCCTGCCACCCACATTACACTGAGAAAATGTTTCCAGTGTCTAAATGCTGTTGATGTGTTCTCCATTATCCTTGGAAAGCCTGCATTATTGGCCACAGCAGGAAGAAAGGTGCTGGAGCTGATCAACCCATTGGTTTGGTCCGGTATGGTAAATCCTACATGTCTCATCCTCTTCACATAAAGTTAAATACGATAGTGGACGGGGAGGGGAAGAATGACTATAAATGGCATTATGGTAGGGTTCCATGTTTGTGTGTGTCTCACTTCTAGATCAGATTTGCTCCATTTCTAGATAAGAGATGTTTGGAATTGAGAGCCAAACTGTGTGTTTTGGTGTTCTTTCTTTCAGGATCCTGTGGGTCCTATTTTTGCCCTCTGTGACATCTCTGGAGCCCCATTGTCTTCGATGGGTTTGAACAGACATAACTAAAGGAAAATTTGGCCATGCAACTGGAGTTTAGTAGTAGTAGTTCTGTTGATGAATCTCAAGCTAAAATAGAATCCAGCTCACTCTCCCATAGTTGTATTAGCTTTGCAGTGCCAGCAGGAATAAAAAGTAGTAAAAATGTATTTTTCCCCCCACAAAATAAAGAGATGTTTTGGAATAGACAGACAGCAGATCTGCTGTCTAAGGAAGTACCATTTTTACATACACTTTTCAGAGTAGGTCCCCATTATAAAATGACATAGCAATAACAAGTTTTTGTTGATCCTGCTGCTTTCTGAGTAATGCTTTTTTATTGTTTTCCTTTGCTTTTTAGGATCTGTTGGCTCTCATCATTGCATCACTCCTTTGGGGGAATTTTGGCAGCCAGTGTTTGAGTTTAAAAGAATTCCCTTCTAAATCTCAGAACCCAACCAAAAAAAAAAAAACCCCAACAAACCTTGAACTTAGCAATCAGTATTCTGCAATGCAGACGGCAGGCACTTAAATTTGTATTGCCTCTCTGGTGGCAATGAAGGGTTGTCACCCAGAATGATTGGAACTGCCAACAGAGTGGGATAATGGGATGACCAATTGCATACTAAAATGTTTTAAAACTCTTGAGTAGAATGGCTGGAAATAGCAGCACTAGATATTCACAGCAACTAGTAAGCGATCTAAATTCTCTCTTCCCTGCTTCCCTCCCCCGGTCTTGTATTTCCTTTGCAAAATGTCAGTTCTACAGTATAAGCATCTGATATTGTTCAGTGGAGATGCAATACACCATAAGCAACCCATTTCTTGTCCATATTGCACAAATTTACTGCATTCTGAGGATGACATTCAATTTAATCCAAAAGTTATCTGCTTTCCACTCAAATTAGCATCTCCTCAGTTTTATAGTTGAAAACTTTCATCAGAAGTAAAAATAATTGTGAAGCTGAGGTTAGTTATTTACAATTAGGGATGTATCCGACAGCATTTTAAGATTCCTGCATAAATAAATGTTTCTTAGTTTGGGTCTTTGTCATGCATGGTGTCCCACATCTGGGGCTTGGCAGATTGAAAGGTATGCACTGATCTGTCTGTATGCATCACCATATTCTGAGAATTGACTGCACTTTCTTGGCTGGAGAGTTAATTCCTTTTATTCCTAGGTGCATTGGAGTAGGCACTGAAGTTTGGGATGGGGTTTGTGAGACGCGTTTCCTGCTTAGCTTGGAGTGGTGCTCCTCCAGTGCATTTCTGCCAGGACTAAATTAGACAACGAGAATCAAGAGTGATAAGGAAAGGAATTAAATTATAAGAAAAGTCTCCAAAACCTTACACTGAGGAAAACAGAAGCCATGGAAAGGCAAACTTTCCTTCCCTATCAATGAAGTAGTCGATAAAGCAGTTCAATAATTGAGATGCCATAAAGAAGCTGAAACACTTCTCATTTTATTTAATGTACCTTAGGTTGTTGAGCAGTGTTACACAGTTACTCTCCTGTGCTTACAGAAGTAAAATGTGATTTTTAGCAACACATTTCACTTCTTGGTTTGTTCATAAAAGTAATTCAGTGATATTTTGTAACCTTCTCTACATAAAGCAATATTTGTTAACATCTCAGTTTTAACTAAATTAACTATTTCTAAGGAATGATGTTGTGGAATAAATTTTCAGGTGCATGCATGTGTGAATTGGCCTCTCAGAGTTGGTAAGACAGCTCCCACCTTTTCATGCTCTCTGTATGTGTATATATATCTCCTCAATATATGTTCCATTCCATGCATCCGAAGAAGTGGGCTGTAGCCCACAAAAGCTTATGCTCAAATAAATGTGTTAGTCTCTAAGAACTCCTGTTCTTTTTGCGGATACAGACTAACACGGCTGCTACTCTGAAACGTGTGAATGTAATACTGCTGCTATCAATATGAAGTATAATATTCACAGAGAGAACCGTTAAGATGAGGTAGCAAGTTTAGAAGCAGCATTTTAGAATCAAACTTCTAGTTTTATCAGAAACTGATCTGCAAGCCCTGCAGTTGACCTTTCATCATTAATTAGTTTTAACCTGGTGATTTTTCACTCCTAAGAACATTGTTTGTACACTGCACCGTGGTATGGTGGAACTAGAAAGAAGGTGGAGATCCATGATTTCCAGGTAAGTTTAGAGTAGGTGTACTCTCTTCTTCTTGAGGAACTGTGCTTGGATACAATCTCAGAATATTTCTGGTAGTTTATCTTAGAGGTGCTATTACTCTTGTAAACGAAAACCTTAAAATGCGCACACACCATATACATGTTTGTTATGGGGGAACTGGTAGTGTTTCTATACTTAACGTTGAGTTTTGCATGTAAGCAGTTAGTGTGTGGGTTTGTATATAATGATATGTAGTGATGATGTTGCTCTAACCCTTGTTAATAAGGGGTATGTCTTACAGTGAAAAAAATCCTGAGTGCTAGTCTACCCCTTCCAACGCACAGTGCAGCTTTTAGTTTTTGGAAGCCCTGGATATTTTCTAGCCCTCAGCACATCCTTATTTCCTAGCAACTTCAGTACATGTAGTTTAACTTGATTTTTATGAAATGTTAATTATGTTAGTCTTATATGAATGATGAATTACCACTGTTTACTCTGTACCGATGGGTATTCACCAGGCACATACGTAACACAGATCTGGTAAATTTGAGGTTCATCCCAAAATCAAGCCACCAAACAATCATGTTTCCACTGTACCTTTGCATTATAGGACCTGCCTATGCTAGGGAATTTTTGGAAAAATGTATCTCTGTTGCACAAGCAGTTCAGCTTCACCTGTGTTAGCTACAGAGCAGACTGGTCCTCTAACCCCTCTCGAAGCAAGTGCCTAAAAGCGTGGCTGATGGCCAGTCTACACTGGGGCTCCCAATAATGCTAATGCCAGGAGCTCTGCAGAGCTTCTTATTCCTTGTAAAGTATTGCTCTCACCCTGTTTTCCCTCTGTACTAAGACTGTGATACGTTAGGTCTAGTTAAGCCCTAGTTTGAGGGTGTATGGACAAAACCCAAAACCATCTATTTGTTTCATTTAAAGCTGTGACCCCCCCAATATTGCCTGCTGGTTGAAGGGTGGACAGTTGGCCATTACTCTGATGGCTTACACAAGTCTAGGTGCTGCTAGGGAAACTTCCAGTTTAGGAGTGTACATGTGGACGAACATATTGCTCCTTCTCCCTGTCAGGAGGGAAGTGGGGATTTAAACCTGCCAACTGCCATGGGGACTGCATGCATTGAGCAGAGGTGGATTGTGGACAGCTGCTAGTCTGGGACTTGGTAAAGATGTGGACAGGGCCTCCCTCTGAGTTCTCCATTAGGGAGACAGCCAGGGGATCCCTAAATTCTTTTCCTGCTTGAGAGAGTTGAGAATCAAACTACAGTGTGAATGGTGGGGGGAGAGCAAGGAAAGTATCATAGAATATCAGGGTTGGAAGGGACCTCAGGAGGTCATCTAGTCCAACCCCCTGCTCAAAGCAGGACCAACCCCAACTAAATCATCCCAGCCAGGGCTTTGTCAAGCCCAACCCTAAAAATCTCTAAAGAAGGAGATTCCACCACCTCCCTAGGTAGTAGGGACTGAGGTGTTCAGGAACACTGAGGAGTTCAGGAACAGTGAGGAGTGTGCACAGCTCATATTGAGAATGGTGTAAGCATGGGAGTCAGATGTGGGAGGTCATTTGGAGTCACATGGTCTGTTGTGTGGATTTCAGGAGATCTGTTGATCTCGGGGGCCAGCCAGACTTGCAGGATTTGTATGGCATAAACTCCACCCCCTTTTCACAGAACTATTTCAAGGAAATTCAGGCACGGTCTACACTACAAAGTCCGTACTTAATTCCATCGCTCAGGGCTTTGCAAAATGTTCAGGTGCTGTGCCATGTAGTTAAGCTGACCTAAACCCTGATGTAGACACTGCTAGGATACTAGATTAGTATCTAGTACTAGGATGCTAGTCTAGGAGACTAGACTCTAGTAAATCCATCTCTCAGAGGCAGTAGCTAGGTCAGTGGAATAATTCTTTCATCATCCTAGCAGTGTCTACACCAGGGTTTACGTCAACTTAACTACATGGCACAGCACATGAAAATTTTTCACAGCCCTGAGTGATGGAGTTAAGCCAACCTAACTTTGTAGTGTAGACTGTGCCTGAATTTCCTTGAGATAGTTCTGTGAAAAGGGGGTGGAGTTTATGCCACACAGATCCTGCAAGTTTGGCTGGCCCCTGAGATCAACAGATCTCCTGAAATCCACACAACTAGTAACTAGAGTAATGGAAGAACACCTTCTGTTGCTGTAGTAAATATCTGCAGTAGTGCATTATGGCTGTGCTGCTGCAGCATTTCTAGTGCAGACATATCCTAAGAAAAGGGGTCTTGTCCTTTAAGCTATGTGACCATCTGGCCCATTGTTGTTTAATGTTGGATCAAATGTCAACAACAGGTAACAATAAGAGCAGCTAAAACATTTCATCCCAGTGTTGTTTCTCCAGTTAGTTCAGAGTTATGGTACATCTGAAATGAAATAGCTAGAAAACAGAATAGAAAAATAATGGATATAGCTACTTGGGGTGGGGTGCTTTGTTTGTTAGGTGAAAAAAAGACTTTTCAGGCAATCTCACCAATTGTGTTTGTGTTAAAAAAAATCTAATATATGTATTTTTGTCTCTCTTTGCTTTTGAATTGTAGGATATCTCAGGTGACCTCTAGCACTGTACAATAAGGGTAAGGGTTGATCAAGCATCAGACCTGCTGATGTGCCTTGTACTTCATGCCAGGCATTGATCTCTCTCTCTCAATTTCCCTGTTCAACAGCTCCCATCAGAATTGTCAGTGCAGTGTGAATCCTACAGTGAACCTCTTTCTAGTTGCAAAGTTGGCATATTTCAAGGTAGGGAGGAATATGACTTTTTATCCTTCAGAAGCAGGACACTGGGCAGTCTGTGTCTAGACAGGGGAGGATGTGACCTAAAGAAAAATAGTGGCTTCATTTAAAGTAAATGGATTTATTATATAGCCTTCCTACTAGTCCAGGGACATTTGCCTTTATCTAATCTCTCCCTGGAAGATATTTTTTTGGTAGTTAGAAAATATTTCTTCTGTGCACTTTTTAGCATTTTTTTTAAGTCATACCCAAGTACTTATGATTAAAACCTTAATATTTAATAAGCTCTCTATTGTTAGAGAGAGAAAGAGAGCAAGCAGTGGCAATTTGCGATTGGGCTGGCAGCTCAGTGGATTAATACAAACATAAAATTGGATTTAAATCCCCAAATGATAATCTTTAAATATGCTTAGGCATTGTAGTTCTGCAATTCTCTTGGGGAATCAGCTTCTTCTCTGTTTCAAAAACAACTGAAACTCCTGTACAACCTTACCTGTTGGCATGGTTTCTTTGGGACAGGTTTTGTATTGGTGCTTGGATTCCTCCTGGGCATGACTGTTTATTCAGACCTTCACCCCATGAGGTCTCGCCTCAAATTAGTGTTGACCCCGGATCAATTTTATGGAGACCCAGAGGAGTTGTAGGGTGGAGATGAGCAACTCTGCTACCCGAACAGAGAACTTGCTGACACTTTAAAATGAACAAACATTTCTGCATGGAGATATTAAAGGTGAATGCAAAGATAAAATTATAATTGAGTCAAGCCTAGAGATGTGTGCCCCCAATAACCCATGTGTGGAGGCTGTTCAGCATGAAAATGAATTTTAACTTGCATTTTAAAAACTATTCACCTCACCCTCCTCTGCAAGATCCTCTGGCATGTTCTGATTCACTTAAACATTCCAGCATTGCAATATCCTCTGACATCAATAATACCAGCCGTACCTACCCAGGGTATTGATGTGGTCACAACATACTGCATTCTGAGATGCTATCAAGTGAACCAGAAAACCACAATATTTCACAGGAGATCAATTAATATTTTTAAAAGACAATTTACTACTATGCAGAATGCCTCTGATAGCTGAGTTACTGGAGAATTGTGCACATATTTATGGGGATTATCTCTATTTTCAATTTAACTTTTCAGTTTGCCATTAATGTGCTCTTAAGCACTTAGGGAAACTAATTTTAAGGGAGAGCTCACTAAATGAAATAACCTTGCACCATCAGCAATAACAATGAGAATAACATCCAGTATTCTGGTTTGCATACTGCAATAGCTCTTCTTGTAAACATGGCACTGGAACGTTCAGCTAGTCAAGAATAGATCACATTGACCAAACGTTCTTAGGTGCTCTGTGATAGCATTTATGTTCCTGATGATCAACCTTTTTAGCCTACAGGACACCTGTGCTCCATGTATGTCTGTGAACTGGTGACACATTGCCTGATGGACACTAGATGGGGAGAGCTCTGAGAATTCTTGCCCAGGTATTTGTCTTTCCAAAAGTCTCGGGGTCTAACTGATCACCATATGTAGGGTTGGGGAAGTACTTTTCCCCTGGGTCAGATTGGCCAAGACCCTGGGTTTTTTTCACTTTCTTCTGAAGCATGGGGCACAGGTCACTTGCAAGTTTAAACTAGTAAAAATGATGAATTCTCTGGAACTTTAAGTATTTAAACCATGAGGACTTCAGTAACTCAGCCAGAGGTTATGGGTCTGTTACAGGACTGGGTGGGTGAGGTTCTGTGGCCTGCGATGTAGGAGGTCAGAGTAGGTGATCACTTGGTCCCTACTGACCTTAAAGTCTGAGTCTGTGGTGCACTGAATTTTTTTTAAATGTCTTGGAGCCCAGTAGTTTTCCCCTCATAGTTAAGTTACACACAAGTCCGTCCATCGTTCCCTGGGTCACATTCCATTGGCTGTGAATGCTGTGTCTGGCTGGGGAAGTACTAAAGGTATGTAGACACTAAGAGGAGGAAACGTCTTGTTCCCCTCGCGTTTGGTAACCATTTCCATCATCTGTAATGTCTTGTGTTCTTAAACAGCCATGAGCTTAAGCTGTCTAGGACAAGGAGTAACCGGGGATTTCACTCAAGTTAGTGAGGGGGCAGGAGAGCTGTTGGAACGGGATGAAAGCAGAGTGCAGAGAAGAACAAATGAGCAATATTGTAGTGCAGAATCTTTAAATCCTAGACATTGTTTGTGACTGCTTCTCTTTCTCCAGACATTGCCTGTCACATTCTGCAGCTGCTGCTGCAGGCAAGTTGTGTGTCTGCCATTGTGAGATGCTGGCTGTGTCTAAGGGATTAGTTGCAGTTCTAGAAAACCAGGGCATCTTCCAGAGCACATCATGGCCGTTGATGTTTTGTGGATCTAAATAATAGATGTTCGGATAGCACAGTGCTGAGCATTGTACAGATTGGGGGGAACATGTCTGTGTTAAACCTGAGAGACCCACCATCTCTGAATTAACTGAAAGCTTGAAAAAAATGGTGTGTGGGGAGGGGCGGGGAGCAGTGTTGAGAATTGGGTTTCTCCGCTCATTTCCAAGTTAACTCTCTCACATTTCCATCCTCCTAATTATACACTTGGCTTCCATCATCCATTTTCTGATCTCTCTCTCCTGACTGCAACCTTCCCTCATGCATCCATCCCATCTCTCACTCTTCATTTTCACTCTTCAGCACAGATCTGCCCCAGGTGTCAAATCTTGCTGCATTCACACTGCTCTCCTCACTCCCTTATCTATCCCTTCCTTTACTCATCCAGTCATTATGCCCCTTTCCTTCTCAGCTGCCCCCTTTCTTCTCCTCACATCCCAACTTACTCTCTCCTCTCTCACCCACACTTCCCCTTGTCAGTCTCCCTGCCCACTATGCCTTCCTTTTTATCCACTTTGTCTTTCCTCCTTTATCCAATTCCTTACTTCCCTTTCCCTTCTTGAGAGGGAGAGAGAGAAAGAGAGTGTGGGACTAGCACAGGACTAGATTAGTTTTACAGTTTGTGACAAAGTGGGAATGTTCTTGCTGTGTTATGTGAATACTGAGTGGGGAGTTTTCAGTTTGAAGCTGGCTGGGAAATGGAGAGGGGCGCCTCGATGGAGCTTGGGCTTCCCAACGAGGCTGAGGCCTCCCTGGGGGCCCCAGATGGACCTAACTAAAGGGGGTCCTGTTGTCTGTACTGGCAAGACCTGTTTTGGACTGTGTTCCTGTCATATCAATAAACCTCTGTTTTACTGGCTGGCTAAGAGTCACGTCTGACTGTGAAGTGGGGGTGCAGGACCCTCTGGCTTCCCCAGGACCCCACCAGGGTGGGCTCGCTGTGGGAAGCGCATGGAGGGGCATATGCTGAACGCTCCAAGGGAAAGGAGGCTCCCCAAAGTCCTGACTGGCTTTGTGGGGAGCAGTTCCAGAGCATCGCCCGGGGACTCCGTGACACAGCTATATTAGAAAATGAATGATTGGTTATTTCATTTACCAAAGGTAACTGAAGCAGATATTTATGAAGTCATTGGGAGGTGAACTATCTCCAATTCAACAGGTTAATCATTAATATTTGGAGCATTTTCTTGCCATGATGTATTAGGAGGAGAACATCACCAGACAGACATTTAAATTGTTTTATTTAACTAAAACAACAACGTTAAGTATTCTGGATTTTTTTCTTCAACAGCAAACATATAATATTTTAATAAAAACAAACATATGTCCCTTGCTTCTCACGTTTATCTCCAGACTTTCTTCTATTCATTGAACTTTTTGAAACTTTGCACTTTTAGAGAGAGGTAAGGGGTTGAATCTATTGTCCCTCTGCAAATTTGCATACAGAGAGTTGAGGGCTGTTATTTCTCACCTCTATTTATTTATTTATTTATTTATTCATTTAAAAACTTGTTTGCTGTTAACAAGCATGTTACCGCTGGAGACACAAATCCAGTTTGAGAACTGCAAAACTAAGCATTTCTGACGGTATCTTCTAGACTGAGCACTGAGTCCTGTTGGGTAGATAGATTATTTAGATTAATCTTTCTATCCAGAAGCCTGTGGAACCCCATACGATTGGGTCCCTAATCCATGAACTATTGGAACTCATTTACTAAACTTTTCTTAAACATCACATGAATATATTGTCTCATACTATAGAATTAGAATTTTTAATCCCTATTCCGTGATGAGAGATCTTTGAGCTATAATGTATCTTAATTAAAACTATCTTTACATAGGTTTTTTTCCTCAAAAAGCATTTTATCAAATCTGATTTTTTTTTAATTGTTGATTTTTATTCACCCTGGTTTATAAAGCTCTCTGAAGAGTGTTCTGACTTCACACAACAAAATCTGAAAAACTACACAGGCACAGTGGGGTCCCAAATAACTGTGTTTACTAGATAAACACAAACATACAAGGCCTAGCTACATCCATGCTGCTTCTCTGATGGGGTTCTGGCAGCTTCTAAAACATAGAACATGGTGCCAGCCACTAGAGGATTCACAAACTATTTAACAGAATACTACCCTTTTCCTACACACCACAAAAAGGGAAAGTGCTCTTTAATTGCTAAGTATCATCCTCTTTACTTCTCTCCATTTGCCTTCACGTAAGAACAAAAGAACGGCCATACTGGGTCAGACCAAAGGTCCATCCAGCCCAGTATCCTGTCTACTGACAGTGGCCAATGCCAGTTGCCCCAGAGGGAGTGAACCTAACAGGTAAAGATCAAGTGATCTCTCTTCTGTCATCCATCTCCACCCTCTGACAAACAGAGGCTAGGGACACCATTCCTTACCCATCCTGGCTAATAGCCATTAATGCACTTAACCTCCATGAATTTATCTAGTTTTCTTTTAAACCCTGTTATAGTCCTAGCCTTCACAACCTCCTCAGGCAAGGAGTTCCACAGGTTGACTGTGCACTGTGTGAAGAACTTCCTTTTTATTTGTTTTAAACCTGCTGCCCATTAATTTCATTTGGTGGCCCCTAGTTCTTATATTATGGGAACAAGTAAATAACTTTTCCTTATTCACTTTCTCCACACCACTCATGATTTTATATTCCTCTATCATATCCCCCCTTAGTCTCCTCTTTTCCAAGCTGAAAAGTCCTAGCCTCTTTAATAATAATTTTTTTTTTTTTTTTTAGTAATAGGAGATATACCAATCTCCTAGAACTGGAAGGGACCTTGAAAGGTCATCAAGTCCAGCCCCCTGCCTTCAATAGCAGGACCAATTTTTGCCCCAGATCCTTAAGTGGCCCCCTCAAGGATTGAACTCTCAACCCTGGGTTTAGCAGGCCAATGCTCAAACCACCGAGCTATCTCTCCCCCACATCTTTCCTCATATGGGACTCGTTCCAAACCTCTAATCATTTTAGTTGTCCTTCTCTGAACCTTTTCTAATGCCAGTATATCTTTTTTGAGATGAGACCACATCTGTACGCAGTATTCAAGATGTGGGTGTACCATCGATTTATATAAGGGCAATAAGATATTCTCCGTCTTATTCTCTATCCCCTTTTTTAATGATTCCTAACATCCTATTTGCTTTCTTGACTGTCGCTGCACACCGCATGGATGTCTTCAGAGAACTATCCAGGATGACTTCAAGATCTCTTTCCTGATTAGTTATAGCTAAATTAGCCCCCATCATGTTGTATGTATAGTTGGGGTTATTTTTTCCAATGTGCATTATTTTGCATTTATCCACATTAAATTTCATTTGCCATTTTGTTGCCCAATCACTTAGTTTTGTGAGATCTTTTTGAAGTTCGCTTTGGTCTTAACTATCTTGAGCAGTTTAATATCGTCTGCAAACTTTGCCACCTCACTGTTTACCCCTTTCTCCAGATCATTTATGAATAAATTGAATAGGATTGGGCCTAGGACTGACCCTTGGGGAACACCACTAGTTACCCCTCTCCATTCTGAAAATTTACCATTTATTCCTACCCTTTGTTCCCTGTCTTTCAATCATTCTTGATCCATGAAAGGATCTTCCCACTTATCCAATTACAATTTAATTTACATAAGAGCCTTTGGTGAGGGACCTTGTCAAAGGCTTTCTGGCAATATAAGTACACTATGTCCACTGGATCTGCCCTTGTCCACATGTTTGTTGACCCCCTTCGAAGAACTCTAATAGATTAGTAAGACATGATTTCCCTTTACAGAAACCATGTTGACTTTTGCCCAACAATTTATGTTCTTCTATGTGTCTGACAATTTTATTCTTTACTATTGGTTCAACTAATTTGCCCAGTACTGACATTAGACTTACCGGTCTGTAATTGCTGGGATCACCACTAGATCCCTTTTTAAGTATTGGCGTTACATTAGCTATCTTCCAGTCATTGGGTACAGAAGCTGATTTAAAGGACAGGTTACAAACCATAGTTAATAGTTCTGCAATTTCACATTTGCGTTCTTTCAGAACTCGGGTGAATGCCATCTGGTCCCGGTGACTTGTTACTGTTAATGCAGCAAAGAGTCCTATGGCACCTTATAGACTAACAAACGTATTAGAGCATGAGCTTTCGTGGGTGAATACCCACTTCGTCGGATGCATGAGGGTATTCACCCATGAAAGCTCATGCTCCAATATGTCTGTTAGTCTATAGGGTGCCACAGGACTCTTTGCTGCTTTTACAGATCCAGACTAACACGGCTACCCCTCTGATGCTTGTTATTGTTAAGTTTATCAATCAGGGTTTATCACCCTGTCTTTGCAGCCTCATCTGTATCTTCCATTCCTGTGATTCTTTCCTTTTTCTTCCTTTCCTCCCTTTCTGTGATAGATTCAGAGCAACAGGCTTTGTGGACAAACTGGAATTTTGTCATCCATACCAAGCAAGTGCATTTGACCATTATATGTCTGAAAAAAGTAAATGTATGTATATAGATTGAATCTGCCTGTGAGAAGAGAGACTGATTTGTACATAGCTTTAAATAAATGCCACTTTTCCAGGTGAGAATGGTTCTGGATCCAAGTGAGCACTTCTCTAGAATGACATTTCAGAGACGAAGGGAGTGTTGTATTGAGGTAATGAGCTTTGGAGCACAGCCAGGGAGTTAGTTGCCAAATATGTAACAGGGAAGAGCCTGGACTCATAAGACCTATCCTGAAGTGGGATTTAAAGCGTCAGGGTTTGAGGTAGTACCAATTAGCGAGTTTCCATGATTGCAGGCTATGCTACTACTCTGATATTTAATTTGGGGGAGTGTGAGTGGGATAATGTACCCGATAACAATGCAGCATATAAACTCTCATCTATTTGTATTTACAAATGTACAATTCCCACACAGACTGGGCTTTACTTATATGTGGGCCCGAGTTTCCCAGTCTGAGCTATCACAAGGTTTTGGTTTGATTCTCTCTCTTTCTCTGTTTGACACCCCAAAGCAGCATAATTCAGCTGTTCACATGGAGGCTAACAGCCTTTCCTATGGCTGCTGTGGAAAATTTCAATATTTCGCTTTCTAGCCTAGCTGTTTGCTTTCGGTGTGTCCAGATGTTGCAGTTGTTCTCATATTTGAAAGAGCTATGCGTCCACAACTCCTCCCCAAAAGTTCACCCATAGTGAGTGCTTTCCTTACTTGGCTAGTGGCAACCTGATTTTAAAATTGAATTGGTTGCAAGCGTGGTGGCCATGCATGGGAAATGGGTGGTTTCTCAAGGGATCTAGAGAAGCTCTTTGTAGCCTGTATTATCGTAAACCCACCTGTGCTGCATGCTTATAATATTAGAGGGGGGTTTTCAAGAAAGCACTGGAAATCTTGACAGCATTTATGAGCTGTTTTTTCCCCCCTTGTCTCTTTTCCTGGAGTACTTGTAGCTACTCTACCTTAACTGAGTCTGGAAATGGGGCGAATCAATGGTTTGACAACTGAAAGCCAGCTAAAAACTGCTTTCCTTGCAGATTCCACCTACCTCAGTAAGTTGTGCTGCCATATTCAAACCTTAGATCCATCACATCAGGTAAAAACTAGGAGTATCCTATTCCATTAACATCAGAAGTGCATATGTGCATTTGAAATAAGACTTATGGGAACAATTCTGATCTGTGGTGTTTTTCAGATATTCTGTATCACAGGTGTTAATTGTCTGAACTATGATTTAACTTCAGAGCAAGTTAACTGCATATGTATATGATGCACTTGCTGTGGGTGAGATTCCTGGCTAATCAGGTGAAGAGCCCCTACATTGTTAGCCTCTGGAGAAAGGTAAACCAAGTCTTGATAATTCTTCTAGTTAATAATACTTGGTGCACATATAGCAATTTACATGTTCATATCAGTGGCTACTCAGGGCACTCGGTACCTGGCATGTCTGAGCCCTTTGTAATCTAGATGCTTGTCTGTTGTGAAGGCGAGTGTAAACAGCATTGTGGCAGGAGGCAGTGTTGAAACAGCTATGTGCATAAGCACCATAGTCAAGCATATTTTTAGAAAAGCAAGATGAGGTGCATCTGAACAGACTCCCAACAAGCCAGTTCCTGAAATCCATTTATTTCAGTGGTAGTCATTAGTATCTCCAGAATGAGTGCTTTTACACCTAAAACTTGTATCACTGCCAGTATGGTAAAATAAATACAGAAACAACAATACATTTTAACATTCTCTTTTTTTATGTTGTACCTTGTACAAAAACTAATTTTGTATTATATATAATTATATACATAGTTATATTTTTTGTTGGCTGTCATTGAATAAAGTCACATACTAACAGTTCCATGAGAACATATTGGAAGGTTCATATTGAGTAAGGATCTCGTTCCTTTAGTCACAAATACAGGAAAGCCTCTATTTAAACACCTCTTGTGCATAACCACTTATAGACCAACAATTTCTGAAGACACAAGTTTTACCCATGCAGTGTAATGGAGAAACCATATTAACTGATAAAGCGTTTCGACATTAAAGGAACATACACTGTAGGGCAGTGGTCCCCAACCTTTTTCATCTGGCGGGTGCCAGATGACAAGCCACGGAGGACCGTGGTGGTGGACGAGCATCTGCCGAAATTCTGCTGACAAGCGGCAACATCAATAGGCGTCACTGCCGAAATGCTGCTGATTTTCAGCGGCATTTCGGCAGCAATGCTTCTGGATGCTGCTGCTTGTTGGTGGCATTTTGGCGGATGCTTGTCCACCGGCCAGTACGCGGGAGCACTTAGATGCCCCAGCGGGCACCATGGCGCCCGCGGGCACCGCGTTGGGGACCCCTGCTGTAGGGGATTGATGGCTGTGAGGTAACCTATATAATTAGCTGGTTTATACTGATTTAGGTATTGGTGGATGTAATCCTATTAACAGCCTGCCAACTACTAGAGGAAGTGTAAACCAAGCTCTTCTTCCATGAAGGTGAAAGTAAAATTTTCTACTGAATAGAATAACCGGTGTTAGTTATATGGGGAAGTATTTATATAGTAAGGAGCATGGCCATAGGCAGAAAAGTGATGGTGTAAGAATGACAAATACATGCAGCCATGGGCCAGGGTTTTTGTTTGTTTGTTTTTAAACAACCTCTCAAATTACATTTGCAGTGTAATGGTGTAATTATCTGATTTTTCCATGTCAGTACCACTAGTAAAATCTATGGAACCCACATCTACTTGCAGTCTGCCAGTCCCCAAATTTTGGGTGCAGTTTTAAAGGCTGAGTTGAGGCCTGTTGGAAAATTTACCCTAATATCATCTCTCAGCACTGGCAGGCCACAGAAGTAATAACTATTCTACCGCAAAAATATTGTCAGGTAGGTTTGGGTTCCGTGGCTTTTAGTAATGGTGATGAGATATGAAGCAGAGTTTCTCACATCTTGATTTTTCAGATGGCATGCTAGGTATTAGCTTGTTCTAACTTCGTAAATTGAAAGTAATTGGAAAATCAGTAACAAAAGAATATAGAAGGTTTTGATTTGTAACCATGCACTCTTCTGTCCTTTTCTACACTTGTAAAATATGGATTCCCAAACTGGGTAGTTAAGTAGGGTTTTTTTTGTTTGTTTGTTCTCTTTCCTCTTTTGGAATCTAACTGCTGAGCTCAAGTTTTTAAGCTACCCATAAACTTGAGCTGAGTGTATCTTTTAACCAGTTACCAATCGATGAGAGGACCTTCCCTCTTATCCCATGACAACTTACTTTGCTTAAGAGCCTTTGGTGAGGGACCTTGTCAAAGGCTTTCTGAAAATCTAAGTACACTGTCTCCACGAGATCCCCCTTGTCCACATGCTTGTTGAGCCCCTCAAAGAATTCTTGTAGATTGGTGAGGCATGATTTCCCTTTACAAAAACCATGTTGACTCTTCCCCCAAAAAATGTTATGTTCATCTATGTGTCTGACAATTTTGTTCTTTACTATAGTTTCAACCAGTTTGCCTGGTACTGAAGTCAGGCTTACTGACCTGTAATTGCTGGGATCATCTCTGGAGCCCTTTTTAAAAATTCACATGTCATTAGCTATCCTCCTGTCATTTGGTACAGAAGCTGATTTAAATGCTAGGTTACAAAGTACAGTTCATATTTCTGAAATTTCACATTTGAGTTCCTTCAAAACTCTTGGGTGAATACCACCTGGGCCTAGTGACTTCTTATTGTCTAGTTTATCAGTTTGTTCCAAAACCTCCTCTAATGACGCCTCAATCTGGGACATTTCCTCAGATTTGTCACCTAAAAAGAATGGCTCAGATTTGGGAATCTCCCTCACATCCTCAGCCATGAAGATGGATGCAAATAATTCATTTAGTTTCTCCACAATGGTCGTATCATCCTTGAGTGCTCCTTTAGTATCTCAATCGTCCAGTGGCCCCACTGGTTGATTATCAAACTTCCCGCTTCTGATGTACTTTAAAAAAAATGTTGCTATTACTTTTTGAGTCTTTGGCTAGCTGTTCTTCAAATTCTTTTTTGGCCTTCCTAATTTTATTTTTACACCTCATTTGCTAGAGTTTATGCTCCTTTCTATTTTCCTCACTAAGATTTAACTTCTACTTTTTAAAGAATGCCTTTTTATCTCACTGCTTCTTTTACATTGTTGTTTTGCCACTGTGACACTTTTTTGGCTCTCCTATGATGTTTTTTAATGTGGAGTATACATTTAAGTTGAGCCTCTATTATGGTGTCTTTAAAAAGTTTCCATGCAGCTTGCAGGGATTTCACTTTTGGCACTGTACCTTTTAATTTCTGTTCAACTAACTTCCCCATTTTTGTGTAGTCGCCTTTCTGAAATTAAATGCTACAGTGTTGGGCTGCTGTTTCCCCGCCATAGGGATGTTAAATTTAATTATATTGTGGCCACTATTACCAAGCGGTCCAGCTATATTCACCTCCTGGACCAGATCCTGTGCTCCAGTTAGAAATGTCCCATGAGGATAGGCTTCTCCATTATGAGGTTTCTTGCATCTTCCTCTGAAACAGTTTGCTGTATCCACTCCCTGGCAATGTCTACACTGCAGATTTCTGCCAGCACAGCTGTGTCAGTCGGGGATTGAGGGTGAAGAGGTGTGATATATGATTGACATGCCAAAATTCTGCTTTTCCTGGTATAGCTTGTTTTGCAGTTGGAATAAAAATTAAAAGCATTGTTGTTCTTGCTAGGAGTGCTTTATCGGTATAGTATACCAGTATTCTTATACTGGTAAAACATTCATAGTGTAGATATGGGCTCAGGCAGGATACCCAATTAGATAGACCTCTCTTTTGATTTGCCATGGCAATTCCTATGTTTCATTTTAACATATAGCCAAACATTATTGACAGCCTCCTGCTGTCTCAAAAAAAAGAAAAGGAGAATCCCTTTTGTTTCGAAATATATTATCCCAATCATGTTCAGCTAAATTTAAAAATCAAGCAGAATAAAACGATTTGTGTATCCATGATTAAACAAGTACACTGACATGAATCCCCACTGTCATCTTTTTAAAGGGATACTGGCTTGTGAAATCTGTAAAATAATCTGCTCCTAACCAAAGAAAATTGGCCTTCACTTTCCTGGTAGAATTGGCAATCTGCTTATGCAAACAATAGATATGATAAAATAGATTAAAATTAAAGGCAGGCTATGGGAGATGAGAAAATGGAAGCAGGCTATGCAGTTTCTAGTGCATATATACACGTCTGTAAGCATATACACACTGTATATATTATAGCATAGGTATGTACATTATAAAGAACACAAGACATTCAGCTGTAAACTTTAAAGAATATTTAATAACTTTTAAAAAATAAAATGTATATTTTAAATTTTGTTGTCCTCTATATGGTGCACAAAACTGTATCATTCCTTCTGTTGCAATGACAAAATCCAAGTAACCAATAACTGTCCAATGAGATATTGTACAGATGATATTCAAATTGAACTCACAATGCAACTCCAAACAGAATTTTCCATGGCGATAACATTACTGTGAACAATCTAATATACAGTGTATAAAATTCATGAATATCCCCCCCCCCCCCTTGTGAACTAAAGTACTAGTTTAAAGATCAGCCATGTCCCCACTTTCTCTCACGCTATGTTTATAGAATGGCTGTGAGGGTATCAGGTATGCCTCATGCTGGTAGCCCACTCCCATCAAGCTGGGACCATTGTCACATTTAGCAATGTTGGAAGGGTTTTGGGGGGGGAGGGTGTCACAACCCCAGAGATATTCAATTGCGCAATCTTTAATTTGTTTTTTAGAGGCTTTTGTGTAGCAATCATATTTACTGATGCCAGATTAATATTTTTATACAACATCATTGCAGTTCACTATTCATTACTACTAAGTCCAAAGGGAATCAAGAAATCCCATGTCCAGGGTTTTTTGGCAGGTAGATATAGAGCAGAAACTGGAGTGAATTTTATTGAGTCTGTGCTACAGGGTGTAGAGTTAATAAAAGATGGCTGCTATGGACAGCTACCGGAAAATAAACCCTTATTATAAATATATTTAATAGTTATGCTACAGGACAGCAAAGTTAAAAGTATGGCAGACAGAGACTTAAAGACAAATCCTGGCCCCACTAACTTCAATAGGACCAAATTTGGGCCTTGTACAGTGAAAGCAATCAAAAAAGGGCCTGACTCTTTTAATTAGGGACATAGTCTAAACCTTAACTCTGGGTTCCCTGGTTTTGGTCCTGTTTTACAAGTCCTTTTTTATTAAAAAAAAAACAACAACCCAGCCCTTAAGTCATAAAAACACTGATTTAGGAGAGCAATTGGAATGACCTCTGTGCTGCTCCGGCGACATAGAGCCTTTTAACATGTGCCAGGTGTACTATGTGATGATGATAATGAACCAGTCTAAAGTTAAATGTGAACTAAGGAAATGTCTCTTACAAGGTGTGGTGGTTGTTACAGATACACCACCCAATCAGTTCTCTTACTCAGAATATCTCATTTAAAAAAAATTGGAGGTGCTTAAGTGGATTGTAATATGGGGCAATGGTTTGACGTCAGATTGTGTTGGTAGTGTCTGTAAGCTTTGTACCATCTGTCTGGTGGCCTATGTGAAAAGAGTCAATAACATAGAATGCAGTCTTGAGTTCACTAATATCTGCACTGGCACCGTGCTGGAGACCCAGATTAGACAAATAACAAAGTCTTGTTGCATTGCTGTTAATGCCTTTCTGGCTTTACACACCCCCAGTTACTTTGGTTTAGAAAGAGATGCTCACACCTTATCTCCTAGGAAGCTAAAAAACAGAGAGGCAATTTACATAATTGTAAAGCAGTACAAACCGTGGCAAATGATTTCAGCACAATCAGAAGGAGTGTTCTAGCCTTCAGTCATTTTACCTTTTCTCCCTGCATTCCTTCAATGGACTTGGCCAAAATCTTGCAGTCTCCACTGAGCTCTGCATGTGAACTAGGGGATTCACATGTGGAACGGGTTGTACTCCCTACCCTTGAGACCATTTTGTAGAGCCTCCAATCCAGTTCTGCCACAGGATGGTGCATTGTTTTCAGCTGAGCCAGTAGGACTACTGCCTGCATGATAATTTTTAATGACAGACAAGTCTATTTGTAGCACTCCCACTTATCATTTTTAAATCAGTGTCTTGGTAATGCATTCCTCACTCCATTATTCTGCTCCTCAGAGATGGAACCCAGAGCTGTCAGCAGGAATGCCTGGGACTACAACTGTTCTAATGAGCCAGGGCAAGAACTTATGCTAATTGTACAATTCAACTTTGGAGTAGGTGGGAGAGGGAGGCAGGAATAGAAGAACACACTAAACAAAAACTGTTCTTTAAGAACAGAATTAGCCTCAGTCCTGCTCACATGTGGAAGATTTTCTGCATCGTGCCAGGTAACGGCACACAAAAACCTGATTTGTGATACATACCCAGGAGCTCTTTAGTGGTGCTTGACTTCAAGGCTTCATCATCTTGTTTTCTGCATTTGTGAAACTCCCATTAATGTTGCTAGATGTCAGTGCCCACTAGAACGGTGGTAAGGAAGTCCATTCCTCACATGTGTGAACCACACTACAGCAAGAACCTGCACTAAGCCATTAAGAGTCTGGATACTCTGCTCCAGCTGTAGTAACTCAAGGATGCATACATGTGTTCTTTAGAGAGAGATGGTGGCGGAGGTAAATCTTCTATTGGGCCAACAAATGATATTCCTTCACCCACTTTGGCTATTTAGTAGCTTGGAATCAACATGCCTAAACCAAACTACATACACTTGGCTTTGGAAGTCAAGGAGGAGAAAGCCAGCAACTGCAATTGCCACTGCTCAGGGTTGCTGAAGAGCCTTACCTCAGAGCAGCATGGTGTTGCTTTGGGCAGGTTCCACACCCCTCTTTTGGCCGTAGGGATGGTTCTTCTCACTAGGCCCACTGCTTCCAACCACAGCAACCCTGTTCATGATGTTACAGCTCTCTGAAAACATTGCCAAGACTGATCACTTATACCACCACCTCAGGATCTGACAGAGTTAAATAGAGGGTTCATTTAAATCAGTTTCTCACTTGTTATGTAATGGCAGAAGGGCAAGGGTGGTACAGAACATCTATAAATCACCATAGTTGTAGCAACTTTTCTCTAATACGGTGGTTCCCAAACTTGTTCCGCCGCTTGTGCAGGGAAAGCTCCTGGCGGCCCAGGCCAGGCCGGTTTGTTTACCTGCCGCATCCGCAGGTTCAGCAGATTACGGCTCCCAATGGCTGCGGTTCGCTGCTCCAGGCCAATGGGAGCTGCTGGAAGCGGCGCGGGCCGAGGGACGTACTGGCTGCCGCTTCCAGCTGCTCCCTTTGGCCTGGAGCTAGGAGCCGCGATTAGCCGAACCTGCGGATGCGGCAAGTAAACAAACCAGCCCGGCCCGCCAGGGGCTTTCCCTGCACAAGCGGCAGAACAAGTTTGGGAACCACTGCTCTGATAAATACTGCCCAGGGCTTGGCTGTCAGGGTCAAGATGGAGCCTGGCCTAGCAGACACAGTAACTCAAGGCTGTATGTCTACATTGCATAATACTGTAGGCTGTATTGGGCCTACCCACTGTTTAGAAATTTGCTGGATGAAAAGTTTTCTTACAATTCAATTAAAATTTCCTCAAAGCACAATTCACACATTCTCTTCAATTATGACACTGGGGGAACACACACGGAATTTGTTTTCCTGCACTTAGGAGTTGTGACTGATGCTTGTTTTGCAAATTCCAGCAGGGCCAGGTGTTGCTACTGAGCAAGCCTGCACAAGGGGAGAGGAAAAAGCTTGAAAGTTGACTCCAGTTCCCACTGGGAACCATTTTCCTTAGATGTTGTAAATAAGTAGTTGAGATGTTTTCCTGCTTAGAAATGCTAAAGGCTTAAGGACTGTGTAACACATGTTTCTTTGACAAGGCAAACCCTATACTATCTGCAGATGATATTATCCCAGGGAAAATTAATGACATTCAATGAAGAAACAGCTGACAGCTCTTTAAGTGCAGAAATGAGTGATAGTTGCTGGTAGACTGACTTGAAACAGGAATGGAAAAAATAAAACCATAGGAGAGTGACAGAGAAAAGCCCACTCACAAGTTGTTTACAGAAATGAAGATACAGCTGAAAGTAATTACTTGTTTCCCCAGAGGTAATAGTGATAGTGTCTCCTACAAGAAATAATACGCCATTATTTCCCTTTGAGTATTTGTTCACTTGGAATGTGAAATGGGGTAGAAAGCTTCCATCTTCTGAGGTGAGATGCAGGGTTATTTTACCTCCCTTCAGAATGGTAAATGTCTATGAATATATCATACACGTACACCCTTATTGGTTCTGTACCACTGCAAATTAATAAGTGACACAATAGCCATTAAGACTTTTTTCCCTTACCAGGCAGATCTCATTACTCAGATCCTGATTAGCTCCTGACTTCAGAGCACATGAAACTAAAAACACTTCTGAAGATGACCCACGCCTGGCTGCAAAAATCTGCTTGAGACAGTTTGGAGGCTTGCTGTGACACTAGCTGCATACAAAGACAAATCGTAGTAAAATGACAGTTCCAGCAATATTAGCTATTCCACGCCTTCTTTTTTCAATGTGGAAGGCTAGTTAACTTTCCAGTCCTCCTCTACCCCACACACACATCAGCCCATGATATATTCTGGAAGGAAACCGTTCTGGATTCCTGGAGCTCTTTTCAGTGTCTGCAGACTATGCTAGCACTGGTTTGCAGACCAGCTCCTCTTAAGCAGCATCTTCAGTCCATGCAAAGGAAACTGTTTTCTTCTGTTACGTTGGTGCATTCTTTTTTTTTTTTTTTTTTTTTTAAAGACACTGCTTCTTCCTCCTGCCTATGCCAATCCAAGTACTGATCTTCTCTTGGCTTTTTTTTTTCCATCCCTTTTTTCCTCCCTCAATAAACTAGGGTGATTTACAAAATCTTCAGAGATATAGGATTATACACAGTTTATCTTACATAGAAAAAAGATCAGATGAATGAACATGAAGGAGCTTTCTCCTATGTCCTTTTGAGGAGAAACATAGCGGCTTGAGATGGTTTCTATGCACAGTAAGTGTCTGCCTTGACTACCTGGCAATACATGGTCATTGCGAAGGTCAGTCCAAGAATCTAAAGAAACAAAACAAAAATTAAATTGACAGACATAGTATTACAAAAAAGGGTTAGATCCACCTTATTGAGGGTGCAAAGTCAAACACTGAAAAGTCAGGAAATGCAAGAATTAAGGTTACTTGTGCAACATGACTTTGCCCCTATATGCATATGTCTTATGATATAGTCTTTAATTTTGTGATCACAGGATCCTGTTCTGCTCTGCTTCACTCCTCTGTGCCCCTCTGCTCCCATCTACACCACTCATTCAAGGGTGCCAGCAGGAGGACATGGACAGACAATGGCCCTGCTCTCAGTTCTGGTGTCAAGTATAAAAACAGCCCTTATTTGCCAGGAAATAATGAGGTGTCAGTTGCTGAAAGATATTTTACTTTACAGTAGCGACCCACCCAGACGGCCGTGGATCTGTATTTGTCACAGTATCCATCACGATGGGAGACAATGTTTTTGTCTCAAACTTAAGGATAGTGCCGTTCTTCCCATTTTCCAAAGCTATGTGATCTCATGAACACATCCATGGAGGGAAGAGTGCTGACAATCATTAGGGCCAATCTCTGCAAAAAAATAAGCAGGCTCCATCAACAGTGCACCTGCTCCCAATAGGCCTGAGCAAAGCCTTGAGATTAATCAAGAGGCTGTGGCCCTACATTGAGAATTAGGAGAAATGGTTTCTATTCCCAGCTCTGCCATTGACTTACTGTGTGTATCCTCAGAGGTATTTAGGTGCCTAACTTCCACTGACTTCAAGGGGAATTAGGTGCCTAGTTACCTCGGAGGATGTGGGGGCTCATCTCTTTTCCTAAGTTTTCCTACATGTAAAATAGCAATCATGATACTTACCCTCATTTGTAAACTACTTGGATAAAAGAAGGAAGTGTAGCTGCTGCTATTTCTGCCAAAGCTCAGCTGTAATCACTTCCTCAGGGTTGAATGTTTATCATGTAGCAGTTCTTTATATATATATTCTTTGAAATGATTATTTTGGCCACTTTAAAATCAATTGATAGTCTGGTTAAATGGCAATTCCCTACAAGGATTATTTTTTAAACAGACTTTGAGCAATGGTATTGGTAGTTTTATCTGAACACAGACACAGACATTTTTAGGTTAAATAAATGACTCTTGATCTCTAACTTCCAGACTTTGCTCTGACTTTTTATACCACGGAATGGAATTCTGTTGGCTATTAAAGCAGCTGCTTTATTCATTAGAACACTGACCTTTTCCTGACTCAAAGCAAATCAGCGTGTCAGAGAATGCCTGCATGTCGCAGTCTCCAATAGGGCGGGTTAATTTGCACATTTGTTTATTGAGGCCCCTAGCATGCACCAACTCAGAAGATTCTCCTACTGCACTAGGTACATGTTGTTGTTTTTTAAGGGGTTACTTGTGTATGACTTCCTTGCACAAGTGCACTTCCTTGCACTTCAAAAGTGCTAGCCAAAAAAGTTGTCAAGCAATTAGGGCCTGATCCAAATCCCAACGAAGTCAATGGAGAGAGTCTCATTAACTCACAATAGGTTTTGGATCTTTAGTCAATAATTAGGTTCAAACAGGTGTGTGGAGGGGGGGAGAAAAGGGGGAAGACCCTGGCAAAAGCTTTTGAGGCTTGAAGTATTTTCTGTGCATTTCATAATTTTCACTACAACCTCCAGTAAACATTTCAAAAATTGTCTAAAATTGTTTTCCTAATGAAAACAAGTCATTACAATTGGTCAGATGTATACAATATGATTTTAAATGCTCTACATATAAACACTGTCTATTGGGGATGGATGATACGATCTTATGACCAGTGTCATAAGAGTCTTTTAAAGACTCCCTAAATGCGGCAAGTGTACTCAACAGCCACCCTCTAAAGTGTGGTTATAGACCAAATAGGGAGGTGCAAGCTCTGTTTGCTACACTATTTCACTGCACAGATCCACTCCCTAAGCATCTCCACTCACCTCTGTTTGAGAAGAAAGTAAGTTTCTCATCATTATAGTTCCCTGCTCAAATATGTGCTTTGCCAAAGCGGGGCCATAACCTGCCGTGCCAGGAGAAGACTATGGAAGTGTCAGATGTATGCAGTTCTGCCTAATGCATCATCAGCAACACCGTGAGCCAGTTCTGATTCCAGACTCTCTATTGCTGGAGGCATGCAAAGCATAAAACCACATCTTAATTGAGAGTTACTGCACAGTTAGTGTAGAGTAACCATGCTTCCGACTTGTAAGCTGAGTATGAATGAGATTCAAAAGTCAGTGCTAGAAAATAAGGGTATGTTTATGCTGCAGTCAGAGGTATGTCAGAGTCTAGCTTTAATCTAGATAGCGCGATTACCAAAAGCAGTGAAGCCACAGCAGCACTGATTTTAGCTTGGGCTAGCCAGCCAAAGTAAGTATCCATGGTCCTGGTCAGGCTTGGACAGCTCACTCTGAAGCCTGTGCTGCTATTGGCACTCCTGTTAGCTGGATTAAAGCTAGACTGGGTATGTCTCCATGTGCTGCAGGCATCCCTCTGATTGCAGCATGGGCATACGTAACCATAGGGCATTAGCATGCTGTTAATATTTAGCCGTCTTTCTGGTCATAGCCATGCTTGAAGTACAAATATAGGCCCTGCGCCTGTAAAGAAATATATACATGCCTGACTTTATTCATGTGCATAATGCTATTGAAGTTAATGGGAATACTCACAGAAAGAAAATTAGGTCTATGATTGTGTATGCAGGATTGAGGCTTTCATTTAAGTGCTTTGTTAAAATTTAATATAAAAACATTCCCTTGCTGGTATTGCAAGCTAAACCCACTCTTACGCTAAGGCAGGAGAACCGGAGGATGAAACTGACCTGTCTGGTTTTGCTGGCCATGCTGAGTGACAAAAAGTAAATAACTAAATCAGATCCTAATCATTTAGGGCATTAAAAAAAGGAAACTGTGTGTGTGTAGATATTCATGGTAACATATGCTGCATGTAGTTTTGATTATTGCAGTTTCCCTCTGATATTTTGATTACATTAAAAATCCAAGGAAGATTTAATAGAATATTTTGGAAATTGTTAAAAACAGGCTGGGAAGAAACCAGTTTGTTTCCATAATTTGTAATCCAACTGCAATCACTCAGGCAATAAGAAATTGAAATAAGAGCCTACCTGAACCAAAGCTGTGCACAGGGCAAAGATCCCCACTGCTAGCAGGTTTTCCTGGAGCCATATTTTCACTGTCTCATAACACGGCTAGGAAACAGAGAGTACTATATTAGACACAAGCATAAGCCTCTAGTCCACTGGAAACGTGAAGGCACATATAGGAATGAGACAGGTCAAACTGAGCTGCTGGGTAGCTAGAATTGTCATTTCAGCATTGTAACCAACACAATGACTTCCTGGCTTGAGACTTTCCAATGTAACATTGATTTTTAATGACACAGAAGGATGTGCATCCAAAAGGCTATATGGGATGGGCAGTAGGCATGAGGTGCTGCTGCTCTAAAAGATACAAGTCCCGTACTAAAAGTGAGCAGGTGCTGGTTTCTAGCATGCTTTTTTGCCCTGTAAGAGCTAAATATCAGCATTTTGTAATTTTGAAATACATTTTACTGTTTTCCTGGAACACAGAAATATGTGAAAAGGTTGAAATAACGTATTATAAAGAAAACAGTTAATCCGAGTCTCTAGTAAGAGCTGTTATGTTGTGCCTCCTGCTTTACAATATGTATTCACCCTATACCATTCTGCATAACTTAGGTTTGCATTACAGAAGTTCCTCAATTATTTTCTTCCTAGTTTAATTACTAGACGTGGGGCACACCTAAGAATATAACATACAAATGGCCAGACTGGGTCAGACCAATGGTCCATCTAGCCGAGGGGTCGGCAACCGGTGGCTCGCGGCTCGCCAGGGTAAGCACCCTGGCGGGCCGGCCCGGTTTGTTTATCTGCCGTGTCGGCAAGTTTGGCCGATCACGGCTCCCACTGGCCGCGGTTCGCGGTCCCAGGCCAATGCGGGAGGCAGGAAGCGGCGCGAGCCGAGGGATGTTCTGGCCGTGGCTTCCTGCCTCCCGCATTGGCCTGGGACCGCGAACCGCGGCCAGTGGAAACCGCGATTGGCCGAACTTGCCGACGCGGCAGATAAACAAACCGGGCCGGCCCGCCAGGGTGCTTACCCTGGCGAGCCGCGAGCCACCGGTTGCCGACCCCTGATCTAGCCCATTCTGACAGTGACAGATGCCAGATGCTTCAGAGGGAATAAAAAGAACAGGGTAGTCATCAAGTGAGCCATCTCATTGTCCAGTTCCAGCTTCTGGCAAACAGAGCTTTAAGATGATGGCGTTGAATCGCTGACCATCTTGGCTTACAGCCATTGATGGACCTATCCTCCATGAACCTAACTCTTTTTTTAACCAAGTTATGCTTTTGGCTTGCACAAAACCCCCTAGCAAGGAGTTCCACAGGTTGACTATGTGCTGTGGGAAGTCCTTCCTTATGTTAATTTTAAAATCTGCTGCCTATTAATTTCATTGGTTCTTGTGTTGTGTGAAGGCATAAATGACACTTCCCTGTTCACTTTCTCCACACAATTCATGGTTTTATAGAACTCTATCATGTCCCCCCTTAGTTGTCTCTTTTCTAAGATGAACAGTCCCAATTTTTTAAATCTCTCCTCAAATGGAAGTTGTTCCATACTATTAATCATTTTCATTACCATTCTTTTTCAATTCTAATAAACCATTTTTTTTTAGATGGGCGACCAGAACTGCATGCAATATTCAAGGTATGGTCATACCATGGATTTATATAGGTGCATTATATTTTCCATCTTATTATTTTATTCCTAGCCTTTGTTTCCCATCTTTTAACCAGTTACTGATCCACAAGAGGCCCTTTCCTCTTATCTCATGACTTCTTATTTTGCTTACGAGCCTTTGACGTGGGACTTTGTCAAAGGCTTTCTGAAAGTTCAAGTGCACTATATCAACCAGATCACCCTTGTCCACAAGCTTGTTGACCCCCCTCAAAGAATTCTAATAGATTGGTGAGGAATGATTTCCCTTTACAAAAGCTGCGTTGACTCTTCCCCAACATATTGTGTTCATCTATGTGTCTGATAATTCTGTTCTCTAGTATAGTTTCAACCAGCTTGCCTGGTAATGACGTTAGGCTTACCAGCCTGTAATTGCCAGGATTGCTTCTAGAGCCCTTTTTAAAAATCAGCTTTACATTAGCTATCCTCCAGTCATCTGATATAGATGTGGTATGTAACCTGTTGCTTAAATCAGCATTTATTTCTGCAATTTCATATTTGAACTACTTCAGAACTCTTGGGTGAATACCATCTGGTGCTGGTGACTTAGTTTATCAATTTGTTCCCATACTTCCTTTACTGACACCTCAGTCTGGGACAGTTCCTCAGATCTGTCACCTAAAATGAATGACTCAGGTTGGGAATCTCCCTCACATCCTCTGCAGTGAAGACCATGTTCTGATGTTACTGGCCCAGCCCTTTAAGAGCTCTAGCTGCACCATAGTAAGATGTATCCATCCCTTAAGAGGTCAAACATGCAGTACAGTTCTATGTGACTATTGAGAAGGTGCTGGGAATAGCTTGTATTAAAAATGAGTTGTTTTCCAGGCTCATTATCGTTTAAAATTGGACAATTAATTTGTAAATGTCTGAGGCCACAAATATTTAATTCTTCATAGACCTTTTCCCTGCCATTAGAATATTTCCTAAGGCTGAACATTTTGGTTTGGGGAAGGGTTTGGAAGGACCTTTCTATCTATTCTTCCTGCTCCTCATGAATGGTCACAGCTCCTCTTGCTATGCAGCATGACATAAATTACATGGGGAGCTTCAGAATACTGGCACCCACCCACCAAGCTCACATAAATGGTCATGAATCTCCCTTACCTCCTTAGCCCGATAAGCAACCCCTCCAGGAATTTGTGGACAGCCAGGAGCATGATTGCAGGCTCCTGAGAGTCATGCCGGGGTGGGGTTTTCAATATTGCCTAAGTAACTGGTGATCGTAAGTCTCATTGAAAGTTACTTAGGAGCACAACCCCCATTGCATGAAGTGTTTTTGAAAACTCCACCCCAAGAAGAGGGCTGCAGCTGATGAAATTGTTTATTATCAGGGCTGACTTTTCAAGAGGAGGTGCTTGACCAGTGGAGCTCATGAACTCTGCCTGAATTCTCCACAGCAAGTGCCTCCTATGAAAACATTTCCCTGATGCCTGCATTGCCTTTAGCCTCCTCAACCACTGCATGGTGTGCTCTCCACCAACCCCCTAGATGGCCATTCACGTGGCACAGAAAGGGATTTAGCATGTGCAGCTGACTTACAAATAGGAGAGTGCGAAGGCCTTATGCACATACACTGAAGTGGCTGGTTTGCTTCCTTTGTGCCAGTCCCAGCCCTGGCTGATGGACTGTGTAGTTGTTAAACATCTAGTCTGTGTTACTTTCACAATATGTATAAGGGAAAAGGTATTAATCTACAGCAATGACTAGGGGTTTGGCCCTGCTCACCGGCTCTCATCCCCATATTCAAGAACAAGAAAAGCTGTTTGTTTTTTTATCCAAAGTGTTCTGTAAAGGTAACTGGAGGCTGTACAGTAGAGCTGGGAGACGTGTTGATTAGAACCAAACCAGCTTTGGCTGGAGTCCAGCCTCTGTTTAGAAATTTCAGCCCATGCTTCTGAAGTTTCATTGAAATCAGGCTGAGAATTTAATTTCTTTTTTTGCTTCAATTGGAAAGCAGCAAAACTCCCTTATTCCACCTCAGTAGCTGCCCTTGCCCCAAGACCTTCCCTACAGCTATCTATGGTATAAAAGGAGGGTCCTAGGACTCATTTAGGAGATGGGAAGGGTGTCTGGCTACCGGCTCAGGGAGGAGCTGGGTGAGGATTTGGGGGTGGGGCTTACCTCTGGAGGCTTAAGTCTGATGAAAGCAAACCGCGAGGGTTTATTCGTTTTTGAGCTCTGAGAATAAATTCCAGCATTGAGCTCACAAATGCTGGGTCTGATTCAAAGACCACTGAAGTCAGGAGAAAGGATTCAGTGGGACTTGGATCAGGCTCCCAGTCAGGAACTGAACTCTGCAGGGTTACACCGCTCTAGTGCCTGGTGAATGTCTGTGCCACTCCAACCTGTCGCTACCGGGTTCCACATCAGGACCTCTGAAAATCATGAGTGTGTGTGTTTGGCTGCAGCCTCTTCCACCCCTACAGATGCAACACTAAACTGAAAGGCACTGTCTCCTTCCTAGTCAGTCGGAGCTCCTCTGCTCATGATGTAGGCCAAAAGCCTAATGGGAAGAAATTGTCTCAAGTAAAATTGTACTTTATTTTGCCTTATACTCTATTTTGCTAGCTTTGGATTAGTAAGAAGAAATTGTTCTGAGTTTATTTTTTGCGGATTGTGTTAACATTTGTTCTTAGAAGGATGGAAGTTTTATGGCTGTAATTGCCTTATTTACTGTTTGGTGTGAGTGAAGAATGTATGGTAATTAACTGAGAAAGGACAACTGGGCCGGATGGCAATTACTTATCAATCACCAGGATGGCAGATTAAAGCAAAGGCATACACCCCAAGGACGAGATAAGGAGTTGAGCCAAAGGGACAGATAAGAAACAGCTGCGGATCCTCCTGGTAACAACTCAAAATAATGCTAATTAAGAGCAACCTTGAAAACCTCGTGATTGACAGCTCCAGTGTTACACAGCAAGGTCCAGAGACTTGTATGGGAACTTATTACTATAAAAGAAGGATGTATTGCCATGGGACTTTGGGTTCGTTCTGCATCAACATCAGAGCTGCAGATGCTGATTTTAATGCTTAAATTATACTCCCAATAAACGTGGCATATTGCCGTATCCCCTTTTAAAAAAGATTCTGTGGGCTTCTTATAAGCATAACAATGAGATCATTATCAGCAGTAGCCATGTGTCCGGAGAGATGCATGTGACTTCCAGAGCCCAGTGCTGTCTCTTGGGAGAGAAGAAGCCTCAGCCCTCTGGAAAACTATTCAAGGTGCTGGCTTCACTGCATGGTACAAGGTGAAATAATGGCCCTTGGCAGCTCTGTGAGGCCATTTTATGATGATCAAGTTTTAACGTCTCCAGTCCACCTTTGCCTCCTGTAGACCTGTTAGTGGCCATCCCCCATAGCTCCCTTATGTCGGTTGAATTAAAACAAGGCTTAGGTAACTGCCCGTGCAGCTGACTGAGAGGAATACTCACAGCTTTCCACCAGGTCCCCGGGGAGTGGAGTCCACAATTCTCACTGAATTCCAAGCAGCACGAGTCTGGCACCCGTGTAGTATTGTACACTTCAAACCAGTCGGTGTAGTTTGAGACTCCACAGCATCTGAACTGGAGGAGGAAAAAGCAAGGATGACGTTGTGAGTGTGCTCTGCGGTTTATGGGCAAAAGACATCATTCATTACATAATGCCGCATTTTTACTTATTTTAAGGAAATGGAAGAATCTTCCACACCTCCTGCTGGGCACAAGCATTCTCTTATTCCTACTGCCTCACTCTGTATATTGGGATTAGGCTAATGGGGCGAGGAGGGCCCGTTAGACAGTAAAGAAATAAACTCCTGTCTCCCTGCTTTGCTCAGGTAGTTTTCTTTTCCCCCTTCCTTGCATGTCTCCCATGCTGTTTAAGCTTGTTGTCCCATGAGCAGCTTGGATGGGAGAACCACTAAGCAAAACCAAACATTTGTAGTGGCAAAACAGTGAAGGAGCTGAGACACAGGAACCACAGCCATGGGTTAGGATTATTCCCACTTTGCCTAAAAGAATTAATCTGCCTGAGAGCAACTAACATGGTGTTTTACTCCTTGCTGCCAGGAGTCATGGCCTTGAGATGCTTGTCTGCCATCCTCCAAGTGGCAAAGGGACTGTGTTTTGTATTGAACACTGTAGCAGACAGACTCATGATTAGAGTCACCACCACACTGTCCTCCTCTGTTGTTCATTGCTAATGACTGACTCTCAAAGTCTTTGTTCCTCAATTAAAGTTTTTTCCCTTCCTCCCCCGGCACAATTCAGTAACATCATAGTTTGAGGACACTACATGACGTCATGAGCACAAACTTGAGACATCACTGAAGCAATCACTCAGAGTGAAAAAACTGATGCAGAAGAGAAAGCTTCATTACATTTCA
The DNA here is from genome assembly GCF_016161935.1 of Mauremys reevesii. Classification (NCBI taxonomy): domain Eukaryota; kingdom Metazoa; phylum Chordata; order Testudines; family Geoemydidae; genus Mauremys; species Mauremys reevesii. The sequence goes on from NC_052626.1 coordinate 110,382,051, forward strand.
GCAATGGGAAGGAAAATACAGAAAATGTACATAGCTCATCCATGAGATTGGCTCTATAGCCACCTTTCTCCTCTGGGAGCTGGGTTCAATACCACCCATGTCACATGAAATGGGCTAAGGCTCACTGGCATTTTTCTCCCATCCATCACCTCCCGTGCTACTCTTATAGGCATGGACTCAGTACTTGTTTTGGCGCTTGAGTTCCGATGAATAAAAATACCTTGCATGGATATACAAACATTAGTTCTCACCAATCATGAGCAGGAATGTAACATTTTCAAAGCTCTTTTAAAAATCAGCTAATTAGTTTACAGCCACGATGACCTCTCAAGGTTTTATTTTTAAAGTTGATTTCATATCCAGGGACATGGGATATCTTTTGAAATCTGTATGGACGATTGCTGCTATTTGTAAGGGATGCATGGTCACACAGGAAATGACAAAACTCAGGTCCTGCTGCTTTCATGGGAGCTAAAGAAAACTCTTCTTTATAACAATAGTATTAGGGCTAATTGGCACACAGGTGTGCAAGGATTGGCTCTGCCATTCTAGCCATTAGAGTTGCACAGTACCCAGCACATCACACCAAAACTAGTGTTCAATAGAAACATTTCTCTGTGCTCTCACATAACACCTTTTTCCCCAGCAAAACTCAAAAATATTTGCTGGGAGAGTATTTCCCCTCTTCCATCCCCCACACTTCTTTGATCTTTGGCTGGTGCTGTAGATCAGTCATTAGCATGC